>NC_081415.1:698898868-699585118 GCF_030272615.1 Cryptomeria japonica | reverse complement strand
TTAAGACATGAATGGATTTCAAAATCTAGAAGATTAAAAAAATAAATCTAGAAGATCAATGCATTGTTTTATTTTAGTAAAGTCTCTAGTCAAATTCTTTTATATCACATGCTTTTATTTATTGATGTAGACATCTAGTTGTGGAAAATATACCACTTACATGAATATCTATGTTAGTTTTTTTAAAAATGAATTCTGTTTTTTTAGTCAAATTCTTTGTTGCCCATTTTTTTCACATGGCTCAATGTATCACTTTAATTAGGCATGTAATTTTTTATTAGAATAATCTTTTTGTCAAAGTTGGATAATTTTGGTATAGCATTTCTTATTTATATGAAAAATAGTATATATATGATGCACATGAAAGGGGAACAAGCCAAAAACAAAGCTCAAACGTCAACCAAAACTAAAACAAATGAACTTCAAATTTTCACATACATATCAAAAGAGAATGAAAAAGAAACAATAGAAACATATCATATAAATAAGAGTTAGAAACTTTCAAAGATTCTCCCATTTTGATCTTTGATTTCTCTCCCTTGTTCTTCTCCTCTCCAAGATCCAAAAGCTTTCTTGAGTGTAGCCCTCAATTTTTAGCATGAAGCCATGGATGTCAAATGAAGGATTGAAGGTAGTTGAAGGTGTAGTTCTATTGCTATGCTATGTGAAAGCTTAAGTAAAATGATTATGCAACTATAGTAACAGTTCTCACAATGCTTCCTCCTTTCATTGAGGAATGAGGCTCATTTTATAGGCAAAATGGTTGATTGAAGGGTCAAGATTGTGTTTGGCTTATGGAGGGCTAGGATTGCATGAGAGACATGATACTCAATTGATGTTTGCAACTTCCACCAATGCAATGGTGACAAGTGGCATCATGAGAGGGCTTGAGAGGAGAGGGAAGAAGCATTTAATGCTTGAAGAGACATGAGGGTAGCCTCATGTGGTTGGGTTATTCGATAAAGTTATTATCCAATGGTAAAGTTATTACCCAATGGGTAAACTCTTGTGCAAGGGTTACCCATGATTAGGCTTAGGTCAAAAGGGACAAGACCCATGCAGTTTAACTTGTTGAAGAAGGGAAACCTTTAAGACTTTGTAAGAGTCTTAAATGGGTGAGGTGATGGGTTGGGGGTTAATTTGGGTTTAGAATTATGCAAGTGATTAGAAGGGGGGTTAGGCTAATTTGGAAGGGATTAGAAGAATCTAGAAGAAGGGCTAGTGAGCAAGTGGGTGAGGATTTAAGGATTTTTAAATAAATAATTCATTTATTCAAAATAATAGTGCAACTTGCAATTGTAGGAGAATGCAAGTGGATGAGCATTTTAAATAAATATTCATTTATTTAAATAGGGATTTTGGTTAGGCATTTTAAATGAATGTTTAATTTATTTAAATGAGAGGAAAGGGGGTGATTAAATAAATTGATAGGTTTATTTAATAGTTGGACTATAGTTAGTAATTTTAATTTAAATAAATTTATGAAATTTATTTAATTAAATTAGTAGAATGAGGTTGAAATGAATTAATTAAATGTAAATTTAATTAATAAAAGAACATTAGTACTTTAAACAAATATTAAATATTTATTCAATTTAGTGGACATATTTATGTGTCTACAATATATATTGAATAAATTTAAATTACATAAAAGATGCAATTAAAAATTACAGGAATTTAGAGTCCAACAACAAAATAAATTACAACTAGTCCACATAGACCAACCAGAATAGCATTACAACTCTAAACTAACAATACAACTATGTCCAAATACACTAGCAAAGTAAGAAACAACGAACAATACCGCTAATAGAATGTTTGTAAGATGCAAATTAGATCCGTATCTTTTATCATGAAGTAGTAGAAGAATAATTAAATTTAAATTTCATATAAATAAATGATGTTTTTTTTAGAAGTAGTACTAGTTATTATTTTATATTTATATTAATCATAAATTTATCAAACTATTTATTAAGTTTACAAGTTTTTTATTTGTTATTTTTTTTTTCATAGATTACTAATTGATTTATCAAAATCTCCTCTAAAGATCTCAATCAAACTATATCCTCCAAATGTAGCTCTTTCATCTAGTCGACCAAGATAAGATACCAAAAAGAGAAGATGCATGTCTATTGGAGAACCCTTGACTGTAGTGTTTGACAAACTTGTCCAAGCCAATATGTTCACCTTTCCCCTCACAAAACCTTTTGAAAAGACCAACCTAAACCTACATGGTTTAAAGAACATGAATGTTGTGACTATCATAAGATCAAAGGAAATGCTAACATCAAATGCATGAAACTCGAGAACTACATCCAATACCTTATTGATTGAGGAGAAATTTTGATAAAGGGAGCACATTGTCATCACCCAACAAGAAAATGAGGATATAGGAAAACTCCTAAGGATGACTAGTCTCACTCTTCTTTTAAACAAAACCAAAACCAAGAAATCTGTACCAACAATATCCATTATCACAAGACCTTGCTTAAGTCATGTTGACCATTGCCAAAGAAAATCTTAAGACTATCAAAATTTAGCCTTTGAATTGTATCATTAGCATAGTATATGGAAGGGTCACCATCCAAGGGCCCCCTTTATCTACTCCTATAGGCTACTATAATCTTATTAAACAACTTGAGAAGACTTGAGTACAAATATCAATCAAGATAAGATACCAAAAAGAGACAATGCATGTCAATGGGAGAACCCTTGGATGTCATGTTCCACAAACTTATCCAATCCAATAAAATCACCTTTCCCCTCACAAAATATTTTGACAAGACCAAGCCTAAACCTACATGGTCTAAAAAGCATGAATATTGTGACTACCATATGATCAAAGGAAATGCCACCGACAAAATCATGAAACTAAAGAACTACATCCAAGACCTCTTTGATTAAGGAGACATTAAGATTGAAGGGAGAAAATCCTCATCACAAAACACTACATACTTATGACTCCATTATGGGTCATGTTGACCTTAATAAGACTATCAAAACTTAACCTTCCAATCATTTCACTATTACAAGATGTGAAAAGATGACCATTTAAGGGCCTCCTTTACTTGCTTCTAAAGGCTAATACAATATTATTAAACATACTGAGAAGAATCGAGTACACATATCAACCATGGATCCTCGTAAAAAATCCAATCTTTATAGATATGTATTAAAGAAATTCTTGAAGGGGTCAAGAGTTATGAATGACATTGGTCCAACCTAACTTATCTAACTATCAGCTTGCCTTTGGACAAAATGACATGCCCTCCATCCATCCATCTCAGGATCATGCAATTAACACTAAAGATTTCACTTGCAAGAATAAAATCATAAGGGTACTAATAGATAATGGCTCTACATCAAATATATACACTTTAAGGTTTGTACAATAGTTAAAATATTGTGAAAAGGTCTTAGACTCGTCTAGGTGATGATTATTAAAGCATATTGTAATGCATAACATAAAACATTCACTTGGCATATGAGGTGGGAGCCATGATGCAACTAATATTATGGCATGTCATTATCTTGATCTATCCAACGATATCCTCTTTAAATACCCTTAGATCCATTCCATGCATCTTCCATTAATGCTTCAAGCTCCCCTACGAAGGCATATAAGTGACTATACTTGTTCTGATTGATTGAAAAATAGGTTCTAAGGACCTGAAACCATTACAACATAGTTATAAAGAAAGCTGAGAAAATAGAGTCCACATACAGAGCGTCTAGTCAAAAGACCAGCGAACAGAAAAAATTTGCTAAACAACAAAAAACAACAAAGAACCCAAAGAGACACTACATAGTAATTTTCTTTAGCAGATCCTCTACCTTAGTCACCAACTCATCATAGGTCACCCCAACTGCTTTTAGCTCCTCCAGGTCCTTATTCACTTTCTTTTCCTTCCTCTTTCCACGGGTACGGGTTCTGGGACCTTGGGCTTCCCCTGTTCCTTCTGCATCCAAGTCAATTTCCTGGGTTTCCTTTTCGTCATCAAGCTTATTGATGAGGGTATGGGTGTTGTTGGCTGAGATTTTTAGAATGCTGAGGCTCTGCTCTGCAATGTTCTTGAGGCACTCCTCTATCTTGTCCACTTTGGCAACTGTGTCTGAGAGCATTTTTTCACTAGTTTCCTCCAGGGTCTTTCTATCCTGTATCTCCTTTTCAATTTTCTCAAACCGAGGATTAAAGGCATCTTTGATGTCTTCCGCTTTAGCAATTGTTTTCTTTAGATCTTCGATATAATTGGCCATAGTGTTCCCCTCTCCAATGTTAATAGTCTCCAGGATTAGGACTCTGTTGCAGAGTTTTTTGTACTCATCCGCAGTTTTCTTATTCCCATCAATAAGCCATTCTATGGTTTTCATAAAACCCTTCAAGGCCTTGAGAGGTGGACCAGGAGAAGGAGTCACTTTTCCAGGGGCTGTCTGTTCATCTTTAGAGATGTGGAGGGTAGAAATAGTATTGGCGGCCCTGAGAGTCTCCTCCATAGTCTCCATATCCAGGCTTTGTTCAGCTTCCAGGTCCCTTGTTTGCTTGTCCTCTTCCGGTTCCTTGCCGGTCTCCTCCGGTTCTTTGCCAGTCTCCTCTGTTTTCTTTTGCTTCTTCCTGGGCTGGGCTTGGTTCTTACTTTTTTCCTTCAACAGCCCCTTAGGGTTCTTCTTCTCCTTAGGGACATTAGAGTACTCTTCTTCCGAAGAAATACTAATCAACGGTTTGCTTTGGGGTTTTTGCTCTTAGAAGAAGAGGGTCTTGATTTCCTTTTCTTACTACTCTCATACTCTGAGTCGTCAGAGCTTTCCTCATTATCAGTCGATGAATCATTGTCTGATTCATCCTCCTTCGAGAAGTCAGAATTAGACAAATCTTCTTCCGAGTCCATAGAGAGATGCATTTGGTTGATTTTATTGGCCTTTAAATGGTCATAAATGAGGACCATAAGTCCCTGGTCCATTGCAGTATCACCCCGAGGATTTTCTTTATATGCTTTTAGAGAGGCATTCATAGAACAAAGCAAGAAGTAAGGGAAATTCACCTTATCATTATGCCTAAAATGATTTAAGAGGACAAAATGATACCCATATACTTTCGTAAACCTACCATCTAGAGTTATATACCTCATTAAAACAAAGAGAATTTCCTGCCAGGGTTTTGCAAAAGCCCTAGGCGGGTAATAGGTTTTACTCAACTTTACCAGTCTTTTCTTCTCTTTCTCTGTGACCGGGTACCTTTCAATGGCTTCTCTGCTGACCTTCCTGTCTTTGTAGAAGTTGTAGCCCTCCCTTTTGAGCCCCGTAGCTTTAGCTATTAAGTCTTCGTCAATTTCCACTAGTTGGTCACCCATTTTAAGCATGCCCTTCTTCCAATTTTTGCAGAAGAAGCTAGTTATCTTTCCATCCCGACCATGGAGTCTCTCAATGAAGCTTGAAAGACCACCCTTCTGCAAAATTTCCCACACCTCTTCTTTCTGTTTCCACTCCTTGCAACTGCTTGGCTCATATCTTCTCCTATTTCCACCCATGGTGTCATTTCTCACAGTCAAGTTTAGATTACAAAATTGGTGAAACAGAAAGCCTTTCGAAGTTAAAACAAAAACCCAGAAAGCGTGCGTAGCAATAATAATTTGATGGGTTATAACACACATTTTGCTAGCTTTGATATTATAATGAGTAATTCCCTCATTATAGAAGTAACTCAAAGTGCTTACTTCAGTACTTATCATAATTGCCCTGTCAATCAAGAGTCTTTGGGGTACTTCGATATCTTTCATTAATTATGATTTGTCTGACATCTTTAGGGAGATCGCTCTCACCTGTCCATGTGGTAATCATCTCATTCTTAACCACCATGTTTGCAGCCCAATTAGCAGAACATTTGGCCTCCCGATAAATATGGGATATGTGGCATTTTTAAAAGGTTCTAATGATATCAATGGCAGAAAAAATTATATTGTGAATCGACCAAGAGGGCTTTGAGGTCCCATTGAGACACTTAATTATATTATTGGAATCCCCTTCTATCCAGAGATAGGGACAGTTCCATTTTTTGGCTAGAATAATGCCTTGAAGGGCTGCCATAGCTTCTGCTTTATGATTGGTTTGAATGCCAATAGGGACAGCAATCATACCTTTGCAAATGCCTCTATCATCTCTGAGAATAGCTCCACAGCCTGAGGGACCTGGGTTTCTTTTGGCTGCTCCATCAAAATTGATTTTGAGCCAACCTTGGGGAGGGGTTTGCCATTTAACTTCAAGCCTTTTATTATAGCTGATATTATGACCATCAGTGATCTTCATATTCCAAGCTCTTAAGATGTTTGACTCCAAGGAGTTGTTAGAGTAACAAGAGACCTCCATAGTTCCCATATTTTCCTGAATAGCCCTCTAAATTTTTTGAAAAACAATGTCTTGATTTAAGGACACATCCCTGAATATTCGGCTGTTTCTTTCCTTCCAAAGACCCCACAAAATGTGTGGAAGAGAGAGCTGCCACATACATCTCAGAAAAGAGTTGGTCCAATGAATTTCCCAGGAAGAGAACAAATCTCTGATGTTACTGGGAAACACCCAAGCTAGACTAAAGCTCTTGAGGAAGCTTTCCCAAATAGAGGTTGAGAAAGAACAGTGGAGGGAAAGATGGTCCACTGACTCTTCCTCTTGAAAGCACAACACACACCTGTTTGGAAGGGCAAAACCTCTGCATTTTAGGTTGTCAACAGTAAGGATCTTATTCTGGAGAATAGTCCAGAAGAACAAATTGATTTTGGGAGTAAGACCTTTTAACCAAGCTTTAGACTAGAAGGGATTCATAGGAGGGGAGGGGGAGAGGATACAATACATCGAAGATACAGTAAAAATACCTTTGGGGTTATATTTCCAGATTAGGGAATCCTCTTCCTTATTCAGCCAAATAGCAAACAATTGGGTTTTGAGCTTAGAGAGACTGGGATGAATACTATCAATGTTCTTCCAGTTGTTCCCATTCCAGTAATCTGCCACTAAGGTACCAAAAGAGCCAATACAGGAGGGGGCATGGGAAGCCCACTCATAGAAATCCATAAGGGGTTTGTCAAAAAGCCAGGGATCCTCCTAGAATCTAACTTTTCTGCCATTTCCAAGTTTCCATGTCACCCCTTTAGCAATCACATCTTTACATTTAGAAACATGGTTCTAGATATGTGATCCATTTATGTTGAGATCCGAATTAAGATAAGAAGAAAGAGAAGATGACATAAGAGAATACTTACTTCTCCAAATTTTGCACCATTCAGAATCAGAGTGAAACCATCTCCAAGCTTGTTTAGACAAGAGAGCTTCATTTAAAGTGCGAATCCTCCTGAGCCCTAGACCACCTTTGCTTTTTGGCTTGTAGACTTGATGCCATGCCACCAAGGACATTCTTTGCTTTTCCTCAACCCCGGACCATAGGAATCTTCTTTGAATTTTCTCAATAGCTTCAACATACTTGACTGGAATTCTGAATAAGCTAAGAGCATAAATGGGGATACTTTGAAGAGTAGCCTTAAGGAGAAGGAGCTTACCAGCTTGACTTAAGAGAGCCCCTTTCTAACCTACAAGTTTTTTGTGAAATTTATCAACCAACGAACTCCAATAGGAGTCAGGAGGGGCAATCCCCATGGGGAGACCAAGGTAGGTAGCAGGAAGGTCAACAATCTTACACTCCAGAATTCTGCTGATCCTTTGTTGTCTTCTCTCCGGGGTATTAATAAAAAAGACATCACTTTTGGCCCAGTTAATAAGCTGCCCCCAGAACTTTAGCTTCTGAGATGCTTGATTCCCCCATAATTATTGTATCATCAACAAACTGCTGGTGTGAACAAATAAGGTCAGCAGAAGAAGGTTTGAGGCCCTTAAAGGATCCTATCTGCACCAAGTTTTCCATGGTCCGACCAAAGCATTCTACCATAATAATGAAAAGGATGGGGGTGATAGGATCTCCTTGCCTAAGACCTCTTGAAGCTTGGAAAAAGGTTGAAGGAGAACCATTGACAAGAACAACAAAGGACGGAAAAGTAGTAAGTTGGGAGAAAAGATCCACAACTCTTGGGGAAAACCCAAGGGAAGAGAGAACTTTCTGAAGAAGAGACCAGTCAACCCTATCATAGGCTTTGGAGAGGTCAAGCTTAAGGATGAGGCCCTGCTTCTTTGCTTTAACAAGAGAGTGAATATTCTCATGAACAGTAATAATGGAATCGGGAATTTGTCTTCCAAGAACAAACCCATTCTGCTAGTGTTTAATTAAAGCTGGGAGAATAGACAAGAGTCTAGAAGTCAGGACCTTAGATATGATCTTGTAAAAGGAATTGCAAAGGCTAATAGGTCTGAACTTATCCAAAGAGTCGACACCTTGAGTCTTGGGGATGAGAGCAATAAAAGTACCATTGATTTCCTTCAAGAGTTTTCTAGCCCCAAAGAATTCCTTAACCCCATTAGCAACATCAGTCCCGATAATGTCCCAAAACTCTTGAAAAAAGAGCATTGGGAAACCATCAAGACTAGGAGCTTTGTTTCCATCAAAGGAGAAAACAACATTTTTAATTTCTAAGGTGGAAGGAATGGAAGAGAGAAATGCATTATTTTGGGCATCGATGAGACGAGGAATGTTCTGGAGAAAAGAGGACTAAGCTTCAGCATCTAGACTTTGATCCCTCATTAGGAGGTCCGAGAAATACCTCTTAGCTTCATTCCTTATTTCATCTTCCTTGACCAACTTCCCACTGTCCACAACTAACTTGTTCATCTTGTTGGCTGCTTTATGATTGATGGTTGACATATGGAAGAATTTTGTATTCCTGTCTCCTTCTTTGAGCCACATGCATCTCAATCTTTGCTTCCAGAACATTTCTTCTTTAGCAATAATGTCATGGTATTTCTTAAGAATCTCATTCTCCTTAGCAATAGAAATAGTACTGAAACCATCCTTCTGGATCTGGTCCTGTATTTCTTTAAGGTTTTCCTGAATTTTACTCTTGGCCTCAAATATATTCCCAAAGTTGTTCTTATTCCAGATTTGAATGTTGTCCTTCACACTTTTGAGGTTCTTAACAACTTTGAACATTACCATTCCCTCAACTTGGATACTCCACCATTTTTGAATATATTTTTTAATGTCGAGGTGAAGAGTCCACATTTTTTCAAATCTAAAGGGATAGTTTTTTCTTCTATTGATCAGATCAGCATTGAAAGTGATTGGAAAGTGATCGAAACCAACCCAAATATGTGCAGACAAAGAGCAGAAATATTGATTGTACCAATCATCAGAAATTAGAGTTTGGTCAAGGCGCACTTGAATAAGGTCATTACCGTTTCTTCTATTAGTCCAAGTGAAATTACAACCCTATATCTCCAAATCATTAAGAGCTAAGGAATAAATAAAATCCATAAGGGACATCCTACTTTCTAGCTAAGGAGGACTACCTCCAAATTTTTCCTCCTCTGTCAAAGGCGTATTGAAATCCCCCATAACCATCCAACTTAGATTTTTGAAACTTTCCCTAGCCTGTCTAATCCTTTTCCAAAAAGAGTTTCTAGCCTTTAAGGTATTAGGAGCATAAATGTTTGTGAGAACCCATGAAAAGCCATCTTTAAGATGCTCAAATTTAATACAAGAAAAATTACTTTCTTGAATAATGACCTGGCCTTTAACAGTGTTGAAATTCCAGATGGTTGCAATGCCTCCAGAAGCACCCTCAGAACTTCCCCCACTAATATTACCATTTTTGAAGAGCTTCAAAGATTCAACTTTTTCTCTACTCATTTTGGTTTCTTGAATAAGAAAAATGTCAGGATTGCTATCTCTTATGATATTCCTAATAATATCATGTTTATGTGGATTGTTTAGACCCCTTATGTTCCAAGAAATTATCTTCATAGCTACTTACCAATTCCCAGCTCCTTGAGAGTCTTTTGAGTTCCATCTCCTATGTTCTTGCTGGCCTCCATATCTCTAACTTTGTGGTTAGAGGGTCGACTTGGGGAAGAGGAGACGTATCCCACATCAACTTGAGCTATTCTGCTGGATTTCCTAATCAGGGATGTCGAGGGTGTTGCTTCTTTCTTACTCCTATGTTTAGGCTGCTTCCATTTCGTTTCTGACATAGGAGCCACTTCTGGATTGATGAGGATTTTGGAAATTTCATCTTCATTACCCCATTTAGGAGTTCTAGACTCAGTTGAAATAATGTTTGCTGTTCTTGAGTTCTGATCCGAATCCGAAAGACTCAATCCCAAAATTGCACACTTTTGGGCTTCTTGAATTTCAAAACTAGGTATTGCTACAGAAGAGTCTATCCTTTCAACTTGTGGATCTAGGATCTCACCTTCCTCGGGTTGATAGTCTCTAGCTTCCACTGCCTTGTTTTCATATGTGTCATCAACCACTTCATCTTTTGCATTTGGAGGATCATTTTGATTGTTCAAATCCTTTTTCTGAGTTGTTTTTATGGGACTAGCTTTGGTTGTTTCATTTCTATCTGCTACCTATACCATGGGACTGAAGATAGAGTTTGAGGCTTCCTTTTGTTCCCCCAAAGGAGAAAAGTGATTGGAATTTTCTTCCTTATTTTCTGTGTTTTTAACTTGCCACACCTATTTCTCTGGCACATTTTGGCTTTCAATCTGAGGTTTTAACTGATTAGGCTCCACCTTTTTCTTTTTTGGGAAAGATTTTGCCCAATGACCTACCTTTTTACAGTGGAAACATGCAAAAGGAATAGTTTCATATTCTATATGTTGCTTCCAGGTTCCTAATTTTGAAACTAGATCAATTTGTTCCGGCATATCTGCCTCAAGGACTACTCCAACACAAAAGATTGCATGGGTTAATCTTCTTTTTGAGGCAGTGATTGTGTCTATAGAGAGCAGCTCACCAAAAGAACTTGCTATTACAGAGAAGATGCTTTTTGCCCAATACTCAAGAGGCAATCCTGGGAATTTTATCCAAACTAGAACTTTCTCCAGAAGAGAATCATTCATGTTCAATTTTGGATGCCATTTTCTTAGAACCAGGGCTGTCTTTCCCACCATCTAGGGACTCCCACACAAGATCTTAACCTTATCTTCTTCGCATGAAAAAGAGAAAGATAGAAGACCTTTGGGTAGTGCCGAGACCTCAACGTTTCCTTTAAGGGCCCATTTTTGATTAACAAAGGCCCTAACAACTTCAATGGTTGGGCGTGGACCCATAAATTTCCCTACCAAGGAGTTAGACATACTGTTGATATTATGGTCCAGAACTTGGTCAGGGATGGAGATAGCAAACTTACCACTAGAAGGGTCATAAATATTCTTAACAAGAGGAAGGGAGGATTTACCAGTTGGTCTAGTTCCAAAAAGGGAAGACCATTTTTTCCCCTCCCTCCCATTATCCACAAGGTCAACTAGTGGCATGGGCCCCCCATTGGACCCTTCCCCCAGATGCCCAGAAGAATCCGCTGTCACGACAAACAGAGTACCATAGGACTGTGAGTTAGCAACAAGAACTAGGAAGTCCGGGGGCTTGTCCTTATCGTCAATAGGACCAGCGCCATTGATCTGGCCTCTCTCTCCATTGGAACCAGGGTTCCCGCCTTGCTGGAAATTTGAATTTTGAGCTCCCGCTCCTCCCATGTTTCAAGTGACCATACTTGTTGATCCCCACCTCTTCCAATATTATAATATTTTGGAAGGTCACTATTAAAATCTGTATACACCTAAAAATGGTCTGAAGATAGTTAATTAAATACGCAGTTATTTGATTAATTCCCCTTCCCAATTAATTGAATTCACAAGCAATTTAATTAATTTGTCTATTCATCTACTAGTAAATAAATCTAAATGATTTATTTATATAGTTCATCTCACATCCCCCTTTGATTAATTAATTCTAAATTAATTAATGTCTCCCCATATTAATGAATTCTTCTAATCCCTAATTAAGATTAACAAACTCAAGTTTGTTGAGATTAATTACCATTTTCCAATTATTTGAATTTCTAAATTCAAATGAGCACATGGCTCCTAACTTTAACCACCCAACCTAACCATCCCCTAACTTAACCCATTCAATCTAATCTTGGGTCTAACTAACCCCATCCTAACCTCCTTATCCTAACCTCCCATGGTGTGGATATTCTCTTCTTGAGACACATGGCACTTTTGCCACATGTCTCCTCCCTTGGACACTTGCCCTTTCATGAGCAAAGCTCCTTGACACTTGTCACCATAGAGATGACAAGTGTCTCTTCCTCCATCCTCTTCTCCAACTTCCTCAATCTTGGCCCTTGATATCTTCAGATCAAATCTGGACCGTCGATTCTTGCCACCTCAACTTTGGCCTTGGAATTCCTATAAATATCCCCCATTTTGGAGCAATAAGGATCCGATCTCATATCAATTTATGCATTGTTATTATAGGCATATCGATATGATCTCATATCAATTTATGCATTGTTATTATAGGCATATCGATCCGATCTCATATCAATTTAGGCATCATTACTATAGGCAATTTGCATTTCAATTATCTAGTAATTAGCTTTTGGATTTATCATAGCATGTTAGTCTAGTTTCTTAAATCATGCATTTCATATCATCTCCATAGTCAATCATGATCAAATAGCTACTCAACTCTTGAGTTGTCACTTTGGAGGTCATTGCTTCGCTGAGAGCACATCATTCCAACACCTTCAAGGTCCTCAAGAATAGAGGAAAATGGGACATTTCAAGGAAGGCTTATGGTTTGCATCTTTGATTTAGTTTTGAAATTAAGCTTTTCAATTATATTATATTGTCTCATTATATGTGTATGCCTCTTCTATACCACATTTTTAGCATCACAAAATCCAACTGTTTTTTAATCATTTAACTTGTTCCAAACCCTAGAGCTAAGCAATTATCATATTCCTGAGATCTCAACAGTCTTTAATCTCCATCTACACATCCACCTTCCAAAACTAATGTAAAGATAAATGATAATTGCCTTAAGAGATATCAAATATAATATGCATTTCATATAGACAATCTCCTTCTCTCCCCACAATATCATGGCCAACCACCTATGAGGTTAAGAAAAATGTATTGCAATATGGGACCACCACCTTTGTACAACACATTTTTCTTGTTGACGAGGAAAATAAAAGTTCTACTATCTCTTGATTATGCAAAGATGATGAGTATGCATCCTTATTTAATAATAATGAATACCCCATAGTTCTTCAAGTGTATAAAAATATGAAATAAATGGGAAAAGGTCTTGTCCTCCACAAACATGAGATTCTTAACCCTGTATATTTAAAAGAGACTAATATAACCTATGAGTTGCAATATGCATTTTTGATGAGTAATTTGATAATACCAATGATACTTCTTCCAAAATTAAGAACATTGATACAAATTCCACTCCTTACCCTTATAAATATCTTGTTGGAACTAATCTATTTCATGAAACAACCATTCTCACCATCTCCTTAGAGCTTCAATATTTTTAAGTCATTAATTGGAACGAACAAGATCATGTAATATTGAACACATTCTAAAATGATGAAGTATTCACTAAGCTCATGAAACTTCAAGATCACATTTCATAGGGAGATCACAAGAGGGGGTTCAAAATTTAAAATAAAGAAAGTGAAATCCTCTATTAAAAAGCCTTTTGAGACATTATTAGTTACAAAAAATAAAAATCAAGAAGATAAAGATGTTGATGTCTACTAAGAGGGGGGGTGAATTAGTATACCAAAAAATGCTGAACTCAAACACTTAAACAATTTAGCAGATAACCGGTATGACAGATTTACAAATAAACCGGTTAAGATAAAAGCAAACCAAATAGCAAACAAAGCATTCAACCACAAAAGCACAATCACCATAACACAAGATATTTGACGTGGAAACCCAAATGGGAAAAACCATGGTGAGCAAAAATTCACAAGTAACTATCTACAGAATAGAAACCAGACCGGTTAAGGTCATACAATGTTCTTCACCAGAACAGATCCTATTAGGAATCTAGATCTCTATTAGGAGATAAGTCCTGTTAAAGACTACCTTGTGAGAGGATTTTAGATTCATAGTTGTGAACCAACTTGTTAGAGTATTTACAAAGGCTTTGCTAGGCCTACCCGGTTAAGGGTTTCAGACTTGTCAAAGATGTGAGTAATCAACAAGTGAGTGATCTAGATACTAGCACAGTATGCTTGGTTAGATCCTTGATAGCTCATTGTTAATGCATTTCAGCATTACTTCAGTTTTCAATATCTCCACACTCCTACTCTTCACACAGACCTAATCTTCTCTTCTATGATCGCACATACAAAACCTCATCATCATCTAAGAACCTAGACATGATGTCCTTATAAAGGAGTTTGATTTCATGTCGGTCCAATAGGATTGAATTACAAGTTCCTAGGTTCAGTGCATCTAGACACATTTGGTAACACGACACAAAATCACCGCCAAAGTGTCGGTGGATGATAACTTATCATAGAAATACCAGTTGGTAACTCATCATAGAGTAATACCGGTTCATACAATTTATCGATTACCGGTTGTCAAAAATGAAGACTAGAAAAATATTAACTACCGCTTTGTTCCTTCCTACCACTTGAGATTCTCTAATTGCTTGAGGTCTTCATACCGCTTGAGGTCTTTAGTCAATTTGGGACCGGTAAACATCTTCTGCAAAACACTGATAGTCTAAAGACTATAATACATAATACCGGTTGGAACAAATATTGGTTGAGCATAACTCATACATAAAGAAAGTGTACACAAAGCAAGTGTGTGTCCATCAATGACAATCACAACATCATCAAAATGCCAACAGATGTGTCCATTGGTGATTTTTTTTTCAGGTATCAATAGATGAGGAACTCAACCTGCACCTCACACTTACTCAGTAACGAGATGGTTAACTATTATTTTTCAAAGAATATGTATAAATTAATCTTGGGATGAAAGAAGTGTTGGTGTGAACAAGACATACTATCTAGGTAGTTTCACTTTAGGACATATTCACATTGGTTACTTTAGCTTACTTAGGTCATTTACTTCTTCTCTCTTATATCATAGAATTAAGGCATACTTTTTATGATCTTAGATTATCCTATGGTTTTATCCTTACCTATATAGAAAGGTCATCTATTGTATTTGTTGGAATCAGGGATCACTGAAGAGGGTGTGAATCAACGATCTACCGGTTAGCAGATTTTGAAACTTAACTTTAAACCACCGTAAGGAAATAGTTCAAACTGAAATGAAAAAACATAAAACAAGCAACCACAAAAGCATAACACTGGATTTTTATGTGTAAACCCAAATGGGAAAAACCACGATGGGATTTGAACCCACAATATTATAATATGGGAATGCATAGGCATTCAGGCATACTGCCTAGAGATCACTACTCAATTACAATAACTCGGAAGGCTACAACCCTCAGGGAAGGCTCACTACCTTACAAATTAGTTAAAGTGATGAAATATAGTGAATGAACTCTAAAATAACATCTATAATGTCTGGATGAGTTCTGCTTGAGTGCTAAATATATTGACTGGGTCACCTTATTTGTTCTGCCCTGTAGTCTATCTCAGTCAGCTACCGAATCAAGAATGTGCATTTGAAACTGTGCCAAAACTTATTCTTGATCACCACTCGCTCACATACAATTGCACCATACACCAAAAATATCATCCACACCAAACTTATATACTAATAATCACAAAATAGATCATCCACCATGTCAGTCTGCTAGTGTAACGTGTAGTCACATGTCGGCTTGACTGGATCACAAAAGATAAATGCAGATCACCAAAACAATAATAAAATGATGTTTCTATGTCGTCCCAATCATCCCAAACATGATTCAATGAACTGCAATCACCGAAAAGCTTCTAGACCAAAAATGCTTTGATCTTCCTGAAATACTAGTTAACAGACTACCAGTTGACACTAGCTTCCGGATAAGAATAATTACCATCACTGAATCGAATCTCCAAGAAGAGTTGCCATCAATGACAACCCTAAACCAATAATCAGCCATTGAAAACCACCAGAAACCATCAGATGAGTGTCAATTGCCAACAATCCCTCTTTGGCATTAATGACAACACTTGTGAAAAATGACAAAGTGTTGGGCATTGTTCACCGATTTAAAAGAATCAAAAGAATTTATAAGGCTCCCCCTTAGACAAAGAATTCCACTCTTCTATACTGTACATTTTCACCTTGTCTCTCCCCCTTTGACAACAATACCAAAGAATGGGGTACTGTCCAAAACTTATATATACAAAGATATTTGCCAGATATATTCTACAAATACTTGAAGATGTCAGTATAAATAGTATTCAAAATTCCTAGGTGTGTATCCTACCCATTCTTCAAGTTATCCAAAACTGTGATGAATGCACTAAATACCATGGCATGAATTTCTAATTCCTTTAGATCAGATGGCACAAACCAAGCCACTTCCTTCATACAATCTACCTTATTACTCAATATGGTATCCAGTCGAGGGCAATTAGGTTCTGGAGTTCACCAACTTTTCTCAAAATTTTGTCCTTGTCTACTTGGAGGCTTGAGATCTGATCATTTAGAGCTATAATCTTCCCTTCAACAATGCTTATTAGAGCTACATTTGGATCAAAATACTGTAAAATACTAGAAAGCTTGCTCTGGCAAACACCTATCTACTTGTCTATATCTGTAGTGAATTTAGGCAAAATTAGATAAGGCTTGTACAATTTATTGCCTTGTGACAATGCATCATAAATAATATGCAGTCTCTTATTTAGTCTCACTCTATCATCCTCAATCATCTTCTGGAAAGTCTGCATCCTAACATCCTTAAATCTATCCAAAACGTTTTGAGTAGTAGACTTCTCAAAAGAATCAAAATTTATATTTACACTATTAACTAATTGCAATAATTTATGGGAGGGGCTTTTATTTGAATCTAACTATACATTTGGAGCCACCTTCTGCAAAACATCAACTAGCATCAAAACAAGCTTCTTGTCTTCAAATTTAGACTTCACCAGATCCTGGCTAGGTTGGGCTTGGACAACAGCTCCGAGCATGAGCTTTTCTGCAGGAGACATCTATCCAAGGTTTAACGGGCCATCTATATTGATTAGGATCTGAGGTGGGGTCCTTGTAACTAGAGGAGTGACAATTTCTGGATTAGATACTCCTTTTCCTTTGTCTACCTCATTGACCTTAGCCTCTGCACTCCAAGCATCCTTTTTCTCATCTCCATCTCTTTTATCTTTTGCACCAGTGTTTCCACTTGGTGCAGTATCATCTTTTTGGTTCTCAGGGGCTGTTGAACTATCCACACCGAAGGGGTATCACCAGCCTCAACATCAAGTGTTGTGTTACCTTGATCTTGCGAATGTCTACTAGTCTAAGGTTCATCCTTATGACCACCAGAAAAATCTTGCTTTCCTTCAGGCTGTGAAGACTTAAATGCATCCTTGCATAGGGTGTCATTTTGAATGATTTTTTGCCATATATCCTCTATCTTTTTCCTCACTTCCTCCACCTTCCCAATCATTAATCTGTTCACTCTATTTTTGCTTCTAAATTCTTTCTTATTAGCCTTCTCAATGATCCTCTTGGCTTCTTCATGAGTGATATAGGTGTAGGCATTTATTAGTTCTCTCTCTTTCATCTATTTGTCTATTTTGCTTGCTGTCATTCTCCTTGGATAAAAAAGATGTACAAATCCTTTGGAATGCTCTTCTCTAGCTCAATTAATGTTTTGATAAAATTGTGTAAATATAATATAACTGCTTCTACTTTTCATTGAATAACCTCACTTAAATTCGCATAACACCCTCCAATATTCTTCAGATTACCATCTACAATTATCTCATCAATCAACTGATCTGCAGATAGTGAAGGAACAAATGCAGATTTACCTTGTTTATTACTGGATTTAGGTTGATTTTTAACCTTTCTTTTTCTCTTAGGTCTTCTAGCAGGAACAAGATCAGATTTTGCCTTCTTGCTTTGTTAGGCTCCACCAGAGTGCGACTTCATCACCACTCTCACAAACTCACCATTCCTCTTCACCTTTCCTGCTTTCTCCTCAGAATTTGTTTCAGAAGCCACCAAAGACACATCAACATAAGTCCTCTTGGGATTCTCCTTCTACTTTAATACACCTTTCTCGAATGGGCTAGGTCATGCAGATTGTGCCACCATAGCAGGAGTAAACTTGACTTCTTTAGTTTTGACCTTGGAGGGAACCAGATCAACCTTAGGTTTCTTGGTTTCCTCTTTGGCCTCTTTCTGTGGATATATTTCTCTTTCTTTCTTCACCTCCTCCTGGGTGAATCTCATTTGAGCTGCCACCTCCTCAGCCATCTTAGTAACCTTCCTTTTCCTGGTAGGTGCAGTGAATTGTCTATGCAATTCAAGGTCTTTCTCCTTGAATGTTCTGAATCTCCCTTCCTTAAGGTCCACCGGTTGACTCAATAAATGTTGAACATATGCCTCAAGAGTAATGGAGTCAACTTCATACCACATGGGCATGATTCATACTATTCTGGGATCCACCGCTTCTATTTGGCATTGATCTTTGTCTACCATGAAGCAAATGGTTTGCTCATACTTCTCAACAATTTATGTAGGGATTCTCTCTATATTTTTCATTGCTGCTTGGAAAGATTTGAAATATCCCCAGACAACATATATTCACATTTTTTCATCTCCAATTCCCCACAATCCCTCTTTAATTTGCATCGCCACCAGTCTATCATAGGCCCATTGGACCTTCCCTTTCACACTGGGTATCTCATTCAAAAATTATAAGGCCAAGCAAATAATAAGAGTACCATATTTGAAGGTGTGCTTCTTATCTTGCTTAATTTTCTTCAAATTGCTTAATAACTCATTCAGGAGGACTATGTACAGGTCATACCTTTTGCCATCTTTCAACATATGATATGCAGAGTAATTGGCAGTACCAGAGATAAAGTTGTGTCTGCTCAACTGATAAACCTTGTAATTGACTACCATCGATGCAAAGTTCACATCATTCTCTAAAATGTCTTTTATGGTCTTGTCCTACTGTCAAATTTGGAACTTTTGGTCGCTATCACTGTGTCATTTGACACTTTCCTTAGGCTAGGTATTTCACTTGTTTTATTGAGGCATGTTATGGCTCAAACCACTTGTTTGGTGATCTTGTGGGGCTTGTCAAGCCATATAAACTCATCATGAATTCAACTGAGAATGTACCAAATCCACTCTGCTTTGTCGAAAATGAACAAACGACAAAAAAACCTTGTCCTGAAGAACTTTGTACTCGGGTTTGAGATTTCCCAAGCCGTCTACCAAGTTTTTCTTGTACAGATCCAACATATCTTCATTTGCAATCTCCTCAAGATCATAGTGTATGTAAGCCCTAATATATTCATTATGGAGCATGCCGTAGGGTACTAATGAAAATGCACCTTCCCGATCATCCTCAACCAACTTGAAAGGGTGTTTCTTCAATACAGGTCTGGTCCTCTCCTTAATATTCACCACCAAAGGGGTAGAAACACCAAAAGACGAAGCCATTATGAATTTAGGGTTTGCAGAAACTAAAAGCTTGAAGAGATAAATACCTTTATTCACAATCGAGCACTGAAATTTTCTTTAGGTTCACTGAGATCACTGAGGAAATCCCCAGATCACTTTGCTCTACTTCTCTGCACTATTCGCTTGATCGCATTGTGACAAATTAAGCTTTGAAATACACTTTTATCCTTCGAAAATCTAATTCTTCATTGTCATAAATGCTGCAACTGGTTACCATGATTTTTATAGAGTCACTTATCAAAACACCAATTCTTCTAAAAAACTTTCAGATAACATCTACATATCTAATCTAAGCCTTCTGCAACCTTCCAGAATTGATTATAGATCATCGAAGAGGGGGTTCTTATAATCTGCATGAAAAGTTCCCCCTAAGGCATAAAGCCCTAGTTGTCAGATGAAGATCCCGCACCGGATTTGGATGCAGGTTGATTTTCTACTTTGGATTCATCTTTTCTAACCCACATCTTCTCATGCTTTTCTTTGATCTCTTCTACCTTCGCCTTTCCCTTTTTATCTAATTTTCTCTTGTCTATTAGAAGGTTGTTCTTGCTTCTGCAATGCTTTGCAATGTGACCAGTTTTATTGCATGTACAACAAACAACAATATTCTACATACGTGTGAAGTTCATCTGATTTGGTCTCATCAGGCACTGGTTAGAGATATGCCCAAACATTCCACAAGAATAACACCTCTTATTTTGGAAGTTATTCATTACTTCTCTACACATGTTTGACTTGTGACCAAAATTATTGCATATGAAACACTGACCGGTAAAGGTAGGAGCATTATTCATGTTGTTCATTCCATTATTCATTCTACTTCTACATTGATTTTCCATATGACCAAATTTATTACAAGTAAAGCATCTACCATTCAATTTATGAGCATTAGGTTGTCTTACTGGAGGATTCTTGCTCTTCTTCTAATCAGGTTTTGCATTGCCTTGTCTAGATCCCGAGGATTCTCCTTTCTCAAATCCAAGTCCTCGCATTTCCTTTCCATGTCTCTGACTTTCCAACATCTCATCAAGCCTTGCCGAGCTATCTTTGAGTTTGTCTTTGTAGTCATTAACAGTAGCAAGTTCATCACTTAAAATAGCAATCTGTCTTCCAAGTTATTGACCATTATTTCTTGATTGTGTCAACTCAAGCTTCAACTGATCATTCTCATAGGTAAGCTTGAAGCATTCATCAACTCTTTCCTTTAATGATTGTGCCAAATTCTCTTCATTCTTCTTCCGATCCTCAATCTCCTCAGTCAGCCTCATCACAATGGATTGAGACTCATTCTTCAAGGAAACATTCTCTCTTTCAAGCTTGTTAACTTCTTCAACTTTATCTTGGTATTCCAAGATCTGATCTTCTTTCTCCTTTAGCTTGTCCGTCAATTATTTCCTCTTGTCTCTTGAAGTGCTTGCTTTATCCTTCAAGTCATTACTTAAATCATCAACAACATTCAAGTTTTTATTCAAGGTATAGATCTCATTTCTAGCTGCATCAAGATTCTCAAGTGCCACATTGAGTTGTCTCTGAAAATCAGAATCCATTGATTCAATCTCTCGGACCTTCCTCAAGCGGTTAATCTTCCTCAGAGGAACTAGACTCTGATACCAATTGTTGAAATTAGGGATCACTGAGAAGGGGGGTGAATCAGTGATCTACTGGTTAGCAAATTTTGAAACTTAACTTTAAACCACCATAAGGAAACAGTTGAAACTAAAATGGAGAAAATAAAACAAGCAACCACAAAAGCATAACACCATATTTTTACGTGGAAACCCAAATGAGAAAAACCACGGTGGGATTTGAACCCACAATATTATTCCACTATGGCCAATAGCAAAACAATATTACAATATGAGAATGCACAACCATTCAAGCACACTGCCTAGAGCTCACTTCTCAATTACAATAACCCAAAAGGCTACAACCCTTAGGAAAGGCTCACTGCCTTACAAATTAGTTAAAGTGATGAAATACAGTGAATGAGCTTTGAAATAACATATATAATACTTGGATGAGTTCTAGTTGAGTGCTAAATATATTGACTGGGTCACCTTCTCCCTTCTGCTCTATCATGGCCTATTCTCTATCTCAGTCAGCTACTAGATCATGAATGCGCATGTGAAACTATGCCAAAATGGATTCTCAATTACCACTCACTCACATACAATCACGTCATACACCAAAAATATCATCCACACCAAAATTATATACCGACAATCACAAAATAGATCATCCACCATGTCAGCCTGCTAGTGTAACATGTAGTCACATGTTGGCTTGATCAGATCACAAAAGATAAATGCGGATCACCAAAACAATAATATAATGATGTTTCTTTGTCATCCCTATCATCTCAAACATGATTCAATGCGCCGCAATCACTAGAAATATTCCAGACAAAAAATGCTTTGTTCTTCCTGAAATACTAGTTAATAGACTACCAGTTGACACTAGCTTTCGAATAAGAAGAATTACAATCACCGGATCGAATCTCCAAGAAGAGTTTCCATCAATGACAACCCTAAACCAATAATCATCCATTGGAAACAATCAAAAACTGTTGGTGTAAATAATTATTCATCATGGATATTATTACACCTTACTTAAGTTTACTTAGGAAATGCATTTCATAGTAGTTTGGGTATGAGACACTTGGGTGTTTGTGCCACATTGGGATAGTGTGTGTAGGAGAAATTCCACCTTTTATGGTGTGATCTTGTTGTTACACTCCACATTCAGTGGGTGATCCACCTCATGTGGAATATTATATTGTTTCTCCTACCTACCACACCTATTTCCTACCTACCCTTGTTTCTTATTGAGCCACATGTCATGTTTGTGTGCTCACATATCCATATAGCCTTGCCTATATAAGCAGACTCATATTCATTGTATGTATCGATTGATGATCCAGTTGATCAGTATTTTTATCTTGATAGAATACAGTTTATTTATATCATCTATTTTGTTCTCTCTTATTTGTGCTTTTCATTGCCTCTTGATCTTGACAAAATCTCACATGGTATCAGAGCTGGTCCATGTCTGACATGGTATCAGAGCCATTAGAGTGTCATTGGTTTGCTAATTGAGAGAAATTTGATGCTATTTGGGGTTTGCCTTTTGGAGATTTCTATTGTAGGTTTTTATTGAAGCTTGATGGGTCAAATTTGAGGTTACCATTGGATTGAAGAGGTCCAAGAAAGTCAGTTTTGCCTTTTGTTTCATCCAAATCAGACTTCGAAGGCCAAATCTAGAGGCATTTGAAGTTTGACGCTGCGACGGAAATTTTCCAGAAATTATAATTTTGCAGACAATTTTCAAATAGTGAAATCTCACTCATCCAGACTTGTTTTTTTGAGCAATTTTTTTTGTTTTGGGGTAGAATTTCATGATCTGTACAGTGGTTTAGGAGTTTTCTGATTTTTAGATACAGGTTTTTCAGAAATCGCGAAATCCTGATTTTTACAACTTTGTAGGCTTCGTTTGGGCTTATATGGACTCCTTTTCAGGTGCCATTTTTTTTGAAAGTGCATATTTTTTCATCTACTTTCATAACCTGCCATCTGTTTGCAGTGATTTTAAGTAGAAATTGTACTTTCTATATTTGGCCATTTTTGGCATATTTGGTACTTGCATTTTGCTTGGATCTCAGTTTAGATCACTAACAGTATTTGTTGAAGTCTCTTAGATCTCATTTTGAGAAGTTGTAAATTGAAATCAGAAGTCCAGTTTGCCTTGTTTTTCAAGTGGCCCATTGTATATGCACTAAGTATAAAGTGCCAAAATCACCATTTTGGGGGGATTTCTTGATTGAGTATTTTGGGGGGGTGTCTTGTGTGATTGTGCCTCTCTCTATCTTGTATTTTTTCATTTTGGTGCTATGGGTTCTCCTAAATTTCCACTTTTAACTCCTCATAATTATGCATCATGGAAAATTAAGGCATGGAGTAAACTAATGGAAAAAAGACTCATTCATTATGTAAATGAAACTATTACAACACCATTTGATCCTAAGGCTGATCCTAATGCTCAAATTGAATGGCTTACTAAGAATGCTATGGCACTTGGAACTCTTAGAAAGTATGTATCAGATGACCTCATTTTTCACATTGATAAGTGTACAACAATTAAAGAGGCTTGGGATATTTTTAAGAAATTGTACGGTCAAGTTGATGAGATTAAGGGCTACAAGCTTGATAGTGAACTCACAACTTTGGATCCCAAGAATTTTGATACAATCCAAGATTATGTCACAAAAGCAACTGAGTTAAGAGCAAAGCTAAAGGATTGTGGAATCGATAAAAAGGATGCTTAATTTGTTTATAACTTGTTGGACAAGCTTCCTTCAGAGTATGTAGCCTTTGTATCTAGCTTTCACACCCACAGGTTAGCTCAAGGTTCCTCATACATTTCTCCCTCATTTGATTCATTCACGGAGATGTTGATACTTGAGCAATCTAAGTTGACCATGATGGGGATTCTCAAATCTTCAAAGTCACAAGCTTTGGTGGCTAACAAAGGGAATCAAATTTTATCAAGGAAAAGGCAAGAATCAAAAGCAACCTAAGTCTAAACCATAAAAAGATGGAGCACAATCTTCCTCTCCACAACAAAGTGATTCACCATTCTCACCTAAGAGGAAATCATATAAGGACAATCTTTTTTGTGGATATTGCAAGAAGTTAGGACATGATGAACATCATTGTTATAAGCAGGATATTGATGAGTTGAAGAATCTTCTTGAGAAGCATATAATCAACCTACCTTCTAGAATGTCTACATCGGCTTCTTCTTCCAAGGATAAAGGAAAGGATCACTCTTTTGGGATAGATAAAGGAAAGGGACAAGCTCTTTGTGCTACTACAAGTCCTAATTCAGGGAGATGGCTTCTAGATTCGGGGGCTTCTCATCATATGGCATCTTCGCAGTCTATGTTTTCTACATTTGAGCCTTGCCACATGCCACAGATTTTGATGGGCAATCATACATACATGGATGTGATTGGGAAAGGATCTATTGCCATTGGGGATAACTCCTTCAATGATGTGTTGTGTGTACCCCACTTGACAAATAATCTTCTTTCCATCTATCAAATCACACATGGGGCAACTAGGAAAACTGTGGAGTTCACACTTGATTTAGTTATCATTACAGACTTGGAGAGTGGAGCTATCATTGCGATTGGGGTGGTTGATCATGCATCTCGGTTGTACTCTTTTTCAGATTTTGGTCCTATTGATGAGGTTGATTCCTCCTATGTTGATGATTCAGATTTTGAGAACTTTGGGCATTTGAACTTGGTGATTCTCACATGTGACCCCACTCTTGAGCCTTGCATTTCATCTCCTTCTATTGATATCACACCACCTATTGCACCTGATGATGCAGCTAGTGTGACAATTTTGCCTTCTTATGATTCAATGCAGTAGGATATTTCATGTCTTCCAGCTTCAGTTGATTGGGATGCCTACTTGACAGACATTGCAGGTTTATTTGTGGACTCCTACATTGCAGATTTGGGAGACACCATTGATGACATTCATGTTTTCTTTGATGAAGATGATCCTTCTTTGATTGTTGCGAGGGATCACTCTGACCCTCTTGTGCATTCTCTACATGATGAATCTTTAGAGGTTGACATGATTGTGGATACTTTTGTACAACACTTGGAGGAGGTCTCTTTATCTTTTGAGGAGACATATGAGTCTTTGGATATTGTTCTACATTCATCTCCACTAGATCTTGGAGTGCCTTTTTCAGCAGTGTGGCACAGTTTACCACCTTTGGAGGGGGTACCTTTCAGCATCGACATGGGGACACTTGAGCAGTTTTCAGAGATTCCTTTCATCATGAGTATTTTTTCTCCATCTTCCTTTCATGGTTGGGGAGACTTTTTGGATCCACCTTTGGTTTTATTTCTTCCTAAGGGGAGGAATGTTGTTCGACATTAATGGAGCAGTTTCTTCATTCATCTTCGAGCTTCTATCATTGGTGCAGATTCCAGATCGAGGGAGGGCTTCCTAGTCTCTCTTCTTCTTCTCTCATATGGGGGGGACTTTTTCCTCACATGAGGTTTTGTCCTTCACATACTTCTATGAGAGTTCTTTGTATCTATTTTTCATCTCTCTTTTGGGGGAGGGTTTTTTCCTATTAGGTTTTTCTCTCTTTCCCCACTTTGTGAGAGATTTCCTTGCATTGGTTTTCATGCATTTGCATTTGTACATGGGTACCTAACATGGCCTCATAGCCAGGACCCATCTTGCATTGCTTAGTTGCATTGTAGACTTAAGTGCATTCCCCTAGGTGGCACTTAAGGGGGGGTGTTGGTGTAAATAATTATTCATCATGGATATTATTACACCTTACTTAAGTTTACTTAGGAAATGCATTTTATAGTAGTTTGGGTATGAGACACTTGGGTGTTTGTGCCACATTGGGATAGTGTGTGTAGGAGAAATTCCACCTTTTATGGTGTGATCTTGTTGTTACACTCCACATTCAGTGGGTGATCCACCTCATGTGGAATATTATATTGTTTCTCCTACCTACCCACACCTATTTCCTACCTACCCTTGTTTCTTATTGAGCCACATGTCATGTTTGTGTGCTCACATATCCATATAGCCTTGCCTATATAAGGAGGCTCATATTCATTGTATAAACAATATTGATTGATGATCCAGTTGATCAGTATTTTCATCTTGATAGAATACAGTTTATTTCTATCATATATTTTTTTCTCTCTTCGTATGTGCTTTCCATTGCCTCTTGATCTTGACAAAATCTCACATGGTATCAGAGCCGGTCCATGTCTCACAAAAACCACTAGATGAGTGTCAATTGCCAACAATATTGTATTATATATTAATTTTTTTTTAGCAATATATAAATTTATTTTATTGCATCTTTTTTGTGGAAGGTATTTGGTATTTTTGTTTTGATTGTTGTATGTGCGATTTCTTTCATAACTTTAACATGGTATCAGAGCTTTAAATAATTAAATTACTTCTTTTTTTAGGTTTTTTAATGGGACGCTTTATAAGGTGCATGCTAGAGTGAAACAGAAATTAGTTGTACTCAAAAGGCATAAAAATCCATAAATCTCTATACACATTAGGGTTTGGTGATGATTTTCTAAAAATATTTTTTTAGGTTGATTGGGTTGTCATTGTATTGATCTATACAAGTGTAAAAATTCTTATAGTTATATGATATAATAATGTCATAAATTGCATCCAATGCAATTTAACATCACATACGCCTTCCCTTTAGTTGAATTTAAGATAATTATGCTCATTATCCTTAATCCTAATATACAACATCCCTTTCTGCCAAGCATGTCCATTTTGCTAATTGTTAGGTCTATTTTTTCCTTGGAGAAATGCACCAAGCATAGACATTTATGCAATATTCTATCGCCCCTAAAAAATCCATGATTGTACTAGTTGTTGAGATATTACACTTGCCATGTTTTGACAATGTTATACCTCTACCAACCTACAATGACATTGGGAATAATTTTAAAGTGTTATCTTGTACTAAAACCTTTCCTTTTTTCCTCCAAGATCAAGATTTGAACCTCATTCTTGTTGGCAACAACAATGAAGGAAAACTGAGAGTGGGGGGGGGGTGAATCAATTTTCATCGGATCAACAAACTTAATCACAAAACTAGATCTGATAAACTACAACAATAACAAAGGTAAGAAAATAGATAGCACAACACGCAACACCAAGATTTTTATGTGGAAAACCTGGTTAAGGAAAAAACCACGGTGGGAACCTACCCACAATAAAATGATATTCAGTAGTAGTTGTAGACATATAAAAATGACCATATTCCTAAATGAATATTTTATGTTCATTTTCCTATTTAATTAAATCCAATTTAATTAAATTATCCACATTCTTCTATTTAATTAAGTAAATCACTTGATTAAATTCACTATACCATTTAATGAATAAATCATTTTATTCAATTAAATCCCCCTAGCCACTTTTAATTAAATTCAAATTTAATTAAATAGTTATCCCAAATTGAATAAATCAAATTTATTTAATTACAACCAAATTGAATGAAAATCATTTAATTCAATTAAATCCTATTATTTCTTCATCCACTTGCAAAATCCCAAACCCCTTCCTAACCCCTTCTAGAATCTTCTAATCGATTCTAATTAACCTAAACACCCTCTAAACTTTGTCACATCCCTAAGCAAAGGGAGGTCACTTCTCAAATGGCCCAAAGTCTTGGATAACCATTGAAGGTTTTCAACCTTCAACCACCAAAAACCCTAAAGTCTTTAAAAACCATTGAAGGCTTCCAACCTTCAACCACTTAATCCCCAAAGTCTCTAATAACCATTAATGGTTATTTCAAACCCTCCCACATGGTTAAAACATTTGTTTTGACTCAACCTCTACCCAACCCAAGGGTCTCATCAGGTCATTAATGCTTTGACCATGATTATCTCTTAATCATTTGCACAAAGGTTTATCTTTGGATTAGATCCTAATTCAGTGGGTAAACCTAATTTAGACTTGACCCTTAGCATTTAGATAACCATGAGGTCTCCTCAGGCCTTTAATGCCTCCAACCTCTTCTTTCAACCCAATCCTGTGTGGACATTTGTCACCATTTCATTGGTGCCAATTGTGCACATGGATTCCCAACTTTCAAACTTGGCCCTTGATTAAACCATTCAATCTTGACCATCCATTGCCCTGTTTGTGCTATAAATAGAGCTCTCATTCCTCCATTCTTAACAATCATCTTTCAAATTTGTAGCATTATACTTATGCTCAAATACTTTCAAGCTTTTCATCATCTTTATGCTCATCATTTAGCCTCTCTTTAGATCAGGATTAATCATGAATATGCATGTTTAGAATAAGTTCATTATCATTTTAGTTCAATTACAGATTAAGTATAGTATGCTAGGATAATCTCCATACTAACCTCGTCATCTTATCATTTAGTTTGTTGCATTTCTAGCATCTCATCTAGCTTATAACACATCTCATATAAAAAACAGTTAAAATCTCTCTCGTTCTCATATTTGCCATCCCTAAACCATTTTGCTCAGTAATCTGAGAGCAAAACATTGGTTTGAGGGACATTGTGAGATAGAGAACCATGGGACCCTCCTTGGGAAGCTGAGTAACGCATCGTTACTCCATAGCTTGCATCAAGAAGTCCTGTGTGTGTGTGTGGATTGGTATTTCTCATAATTTTTCACATTTTTAATTCTAACAATTCATTTTTCCCACATACATTTCTGGCTCCCACCGTGGGGCACGCACCCCAATAACTTATCATTTTTTGAATTTGAAGACTTTTGCAGGTACGCGGGAAACTAGAATTGGCGCGTCTCAGGAACATTTTAGCGCATAAGCCAAACAGTTTAGCGCTTCTAGCCTACTGTTTAGCGCGTGGGCTCTCTGTTCCAGCGCGTTCAAACTGTTCCTTAGCGCATTAAACTATTGACAAATTTTCCTGTAGGTATCGACGCCGGCGAACCACAGATTAACGCGTCTACCTGACAGAATAGCGCATGCACCCCAAGTTTTAGCGCTTCACCTACATCTTCCAGCGCGTATCAACAGACAGTTAGCGCATTGAAATTCATAATTTCCCGAGAAAAACCGAAACGCAGATCAGCGCGTCTACCTGACAGATTAGCGCATGGGCCAAAAATAATAGCGCTTAGAATCGATCTTCCAGCGCATTTGAATAGACAGTCAGCGCATTAAACTTCAAAAATTTCCCGAATAACAGACCGCGGGAAAACCAAACCATAAATTAGCGCGTCTGAGCAACAGAGTAGCGCTTCTGAGAAACAGAATAGCGCACGCAAGCGGGACCATAGCGCATCGACCCAATATTGTAGTGCGTACAGTTTGTTCTGTAGCGCGTCAAAAAGAAAACCAACAAAAGATTGTGTAACCGAATAAATAATTTTAGACTTGTGGAAGTCCCCCGAAACAAACTAACCGATTTCTTTTTGCAGGATTTTTAACAAGTTTCTTGCAGGAAAAGCGAGGAGATTTGTTTTACAAACAAAACGTTTTTCCTTTTGTTGACCTCGAAAATCAAAATTTGCTTTGTTGACGATCTATTTTCCATAGATTAAATAATCATTGCTATACAGGGTTAAAAAGAACACCATGCTTGTTGGAGCAACATCTCCAAATAGAGGTTAGCAAACCATTGTCTTGAAGGCTAAAAAGAACAACTTATCTGCCATGTATCGAAAATGGAAGGTATATGCTCTCCCCTTAACTGAGTGACCAAAAAGCCAAACCACTCTTAAAGCTTTCTTTAATTCAAGCAATAAATACTTTAGCAGACCTGCCTTCTCGAGGAGTTGCACTCAACTCTTAAAGCCGTTTATGGCCGGTGTGAAGGGAACAACCTAAGTGGGGAACGACTTTGACGCCAAGAATTCCAACCCACTATAATCAAATGTGGAAAGTGACGAAAGTCCTTTTCAACGGTTGCGCGCAGCGATTAGCCTTCCCCCAGTATCCTTGAGATACGTAAAGCCTTTGTTCTAAAGGTTGGGAAGCCTCCTGAGGGAGTTTATCACTGACGGCCGAACGGGAAGCCTGATTAAGAACCTTAGCATTAGAAACTTTGAACTGAGTCAGTATCCAAACATTTGTGACATCATAGTGCAAGGGTGGGGAAGAATCCGCTCACAAGATTACTCACCATATATCTCCCAAGATAACTACTCAACTGTGAAGCAATTCACTTTGGGTTAATTTCTGGCAAAAGGCAAAAAAACGGGCGCCCTCTAGGGGGTGACACGGCTGTTTGAGCTGACGGAGTATCGAGACTAGTGAGCTATGATGTTGCTTATGACCCTTGAATAAAGAGTCTTTCTGAAGTGTTTATTTTGTATCCAACCTGTTAAAACATTGGGGATTCGAAAACATCCTCGACAGAACATACACTTTATGTTAGATTAAGTGAAATGATTGTACTTTGTGTGCCGTGTTTACATTTTGTATTTCAGAAAATCATCCATCCTACTTAAAAATTCTCTCAACAAAAGTCAAAAACATCACAAAGGCACCAAAAGGAAAAATCAAGGCAGTTTAGCGCATGGGAACAACATATTAGCGCGTCAAACAGTTATTCTAGCGCATCTGAAGAACAAAATAGCGCGTACAACAAAAACAGTAGCGTTTCAACTGAAAGTAAAACAGAGACCAGATATTTTAGCGCGTGCAAAACATATCCTAGCGCATGTTAGGAATCATTTAGCGCGTGTAACAAACGTCTTAGCGCTTAGAATCTCTGTTTTAGCGCATTAACCAAACCAGTTAGCGCGTGAAAGTAGCAGTGTAGCGCGTAATTCTCCAGAAAAACTTCACTACAAATTTCAAAATAGTCTGTTTTAGCGCGTGTAACAAACGCCTTAGCGCGTCGAAACTCTGTTTTAGCGCGTTAACCAAACTAGTTAGCGCGTAAAAGTCGCAGTGTAGCGCGTAATTCTCCAGAAAAACTTCACTACAAATTTCAAAACAGTCTATTTTAGCGTGTGTAACAAACATCTTAGCACGTGGAATCTCTGTTTTAGCGCATTAACCAAACCAGTCAGCGCGTAGAAAATACAGTCTAGCGCGTACATATTTCACAGTCGACCAAACAAAATTTTCCAAAGTCAATATTTTAGCGCATGACCAGGGGCAGAGTAGCGCGTGGATAAATAGTTTTAGCGCATTAAAATTTTTTTCTAGCGCATTGAACAACTGTTTTGGCGCGTGAGAAAAAGGAGAAAAACAGAGAGTTGAAAGACCAAAATTTTTTGAAAAATTCAAAATATTTTAAAACACAGTTTTTCATCAAAACACGTCTTTATCAAACCCGAGTGACAAAAACAAGCCATAAAACTATTTCTCAAGTCAAATTTGCGTCAAACAAGGTTGTCCAAATCTGAAAACGAATCAAGCATTAGAGGACATCTTTTCTATCATGATCCGGAAACTTGTCATCATCAGTGTCAATTCAATCCTTTAAATATCTTACGGATCTCATCTCAAAAACACTTGTCTAGAAATTTTCCAAATTGTCAAATTCAGTTTCCAGATCGGGAAACTCTTATCCATATCATTTGACATGCTTTATCGTGAAGGAATAGCTAAACCTTCATTCTGATAAAGTAAAATTTGAAATTTTCAAAACAAGAATCAACTGAATCCAAATCAATCAAAGGAAATCATTGATCACTCATGCATGACTAATCCCCTCATTCTGAGAAAGAAGAACCTCTATCGCAACATCACGTTAAAGAAACAGCGACCGAGCTTTTCCAAATTCATCAAGAGAAATAAATTTTTATACATCAATCGTCAACTCTTCAAATCTCATCAGGTATTTCTTCATCATGTCAAACGTTATATCCAAAACAAATCCAGCGAATTTGACAAAGAACCCCTGAAAACAAGAGCATACTGTCAAAAGTTTGCTTTTAATCAAAAGATAAACCGCGGAGGAAAAATCAATCCAGCATTCCTGCCCGACGAGTGCATCACATATAACACACCTAGACCAGAACCACCAACGCCAGAGCAAAACATCAACGAGGATTTTGTTCCTTTCATCACTGAAAGTTTCTATTGAAATGCCTGTCACTCGCTCTCAACGAAACAAACAGAGCGAGACACCCGCGGAATCAAGTATGAATCGCAGATTATCAAATCCTTTTGAAGTTCCATCTTCAGAAGATCCTGAAATTACTGACGCAATTCTTCAAGAATGCCAAGAAAATCCTTCATTCCAAAAACTCATTGAAAAACTCATGGAAAATGACAAAGAAAAATATCTACTTATGCTTACAAGCAAAGGTGTCAAACTTCCTGAAGATTTCGACGCAAACGTCTTTCAAACAGGATCTCAACAATACACATATCAAGAACAACAAAGGGAAGAAGAGACTCGCATACCTGAACAACGTATTCCAGAACAACATATACCAGAAATGCGAGTACCTATGTTCGAAACCCCCGAACAACACATACCATTTGCTACACCTTTTCAAATGAGAACAAATCCAAGGGAAGAACTCTTCCCTCGGCAAGATAATACGCCTTTGGTTGCTCTTACTCAACAGATGCAAATGTTGCAAAGACAAATGCATGACATGCAACAAGGGACAACAGTGCGGTATTCTATAAACGAAATCTGTCCTTATCCATTTGACAGAAGCTTAAACATGATACCTTTTCCTCCAAACTCAGACATTCCCAAATTTGATAAATATGATGGGAAAGGTGATCCTCGAGATCATGTTCGAGAATTTTGTACTATGAGTCTTGAATTTGCTCATAATGACACGTATCTGATGAGGTTATTCCCAAGAAGCCTGGGAGGACAAACAATGGAATGGTTATCCAAGATTACACCACCTGTTAGATCATTTGACGAATTGGTCAACAAGTTCATCACCCATTATTCTTACAACATCCAACATGCGATAACCATGTTAGATATCTGCAACACCAAACAAAAGAACAATGAAACATTCATGTTATTCCTTCAACGTTGGCGACGCATGGTATCAAGATATCCTCGCGATATTCCTGAAAAAGAGAAAATGGAAATCTTCATTGATAACTTGAATGGGGAAATGAGTTACAGACTCAAACTTCAATGCATCCCATCTTTTGACAAGTTAATTGAAAATGGCATCCAAGTAGAGGAAGCTTGTGTCAAAAAGGGAACACTCAAGTTCTACAAAGAAGGAACGAACTCATCAAACTACAATAACCAAAACAATACCAATCTAGACAAAACTCGATTTTGGACTCGAAACAAAAACGACGGCAACAATGAATCCTATGATCCTAGATCTAAACAGCCAGTGCTTGCTTTATCAGGAAATACTCAGAATACGAAAAATCCTAAAAATGCTACTCCCAATACACCAAATAATACTCAAGGACAACTCAACACCAACAATGCCAACGATAATCAAAACAAAAATCTGAATCCAGGGCCTAACAACAATTCACGCAACAACACCAACAATTTCCATAAGCGTATTTTCACACCATTGGGCCAATCATTAGAGTCCGCATTCAGAGAGCTGTTAGCAAACAAGGTTCTTTCTTTACCTCCAATCAACAATTACGAACCCCCGATCAAACCACCTTGGTGGAATGATTCCCATTATTGTGATTTTCATCGAAACAAAGGTCATAGAACAAACGAGTGCATGAGATTGAAACACATAATCCAAGACATGATTGATCGAGGTGACTTAACAGTGGATGGTCTCAAAACAAATAATGATCACGAAGCCTTCAAAGATCCTTTACCAAATTATAACAAAGATGGAGCATCAAGTTCAAATGATACACGCGAAGCTCGTATTAATCACATCTACAACAACACAATCAATCACATATCAGCTGAAGACCATCAAGTCAATGTTATAACCATTCGAGATAAACGTGATCATGAATCTGTCAATGTAACAACCCGGACCGAGAAATATGTCTTAAAGGGGCATACTGCACCTCCAACCACCACACCAAAGATCCAATACGACTTAGTTACTCAACTGCGAAAAACTCCAGCTCAGATATCTATCCTGGAATTGTTAAAACTATCTCCAAGACACAAAGACATATTGGAGCAAGCACTCTTAGAAACAAATGTACCTCAAAATCTGGATACAGACAGATTCCAAGCTATGGTGGCCCACATGACAGAGTCTCATAACCTCACCTTCTCAGAGCATGATAATACTTCATTGAGTCATCCACATAATACTCCTCTACATATTGAAGTCATTGTTTGCAAACACCGTGTTAAAAGAGTCTTAATAGATGGAGGAGCCGGACTTAATATATGTACCTTAAAGCTTATCCATGCACTAGGTTTCTCAGAAGAATCTATTGATCCTTGTAAAAAGATTACCATAAAAGCATATGATGATGAGGAACGGTCCTCTAAAGGAACAGTGATATTGCCTATTCAGGTAGGACCAGTGCAAAAGGATACTATATGTCAAGTTTTAGATATTGAACTCACCTATAATATCTTATTAGGTCGACCCTGGATACATGAAATGCAAGCAGTACCTTCTACATACCACCAGTGTGTCAAATTTCCTTATGATGGACAGGAAATCTCCATATCAGCTGATCACAATCCATTTCAACATTGCAATGCAATGGGGGCAGCCCAAGATAGTTTGGTTCCTTATAACAGAGAAAAGCAGTGGTCTTCAACATCTGATCCACCAACCGTAAAATCCAACTCCTTATGGGGAGATTTCAAACAGAAAATGCAAATCAAGGACCAAGGCATGGGCAAATACTCTATGGAGCCTTTGTGTTTAACCAAATTGCCAACATCACCTAGATCGCATGGTTTACCTACTCTATCAACACATCAGGCAACTCAGCCCATAACTAAATTTGATGGTACCTTCATCCAATTGGGGACTCTAGCACACGAATCAGAAGATAAAGATGTTCTTAACTAGTTATACAAAGATGAAGAAGAAGCTAATAGAGCGGCCGCTCTAGACATTGTTCTACCAACGCACTTGTATGGAAAAGGCTACTTGATCATGAAACAAATGGGATATGGCGGTAAAGGACCTATTGGGAAACGCCAAGAAGGAGTCACTGAACCTATAGATCTTCCTTCACAACCTAGTAGAAATAAAGCAGGATTAGGTTCTAAATTCACTTTCCTATTAAAAAGGTCGCCACATACAAATACAAAACCTCAATGGAAAGAAAAGAAGAAATATAAAGAAGAATCATGGCAGGAAGCTCTCTTTGAATCAACAGAAACAATCCGTAAGGCAAGAGAACGTCAAGATCAGAAGATACATTAGGGAAAGCTTCTGGATCATAAGAAGGCCATATCTGCAGCAGTGGCTCATATTCACACACCGGTGGCTCAAGAACAAATCATATCATCACAAGCACCCATCATTCCTCCCCGAGGAAGCACAATCTATGAACAAATCCAGAATGTAGAAGATGGATCAGATACAGAATCAACACAGAATGTCAAAATAGTATCTATCATCAAAGATTTATTTTCGCCATACAACATACCTGTCTACAGTACAGATAGAATTTGGGATGATGCATATGAAACAGATTCAAATGAATATGAATGGGGTACCTGCTCTGATACTACTACAAATATCCCCGATGATACTGATTTCATATCCATTTCTCAAGAAGAACATAACACAGAAGATAGGCCTCTTGAATTTGGACCACAACATATCTAAGACGTTCAGGAAAGCGAACAGAAATATTACGAACAAGTCTATGTAGAAGATGATACCATCGAAGACCTCGATGAAACCCTAAATTTCTTTAAAAACAAGACCCATCACGATGATAACTCTATTCTAACACTTACAGTAGCTGAACTTGACCCGCCCCATGATTCCTTACCACTTGTCTTCCCTGATCTCATCGACTGGACTGAACCTGAGACTCATGATATCCCAATTTTTCCAGATGATGAATCTATTATCCACTACCTATGTACCGTAAATCCCGAAACAGGCTCTGCCAGTGAACCGCATAACGACGTCTGTTCTTCAGGGAGTGCCAAGTCTCTCAGTCGCAAAAATGAATCAAATAATGAATCTAATGTTGAAAACCAGTCAATGGTAGCAATGGATCCCAAAAAAGTAAAAATAAAGGACGCATCTGAGGGTGAAAACCTTTTTAAGGCACCTAACGATGGGAGACTTGACACTCTTCCTGAACATTTTCATGAACGATCACCCATATTGATTGAGCCCACTCAATCAATCAACATTGGTACCACTGAAGCAGCCAGAAACATTCACCTTGCAGAATCTCTGACCAAAGAGGAAAGATTGGCATTCATCATCTTCTTTAAAGGACAACAAATTAACTTTGCCTGGTCATATGCTTATATGCCTGGGGTGGATCCACACCTAATCATGCATCACTTGTCCATCTCTGCAGGGGTCAAGCCAGTCAAGCAGAAACTACGAAAGATGAATCCACAGATAGCACTCATGGTCAAAACGGAATTAAAGAAATTATTAGATGTCGGATTCATCTGACCTATTGACTATGCAGAATGGATTTCTAACATTGTTCCAGTCTCAAAACCAGATGGTAGTATTAGAATATGCACCGACTTTAGAGATGTCAATAAAGCTTGCCCAAAGGATGACTTTCCTCTACCAAGTATTGATATAATTGTAGATCTCACAGCAGGCCATGCAATGCTCTCATTAATGGACAGTTTCTCAGGCTATAATCAAATCAAAATAGCTCCTGAAGATCAAGACAAAACAACATTCACCTGTCCTTGGGGAACCTACTGTTGGAATGTTATGCCTTTTGGCTTAAAGAATGCCGGAGCCACTTATCAACGAGCAATGACAACCATATTCCATGATATGATGCACACATTTATGGAAGACTATGTGGATGATTTACTAGCAAAATCTTTCACCAGAGCTGAACATCTTGGCATCCTAACAAAGATCTTTGCTCGGTTGCAGAAATTCAAAGTCCGACTCAACCCTAAGAAGTGTGTCTTCGGGGTTACATCAGGCAAGTTACTAGGTTACATCGTCTCAGCTAAAGGTATTGAAGTGGATCTAGCAAAGGTACAAGCCATTATGGATATGCCACCACCAAAGAATATCAGTCAACTTCGATCTCTCCAAGGGCGACTTCAATCAATCAGGCGATTCATCGCTCAACTAGCAGATAAAAGTCTTCCATTTAACCACTTGTTACACAAAAATGTGCCATTCAAATGGGAGACTAAATGTGCAGAATCCTTTTACCAAATTAAACAGTACCTGATGAATCCACCAGTTCTAGTACCACCAATTGCAGGAAATCCTCTTATATTGTATATATCAACGACAGATGTTTCACTGGGGGCATTATTGGCACAAGAAGATCAACAAGGAAAAGAACGCGCCATATATTACATCATTAGAACATTGAATGGATATGAGCTCAATTATACATTCATTGAAAAGGCTTGCCTAACAGTTGTTTTTGCATCTCAAAAGTTCCGACATTATATGCTAGCACACACTATTAAGCTAGTAGCCAAAATTGATCCTCTCAAGTATCTACTCAGTAAGGCAGCTCTCACAGGCCGATTGGCTAAATGGGTTATGATTCTCAGTGAGTTTGACATCCACTACACAGAAAGACGAGCTATCAAAGGAAAAGCGATTGCAGATCAGTTGGCTGAAGCACCGCTACCAGGAAAACAAACCATGGACATTGAATTTCCAGACAGAGACGTTTTTGCTCTTTCCTCCAAACAATGGACCCTATACTTTGATGGATCCTATACACAACATGGTTCGGGGGCCGGCATTCTATTCATCACCCCTGAAGGACACACCATGCCAAGATCATACAGGCTTATGTTTCCATGTACAAATAATATGGCTGAATATGAAGCATTGGTCATAGGCATCAAAATGGCTGTAGAATGGAAAATCACAGAATTAAAAGTCTATGGAGACTCACAATTGGTCATCCATCAAATCAACAACAACTATCAGACAAAGGATGATAAGCTACTACCCTACAAATGGATGGTGGATGACTTCAAGCAGTATTTTGTGCACATCACTTTTGAGCAAATACCAAGGTTAAATAACAAAGCAGCCGATGCAATGGCTACGATCGCTTCATTACTACAAATTCCAGAACAACAGAGTCGTTATGAGTTCCTGGTAGAGCAACTGTTCTCCCCCGCCTATGACCATTCTGAATCCCATGTTGTATATGCCTTAACCAGTTCAAATTCTCCGTTATATGGGCCAATATACGACTACCTCAAGCATAATATATTACCCATTGACCAATCTCGTAACCAAAAACATAACTTTATTCGACAAGCTGCCCGTTACACCCTTACCGCTGATACCTTATATCGTCGAGGTCTAGATGGTACTCTTCTTCGTTGTCTTGATCGTAATGATTCTGATTCAGCTTTACACGAACTTCACGAAGGTATTTGTGGCACACATTCGAGTGGCACTACTCTTGCTAAAAAGCTTCTACGAATGGGATACTACTGGCCTACAATGGAGAAAGACTCATATCATTTTGCCAAGAAATGTCCTAAATGCCAAATCCATGGCAATCTGATACATGCACCAGCACAGGAACTACAACCATTTACCACATCCTGGCCCTTTTGTCAGTGGGGATTGGATCTGGTAGGCAAAATACATCCTTCATCTTCAAATGGACACAAGTTCATTATAACTGCCACATAATACTTTACCAAATGGATCGAAGCAGTTCCCATGACCACAGTGACTAGGAAACAAATTGCCTCTTTTATCCTAAATTATCTGATCTGCAGATATGGTATTCCAAGTTCAATTGTCACAGATAATGGACGACCTTTCAAAAACCAAGATGTGCAGGAACTATGTGAAAAATTCAAAATTCAGCATCGATTTTCTACACCATACTATCCACAAGGAAATGGTCAGGCAGAAGCATCTAACAAAACGATCCTAAAAATCCTCAAGAAAACAGTAAATGATGCAGGCAAAGATTGGCATGTACAACTCAATCCAGCTCTTTGGGCCTACAGGACTAGCATCCGCACACCTACAGGGGCAACACCATATTCCTTGGTATATGGATCAGAGGCTATTTTACCCTTGGAGGTAGAAATTCCATCTCTTAGAGTCTCTTTGAAAGGTTTGATTCCAGATGAAGAGTATCGAGTAAACCGACTGCAAGAATTGGAACTATTAGATGAAAGATGCCAACATGCTTATACTCATCTCAAAGCATATCAGCAACGCATGTGCAGGAGCTACAATCATAAGGTCATTCCTCGTAACTTCAAAGTTGGTGATCTAGTCCTAAAAGAAAATCCCAGAAACCAGCAAGATAGAGAAAAGAAAGGGAAATTTGAACCTAACTGGTTGGGTCCCTATGTCATCATTTCAGTCTATGGATTAGGTGCTTATCAGCTAACAAATTCTGAAGGAGATGTGCTTGATGATCCAACTAATAGCATTCATCTAAAGAAGTACTATACTTAAGGTAGCCTAGTGCACGGAAAATGCCAAAAACAAACAAAAAAATACAAAACTCCAGAAAAAGTCAAAATACAAAGTACAATAAAAACAAATGGTGAAAACCTGGTAAACAGGCGCCTTTGTGAAAGGCCGGCTCCTTTCTCTATATCCATGCCATTTTATCCATCAACACGCTATCGGCCATCTCCTGACACTTAGCCTCTATCCATCCAGGATATACTTAGCATAGTCACTATCCTGAGTTATCTATCTGTATCTATTCTCTTATCATACCACACCATGGCTTGGAAATCACTATACCTAACCATATCCAGACAAACACTCATCTAGGGGCATTACACTATTCACAAACTTGCAAACATTCAAAGACATTCCAACTATTGTAAAATCTCAAGACACAAGACATCCAACAAACACAACTGCACTTCATTACAAACAACCAAAACATGAACAATACACAAGAAACTCAAGGATGGATGATTTTCTGAAATACTAAATGTTGCATTATCGCATTAAAGTCTTGATTATTTTACATTTTGAACTTTTTAAATAAATTGGAATCTTCTCATCTCATCAAAAGCTTCAAAGCCAGAGATCATGAGGAACTTCCAAAATTTTCTTAGTCTTCTGTCTAGGAGGCGATCACTTGTACTGTGTGAATATTTGCCTCGAGACGTGATCCATATCACTAAAGGCTTGATCCCATTTCACGCATATAAATGATCTACTCTTGTCTGTTTACGCAATACGCACTCCGGTCGTCCTGGTTCAATTATACTTTGACGCTTGTGCTATCTTGCAAAATTAAAAATCATGTAAATTTTACTCAGGTTATTATGGTTCAATTATACCATTATGCTTGTATAAATTTTCAACATTTCCAAAAATCAAGAAAAGCTCCATGATGATATTTACAAAGAAAGCAAATAAATGGTTATATCGGATGGCAAATACAGAATGAGAGATGATCCAAACACAATTAGTTGCATATCATTTTACAATTAGTTGCATAACATTTTACAAATAGTTGCATCTCATTTTATAATAAGTTGCATCTCATTATTATCCCATCTATCATTATTACATCATTACACATCATCTTACATAAAGCAGCATATTAACATCATACATCTCATTTTCAAGATACGTCTCATAACATACAAAAACATACATATATATCATACATTACATCATGTATATAAGCATTACATCATCATGTAAAAAGGAAGAAGCACACATAAAACATACATCCATAAACACATCACATCGGTCAAAAATGGTGCTCTATATATATATATATCTCTCAAAAAAGGATCAACATCTACAAAATGTGTCAAAACTGTGTCCGGTACAAAGAATACACTGCTCAAAATACAATAGAGACCATGTCTCTCAAGTACAGTGATGGAGATGGTCTAGCCCCTGGGGCACCTGCTCCTGGATCTCTAGGAGGATCCTGTCTGGTTCCTGAAACACTCGCACCCAGATTGGCAGGAGGGTCCTGTCCCGCTGGCCCTGTCACTCCACGGCTCTCCGATCGTGTCCCGGCAGTTCAAGATCGACTCGATCTCGACTGCGCAAAGCTCTCTACACGCCGCTCTCTGGGAACCGCCTCCTCATAGTGCCGCCTGTAATATGCAGCCTCCTGCACACTCCGTGTCAGCTCTCTCAGGGTGTCTCTCACGGGACCACCCACCGCAGCTCTCTGTACGGTCGCCAAGGCCTCCTCTGCTCGCCCCCGCCGCTCCATCTCGGTATCTCTCTCAGTGATCAACTGAGAGATCTGCCTCTGATAAGTCAAAATCTGTGCTTGCAGCTGCTGCACAGTGATCTGAAGAGTCCGGATCTGGGCGTCCTCTACGTGTCCCGGCACTCAAACCCGTAGTGGTACCTGTGCTGGCGCCACTCCCCCCACTCGGCCTGTCCTGGGTACGGGAGGTGGAAGTATATCTATCCTCCTCCTCTGCACTGGTCTCCCCACCTCCTCCTCTCCTCCTCCTACTGCCGCTAATACCTCTGTAACTCTCCCCTCTCTACTGGCTCCAATGGCCAATCCTCCCCTCCCTCTCTCAATCCGGCCCAGCCGTACTGCCCTCTGCACACCTCTCCCTCTCCTCCTCCCTCTATCTCCCCCATCTCCCCCATCATCTCCATCATCCCCCTCATCTCCCCCGTCTCCCTCCTCTCCATCCGAATCAAAAGCCGGTCTCATCTCCTCTGGATCGGAGATCCTCGCAACCACCCGAGCAGCAAATAAACGAGCGAACTCGTCAGTCATACCGGCATCCTGTATCTCTGGGGCATAGTCCCAGATCTGCCCAGCCAAACCAGTAAACTCCTCAATCGCAACGGCACTGTCAATAGTCAGCCCCCAATCGGCCACATCCTGCTGCCGCCGTGCATATAGGCACGTCCCCTGTGGAACACCCTGCTACCTCCCGAACTGCCTCAAAACTCGGGTAACCAAAAACCGCTCAATGACGAACGGGGTCCTCCCAATCAAATGCCTCATCATGAAAACGAATGGCATCTCCATCCCATCCTCAGCCCATACCTCGCAGCCTGTATACGGTCTCTAGGTGACCGTATCTATGTCATCAAAAACCCTCCTCCAGTGCTCTAGTTTGCCCAGCTTACGCTGGACAACTAGGCCTCTATAACCATATGCATAAGCTACCCCCACGGGCCTATCCCTGTCTGCCAGTGGCCTCGCTGCTGGAATGTGCTCCCAGCACCATACCTGTAAGAGTGTCACCCCTGCCGATAAACTGCTATAACCGAGGTATACTACCTCGTGCAGGCTCCTGTAAAGGTGGGCCAACATCGCTGACCCCCATGCAAATCTCCGCCCTTGTGTGACCATCTGCTCTAGCACTAGCCCCCATCCCACTGAAAATCCCTTTGACCTGCGATCAGGACAAAGGAATCCTCCAATAAATCCTGCCAATACAGATGGCAGCGGCGCATAATCTAGATCCAGGAACTCCTGCCATGGGATCTCATAACCGCAGACACTCTCATCATGAAAAATCCGACGCAGTGCCTCTATGCCGCCCTCCTCTGTCTGCTCATAGGGCAATATAGCTCCTACCACAGGAATACGCAGGATGCGATAGCAGTCCTCTGGTGTCACGGTCATCTCCCCAGTAACAAAATGGAAGGTGTTCGTGTCACTATGCCACCTCTCTGCCAGTGCTGTCAAGAGTCCCCGGTTCACAGTGAACCGAGGCATATCTAAAAGTGAGGTCAATCCACACCTCTCAATAATGTCCAGGTCTGCCTGTGACAGACGTGGTATCAGTGTCCATGGTCTCGGGAATCTCTCCCTCGACTGCACGATCCCCAATCGCTCCTGTCAACAAACAAAACATATCCAATATCAGATTCCACATCAACAAAAAGATATCAAAATAAAACTTACATCAAATACATGAAACAAATTTGCTCATCTACATCAAGTTCAAAATCCTATCATCTCATATCAACTTGTAAAACAACTGAAGTTCTCAAAAACCATATCAAAACTTGTAAAACAACTCAAGTACCACAATCACAAACTTGTAAAACAACTCAAGTTTCCCACACATATCAAAACTTGTAAAACAACTCAAGTTTCCAACCCATATCGGCTTGTAAAACAACACAGGCTTTCATACACATTTGAACTTAAAACAGATAACACACATAAATCATGTTCTGATCACCACAAATAGCTTGATATCTATACATAACTTGGAAACATTCACATCAAAACAAGTTATACAAATACTCATATTGGATACATGCATCAAAAACACGACAGACACGCAAAAACACAATATTTTAAAACGACCACAACACAAATTTTTCCTGGATGCGCTAAAACAGACATGAAATGCGCTAAAAAAGACCCACGCGCTAGGCTGCTTGTCCTACGCGCTAACCTATTTGCCTTATGCGCTAGATTCCATCAATGCGCTACGCTGCTTTTCCTACGCACAAATCTATTTGCCCTATGCGCTAGACTATGTCTATGCGCTATTCTTTTCCTCCATTGCGCTACCCAATCTACCCTATGCGCTAGACTCTGTTTACGCGCTAATATATCCTCCCTACGCGCTCCCCTTTTCATCCTATGCGCTAGAAACAACCTACGTGCTAATCTGATCTTCCTAAGCGCTACCTGTTAAGCCCTATGCGCTATGTTATGATTACACGCTAAACCTCTGGCTTTATGCGAACTTCTTTGCTTCCTATGCGCTAGGTTATACCGACGCGCTACCCTGTTCTTCCAACGCGCTACTAACCACGTTACCTGCGCTGTTTTCCGTCTACGCGCTAACCTAAAACTCCTATGCGCTACCAAATATTTTCGGACGCGACCCCTAAATTTGACCCTGATACGCTATTTCGCAATGCGTATGCGCTACTGTTTACCTTAGACGCGCTGAACCGAAAAGCCCGAACTTAAAAATTCAAAAAACACCTAAAATCGACAAAATCAAAAATCAAAAAAGGGTCAAAAGGGTTGACTTACTGGTGGTCCACGCGCTGTAGGTCTCCGATATCTCCGAACGCGCTCGAAACGGTGTCTGTGGTAAGGAATAGGCATTTTCTCTCCAGAGCAAATTCTCTTTTCTTCAAAGTCAACAAGCACAAATGAATTCAAATCAAGCCCTTTTCCCCTTTTATAGGAGAAAAATGAAATTAGGGTTACCTAACTGGGCCTGTAATATGGTCGTGGTCTCCCCTATACCAAAACATTTGTAATTTATCGGGAGATGAATCAATTTACGCACTTTCTACACGCACGAAATCCTACACATCATACGAACTTCATCAATTTAACTCAAAAAAATTTTTCAAAAAAAAAATTGATTCATCTCCCGAGGGGGCATCACATCGAACATCGAATCTGGGGCACGACTGGCAAATCAAAAGAGTGACACAAAAATTGCATTTAATCATAAATCATGATAGGACATCATTTTCTTTGAAATAACATGTGCACACACGTCACTTCAAAGAGGGGCAAAATGTAGACATATAAAAATGACCATATTCCTAAATGAATATTTTATGTTTATTTTCCTATTTAATTAAATCCAATTTAATTAAATTATCCACATTCTTCTATTTAATTAAGTAAATCACTTGATTAAATTCACTATACCATTTAATGAATAAATCATTTTATTCAATTAAATCCCCCTAGCCACTTTTAATTAAATTCAAATTTAATTAAATAGTTATCCCAAATTGAATAAATCAAATTTATTTAATTACAACCAAATTGAATGAAAATCATTTAATTCAATTAAATCCTATTATCCCTTCATCCACTTGCAAAATCCCAAACCCCTTCCTAACCCCTTCTAGAATCTTCTAATCGATTCTAATTAACCTAAACACCCTCTAAACTTTGTCACATCCCTAAGCAAAGGGAGGTCACTTCTCAAATGGCCCAAAGTCTTGGATAACCATTGAAGGTTTTCAACCTTCAACCACCAAAAACCCTAAAGTCTTTAAAAACCATTGAAGGCTTCCAACCTTCAACCACTTAATCCCCAAAGTCTCTAATAACCATTAATGGTTATTTCAAACCCTCCCACATGGTTAAAACATTTGTTTTGACTCAACCTCTACCCAACCCAAGGGTCTCATCAGGTCATTAATGCTTTGACCATGATTATCTCTTAATCATTTGCACAAAGGTTTATCTTTGGATTAGATCCTAATTCAGTGGGTAAACCTAATTTAGACTTGACCCTTAGCATTTAGATAACCATGAGGTCTCCTCAGGCCTTTAATGCCTCCAACCTCTTCTTTCAACCCAATCCTGTGTGGACATTTGTCACCATTTCATTGGTACCAATTGTGCACATGGATTCCCAACTTTCAAACTTGGCCCTTGATTAAACCATTCAATCTTGACCATCCATTGCCCTGTTTGTGCTATAAATAGAGCTCTCATTCCTCCATTCTTATAAATCATCTTTCAAATTTGTAGCATTATACTTATGCTCAAATACTTTCAAGCTTTTCATCATCTTTATGCTCATCATTTAGCCTCTCTTTAGATCAGGATTAATCATGAATATGCATGTTTAGAATAAGTTCATTATCATTTTAGTTCAATTACAGATTAAGTATAGTATGCTAGGATAATCTCCATACTAACCTCGTCATCTTATCATTTAGTTTGTTGCATTTCTAGCATCTCATCTAGCTTATAACACATCTCATATTAAAAACAGTTAAAATCTCCTCGTTTTCATATTTGCCATCCCTAAACCATTTTGCTCAGTAATCTGAGAGCAAAACATTGGTTTGAGGGACATTGTGAGATAGAGAACCATGGGACCCTCCTTGGGAAGCTGAGTAACGCATCGTTACTCCATAGCTTGCATCAAGAAGTCCTGTGTGTGTGTGTGGATTGGTATTTCTCATAATTTTTCACATTTTTAATTCTAACAATCCATTTTTCCCAGATACAGTAGTATGTGAAAATATTACAATGGGGAATGCACATGCATTCAGGCACACTGCCTATAGCTCACTGCTCAAAAGATAATGACCTGAAAGGCTACAAACCTTAGGAAAGTCTCACTGACTTACAATAAGATTCAGACTACAATCCCGAAGGAATGAATTGCAATAATAACATCTCAAAATGCCTGATGATAGTTCTAGTTAAGCACAATTGTCTTCTTTGCAACACCAAAGTCTGATAAATCATAATACCAAAGGATGAATCACTTGATCGCACATACACCACCCTTTGATAATGTAGACACAACCACAACACCTAATTTACATGACAATATCACCTATTTATACAATTCATCAACCATGACAACAAGGTCGGCTAAACCCTCAACTCACAATAACAAAATTACATCAGATGATACAAAGCTCACCCACCAGACCAATATAATGATATACATCACATGAAATGGACCTAAATCAAATCTTCAAACACACAACACCACTAGAAATCATGCTAAGATCAACAACAACATGCCACACCACCAGGAAAACTGCATAACACGAAGAACATCATCGGTTCAACAAAATCACCAAGATCTCACACAATGATCAATGTGGATTATCAAAAAACATAAGGACACGATTAGGAAACACCATCAAGCACGTTAGAATCATCAATAACAACTGCACCAACACCACTTATCAAATCTTCATCGATCAACATCTAAAACTCAAGAACACTCAAACAACAACTGTCACAAAAGAAAGATAACTTGCAAAGAACCAAATTACGAACAATAAAAAATGAAGACACACAAGACCATCCCAAACAATGTCCCAAAATCTCAGCACAAGATCTGATCACACTAGAATATACCAAAGAAAATATTGAACTCTGCAAAGCACTGATTAGATAAACAAACAACAAAACTGAATCATCTGATATGATCAATTATGCTTCTCAGATCACCAAGACCAATGCATAAGAGTATAATGATACTATAGATACTCCATACACCAAACCATAATCCCAACAAACAAATCTGCAATCATTGGAGCAAGAATATGTTAACATCAATGACAACAACATATCATAGCAGCAACAATATCCAACAATCTCCCCCTTTAGTATTGATGGAAACATATGAATGTGAAAAACAATCAATCCAAAGAAAGAAATTAACTCCAACAAACTCCCCTTAAGATCAAGCAGATAAAATAGTTTTTTACATGCTTCTCTCCCCCTTTGACAACAATGCCAAAGATCTCCAAATTGAAAACCAAACTCACTCCCATAGTTAAGAACATCATGATTGTCTCCCCCTAAAACATATAACCAAACTACTCCACCAGAGGAGCAACACCAACTCATCAATCCGATAAAGAGATAAGACTATGAAGTCCACCAAATTGATGCAACTCAGTGCATCTAGTTCTCATTGGGAGGAGTGGATACCCCTAACTTGTCTCTCAAGTAGACAAATGTATCTGTAGGCAAAGGCTTAGTGAAAATACTAACAATCTGTTCCTTTGTAGATACACATTCCAACTTAACTTTCTCTTCACTGACTTTTTCTCTCAAGTAATAGTATTTGATTGACACATGTTTAGTCTTTGAATGTTTCATTGGATTCTTTGACATCTTAATAGCACTGAAATTATCACAATATATAATAGTAGGCTCATCATAGATAACTTTGATATCCTTCAACATTTGTTTCATCCAAACCACCCAAGTGCAGTTACTAGCAACAAAAATGTACTTAGCTTCAACAGTAGATAAGGACACTAAATCTTGTTTCTTACTAGCCAATGAAACCAATTTCTTACCCAAAAAGAAAGTAGCACCAGAGGTACTATTTAGGTCATCAAAATCACCAACCCAATGAGAATCAATGTAAGCACATAACATGAAGTCATCATTCCTCGGATACCACAAACCATAATCCACAGTCTCCTTCAAGTATCTAGATATTCTCTGCACAACAAAGACATGACTCTCTTTCGGATCAGCTTGATATCTAATAGCCATGCACACAACATGAATAATGTCTAACCTAGTCTAAATCAAATATAGCAGTCCACCAACCATAGATCTGTATAAAGACCAATTAGCTTGCAGAGCTTCATCATTTTTAGACAATTTGCAGCCAGTCACCATAGGAGTTCAAATCGATATGGAGTCATCTAACCCAAACTTCTTCAACAATTCCTTCAAATATTTAATTTGAGATATAAAAATACCTTTTCCAGTTTGTGAAATCTACAAGCCTAAGAAAAATTTCATTTCTCCTATCATAGACATCTCAAATTCTTTCTGCATATCATTGATAAACTTCATGCTCAAGTTATCATCACCTCCAAAGATAATATCATCAACAAAGATTTCAACAATCAAAATGTTATCATTTTCAATCTTAAAATACAAGTTACTATTAACAATCCCTTTATTAAATGCCAATTTCAACAAATACTTATCCAATCTAGCATACCAGGCTCTAGGGGCTTGTTTCAATCCATAAAGAGTTTTCTTTAGTTTACATACCATATCACCGTCATCTGATAATGAAAATCCATCAGGTTGATCAATGTAGACTTCTTCTTCAAGATCACCATTCAAAAAGGCAGATTTGACATCCATCTAATATACCTTGAACTCTTTATAAGAAGCATATGCAAGCAATAGTCTAACAGCTTCAAGTCTAGCCATCGAAGAAAAAGTCTCCTCATAATCAATTCCTTCTTTTTGTGAATATCCTTTGCATACCAATCTTGCTTTATTTTTGACAACTTCACCAACTTCATTCAATTTGTTTCTGAATACCCATTTAGTGCCAATGACATTCTTCTCTTTAGGTCTAGGTACAAGGTACAATGTGTTATTCTTCTCACTTTGATCTAATTCTTCTTCCTTAGCTCTCATCCACTTTACATCTTTACAAACTTCAACAACATCTTTAGGTTCAATTTTAGAAATCAAACATACCTCTTCAACAACTAGCCTTCTTCTAGTCATCACACCTTTATTTTTATCACCAATAATCTAATTTTATGAATGATTCAATCTTACGTACCTCAAAGTCTTCTGATTCTTTTGATTTTCAAGTTTTTGCACCTCTCCATTGGCAACAACAACATCCGGATTAATAGTTTCTACTAGATTAGTTTGCTTCAATTCCTCAATCTAAATAGGATTTAGAATGATGTGTTGACCATCATCATATCCACAAGCTTTTATCTCTTTCCCAAGGTTCTCATCCACCTTCACATATGCACTTTCCACTATCTTTGCCAATCTCTTATTGTAGCACCGGTAGGATTTGCTCTTTGTTGAATATCCCAAGAAAATTCCTTCATCACTTCTTGCATCAAACTTTCCTATGTCCTCATCTCTCTTGATATAACACTTGCTACCAAATATTTTGAAATATCTCACAGTAGGAACATGACCAAACCATAACTCATAAGGAGTCTTATCGGTATCACCTTTAATATGAAATCGTGTCAATGTGTAAACAATAGTGCTAATAGCTTCTCTCTAATAGATCTTCGGTACATTTCCTTTAATCAACATAGTCCTTGCAGCATCTAAAACAATCCTGTTCTTTCTTTCAACAACTCCATTATGTTGAGGGATTGTAGGGGCAAATAATTGTCTTCTAATCCCATGCTTCTCATAGAATGAATCAAACTCACTGGAACAAAATTCTCCACCTCTGTCAGATCTCAGACATTTCACCTTCAATCCCAACTTAGTCTCAACTTTTGCTTTGAATATCTTGAACTTGTCTAGTGCTTCAAATTTTTCCTTCAAAAAGACAACCCACATCATCCTAGAATAATCATCAATTAGCAACATAAAATATCTATCACCTTGCACACTTCTAACATTTGTAGGTCCACATAGGTCAGTATGCACAAGATCTAGTAATCCATTAGATGTATACTGTTTGCTCTTGAAAGAAATTCTTGTTTGCTTACCCAATTGACACTCCTTACATACTATATTAGCAAGGTTAACAATCTTAGGAAAATCTCTAACAAATTGAATAGAATTGATCTTAATCATAGAATCAAAATTAACATGACACATTCTCCTATGCCACAACCAAATTTCATCAATTTGAGCAATCATACAACTTTTCTCACCAACATTCAAATGAAAAATATTACCTTCAATCTTAGTTCTAGATGCAATCTCTATACTGGAGGCATTTAGACTCTTACATTTACCATTCTTGAATTTTAAATCATAACCTTTGTCAACCATGTATCCAACACTCAAAAGATTATGCTTCAAACCTTCAACATACAAGACATCATCAGTATTATGCTTATCATCAAAAGAAATAGAACCTCTACCATGAATCACACAGACTTTATTATCTTTGTTGTCCTCGATTTTAGTTCAGCCAAAATCGTGAGGCAACCCTATGAAACTGGTTTGTTTCGTACTTTATGGCCTCCGAGAGAGCTTGATTGACTTCGTTGGTTAGCTCATTTAGCTTTTCGCTTTTCAGTTTTATTGTTTACTGAGTTCTTTAGATTTGTAGTTTTTCCTACAGGTAAGTCCGACCTGTAGGGTTCCTTCTTTTTAAAGGTAATTGCACATAGGACTTTAAAGTCCGATGTACAAAGGTTTGGTTTTATACCTGCAGATCGAACTTTAAAGTTCGACCTACAGGTAATCCTTCCCCTGCAGTTTAGACTTTAAAGTCCAATCTGCAAGTCATTCGGTCAAAATTTGCATGTCAGACTTTAAAGTCCGACTTTCAAGGGTTTTAGTCCTGCATGTTGGACTTTAAAATCTGACATACACTGTGTAAACTGGTAATTAATGGCTGCATTAATTGCTAAATTAGGGGTTATTTATTAATTTTTTGGAGTTTATTTCTTCATTCTTGTTTGCGATTTCTCCTCTCTGTGTGCCTCCTCTTTTCTCCTCTATTTTCACTCGCCTACCTTACGGATTTGTTGGATCTCCACCAGATTTTTGTTCACTGTGGTGGATTGAGGTAGGTTTTTGTTTTATTTTTATTTGTTTCTTTCATGTTCTTCCTCTATGTTGTGTTCTTTCTTTTTTGCCTTTCTTTCCTTTGGTTTTTTGTTGATCAGAGGTGCATCAGACATTAAATTCTGATTGGTCTTTGATTTTCCTGATCCAAAGGAGATTGTTTCAATCTTCTCTTTTCCATAGTCTTCATGACAAGTTTTATTACCTGATCCGCAGGCTTTATGCGAAGATCCCTCGCATATCAGACTTTAAAGTCCATACGTAGGAGGGTAAACCTCACATATCGGACTTTAAAGTCTGATATGCAAGGGGAGATTGTTTGATTGACATGTCGGGTTTTAAAACCTGACATGTCAATTAAATCACCCTTCCATTGCACATCAGACTTTAAAGTCCGATGTGCCGGTCTTGCTAAATGTTTTTTCCCTAACTTGCACATCAGACTTTAAAGTCTGATGTGCTAGTGATTTTCCCCCAACTTGCACATCGGACTTTAAAGTCCAATGTGCCAATGTTTTTTCCCTAATTTGCACATCAGACTTTAAAGTCCAATGTGCAAATTTTGACTCCTAAGGTGCAGATCATACTTTTTTCCTCGACCTGCCTTTTTTGACAGTTTTGCTCCCAAGCCTGTTCCAAGTTCAATTTTTTGATCCGATTGATAAACTTTGATTTTATTGATGATGATAACTATCAAACAAGATAATCCTTGGTGTTGAATGCAATCTTTTGCAAATGTCAAGGCCCTCTCACGATGAATCAGAGCCTTCTTCGAGTCAGTTGGAATCTTCTCTAGGTAAAACATCCGCAAAGAAGATGAAGTACAAGTATGATAAGTACTTGAATTTGTACCCAGAAAGTTCAATAGATTCAAACATCAAGGAGATCAAAGATACAAAAATTTGACATGTCAATATGTAGGAGCTTATTGATTGAGTTGAGAAAGCTCCTGCTTACCTAACAAACCTGATCAAATCTGAGTTGCATAAATATGCTTCCTTCCCAGTTGCAACTCATGATCCGGATTTTGTACTTGTAGTAGTGGATCACTTCGATCTGAATACAAAACAGGTTAGGGATGCTGATCAAAATGTGATCATGACTCTGGATAGTGTTTTCTTCAACAATATTTTCAAAGGTTCTTCAATCGAGGAAGTAGTCGATATTTCTCAAGAAAGTGCTTAGGAGTACTATGAGAAAAATGAGGTCAAATGCAAGAAAGTGATCAATACTATGCACCTCTCTACTGCCAGAAATTCTGCCACCTCGCGGTGGCCCAAGTATTTTCATAGGAGTGACTTCAATGAGGAGTACAATGATATGGTCACCATGTTATCAAGAGTGAAGGGTTTAAAGGACTCTCACTACTTTCAAAGCTAGATGTGTTATTACATAAATATAATCAGGAAAGGGGCTGCTAGGATTGATTGGGGTGAGCAGATCAGTGATGCACTTTGAGCATAGTTGAAAGAAGTAAAAGTGACATTGAAATTTTATATGACTTCTTACCTGGTTTATGCAACCACTTCCATGAGGCAATATCTAGGTTTGTCTACTAAAGGTGACAGGAGATTAGTGTCTGTCTCATAATACTATGATCAACTCACAATCAAGAATTAAGGTAAACACTTTAGAAGAGTTAATGATGCCTTATTTTCTATGTGGAAGTGCATGTTTGATAAAAGTCTGCAGAAGAAAAGATTATTAGAGGCTGCATATAGCAGGGTGTCTCATTTTGGATGCATTTTTCTTCAGTTCCCAACATTCACTTACATCCGGATCAGATGTTTCTCAAGTGAACCCTTCGTTCTACTAAGGTATCCTTCTAATAAGATAATTCTCATGGAGTTGTGTCGGCAACTGATCTATGTGCATGAAAAGAAATTGAAATCACATAAGACCAGGTTGAAGTTCCCAGAATCTATTGGTAGGTACTCAGTTATAAATAACCCCAAAGCTAAGAACATGGAGGAAGAAATACAATAGAATACTATGAGAAGATTCAAGGCACGAAATAATTTTGATTTTCGTGGCATGAAGAACAAGCTCAAGAGGAGTTACACCCATGTCTATAGGCTTGAGGATGTATGGGCAAACTGCAAAGATGAAGAAGATATAAGAAGGATGGCTTTCTATCCTCTTACCCTGGAACAGATTGAAAACTTGGATTTGGAAAAGATCCCAATGACCATGGAAGACATTGATGACATAATAGATCTAGTCTATTATGAAAATAAGATTGCCAACTCTCCACTTTCACCTGTGCAATGGTCAAAAAAGGAAAGTAAGTCTATCACCCAAAGAATCTCTCCTATTTTGGCAAACACCAATGCATGGTTGTTAAAAAAGAATCTTAGAAAGAAATAGATTCCTGCTAGTTCTGGAGATGACGATAATAGTGATGACCCAATTGGTAAGACAACTATGGATGAAACAAGAACCAAGGGCAAAGCAGATTCACAAGCATTATCCTTGACCCCTACAACACAATCTAAGGGGAAAGGACCCAAAATTAAGGTCACAATTAAAGGGTCCAAGAAAGCTAAATCATTGGCACAAGAGACAACCACAAAGGAACCGAAACAACAGACTGCTAGAGGTACTGAAAAAGAGGAGATAGAAGAAGGTGAAATTCCTCAATAAGAGGAAGCACAGGTTGAAGAAACGTCACATCTTGGTGAAGTTGATGTTCCAGCCACTTCATAGGCACAAACTAATTCAAAAGTGATTATCCATTCCATCGATTCTGATTTTGATCAAGAAGAAGAGGAATTCGATGATGAGGATCTGGGCATGGGCATGACTCAGTCAGAGACTGCTCAACAATTTTTCACACTATCCAACTTTTCCAGCCTGGATGATATTCCTTCAACCACCATTGAATCTTCAATATTGGAGTTTCCTGAAGCTATGGAGCAAGCGTTTGCGGAACAAAAAATGATGACTTTACCTTCTACGGTGGTCATAACAAAGATTCCATCTCTAGTAAGCACTGAAGTTATTTCTACTACGATAGTTATAACATAAATTCCACCTCTGGTTACTACTCAAATTGTTTCCACTGCACCTTCCACTCTCTCATCTGTGTCTGTAACTGAAGTAGGGTCAACAACAATAGTTGTTGCTACATCAACAAGTATATCACTAGATACTTCAGCAATGATATCAATAACAACATCTACAACCGCTGCCAGTTCAAGCCAGTATGCTCCTGAAATACCAAGTGAGACTTAGCAAGAAGCTACTTCTCCACCGACCAATATTGAATTACCACCTTGGATGGAGGTAGTAGCACCTAAGAGGAAGAAACAAGTGATTTCACCTGATGAGTTTGACTTTGAGCAGTTGGTTCCTCCGAAGCCCAAGGGAACAAAGAAGCCGAAGACTATTTCTTAGGTGTTAGTAGACCTGACCTCTAAATGGAAGTATGCCGAGGTCATGGTGCCATCATCGGATAAGAATAAAGATGATATACAACCTGAGGATTACATCATGCAAATCATAGAGCTTAGGGAGGAGATGCATGAGAGTGTTAAGCTAGATTCTCAGATGACTTTAAACTCTTTGTTACAGAAACTTGACCAAGAGAGGAATGAGAAGAATGAATTAAAACAGAAATGTGAACAATTGACTAATGTTCTTCTGAAAGTTACCCAATCCTCCCAGGAAGTTGAGCCCATAGGATCCTCAATGGATACTGAAGCCCTTAATAAAATTGAACAGGTAGGAGCTAAGGGCCGAGTGGTAGACAAGTGGATTGCACGACTGAAGTCAGAAGGGTCTCATCTCCTAAGTTCAATAGTTGGGTTATTGACAGATTTTGAAGTGATCCAAAGTCAGATGCAAAGTGTCAAAACTTCATTATCTTAGGAGATTGAAAATATTGAGAAAAGTACAATCCTTTGGAGAAAAATGGAGGACTTCAGAATAGACATCCTCATTGAAAATAAAGTGGTTCCTTCAAGGGAAAAATATATCCAAATCTTGTCGCTATTGTCTTACAGGAAAGAGACAATAAGGTTGATGATAACATAGCTAGATCGAGAATGGAAGGAAGGTGATGATGAGATTGATCTCATTTCTACTAGGATTGCTGACCTTCCTTGTTATCCATAAGATGACAATCAGAATCTCATCACCAGTGATGCCATAACACAGGAATTTATATCCTTAATGGATCACTGCACGGGGCAGGACTTCTCAATTGGTGCATTCGATAAGTTACTGGAGATCCAAGTCAGTTTTGAGGTCCTCGCATCCATGCTGAAGGACAAGAAAAAGAAATATGTAGAGGTTGAGGATATGATCTCCTGTGTTCGTGTGATCACAGATTCTACCCAGATGTTGAACCAAGTAGAGATAGAGGCCATCCTGACTAAGTTTGAGGAATTCCACAAATCAAACGAGGAGGAGAAAAATGAATAAAGTGTCCCTTTTTGACATTTTCTTTTCATGTAGTTGCATTGTTAGATGTTGCAAGTTTTCTCATAGTTGCATATTTTCTTTCTGCTATAGTCGTAATCAAGTGGGACTGTGCAGTTGAATTAGTCAACTGTGCCCATATTTTTCTCCACTTTTCTTATATATAAGGGGAACCCTCATTTGTATAATTTATCTTGGATGATGCTACGCAAAACTCTACTAAATTTTTGCCTCAACTAAGACTTTGAGCTTTTGTTGTGAAAATTTGATCAAGCAAATAAAGAAAGCGATTTCATTTGATCCCAAACTTTGTGTTGTGTTTAAAAAGAGTTGATGTTCTTATGCTCATGACTTATATATGTTCTTGAATTTCTTGATATAGGAAGTATTGTTAAGTGGATTTTGAGCTCTTGAATTGTGAAAGTAGACTTTGTGCTCCTTGAATATTTGAGAAATTTTCTATTGTTAAGTGATTGGTAGTAGGCTTTGTATTGCTACTATTGCTTGTTTTTTAGGATTAAGGAATTATACTTGAAGACTTTGAGTTGCAAGTTGAATTCCTTATCATTGCGATAATTAGTTTAGTTAGTGTTATATTCAAGAAAGACTTTGTGCTTCTTATTTATAAAATCTTGATATAGTTTGTTGGATAAATTCATTAATTTACTTAAGTATCGAAGTGATAGAGAAATTGTAACAAAGTGAAGGGAGAATATATTAACCCTGAAAAAAGAGAGTTATATGCCCAACACTAACCCATAGATTTTAATTTCTTATTAATTAGAGAAGAGATTTCAAAGGGGACCTCCCCTTGATGAGAGGAGAGATTAATTTCTCAACATAGTTGTGTGTGAATCATATATTTTGTCATTGGTATGCTAGTGACAAAATATTCACCCAATAGTTTTTTGGCGACTCTGCTGGGGAGTGACATGCAACCAGTATTTTCCCTTTTGGGTTGCAGTGCTCTTTTCATTGTAATATCCATTTTTGCTGATTTTCTCAAAAATCATAATATGGCTGATTGAAGTTACACTCATGGGCAATGATTAGCGGGAGTTGTTGATCCTACTTTTGAGTTTTTGCAGCAACATAATTTCCCTTTTGTGACACCTCCACGAACACATTCTCCTTTGCAACGGACACAAAGTTTTCCTCCTTCTACACGACAATCTCCTGTACCAAGTGGAGCGTCAAGTTTGCAAGTCTTATTTGTTCCACTTGCAAGTCATTTTGTAATACCACCATATAATCCGTTAAGGATGGATGTTGCTGGCCCTTGGGGTACTACTTTTGGTCCATTGAACTTGACCGCACCTTTGTATGAACTTCCCAAAGGCAAGCGGAAAAATTTACTCAATTTTTTTGGGGATGGTTCTCAATGTTGGCATATGTGTAGAGTTTGATGACATGATAGGATTGTATATTGTCATTGATGTCAATATGCTGAAGTATGAACCGATATATTGAAGTATGAACCGATATATTGAAGTAAGCAAATTGGTAAGTGAACCGGTATGATGGTATGAAGTGAACTGGTATGATGGTATGAACCGGTATATGTGAAAAGGTGAACCGGTATGTTGGAATGTGAACTGGTATATGCAAAGTTTGTATCGGGGTTTCATTTGATATGACTACCGGTTGGTAGTCTCAACTTTAGGGTTTCTGGTTGATGCATTCCAAGTCTGTGTGATTCGACCGACGATATCCTATGATGAGTTAACATTGAAATGAAGATTAGATCATGTTGCCATGTCAGCCTTGTGCGCGTGAAGAATCTCCTTGAGGATCTTGCATGAAGAAGACTAATTCTATCTACCTCGGGAATGTGCAAAATCTTAGTAAACGGTGGAGAGCTTGTGATGGGTTATCAACTTCCAAAAGCGGTGAAGAACGAACGATGGAGAATGTCTTGAGATTTGTTCAAGATTGTTTTACCCCATGTAATGTGTTTAAATGGTCATGATTTTAGGGTTTTAGGTTTTGGCTACCGACCTAATTGTTGTCTATAAGGTCGATGATGATTCTCATTTGAAGTTGTTGACAAATCAATGTGTGTGAAGAGACTCTTGCCAGATCAGAGTAGTGAGTAGAGATTTGTAGAGTGTGATTGCAGATGTAAAGGTACTGAAGTGGATCTACCTTGGCATTAAGTGTTGTTATCAGATCAATGTATTACCTGTTGACTTCTAACCATTTCAACAGATGGAAAATCCCTTTACCGGGTAGATTTAACAGGCTTTTTGTAAATCCTTTAACATGGTGACTCAAAATCATTGAGTTTTTAAAATCCTCTAACAAGGTAACCTTTAATAGGGTTCTAACCTCTAACTGAGTATTTAGCCATCCCTTAACCGGGTGATCCCTAGCAGGATCGGTTCCTAGCAGAACCTATTGTAAATTCTTTAACCAGACTAGGCTCCTAACAGAGCGAACTTCAGAAGAGTTCAAGAACAACTTCTGGGTATTCATCCCACTATGGTTTTTTAGTTGGGTTTCCACGTGAAAAATCAGTGTGTTATGTGTGATGCTTTTTCATGTGATGTTTTAGTATTTTCGATTAAGCGGTAATCAAGCTGATCCAATGGTCATTGTATTTCTAATGTTTTACTTGCTTAAGCATATGGGTGAAGTTGAGATGAGATGTTAGGTTCGAAGATGATCTAGATGAACCGGTTTATGTCTTTTACAATCATATGGTGTGTTACCAGTAGTGCCTTGATTTAGATCGGTGATACTATTTACCAATTAGTGCAGTCTTTGTAGTTTAAGTTGTTAAAGAAGTTTTTGTCTATACTGATTCACCCCCCCTCTCAATATCTGTTGGGTATTTATTGTTCATCATTATTCATCAATTGGTATCAGAGCGTCCTTCAGGTCCTCTATGTTGTAAGCTTAACCGCTTGAGGAAAAAGGTCTTATTCTAATGATGAAGAGGGAAGGTCCTAAGTTCAATAGAGATAACTTTAAGATATGGAAGGAGAGAATGAAGATATACATTAAAAGCATGGGTGCTCAACACTAGAACTATGTTGAGAATACTTATGTTGTCCCTATCGGTACTCTCACAGATGATCAAAGAAGAGAAATTTAGGAGAATGGGCAAGTCAGGGAAGCTCTTATCAGTAGTCTATCTGATATTGAGTTTATAGATGTTCAGGACAAAGACATTCCCAAAGATGTATGGGATACTCTGGAGTCTATCTATGGTGGTGATGAGCATGTGAAGCAAGCTAAGGAAGAAAGCCTTAGAGGAAAATTTGAATACATGCGGATGGTTGAAGGAGAGACCATTCAACAATATGGGATAAGGATTAAAATTGTTGTTGGAGACATCAAGAGTGCAGGAGGTACAATGGATAATTCCACCATTGTTAGCAAAGTTTTGAGATCCTTATTACTGGTCTATGCAATAAGGGTTGCCGCTATTCAGGAGTTGAGATCTATTGACAAGACAAAGGTATCCCTAGATTCCATCATTGCTAAGTTGACCACACATGAGCTAAATAGTTATGATGGTAGTGTTCAGAAGACTAATTCAGCCTTTAGAGCATCTGCTAGACTATCTAGAAAGGGTAAAGAAGCTAGTACCAACTGTGAACCTAGACAAAGCAGGGATATGGATGATGAGGAGATCCTGATGGAATTTGAAGCTCTTCTTGCCAAGAGACTTCCTAAGGGAACTGGAAAATACAGAGGTAAGCCCCCTTTGAAATGCTTTTCTTGCAATAGGATAGGACAAATTGTTGTCAACTGTCATAATAGTGATAATAAGGACAAACCAGAGAAGTTTAATAAGTTCAAAGGAGGAAATAGGAGAAACTGTCTTGTTGCAGTTGATGAAGGTGTCACTGATGATGAATTAGAAGATGAAGAAAGTGAAGACATAGTATTTGTAGCTGTTAAGGAAGATGTGTTAGATAAGAAGGCTCTTGTCTCCCGCTTTGATAATTCTAATGAGTGGATTATTGATAGTGGATGTTCTCACCACATGACTGGTGATCGGAAAAAGTTTCTGTCTCTAGAAGAGTATGATGGAGGTGTAGTCCGATTTGGTAACGATGCACCATGTATGGTAAAAGGAAAAGGGTCCATCTCTCTAAATGGAAAAAGTAGTGCTAATAATGTGTATTGGATAGAAGGTCTCAGGCATAGCCTTTTGAGCGTTGCCCAGCTGAATAATAAAGGACTCACTCTGGAATTCAAAGATGGAGTGTGCAAAATAAAAGGAAAGAGTGGTGAAATGATGGCCACTGGTATGCAGACCAAAGGTAACTTATTTCAGTTAAATGCAAATATTAGTCAATGTCTAATGGTTAAGTTTGATGACACTTGTATATGGCATAAGAGACTCTGCCATGTAAATTTTGATAACATTGTGAAGGCCAGTAAGATCAAGGCAGTTAGAGGATTGCCTGTGCTGAAAAAACCGGAGAATCCTTTATGCAGAGAATGTCAACTGGGGAAAATGTCTTCCTCAACCTTGAAAGGTAGATCTTTCACAACAAATAATTTACTTGATCTTGTACATACTGATTTGTGTGGTCCAATGAAAACTAGGAGTGTTTAGGGAGATAGGTACTCTATGATTCTTACTGATGATTGCTCAAGAATGATGTGGGTCACATTCTTGAAAGATAAGTCTGGAGATTTTGGAAAGTTTAAAGCCTTCAGAGCACTCGTTGAAAAGGAAAGTGGTAAGAGGATTAAATGCCTTAGAACTGACCAAGGAGGCGAGTTCACTTCTAGTGAGTTCAATAAGTACTGTGAAGAGAATGGCATCAAGAGGCAACTGTCTGCCCCCCAGACTCCACAATAGAATGGCCTAGTAGAAAGGAACAACCAGACTATACTTGAAGCAGCCAGAACGATGTTAATTCAAGGGAAGGTTGCTCACACTTTTTGGAGAGAAGCGGTGAGCACTGAAATCTACACTATGAACCAGGTACTCATCAAGAAAGGTAAGGATAAAAATCCTTATGAGTATTGGACTAGTAAGACTCCAGTAGTAAGCTACTTTAGAGTGTTTGGTAGAAAGTATTTTATCAAGAGAAGTGAACACTAGAGAAAGTTTGATGCAAAATGTGGTGAGGGAATATTCCTAGGGTATTCCACCAAGAGAAAATCTCTCAAGTGTTTTAAGAAATAGGACTCAGAGAATTGTTGAAAGTATCAATGTTAGAATTGATGAGACCCCTGGGAAACTTGAGGAAACTGGTAGTGAGTGAGCAGTAGATGAACCAGATGTAGCCTTCTGGGAATCGGTTGCAAAACAACCAAGTACAATTAACATTGCTCCTACACCAATAGATACTGATGTAGATGAAGATGAAGATGAGGATGAAGAGGAAAAGCAAGGATGAAGAGGAAAAGCAAGAGGAATCAACCAAGATCATTCCTAGGTATGTAAAGCTGCATCATGATCCAAAGCAGATCATAGGAGATAGGGATGTAGGAATTCTTACAAGAAGAAAGGTCAGAGAAAATTCTTGCATGATTTCTGAATTTGAGCCCAAAACATTTAAAGAGGCATAGAAAGATGAAGACTGGATTAAGGCTATGGAAGATGAACTTAACTAGATAGAAAATAATGGTACATGGTCTTTGGTACCCAGACCTGAGCACAAAAATGTTATTGGCACCAAATGGGTTTTTAGAAACAAGCTAAATGAAGATGGCACAGTGGTAAGAAACAAAGCAAGACTGGTATGCAAGGGATATGCTCAAGAAGAAGGAGAAGACTATGGAGAAACCTTTGCTCCAGTAGCTAGATTGGAAGGAGTTCGAATGCTACTTGCATATGCAGCCTTCAAGGGATTTAAAGTGTATCAGATGGATGTGAAATCTGCATTCCTGAATGGAATACTTGAAGAGGAAGTGTATATAGAGCAACTGGATGGGTTTTCCCTATCAGAAGACAATGATATATTATGTAGGCTACATAAAGCCTTGTATGGATTCAAGCAAGCACCTAGAGCATGGTATGAACGTTTACACTCCTATCTTGTGAAGATTGGATTTAAAAGAACAAGTGAAGATAGCCATATCTATCTGAAGTCAGAAGGAGATCAAAATCTGATTTGTGAAGTGTTTGTTGATGACATAATTTTTGGTGGAAATGACAAGATGAGCCATACGTTTGCAGATGAGATGAAGAAGGAATTTGAGATGTCACTAATCGGAGATATTAAGTTCTTCATTGGACTATAGATTCAACAAATGAAAGATATTATCTTTATCACTCAGTCCAAGTATGTCAAAGAGGTGTTGAAGACCTTTGGCATGGAAGACAACAAACCGGTTGGTACACCGATGATGACTGGTTGTAAATTGTCAAAAGAAGATGACTCGGTGTTGGTGAATGAGAAGGAATACCGATCAATGATTGGTAAGTTGCACTATGTAGTACACAGCTGACCGGACATAGCACATGCAGTGGGCATTGCTGCACGTTTTTAGAAAAGTCCAAGAGAATCCAACTTGGTATCAATCAAGCAGATTCTTAGATATCTGAAGGGAACTATAGATTATGGATTATGGTATCCATACAGTAATGATTTCAATCTCAAAGTGTTTACTGATGCCGATTGGGATGGTAATGTGGATGACCAGAAGAGCACAACTGATGGTGCATTCTTTCTCAGTGGTAGACTAGTCTCATCGATGAGCAAAAAGTAGAGTTGTATCTTTCAGTCCACAGCAAAAGCAGAATATGTAGCAACATTTATGAACTGTACTCAGACAATTTGGATGAAGCATGTATTAAGTGGTTTCAAAGTCCCTGTATCTGAACCGGTGAGCATATTTTGTGATAACACAAGTGCAATTAATATTTCCAAGAATTCGGTACTGCATGCTAGAACCAAGCACTTCGAGCTCAAGTATCATTTCTTGAGGGAGAAAGTTCAGTACAAAGAGGTTGTATTGGATCATGTTTCCAGTAAGGAGTAGTTAGCAGATATATTCACCAAGGATCTACCGAAGGCTACATTTACCTATTTAGGAGGTGAATTAGGGGTGCTACCCCTTCAAGAGGTGAACTAAAGGTATGTGCTCCACATCAGGCAGGTATTGCATTGTCAAAACTTTTCAAGATTGATGTGTTGAAGGATGCTACTCCTCATGGGGAGCAACATAATGGAACATGGATGTTTGTGCCTCCACTTTGGCATTGTTGTCAGAGGGGGAGAAGATGTGAAGCAGAGAAGATATCTATAGTTTTGAAGACATATTATATGGAAGAAGATGTAGAGATATCTTTGTGTATTGCCATCAATGCCAAAGGGGGAGATTGTTGGCATATGTACAAAGTTTGATGACATGATAGGATTGTATTTTGTCATTGATGTCAATATGCTGAAGTATGAACCGATATATTAAAGTAAGAAAACTGGTAAGTGAACCAGTATGATGGTATGAACCGGTATATGTGAAAAGGTGAACCGGTATATTGGAATGTGAACTGGTATATGCAAAGTTTGTATCAGGGTTTCATTTGATATGACTACCAGTTGGTAGTTTCAGATTTAGGGTTTTTGGTTGATGCATTCCAAGTTTGTGTGATTCGACCGACAACATCCTGTGATGAGTTAGCATTGAAATGAAGATTAGATCATGTTGCCACATCAACCTTGTGCGCATGAAGAATCTCCTTGAGGATCTTGCATGAAGAAGATTGATTTTATCTACCTCGGGAATGTGCAAAATCTTAGTAAACGGTGGAGAGTGTGTGATGGGTTATCAGCTTCCAGAAGCGGTGAAGAACAGACGATGGAGAACCTCTTGAGATTTTTTCAAGATTGTTCTACCCCATGTAATGTGTTTAAACGGTCAGGATTGGACTGACTGTATTATTAACCTAGATGCTTAGGGTTTTAGGTTTTGGCTATTGACCTAATTGTTGTCTATAAGGTCGATGATGATTCTCATTTGAAGTTGTTGGCAAATGAATGTGTGTGAAGAGATTCTTGCCAGACCGGAGTAGTGAGTAGAGATCTGCAGAGTGTGATTGCAGATGTAAAGGAACTGAAGCAGATCTGCCTTGGCATTAAGTGTTGTTATCAGATCAGTGTATTACCTATTGACTTCTAACCATTTCAGCAGATGGAAAATCCCTTTACCAGGTAGCTTTAATAGGCTTTTTGTAAATCCTTTAATAGGGTGACTCAAAATCATTGAGTTTTTAAAATCCTCTGATAAGGTAACCTTTAACAGGGTTTTAACCTCTAACCAGGGATTTATCCATTCCTTAACCAGGTGATCCCTAGCAAGATCGGTTCCTAGCAGAACCCGTTGTAAAGTCTTTAACCGGATTTGGCTCCTAACAAAGTGAACTTTAGAAGAGTTCAAGAATAACTTGTGGGTATTCATCCACACCATGGTTTTTCCCAGTTGGGTTTCCACTATGATCTTCCCTCTTTTGGTGAAGAAGATGCCAATTTGAATCAAGAAGATGATGCAGAGTTGGCTGGCAACTCTAATATCAGGTTTATGCAATATCAAGAAGATGATACATCAAACACACATGATGGGGATATCTTTGCAGTATTCACCCATTCACAAGCACAGACAGCCCAACCACGTGTCATTGCAAAGAGTGATGATCCTGTTCAAATCAAGGATTCTCAATGTTTTCCAGTTTCTATTGCTAAGCGTGGGACTCACATACCAAATCTTGTGAAAGACAATATTATCTTGATGGACGCTACGAAGGATAAAAGTGTAAGTGATTCTTTGACTACTGTCAATTTGTTTGCACCTACCAATTCTTCTACACCTGCATCAAAGACTAGTGCACCTAATATTTTAATTTCTCAAAATGAGAACCCAAATCAATCTTTGATGAATTCTTTTCAGTCATTTGATATTTTAGACCATGCTAAGAAAACCAAAGTACAAATGTCTGAGGTTGAATTTTTGAGATCTAATCTAGATCAATTTGACTGTTTGTCAAGTTTGTTAAAAAAAAAGATACTACCCCTAGTAATCTTCCCAAGTCTAACTTACTTCAAAATAACCTAGTGACTTCCCCTTCTCCTGTAGAAAAGATAGAACCATTCTATATCTCTTTGTTGATAAATGGTTATATGCTTAGTAACTATGTAATCAATTCTGGGGCATCTGATAATGTTATGTCGTCAAAATTTGCCAATGCCCTTGGCTTAACTTTGAACAAAACATTTGGAAGATGTTTCTCTATGGATAACAAGCAAGTCCCCTTGATAGGTTAGATCAAGGACGCACAATTTGCTTTTGTTGCATTCCCAGAAAAGAAGATTAAGATGACTCTACTGGTAGCTGATGTGCTGGCTTCCTATAGTCTATTGTTGGGCAAAATTTTTTGTAGAGATGTGGGAGGTGAGTTAAACATGGATATGACTGAGGCTCGTATTCCTGTTAAAGGAGTTATCCAAAAATTGCTTCCAGAAAAAGAATCAAAATACACTATTGTCAAGATTGATGATCAGCGGGCATAGATTCTTTTTGAATCGTCAGGTATTGGTAATTATTTCTTGCATGTTGATGATGGTTTAGAGGTTGTTCCTAAGATTGAAGATGCCATTCCACTCAATGAGATTCCAGTTGATTGTGAAAGTATTATTACGGAATCAAAAAGATCTTCAACTTCACAACAAGAAATTCTCAATTTTGATACTGTCAGCATTGGTAGTCTAGATGATGTTTGGACGCTAGAATTTGATGGCAGCTATTCTTCTACTAGATCAGGAGCCAATGTTGTGTTAATTTCTCCTAATGGAAATTTCTTCCCTTTCTCCTTCAAATTGTAGTTTGGCAACACAAATAACACTGCCCAGTATGAATCTCTTCTTTTGGGGATGAATGTTGCCCAAAGGAAGGGGATTACAAATTTACATGCTCAAGGGGATGCTGAGTTGATAGTTTTTCAAGTGAGGAACATATATCAAATGAGGAATGATAGGCTACGACATTATCGTAACCTTGTATGGGATCTAATAGAAGTATTTGAGGCTTTTGATACATCTGTGGTTGCCCATGAATTTAATGACATGGAAAACTAACTCATTAGCAGTATCAAGAACCTCTTCGGTTCCCCACAAAGATTTTTTGGGGTCAACATAAATTGTTGAATTGGTCTTTCGACCAAGTGTTCCTGACAACTCTGATCATTGGCAAGTGTTTAATGATGATCATCATGTAATTAATTTCTTGCAGACGACTGACAATTTTGATGATCTGTACTTTGAAGGTAGTCACTGCCCTTCAAAGGATTCAATTGAAAGTATTGATGCTGAAATGGGAGAGAAATTTATGCAATTAAAAGGAAACAAGATCCCTAAGGGTCTAGTTTATTTAGAAAAGATTTTTGACAAACATGACTGTTATGTAAAAAAGCAACAAAGATCAGCTGCAGGATCAATGGAATATGAGAAAGAAAACATTGGGACTGAAGGCAATCCAAAAATGATCAACATTGGAAAGTGTTGATCACAAGAAGAAAGACTGAAATTTGTTGCATTATTGCAGCAATATGTTGATGTCTTCTACTCCTACAAAGATCTAAAGTCTTTTCATCCCAAAGAACTCTGTCACGACATTCCATTAAAGTCAGGTATCACGCCTTTTCATCAGAAGCAAAGGCAATACAACCCAAAGATATCCGATACTATCTTTGCTGAAGTTCAAAAGATGTTGAAAGCAAGGATACTCTTCCCCATTCATCATTCTTCTTGGATAGCCAATATTTTACCTGTACGTAAGAAGAATGGTGAGATCTGGATATGTGTTGATTTTCAGAATTTGAACCAGGCATCCTTAAAAGATAACTACCCTTTACCTATCCTGATTCATGTCCTACAAGTTGTTATTCGATCAGAGATGATGTCCATGTTGGACAGGTTTTCAGGGTACAACCAAGTGGAGGTCCTTGAAAAAGATCAACATAAAACTACATTTACCACACCTTGGGGCACTTTTGCATATCACATAATGCCTTTTGGGTTAATAAATGCATGAGCGACTTTCTAATGCGCAATGGCTTGGCCTTCCAAAGTTTCCTTGGTAAGTTCATTGTAGTCTATTTGGATGATTTGACTATTTATTCTAAGAGACAACAGGATCATTTCTATCACTTGCAACAAGTTTTGGGTAAGTGTCGTCAGCATGGAATTTCCCTCAATCCCAAGAAATTTGTTTTTGGGGTTATCGAAGGTAAGTTACTTGGGCATATTGTTTCAAAAGAAAGTATACAAATTGATGCTAAAAGAGTGAAAGCTATTTGTGATCTTTCCATGCCAACAAGTAAGACTGTTGTTCATTCATTCTTCGACAAAGTAATTTTTTTGCGAAGATTTATTCTAGACTTTGTTGAACAGACTCGTCACATAGTTAACATGATGAAAGGAAATTCACTTTTCAAGTGGACTCCTAAAGGAAAGAAAGCTTTCCATCAAATCAAAGAGGCCATGGCGAATGCCCCAATCTTGGTATGCCATGATTATACAAAAGAGTTTATCATGTATGGCTATGCATCAGATCATACCTGTTCGACCATACTGATGCAGAAAAATCATGAAGGCATGGAATCACCCATTGCATTCATGAGTTATCCGCTAAAGGCTCATGAGTTCAAGTACTCAGAAATGGAGAAGAATACTTTTGCCATGGTAAAAGATGTGAAACATTTCAGGTTTTATATTCTGAATTCACATGTCATCGCTCTTGTTCCTAATGTTGTTGTCAAGTCAATTTTGATGCAACATGAGTTTGGAACTAGAAGGGGCAATTGGGTTGCGAAGATTCAGGAATATGACATAGAAATCAAGCCCACTAAGTTGGTTCATGGAAAAGGTCTATGTCATTTGATAGCTGACAATAAATTAATTGATGAAGTTGTGCTGGAAAATGAAAGTATGAATCAAGATCTTCCCAAGGTTCTATTTGTCAGCACCACTGATGAGTAGTATTCTGACTTGGCATGTCTCTTAACATATGGAGACTATCCTGCACACCTATCATGTAATGAAAGGCGAACCCTGAAGCTTAAAGCGGTGAATTTTTTCCTATGGGACAATGGTTTGTATAAGAAAGGTCTAGACGACAATTTCCTGCACTGCGTGGACAAACAACAAGAAGTAAGATTACTTCAAGCTTTTCATGATCTTGCTTGTGGTGGACATTTTTCTGCCCCTATCACAACACACAAAATCTTGCGTGCTAGATAATATTGGTCGACATTGTTTAAGGACCCATACAATTGGGTTCGCAAATGTAAGCAATGTCAGCAATTTGTGGGTAAGCCTAAACTAGCTTCACTCCCTCTTAAACCAATTGTAATTGAAGAGCCCTTTCAACAGTGGGGATTGGACTTTATTGGACCTGTCAATCTGACATCTAGTGCAGGTCACATATACATTCTCACAAAGACAATTTCTTCCTTGTTGTATTTGCAAGTTGTCAGGCTTTTCTTGTTTAAGGACTAGTAATCTACAAGATTTATTGAGCATAGTATTTTATTTTTATTCAATAGTATATTTGTCTAATTCTATTGCATTTCTATTATCTTTTCATCTATCTTGATTGTCTATGGATGTGAAATCACTGAAATGGGGGTTTGACTATGGAAGCCCCTATACAACTACCACAACAAATTTATTTGGTCTTTTGTGTGTTGGTGTTGGAGAATAAGCTATCTATTAAAGGATTTCAAGTTCATCTCATTTTCTTAGGGATTTATATCCTCTCTTTGTCATTTCATATTTTGATTTAATCTAGCATAGCTTTACTTTGTTCATCATGATCTATTAAATTTTCTATTTAGTCACATCTCAGTATTTTTTGGACCTAAGACACTCTGCATAGATTATTTAATAGTTTTATGTAATAATCCCTTTTTTCTATCCATATGGGATTCCAATGCATTGTGCTGTTGTTTGTACCCCATACAAACATCCTAGATAGAGAGTCAATTGGTTTGTTCAAGAGACCTCTATGGTTTGTGCTTCCTGTTCCCAAAGTCCTAAAATTTAATTAAACTCTATGCACACTAAAAACTCACATTTTATTAAATAATTAGATAAACTTGAAGGTTGTAGTTATCTTGTAGTTATCTCTAAATTTATCTACGTGGAGGCTAGGAATTTGAGCTCTCGCAAGATTGGTTATTCTTCGTAGTAGTTCATTTTCTCAAAGCTACAAATATTCATAGTGTTGCAAATATGGTTGTGTTGTCATTGATGTCACAAGTGAAGATTAGTTTGTGTTGTCTGTGATTGTGGGTAGTAGTGACAAAGGTGAAGAAGGAGTTGCAGTTGTTTAGTTGTGCAGTTGTGGTATGTGGTCCAAAAATGAGTGTTCAAAAGTTGTTATGTTGTCTTGAGGTGACATTGAGTAAGGGTTATTTTTGGAAGATGAATAAATGATTACAATGTTTTAGGCTCAAGGCCAAGGTAGCTCATTGCTCTTAAATTGGACTTGTAGGACTAAGGCACACAACCTTAGGGAAATATAAAATAGACTTGCATTACTGAGATGCACAATCCAAGGGAAAGATACAATGGACTTGCAATACTAAAGCTCACTGCTCTAGGGCAAGATACAATGGACTTGCATGATTGACGCTCATTGTTCTAGAGCAAAATATAGATTTGCACAAAATTCCAAAAGGACACACTATCTTCCATAGGCACAAGGAAATGATGAATTGAAGTGAACAAGATCTCCTGAGCATGAAACTTCCCTTGAACAACTGTGTCAAGTGAACAATATCATGGTAAACACAATTCACACATTCACTATCTCAAAACTTTGTCACACTAAAAGATATCATCATCAAAGCTCAACACAAATTCAAATTTATACTTTTTATTTTCCACATATGCTCATACATCATTCAAAATCAATCCAAACCAATTCATATATCAATTCACACATCCAAACATCTTTAATACTAGCTTATTTGTTGAAACCCTCAACTAGTTTGGCCATAAACATAATATACATGAACTATACAAAGTTAGCCACCACGATCAACTATGCTAAATATAGTTGACTCTAGGAGATAAAGGGGACACAAATACATCACAATAAGTTCCAAAGTTGATTACAAAAAACCACACACACTAGCACATCCTCTAAAGTTGACATAAAAAATAACGTGTAGGTAACAATAAAGCACGTTAACTAGCTAGCTCAAAAACAACACCCAATATAAATTACTTAATGCAAATCTCCACATGCCATGATAAGACCCATAACAACATATTATTTCGACCTCCAAAGCATATCTGGACCAAAAGAGGATGATCCAAATAAGATAAATCAACTGAGTTGGCTAGAGTCTCACACGACTGATCACACTGAATAACAAAACAACAAACTATACTTTTCAAGAAAACCAACACATGAAATTTGAACTGAAATATTGCATGAGTCATATGAACATGTCCTCTAAGAAACAACATGTCAATCACCATAGTGGAGAAATGTGAAGTATTCTCCACACCAAAATTGACAAACAACCTCAATTTCAGCAAATTGCAATCTCAAACTTTATCATATGAGCAACAAAGGACCTGGAAACATCATAGTGAAACATCTACAAAATGTAGACATTATATTCAGAACCGCAAACCATCATCATCAAAAATTGTAGGAAAGCAAAACATCCTCCATATAGATGTTAAATACTCTTTCTTGCATATTGTAACCTCCACTACTTGTCATCTTCCAAAAACACCTCTTACTCACTCAACGTCACCTCTATACAACATAATAATTTCTAAATACTTACTGCAGTTTTTCCCTGCTTAGGATTTATCTCTTAAATTTGGCGTTCCCTTGTGTATTGTGTTTTGTTGTTTCATGTTTCATTATTGTAGAGATAAGATTATTGTGGTTTGAATTTTAAGAGCTTAAATATATATTAGTTTAAGGTTTGAATTGATTCAGCCCCCCTAAGTATTGTAGTGTGTTCAACGCATAGTTGCCTCTATGTTATCACATTTAATGTGAAAAAAATCTTCCTTTACATCATTCAATTGTTGTGATCACAAGTAAAAAAAAAATGTAAAAAAGTAAGTATTTTTTATTAAAAATAATAATTATTAAAAATTACCTCGTGGGGGTATCATAGGGTACACTCATTGGTTCTTTCTTTACTTCAACAACAAGGTTCTAAAATCACTCAAATGTAGCTATTTTGGATCCATATGACAAGGAAAACATCACTATCATGCTCAAGGAATTCCTAGACATATTTCCTTGGTCTTATGCCAACATGCTAGGATTGAACCCTTCTCTTGTGGCCCATAATTGTGTGATACATTTGGATAACTTCATGACATTGTCAAAGACTATGTGGATGACTAATTAGATGAAAACATATAGTCAAAGTAGAACATCCTTTCTTACACTATATCTTTCAAAGAGAGAATACAAGGTTTTCTTGAATCAAGAGAAATGTGTATTTGGAATAACCATAGGAAAGCTTTTAGGCTTCATTATTTATAGAAGAGGTATTGACATAGATTCCTCCAAATTCAAAGTAGTTAATAAGATTCCACATTCACAAATATTTAAACAATTTCACAATACCTATGAGAAGCTTTAAGTTATATAGAGTTTCATTAATTTCTACATAGACAAATGTTGATTACATTCATATCTTTTTAATAAAAATATTAATTTTTATTGGGATAAGTCATGTTAGTAAGCATTTGGTCAAGTCAATAAATATCTCACCAACCTACAAATCCTTGTAGCACCTATATGAAATAAGCCATTATTGTTCTATATTATAGTGACACAACAATCTCTAGGATCCCTCCTATCACAACGTAATGACCAACGATGGGAACTAGATGTCTCTTACCAGTAAGTAGAACCTTGGTTAGATATGAAGTTAACTGTACTTTTATAGAAAAGGCATACCTATTAGTAGTGTTTGCATCATATAATCTCAATAATTATATGTTCAATTCCATGATGAAGCTCATCATAAAAAATGGACCTCTAAAGTACCTTGTAAACAACATCCCTTGCTGGAAGAATGACTAAGTAGGTCATGTTTCTTAGTGAGTTTAATATTGAGCATGTGAAAAAAATTGTGAGCAAAGGAAAGGTAATAGTGTATTAATGGGTATAATAACTAATTGAAGATACTTGATTGTTGAGCCTATATTTCCCTAAAGAATAAATTTTAAACATGAGCAAAAAATCTACTTTGATGGAGTTTCACTAATCATGGTTTGAAGATAGGTATCTTATTAATCACACAAGTGGGTCTTATACCAAAGGCTTTCAAAATCAAGTGTCCTTGTACCATTAATATTATAGAATACAAATTCCATATTTCAAGTTTAAAATTACCAATTTAATAGAATATTCAATATCTATTGATTTTTGGTGATTCTCAATTGGTCATCAAATAGTTTAATGATGAGTAACGCATAAAGGATGAGAAAATTATAACATGTAAGAGAATGGTTTACCATATCAAGTAACACTTTACCAATTTTAGGTTTGATCAAGTAACATGAATAAACAATAGAGTTATTAATGCAATAGCTATAATTGGACCTCTTCTTGACATGAAAAAAAACATAAAGGAATACCAATTATTGATGGAATAACTTTTGATCCTTGCATACAATATCCCAAAAATAAAGGTGGTATGCAAAATTATTGGCCCCAAATCTGCCTAGTAACATGAAAATTTATACCTTTGTAAACGGTTAAAGCCTCCCACTAGACCTATCATCTAATTAAGGAAAATTACCCTCCAAAGTTTATTCTATTTCACCCTCATTGGAAGTATAAAGTATCATAGAGTTTATGATAGAACCTGATGGTACGATGAAATAATAAGTATCTTGTAGAATACTGAAAGGTGGGGGGGGGGTGAATCAGTATATTGAAAAATTGATACAAAAGTTCCCAACCTCAAACTCAGTCAAACAAAGGAAAAATATCTCAGTCAAGATCAATATTCATAAGAATACTTGACATCAACTGGTTTAACTGTTATGACAATTTTAATAGTAAACAACTTCAATCTTGTAAACATCAACAATGCTTAATCATAACTCAACATATTCAACTCTCAATGCTTCTACTTAACATGCCTTATCAGAAGTTAACCAAATCAACAAATAAGATCACAACCACAAAAGCATTCACCACTTGACACAAATGTTTATACGTGGAAAACCCAAATAGGTAAAAAAACACGGTGAGATGAGACTCACAAGGATAACTATCTGAACTCTTCTAAAGTTTGCCTTGCTAGGAGCCAAGCCTGTTAAAGATTTACAATAACTCCTGTTAAGAACTAATTCCAATTAGGAATCACCCGGTTAAGGGATTTACAAATATGCCTTGATGAAAAGCACAATACCCTGTTAGGAGTAACCTCATTGGAGGATTTAAGAATCCAAGCTAATGGACCACCTTGTTAGAGGATTTAATGAGTAACCAAGCTTGTTAGAGATTACCCGGTTAAGGGATTTCACTTCTGCTGTAATTGTTAGAAAACAACAGTTTTTCTTGATTTGTCTGAGTAGCACTACATTTGCTTGATCAGATCCTTCTAAGCTTCAATCTGCCTTCACTCAAAGTGCAGATCCATTCAATGGTTAGGCGACTACACACTCAACAGGTTTCTATCAATCTTGCCAACACTCTTTACAAACAATTTCATCAACCTTAAATACAAATCAATTAGGTTGGTAACACAACAAAAACCTAATTCTCATCATCGAGATTACAAACAAGTCGATACAATCTTGAACATTAGAAATCATGACAATCTCTTCACATTCTTCAAGCAAATTCCAGTCGCTCCATGATCACCGCTTCATCGGAATTTGTAACTGATCACGCATTGTGCATTAGATGTAATCCACTTTGCTCCTTCCCTAGACAAAAAATAAACGCGCCAAAACAATTTGAACATATCCTCATACAATGATCACATGTGTCTCCATCATTACTTCTTATCAGATAATAAACCATCACACTTGATCGGTTAGGGTTTAACAACTGATAGGGTTTACCAGTTACATTACATAGAAAGGTTTAACCCTTTATACCGATTCAACTCACAAACTTTACATATTGGTTTACAACATCATCCGCAAAGCTCTTCTTACCGTTTACTAGCCAATATAATAAACAACAATATCAGCAATAACATGAATACCATTACCGGTTCAATTGACATCAATGACAACATATCATTAATGCAATTTCTATGCAAAATGCCAACAAAACCTTGTTAAGATTCTTTAATTTAGATAAAAAAATATAACATTCATAGAAGTCCATGATGACATTTATGGAACACAAAAAAATGTATAGTCCTCACTAAAAAACCATTGAAAATGAATATCATTGGCCTACTATAATGGATGAAAATGGAATCGGGTAAACTAAGACCTAATCCCACTCTCATTCACACATTGGTATATGAAAGAGCCTAAGGAGATGATTCACTCTGACTTCCTCTTATGAAATAGAGTCAAGAAATATCTTCAAGTTTTCTATTCCTATGCTACTATGAGGGGAAATAAACCAAATGTAAACAAGAGATACACTAAGCTAGGGAAATGAATGCAAATGATGAATTAAACTACAATGACAAAAAGATATAGAATTGAAACTGAGATACAATTAGAAAATAGGAAATGAAATTTTGATGTGCACCTGTCACCAAAATCTGCGTCTAATTGAGACAGACTAGGGCACTGGGTGCCCTGGTCCCTACCACTGTATTGAGCTGCAAATCTGGAATTTGCAAATCGAAGTCCTATGAACTGCCAAAATTTGGAGTTGACTAGGGAGGATTGGGGCACTGGGCACCCTAGTCCTGGGAGGACTAGGGCACTAGGCTCCCTGGTCCAGGCACTTTTTGATGAAATTTGGCTAAATGCTTTGTTTATGGGTCTTGACACTATTTTGATCTTCTCAGCTCTGTTGCGTGCCTATAACTACACACAAGGAGGTAAGAAAGGGGGTTGTGGATAGGGGTTTTCCTTAGGTGAAAACCTAAATTTAGAATTGTCCCTAATTGAAATAGAAATCGAACTTGAACTGAAATGGAAAAGCTTGCCTTTTGAGGGCAAGGTTGAAATGCTTGAATGTAGATGATTATACTTTCAATAGGTGATGCAATGCTCTTAGGATAAGTTCTCCATGTGTTGATGTAATAACATGATAAATCACATAGAATCCATCATGAAACCATAGATAGAACATAAATTGAAGATGCCTTGATGTAGTTTGCTACTCCTTGAATCAAATATGCTCTTGAATTGATGATAATGCTTGCATAAAGTGTAATTGTTATTATTGTGAAAAATGAATTGAGAGAGATGCCTTATATAGGGATTTCATAATTAAAATAACCTTTAGGCCAACTTATAATTCATATAATTTTGTAGGAAACAAGATTTAAACATTATAATACTACCAAAACATGATCCCAAAATTTGGGGAGAAAAATTTGAGACCATGGCGAATCACCATGGTTGGGATGATTTTTTTCCAAATTTTTAGGGATGCAAGGTTTCATGATTACAAAGCTAATCCTAGCTCGATGCGACAATTCAAGGTGTTTAGATATACAAAATCGGGCCTTGAAGGTTGAAATAGGACATTATCAGGGTTTAATTAATTAATTAATTAATTAATTAAAGAAGATAAAATAAAAAAGGGCATACTTAGGGTTAAGGGCCCAATTTTATATTGTGTGGAATGATAAGAGAGGACTTTATATTTTTAATTAAACTAATAATTAAATGCTTAAAAGAACTCAATAATGTAGAATGCAACACACTAAGGCAAGTGCTAACCTAAGCATGAAATTGTACAACCCTAATTAAGGGTGTACAATTTATGATGCTACAACTACAATGGAGCATGATGCCTACCAATATGTCAAGAAGTATTTTGCATGTTAGAAACACAGGGGCAAAATCTATGCACCATCTAAAAATTTATAGCTAATTAAAACTTTGTGCTATTTCTCTCTCCACACAAGGCCTCAATCTCATTGGAAAGATAAATCCATCATCCTCTAATAGTCATTAATTCATTATCACTATCATAGAATATTTTTATAAGTGGGTCAAAGAAATCCCCATCACTTACACAACTAGCCAATGAATTTCTAAATTCTTCCTCCATAATATTATTTTCTATTATGGTATATCTTCTACAATTATTATAGATAATTAAAAATATTTTATAAACCATGAAGTATATGCCCTTTATGAGAAATTATGTATCAAACATAAAATACCCACTTTGTAATACCCACAAAGTAGTGACCAAGTTGGGATATCTAGTAAAATCCTCAAAAATATTTTCAATGATGTTAGTTGTGACTATCACCTCCAACTCAACCTACTTTGTGGTATTATAATACTACCATTTATATACTCTCAGACATAGTTATACCATATTATCTCAACCTTGACACTAAAGCCATCTTTCTAATCAAGATAGAGATACGTTACTTGCACCTCTTTTTGTGTAACTTCATTGATGACAAGGGTATATAATTGTAAACCTTCATAAGTTAGAACTCCTTGATGAGAATTGTTAAAAGCTTAAACTGCTTAGAGGCCTATTAGAATTGGTTACACTATAACTATAACAAGTGTATCAAAGCCAAATAGTTTGAGATCAATGATATGACCATAAAGGAAAACCAAACAAATACAACTTAGGATCAATTGAAGAAAGCAAAATTTAACCCAATTGGTTGGGAACCTATGCCATCATTGCCAAATATAGATCTAGAGCATATAAATTAGTTTCATTAGATGGTTGAGAGCTAGATTAGCCAATCAAGATTGTGCATATCAAGTGGTTTCATGCCTAATGTATCAATAATATTTCAAAAATTCAAAATTCTAGAAATTTTAAAAATAAAAAATAAAATCCAATAAAGAAAAAAAAGAACACAAATCCAAGAAAATAAATTAAAGAAAAGAAAAGAAAAGAGAAACGTTGGCTTATGGTAAAAACCATTTCTATGTGTTAGGATTAAGGTGCCATCAACCTTGTACAACATGCATGAATTTAATTACTCTTACTTTTTTCTTACAAATCATTCATAAGGGATGAGGGACCATCAATAGTAATTAATTTTGTAGTCAAGTTTTTACTATTATGGTAATTAGTTTTATACCAAGGGTTGGAATTTTATTATTTACCACTAGTGAGTTACTATTTAATGGATAATCATCTTGGAGGTTATGGGAACCCAAATTCCCATGAGGTTGTTTTATCACCTTCTGACTATTACTAAAGGTAAAACATTTTGTGGTTAAAAACAATAACCACCTAGGAACTATCAACAAGTCAAGAACCTAGTTTTGGTAGGTGAGTAATTTGGTTGCAACTTTTACATTATCCTATTTCATATTAAATACTTGGATTTTACGAGGAGGGGAATAGGGTTTTGACAACTAACTTGGATGCCCCATTCAAAGGATAAACTTTATATAAGCAATTCTTAAGGTGGTAGTATTGTAATGTACTTAGAAAGAGTGAAAAAACATTGTTTGTGTGTGTTTAAAGATTGAAGATAGAAGAGGAGAAATGAGATTGTATTTAATATTTGTTTCTAAAGATATTACAAACTCGGGTTTCTTTTCTTGGTGGAGTTTTCCTCTCAAAAGTGTTTCTTCAAGTAAATATCATATTATGTGTTTATTACTTGTTTTTTATATTTCTTTATGTTGCTAAATTATTTTGTATAATCTCTATTTGGTTTACTTCTATTTAAATTCATTTAATAATTAAATAGAATTTTTTTTTATAGTTGTTCACCTTCATTTTTAAAATAATGGTGCCTTGACTAAGTACTATGATGAAAATTTTCTTGCAAGCATAATGTGTAATATTGGCTACCTATTATATATGGGTACTTTTCACACAATCATGTCTCATTACCATCATTCCTCCACTTCAAAAAGGTAGTATATGAGTTGTAATCTTTCTTTGACTTTTTAATTTTCTTCATTGGGATTGCTAAATTTGGCTGCCACCAAATTTCATGATAGTTTCACAAGCCTCAAACCCCATGGACATGGATAATCTAACCCATCCATTCCATCATACCTCTTTTAGTTTTACTAAGGACTAGGGGAAAATAGGTGATCCATACATAGGAAAGACCTTTGAGTTTCCCCATTTGCAATCTCAAGGCACTATGATGTGTACTATGCTATGTTGTAACCCTAGAACACACCCACATAACATACTAAATATTCCACACCCTTGGGTGATAAAAATCATGCAAACATCCAAACAATACCACTCCACTCACATATGTTTTAACTTTCACTAGGGTGAGATCCTTGCTTAAAACCACTCAGCTCATCTAGTCATTGGAAAACATCACTTTATGTAGATATATTATTCCCTATCAAACATCACTATCACTATCAGTACATTCCACAACATATCTTCATACCAATAAAAGGTTAATTTTTATGTGTAGTTCATGCTTCTTTGTTGTTTATTTGATCATATTTTCTTATTATGCATATATCACTAGTGTCCATAATATACTTGTTCAAGATTGTCATGATCTATTATATCATAATGTGTCTTGATGATATATGTTTTCTATTAGGAACCGAGAAGGACAACTGAGAGGGAGGGGGGTGAATCAGTTATGAACCAGTTGTCAATGAATTGTAATCCAAATGCAAATTATTCCAACTTAAACTTAATGTCGGTAAACCAAACTTAAATGCTGGTAAAATAGATTAGCAGTTATAGGAGTACCGGTTTAACTTAATGCATGAAACATAAAGAGAAACAACAACCACAACACATGACACAAATATTTTGACGTGGAAACCCGGTAAGGGGAAAAACCATGGTGGGAAACCTTACCCATAATCAAATGATACTACTACAGATAGTAAGTGTATACAAATGGGGTCTGCACATGCAGAAAGGCCAACTGCCTAGAGCTCACCGCTCAATCACAAAATAGGAGTCACACTGACTACACAATTGGATGGTTAAATCCAATGATAATGTACTACTCAAAATAGCATCTACAATGTTGGATTTAGTACTGGTTTAAGCTCTGAATATGAGTGTCAAACACCTTCATAACCTTCCTTCAACCTTCAAATAATGTCTGTGTTATTCACACAAGGATCTGCTTATTTTCGCTCTTCAATATTCAAACACACTCATCACAATCGTATATCCCGATCTTCAATAAAATCTTACAATCATATATACAAAACCTAAGACCAAATGTATATGTCGGCTCACTAATTAAATCAATTATAAATAATTCTTGATGCGATACAACATGTTGGCTTGATACATTTACCATATTACCAATCAATAAACCATCTCCATAATGTGTCATGCTAATCTAGAATAGATAACATGTATCAGTCCATAACCTAGACCTATCTGCCGGTAAAGGCAAATCTGTCAACTCAATTAGACCAATAAGAAAAACACCAAATCCAAACTTCCAATCCATGTCTTCGACATAACCAAATGATCTCTAGATGATAACAAGTCATCATTGTTGTCGATGAACAATATAACCTGTTGGTGAACACATATCGGTGATTGTGCATAAGCCACTAACCATATTGATGAACATAATGTAAACCTCCAAGAAAATAAGTGTCGACATCAATGATAAAACCAATGCAACACATGATGAAGTCATCCATAATATCAATAATCTCCCCCTTTGGCATTGATGGCAACACTAGATGGAAAAACATCTAAGTGCCAAAAACAGAATGCCAAAAACAATAGACCAACAATCTCCCAAGGGTAGATAGATACAAAAAACTGTAACAGAAACAAAAACGAAAACCCAAAATACATTTATCCAAAGAGTATATCTCTCCCTCAAGGTATAATGTTTTTTCATAGATATCTCTCCCCCTTTGACATCAAATGCCAAAGCAGTTAAGAAACAAAACATAACATTCAACCAACTACTCCCCCTGAGAAGTAGCTCTCCTCTATCAAAGCCAGAAAAAGATTTTTCTGTTAGTCCCTGTTCGTTTGATGCCAATCTTCATCATTCAAGTCTCCGTTGGTGGGGAAATTACCCCAAGCCACTCTTTGAGATATTCAAATGTTTCCTTAGGCAAAGGCTTTGTAAAGATATCTGCAATTTTCTCTTTAGTATTCACATAAAGCAATTTCACTTCATTTTCTTCAACATTCTCTTTCAGAAAATTGTACTTAATAGAAACATGCTTTGTCTTAGAGTGAAATACTAGATTCTTTGATATATCAATTGTTGCTGAATTATCACAATAGATAATTATTGGTTCTTTGCATTTTACCTTTATATCCTTCAACATTTGCTTGATCCATAATACCTGAGTACAATTAGTTGTTGCTACAACATATTATGATTTTGTTGTTGATAATGATGTATAAGTATGCTTCTTGCTTATCCATGAAATCAATCTTCTGCCAAGAAAGAATGCACCACCAGTGGTACTCTTTCTGTCATCTACATCTCCTACCCAGTTTGCATCGGTGTATGCACATAAATCAGAATTTTCATCTTTAGGATACCATAAACCAAGATTTGTTGTGCCTTGTAGGTATCAGAAAATCCTTTTAACTTCTGATTCATGATTTTCTTTAGGATTGCTTTGAAATCTAGATACAATACATACTACATTCATTATATCAGGTCTTGTTTGTGTTAAATACAGTAAACCTCCAATCATAGATTTGTACCTTGTCGGATTAATAGGAGCTGAATCATCCTTCAATGTCAATTTATCAGTTGTAGTCATAGGAGTGCTTACTGGTTTGGAATTTTCCATACCAAATTTCTTCAAGAGTTCCTTCTAGTACTTTTCTTTGACATATTAATATACCTTTATCTGTTTGTGAAATTTGCAAGCCTAAAAATAATTTTATCTCTCCAATCATAGACATTTCAAATTCTTTTTGCATCTGGTTAGCAAAGTCCTTACATAATCCATCTTCACCTCCAAAAATGATATCATCCACAAATACTTCAATAACCAAAATATCATCATTGGTAACTTTGTAATACAAATTGTTGTCAGCATTACCTTTTGTGTAACCAAGCTTCAAAATATATTTATCCAATCTAGCATACCAAGCTCTGGGAGCTTGCTTCAAACCATATAAAGATTTCCTTAACCTACAAACCATAACCTTTTTATCTATCAAAGAAAATCCATCTGACAGTTCACTGTAAACTTTCTCCTCAAGATCTCCATTCAAAAATGCACATTTTACATCCATTTGATAAACTTAATAGTTCTTATGAGCTGCGAATGCAAGAAATGGTCTAACTGCCTCAATTCTGGCTACTAGTGCAAAGGTTTCATTATAACCTATTCTTTCTTTCTGTGAATAACCTTTACAAACTAATCTTGCTTGGTTCCTAATTACTTCTCCATCTTCATTAAGTTTATTTCTATATACCCATTTAGTTCCAATTACATTTTTGTCTTTAGGTCGGGGAACCAATGTCCAAGATTGTTCTTTTCAATTTGTTCTAATTCATCTTTCATCACTTTTATCAAATGTTCATTTTGACATGCTTCAATAACAGACGCTGGTTCAACTTGAGAAATTAAACATACCTCTTCATTTGTCAATCTTCCTCTAGTCATAACACCTTGATTCTTGTTTCCAATTATCTAATTCTCTGAATGATTCAATCTTACATACTTGGGTTTGTTCTAATTGACATTCACATGCTATTGTTCCTCAGTCACAGTTGAGTTTTCTGATGATTTCGGTGTGATTGGGTCTTCACTCTGTACCAGTGCAATCTATGCCAGTTCATTTATAATCATTTCAACTGTTAGTTCTATAGATCTTGAATTTCCTCTAAAGTGTTCATCTATCTTCACATTAGTACTCTCAATGATTTTTTGTAACCGTTTATTATAAAATCTATATGCCTTGCTTTTAGATGAATAACCAAGAAATATTCCTTCATCACTTCTAGGATCAAATTTGCCAATATACCCATCTCTTCTAATATAACATTTGCTTCCAAATATTCTGAAATACTTAAGAGTAAGAATATGACCAAACCATAGTTCATAAGGGGTCTTACCGGTTTCATTTTTTATGTGAACTCTGTTGAGTATAAACTATTGTATTCACTACTCTCTAGTACACATGAGGTAGATTTGCTTCCATTAATATGGTTCTTGTTGCATCCAGAATAGTTTTGTTCTTCCTTTCCACAATTCCATTCTGCTAGGGTGTCTGAGGTGCTGATAGTTGTCTTTTGATTCCATTCACTTCACAAAATGCATTAAATTCTCTAGATGTAAATTCTCCTCCTTGATTTGATCTCAAACATTTGATTTTCTTGTCGGTTTCATTCTCTACCATTGCCTTGTATATCTTGAATTTTTCAAAAGCTTCCGATTTCTCCTTGAGAAAAGTAACCCAACACATTCTAGAATAATCATCAATTATTAGCATAAAATATATCACCTTGTAGAATTCTTGTTCTTGTTGGACCACACAAATCAGTATGAATTAAATCAAGAATATTATTAGATTTCTCAATAATGCTCTTAAATGTTGTTCTAACTTGCTTTCCCATTTGACATTCCTTACATACTTAGTTACAAGGTTTCAAAATCTTAGGTAAATCCCTTACTGCCTTAGTTGAATTGATATTTACAATGCAATCAAAATTCACATGACATAGTCTTTTATGCCATAACCAACTTTCATCAATGTGTGCAATCATTCACATGACATAGTCTTTTATGCCATAACCAACTTTCATCAATGTGTGCAATCAAACATGTCTTATCATTGGTATTCAAATGAAAGATATTACCTTTAGTCTGATTAATGGTTGCAATCTCCAATCTAGTTCTGTTTATGATTTTGCATTTTCCATTCTTGAATTGTAACTAAAATCCTTTCTCAACTAACTGACCAAAACTCAAAAGATTATGCTTTAAACCTTCTACATAATAAACATTGTCAGCATTGTGCTTACCATCCAAAGATATAGTGCCCCTTCCTTTGATTAAACAAGCTTTATCATCTCCAAACACTACTAGACCTCCATGAATTTCCTGAAAAGATAAGAATTTTCTTTTATCACCAATCATATGATGCAAGCATCCACTATCTATAATCCATTCATCCTTTTCTTCAATTTTTGCTGCCAGTGCCTGCTCTACCGGTTTGACAATAGGTGTCAGTTGATCTTCTTTTATTGCAACAAAAACACATCCATTATTTACTGGATCTTCATCTGAATCATCTGCAACACCTTCATTTGCATAGTAACATGACTTATCTCTATTTTTCTTAAATCCGTATCTCTGATATTTAGGGTTAGGCTTATATGATCTTTTTGCTTCCTCCCTTAGTCTTGCATGTCTATCAGAACACCTAGAAGCCACATGAACAAGTTTATTGTAATTAAAACATTTGAAAGGTGCTTTACCTTCATACTTACTTCCTGCTGGATCTTTAGGCATTTTTCTTGCAAATAGTGCTTCAAGTTCTTCAATTTCTTTTGCATAAAGTGCTTTCCAATTAGTTTTGTCAGATGGTGATGATATTGATGCTGATGATGATGCTTTGAAAGCTAAATCAGTCTTTACAGTAGCAACAAGACCAAATTCTTCAAGCTCAAATGTTGAAAGTTTTCCAACCAAAGTATCTCTAGAAACTGAAGTATTAGGCATTGTTGTCATCTCATTAATAGCAGTCACTTTCATTTTGTAAGTCAGTGGCAATGCTCTTAAAATTTTAGACACAATTTCATCTTCACTTAAGGATCCTCCACAACATTGAATTCCTAAAACAATTTCATTAACTCTTTCCATAAATGCAAAAATTCTTTCATCTTCTTCCATTTTTAAATTTTCATACCTAACCAGGTAACATTCCAGTTTTGCAATTTTGACAGTGGTATCTCCTTCATTCAGTGTTTCCATTTTATCCCAAATAGCTTTAGCAGTAGATCAGTCTGATAATCCCATGATTTGTTGATCTGATAATGCGTTTAGAAGTGCTTCTCTTGCTTTGCAATCATTGTCCTTGTCCTTAGCCAATGTTGGTGGCTGAGGTTGATTCAGAATAGGAGAAACATAGCCATTCTTTGTAACATCCCATATATCTCTTCTAGTGCAGTTCAAATGTTTTTCCATTCTGATCTTCCATATACCATAGTTAGTTCCATCAAGTTTTGGACTATCCTTCCTGAAAATATTTGTTGCCATAGGATCTCCTCAAGTTGTTAGGCTTCTGTAAAAAGAGGACTTAGCTCTGATAACAATTTTTAGGAACCGGGAAGGACAACTGAGAGGGAGGGGGGGTGCATCAGTTGTGAACCAGTTGTCAATGAATTGTAATCCAAATGCAAATTATTCCAACTTAAACTTATTGCAAGTAAACCAAACTTAAATGCTAGTAAAAGAGATTAGCAGTTATAGAAGTATCGATTTAACTTAATGCATGAAACATAAAGAGAAACAATAACCACAACACATGACACAGATTTTGACGTGAAAAACCGGTAAGGGGAAAAACCACGGTGGGAAACCTTAACCACAATCAGATGATACTACTGCAGATAATAAGTGTATACAAATGGGGTCTGCACATGCAGAAAGGCCAACCACCTAGAGCTCACTACTCAATCACAAAATAGGAGTCACACTGACTACACAATTGGATGATTAAATCCAATGATAATGTACTGCTCAAAATAACATCTGCAATGTTGGATTCAGTACCGGTTTAAGCTCTAATTATGAGTGTCAAACACCTTCATAACCTTCCTTCAACCTTTGAATAATGTCTGCGTGATTCGCACAAGGATTTGCTTATTTTCTCTCTTCAATATTCGAACACACTCATCATAATCCTATATCCTGATCTTCAATAAGATCTTACAATCATATATACAAAACCTAAGACCAAATGTATAGGTCCACTCACTAATTAAATCAATTACAAATAAGTCTTGATGCGATACAACATGTCGACTCAATACATTTACCATATTACCAATCAATACCATCTCCATAACGCGCCATGCTGATCTGGAATAGATAACATGTACTAGTCCATAACCTAGACCTATCTGTCGGTAAAGGCAAATCTGTCAACCCGATTAGACCAATAAGAAAAACACCAAATCCAAACTTCCAATCCATGTCTTCGACATAACAAAATGATCTCCAGATGATAACAAGTCATCATTGCTGTCGATGAACAATATAACTATGTAGTGAACACATATCGGTGACTGTGCATAAGCCACTAACCATACCGGTGAACATAATGTAAACCTCCAAGAAGATAAGTGTTGACATCAATGACAAAACCAATGCAACACATGATGAAGTCATCCATAATACCAACATTTTCTAGGGAATTTCTTTGTTTGAGTATTATTTATTTTTTACTTAATCCTTTACATAATTGGCACACTTTCATCACGATTCCTAAAACCATGATGCGTAATGCTTGCTGCTAGATCTTTTTTGGTTATTTAACTCACTAAGTTTTTCTCCAAACCTTCATAGGATGTACTTATCATAAATACTACACAAATATCACAAAAACCATACTATTATCCATATCATTACCAAAAATAATCATAATCTATTAACATCATCTAACATTCTATCAGCTTAACTAACATGCAGAATTAGGTTTGACTATCAATCACTAATCCATCTCTAACATCACAAAAATGTGTCATATTAATTAATGCACACATAGGAAAAAACATAACCCATCCACATATTATTTTTATTCCTCCACAATTATCCATTAAAATCCATAAATATCATATTCATCAATTGTACGTCACGAGTTCAAATGATACATCATGCAAAAAAATATTCATATATATGTCAAATTTATACACATCATACATCAACATACAAATGACACATGACCTTATCTTATGCATCATGGTCATTCCTCTTAAAACTATCCATATCTACCTTAGTTATGGCTAACACTACCCCTTTCTAATGCTAATAGTGATGATGGTGGCCCCTTTATAGGTGGACCCATCACTACAAATCTAGACCTAGAAATTAAACTCAACACTCAAGAGCTAGTATATTCTTTATACAATAGTTCCCTCTAATATGCTATTATGCCCTACTTATAAATACTTCTATAGTACTATCTCTCATAAGGCTTTGTGTGTCTCCCTTAGAGTCCTTTGAATATTTGTAAAGGTTTGGGACACCTCTTGTGGTTCTAGTAAATCTTTAGCACTATCCGTCTTCTTTCATAGTCTTTGTATCTTTGGATATGATTAATATAGTTTTACCTACTTTGCCACCTCTCTCCACCCATAACTCATTCCTTTCACTCTACACTACACCTAGCTATGTTTATATGTCATCCTGATCCACCTACAAAATATCTTTCTCTAGTTGTAACCTATCATGTTTTTTCTAGAACCTATCCTTTTTACCACGTAGTTGTATAATCTCACTCACATTGTTGATGATCTCCCACCCAAGGCTCTATATATATCCCCATGTACCTAAGGGCCTTACCATTGATGTTCCTACCACTAAAATTTGAAGGACCTATACTTTGTGGTCCTTTTTGATATTGTACCCCCCAATCACCCTCATCAATGTCAATTGCATCACTACCCTCTCCTCTATCCCATTCCACTCTTGCTACTTTTCCTTTATTGACACTCTCCCTCCTCTCCTCTATAGTTGGAATTATGCCTATTATCTCCCCACAACTACTATGATCTCGTAGTTTTTATTCTATCAACACCAACTTTAGGTAACCCCAACATGCCTCATACCGTTTCAACACTCCTACATAGACCAAATCATCCCTATACTAACAAAATCCCTATTGCAACCCTAATTAGTTTTCTACTATCACTCTTTGATTTTGAAAAACCCCACTATCTAATTGTCATGACCCTCTATTTATCCTCATTACTATTTAATACACTATTTGATTTTTTTAACTTAATAAATTTTATAATTTTATTATATTAATTAATAAAATTATTATAAATTATTAAATAATGAATATCAATAATAAGCACTTAATATGCATTATCTATTGGAGACTTTGGATACAATATTTCATTGACTTTTTACCTAGGACAAAATGCAAAGAAAATCACATGAGAATTAGTAAGGGAAGGAAATGCAAAAGGTGGAAAAAGAAGATTGTAGAATTGATGGATAAAAGAAAGACAGAGGAAAAAATATTTGGAGATTTTTGTGGAGGACTTTACATATGATATCTGATCTTTGGGTTTAGCATTAGGGAGTTGAGTTCACTATGTTAAGCTACATCTCTTTGTTCACAAGACCCTCCATTTAAATAGTGCTTGTTGATTGTGTTAATAGTTGGATCAATGTGGATCAAATTGAGTAGTAAGGTAGATATGTTCCTAGATTTTGCTACACCTGATAGGAAAGGCAAGATACCCTTTGGTTGAGAGTCTTTATAAGTGAAACATAATCACTCTTAGGTCATTTCCCCTTGTGTGTAAGTTTTTGTTAATCCTAGATGTGTGTATATGTATGTATTGTGTGACTTCTTAATATGTTTGATGAAATTTGGGTTGCAAGAGTTAGTAAAATCCTTGAAGTGCTTTTGTATTCAAATGGTCTTTTTGATGTTTCATATCTTGTCAAGCGTAAAGTGTTGTGACCTCTAATGGTCTTGGTCTTGTTTGTGTATTCTTTATTGGATGGTGTGGATTCTATTGCTCAAAATTACATGATATAGCTCTCATTTAAATTTATTGAGCTATATTGTGTGAGTGATACATTTGAAGTGAAAAGATGACTCTTCATATGCATGATATGTCAATAAAAGTGTCATGATTAATGATTGTTTGAAAATGTTTTATGTATTAATCCTTGTATGGATGCATTTTTGCATGTGTGGAAAAGATTTATCAATGCATGAAAGAATGTGAATTATTTTAATAGATCAATTGGGTAAAGGTATATATTTCCAAAATCACATTTTTTCTTAGGAAAGGATCTTAGTGGGTTATATGTATGGTTAACGTGATCAATTATTGGTGAAATAGAAAATTCATTATATTTCTTTTCAATGTTGATCATGATAATGTATTTCCCCAACTTTTGCATAGTATGCATATCAATATATTGAACAAAATCATGCATACTTCTTATCTCTCCATGCAATGGACACGAATCTCAACCCATCATCTCATGATTTGATATCCAATAGCCACTCACATTCTCTTCAAGGATCCTTGTGTTTGCATCTCACTTCTCCATGCAAGTTTAGGTAATCTATTCCTCCAAAAAAGTAATTTAATCCTATTCCTCCACTTTTATCTTTCTCATCCCTTCCTTACATGAAAATTGATTCTATCCATCCAACCCAAGATCTAATCCCAATCATCCATTCCTATGGCTAAAAATACATATAAACCTACCCCTCTTAGGACATGTGAGAATCTATAAGTAGATATCCAAGTACATATTGTCAGATTAATAAATATATCTATATCTCTCATCTTGATCATACCCAAAATATCAAAGAGTTTGTAAGGAATGAGATACTTGCATGTTCTTAATTGTTTATGCTCAAATGTAAGTTAGGTTTAGTATGAGTTTGTATGTTTAAATGCATTTCCAATGTTCTTAAGATAAAATTTACCTCTTGCATTATGTATTGAATTATGAACCTTCTAGCAAGGAGTCATGTTAAAGAACAACACATATGATGCAATGAAGGAGATTAACGAGTGAACTACAGAATTAAATATGATATATAATATAAAACCAAGATAGTGATTTTGTTGAAATCAATCCACTAAATGGGATATTATACACATATGCCCAACAATTTTCTATTAACTTAAACATGAGTAAAAACATAATTTTTATATAAGGAACAATTATAAAATTTAAGTTTTAAAAAAGTGGGACATGTAAATGATATTACTATTGGCCTAAAGAAGACGAAGACACAAATACCATGGACAATCTTATGAACATTGGAATGAATATGTTCCTAACACATTATTATTAGTTACACTTGAGATTTTTAATATTGAGAAAGGTGCCTCAACTTTGTTTTTATAGTAACAAAACAAGGGTGTTGACCCTATAATAAAACAACCCAAAGGCATCTTAAGTAGAACAACAAGCCATTAATAACACATTAACATCATATAAAAAATATTAGGCTATATGTTTTGTTCATGGGAAAAAAAGGGGAGCCAACAATCTCCCACATCAAAAGTTATGGCCTTTAACATTGAAAATATAAAAATATATAAGAAAAAAAAAACTATAAGAGGGAGTTACTCTTGTTGACCAATTTATGTTGCATGTTATGACACATCATAAGCCATCTTGAATTGAGATAATGAAGCCAAAATAGAATAACCAAGTTTGTGAGTGAATTATGATGTGCTTATGATGGAAGGAATATACTATTTTTAGCTAGTGGACTCATCTTAGGATTTGGGTGTTGGGATTTATAACTAGGTATTTGGGCACCACATTTTTTAGTAGTTTTACCTTATGGTTTTGTAATTACGTTTTGACAGTTGTGTGCATTACTTCTATTTATAGGGTTCTTTAGATGAATCTATTGTTGTGTTTATTACTACTCTAGATCTTTGGCCGATGATACTCTTATAAAGATTTAATCTATGTGTATTGTAATCATGTTTAGATTACTAAATAATACATCAGGCTACTCTAAAATGTGGGGCTTTTATCTTGAAAGGATTTTCCCCATACAAACTTATGTTGTGGTAGTATAATTTTATTTATGAAATTATCAATGTTTCTCTTTTATACAATTGTAAAGATCTAAAACTTGCACATTACATTCATCCGAGATTAGTTTAGGAAGTGTTTCCACACACCTTTCTTCCTTTCATTCCAAGATGACTAAGTTTATATTTATTGTTGGTAGTTCATAATTTATTTCGTTGAAGGTTTTGTACTTTGTTTATTTTATTTCAATTTGTTTAGCAATTTGATGTTTCAAGGATAGAGCCTATATTTGTGTCAGGAGGATGTTGGCACATGAATGTAACTATTTGAATGTGTGCCACAAATGACTTTTAGGTATATATAGCTTAGTCATGATTTTGTATACATGCATACGTATATATATAAATAAATCATACATAGACTACATTTAGGGAGAAGAATGTATTTTGAGACACAAATGACTCATATAGACTATTGATATTACATTGAGTATTATCTTACAACATGTGTGTGGTTTCTTAGTATGTATGAATAGGATTTGCAACAAGAAGCATGAATAATGAATTAGAGTGAAGGATTCAATGTGCTTTAGGTGACACATAGAGATATGCTAATACTTATATAGTTTTTTTTAGACTAATGGAATTGGGTAGCCCCGAATACTGTAGTACGCTGAGTAAACCTTTTAATGTTTCTAGTGGCGATGTCGCAACACACCCTCCTATACCACATGGGTGGGGGGAGGGGAGCGGGGAGGAGACTGGACCTCAACTGTTACTTACATATTTTAAGTGCATAGCCATTGGCCTTTTGTATATAAGTAGACTATGATTAATCATTCACAAGTTGTTAAATTGGTTCATCTAGGGGTTTGACCAAGGGAGAACCAACAAGTCTAGTAAGTTCCTGAAAGGTATTTCTCAAAATGACCATTCTTTATTGTACATTTAGACATAAAGGTGATCAATATTTAGATAACAAAATCCCTTAAATTGATTTTACACGCAACAAATTAATTTGAGGGGTTAATTTTGTGGCACACTTGCAATCCAAATACAATAAATTTAATGTAATGTTTTGAACAATTAATTTTTCAATTTAAAAATATTAAATAGACATATATAATTTTTTTGACAAACTAACAAATCAACCTTTACAGTATTTATCACAATCACATTAATATCAAATTTAAAATTAAATATCCCTAATTTAATTTAAATAAAATTATATATTTTTTATCCATATCAATTTCAAATTTATATCCTAAACCATATTTATAACCTGATTAATTTACCCCCAAAAATATCCATGTAAAATACCATTTTTTCCTTACACTGTGGACCCTAGATATTAGGGAAGAAAAAACACATTTGATAACCTTTCTTCTTTCACACAAAGTTAAAATCTATAAAAAGATTTAAGAGTGACAACAAGAAATGCTCATACTTCACGGCACTACATTATCTATATTATCATTAAAATCTATGATATTTCTTGCACTCCACTACTTTTCTTCTTATTAAGATTTTTCTAATCTTAATAATATAATTGCAACATTAAATTTAAGCAAAAGATTTTAAAAGTTGACTTTTAATAGCACCTTCTAATTGAGGAATTGATTGAAAATGGATTCACAAATATATTTATTAATTGAAATAACATTAATTAATTTTTTTAGTATTATAATGACAGGAATTAATCACCATAACACATTTTAAACTAAATTTACTAATATATTTCAAATATGATAAGAAGTTTTTAATTATATAATTATAATATAATAAAATAATAAATAATTATATTTGCAACAAGCTTAACTTTTTGTTCAAGTCAAAGATTTTCTATAAAGATATAATACTAATTGGATATTTTGCTTGCTCTAATAAAGTAAGGTTACTTCTTAATAAATAATAAATAAAAGTATTACATATTGAAGAATGTGATTTTGACTCACAAATTTAAAAAATAAAATTGGTTATTGAAAATGGTTATTAGAGAATATTAAAAAAACAAAAAGTTAGAAATAATTAGGTATAGAGAAGAAATATTTATGTACATTTTAGATCCAACTACTCATAACAATAATTTATAATTAATATGCACATGTAAATTTAAATTTATAATTAAAAAATAATTTATTTTTTTAAAATTTTATGTTATTATAATTATTTTGAGGGTGTAGTTGATCCATACCTCTTAACTTCTTTTGTCTTGTAATAAGACCAAAGTATAAATTGATGTTAAAGTATAAAGTGGTAGTTGATGGGTTGGTTGGATGATCTATTTGTTTTACTATTGATATTTTGAGATTTCCATTGAGTATTTTTCATGTCATATTAATGTGATGTAAACTAAAAATAATAATATCATTTGTCAATTTGTCTAATATAATAATATGATAAATAGATATTTTATACCCCAAAATTATGAATAACATGACAAGCTCCATTTTATATTGTGACTTTACAGTAAAATTAAATTTCGTCATGAAGTTTAAATTTAGAATGTAAAAAATAAATATAATATATTAGTTAGGAGGAAAACAATCTTCTTGTGAATTTTCATAAATTTATAAGAATGTTCTCCTATCTTTTCTTTTTAATTGAAGAAAGCAAAATGAAATAAATTACATAGCACTAGTAACACTTAGAAACAATAACACAAATAGTTGCCAATACAAAATGTCATCAACAGAGTTAAGTAACAGCTACAACAATAAAATGTACATGAAGAACCATAACAGATAATAAAGCAAGTTCTACAACAAAATTACACAAAACATGAGGAAACTGCTCCTTAGAATTGCAGCAAACCAAAACATTCCTCAGATCACATCAACATGAGGCTATAATTGTTGGCAACAACAATGAAGGAAATCTGAGGTTTTTTTTTTTTTTGGGGGGGGGGGGGTGAATTATTTTTCACCGGATTAAACAATTTAAGCACAATATCAGATCTAATCAACTATAGCAAGAATAAGAATAATCACAATAACAACAACACACATAACACCAAGATTTTTGACGTGGAAAAATCGATTAAGGGAAAATTCATGGTGGGAACCTACCCACAATAAGATGATACTCTACAGTAGTATGTGTAAATATTACAATTGGGAATGCACATGCATTCAGGGACACTGCCTAGAGCTCACCGCTCAACCCAGAAGGCTACAAACCTCAAGGAAGGTTCACTACCTTACAATAATATTCAGACTGCAATCTGGTTAAGATGAACTGAAAGAATAGCGTCTCCAAATGTCTGATGACAGTTCTGGTTAAGCACAATTGTCTGCCCTGCAATATACTCTTCTCTACACTTCACACCGAAGGATTAATTCGCTTGTTCACACATACACCACTCTCTAATAATGCAAACACAACACCCTGTTGACTTCTCTTTTGTGTTATTTGTCCTTGATGTCAAAACTATTGGTTGGTTGGCACATTGATCTTGGCATATGACATATTAGTTTTGGCACAATTGGTCTTGGCATTCTTGTCTCAGTCTTTGGCATTCAGTATCTTGTCCAGTGACATCATTTTGATGTTGGTTTATATTCAGTTTTGATGGTAATGATCTTTTGACTTCATGTGCAGATCAAAAGACATCTTGATTACAGGGTTATGGTTCATTGTTTGGGTGATATCATTCTGTTATGTTTTTACACTATCCTATTGTGATACCGACATCAATTGACACTTATTTTTGATATATTTGATTTTAGTTTTACTTGGTTCTATGGTGACACATACATGTGATTGTTTTCAGATTGAAGGTAATATACATTTGATGTCAGTATATTTTATGATATACTTTGTATTGACTCATAGTCAGTTTTGCATTCATGAGTTGGCCATTACATAGCTTCATACAAATTGCACTTCATATTCAACTAACTATTCTTGGTGCAAGTTGTTTATCCATACATATTGCTCATATATTTGTTTTTGGTGGTTGTCAAAATGGTAATCATGTTTCGTTTAGCCCTTGGGTTACTTTGGTACATTGAGCTTACATAGCACTTTATACACTTTTCATAACTATTGGGTCCATTTATATTGCATATCTTATTGATATCAAAGTGCATTTAAGTTGGCACTTAAGCCGAATTTGATATACAATTATCGAGCTCTATACAATTTATTAACATCAACTTAGATAGTCAACCACCATTACATTTGACAGTGCTTTAACATGAGGTTTCAGGTTTCATTTGAGAATATGTTTCTTAGCTTTGATAGCAAAGTGTTATCATTGGCATCGATGGGTATATTGTTGTTATGTTGGCAATGACAGTCTTGATGACATGGAAAACATTATAACTCACGTAGATGTGAGTAGACATTGATTTGGCACTCAAGGATAATATCATTTTGTCCATTCTAAATGGATTTCAAAATGATTGTATTGTGATTTATGGCATTCATTATGTCTTGGGGCTCGAATGAAAGAATTTAGGGTAAACAATGGTTCATTTCATTTTTCAAGAATAACACTGAACCCTAGCGCCGCCATGATGAGATTACAGTTATAGTTTGAGAGTGTTCTAGCTGGTTTTTTGTCTTTCTTGGTTTTCAGATATGCCATATTATGAAGGGTGGCAAGTTGGTTGGTGGACTCTCCATGAGATGGAAGCGGAGGTAATAGAGGATTTTATGGGATTTTGTTTGTAGTTTGAACTGCCTTAACAGAGGTAATATCTATACATTTCTTTGGTCTTTCAAAGGTAAATTTGGTAAATGGAAAAGTAAAATGGAAAATATTTCATTGGTTCAGTTTCAAACATATTTCTTTTCCTTTGTTTTGTATTTAATGAATTTATAGAGTAAAAATTAAAGAAGAATTACTTCATTTTTTGTTATTATTTTTAGTTTTAAAAAGAATTACTTTTCCAGATTCTTGTTTTCGAAAAAGGAAAAAGTTAGAAATTGTAGTTGAACAAGAAATGTGGTTTTATTTACAGGTGTAATTTGGTATTTTTTTGTGGAAACCCTAATTCGAGTGTTGATTCTAAACTCAAGTTTTACAGTTTGGTTCAAGGGTTTCACTTTTACTTTCTATATAAATTCATGACTTTAATTCATTGTTCATTTGGAATGAAAAAGATAGAACAAAGCAGTATTGAGGCTTTATTGTTCAATTTGAAAATTTGTAAAAGTTTGAAAAAGACTTTGTTGTCTCTGGTTTTTACAACAACAAATTTTATTTCAGTTTGAGAAAGATTTCGTGGTACTGTTATATACAATACATATTGTAATTGGCAACATTGAAAATCATATATGCTTTTTGTACTCATTAATAATTTTAGGAATGCAAGTTTGATGCATCTGTAAGGTCATTATTGACTACAAACTTAGATAGTGACTTTGTAATTTGAGGGGTTGGTGCTCCTATGAAGTGGGTATTTCAAAAAAGGTGTTGATTTGTTGCTCCACCATTGTTACAGAGTTGGTGCTCTTTGATTAATGAAAAGGAAATTTTAACCAATGGTTTTTAATACCCCATGAGGGTTTTCCACTCAAGAAATATTTGTGTTATGTGATGTTATTTGTCTCTCATTCTGTTGCATGTTAATGTGTTCATTTAGTCAATGCTCTGATACTTTTAAGTTTGTTCAAAAAGGGTTCATATTTCAAAGTGTTCAAGTCTGTCATGCAAAGTTGAACTGTTCAAATCTGCAAAGCTGAATTGTTTACATCTGATTATAAAAATCTTACATAAAGAATTTCAAAACTTGATTTGTGCAAAGTTGAATTTTTGTTTCAAAAACATAAACAAGATTGTTCATACATTAATGGAACAATGTTACATGACACTTTTAATATGAGTTGTTAATGTCATTCACTTGCATAAACAAATCTCCCACATTGGTTCAAGGTCAAAATTTTAATTGTGTATTCAAGTCAAAAGATTAAAAATATATCACTCTGATTCACCCCCCCCCTCTCAGAGTGAATCCACTTCCAACACACCCATACCCAAATTACATGAATATACACCTATTTATACAAATCATCAACCTTGACTACAAGGTCGGCTCAACTCTTAACACCTAATTACAAAATTACACCACACGATGCATAAATTAACCAGCAGACCAATATGATGTCATCTCAAAATAGCATGGATCCAAATCAACTCCTCGAACACACAAAACCACTGGAAACCTCACCAAGATCAACCGCAACATGCTACACCATCGAAAATATCGCATAACACGAAAAATATCACCGGACCCATAATATCTTCAATAACATGCACAATGATTAATGTGGACCACTAAAACAAATAGGAAATGATTAGGAAACACCAACGAGTACATTAGAATCATCCATAATAGTTGCACCAACACCACTTAATCAAATCTTCATCGATCAACACATTAATACACTAGAACACTTCAATATCGACAACTCGGACTAGAAAGATATCTTGCGGAGCACCAAATCATGAACCATTTGAATTGAAGATACACACAAACATCCCAAATTCTTTCCCAAATTCGCAACACAAGATATAATCATTCTAGAGCACAAAAGATCAAACACTAGAACACTGCAACACTGAACACTGAAAACCAATCTTCATACCGGAATCCACAGCTCGATCAAATCACCACATAGCATCATGAAATCAATACGTAATGAAGTATCTCTAGTTAATTCAGCATATATCAAATAGACAAACCAATCAATATCAACTCACTGCCAACACCGGAGCACCAAAACAACTCTCTGCAACACCAAAACTTAGGAATATGCTAACGTCAATGACAACAACATATCTTAGTAGTAGAAATATCTAAAAACAACATCCATAAAAGACAGAAATCATGGTACTATAATTGCACTATCAGACAAAAAATTAACAAAGACTAAACTCCTTATATGGCTAGAATGCACCACACAAGTAGAAATTCTTCAAACATGGTATCCATTTTCAATAAAAAACTTCTTCCAAAAAAACTCAACCTTCATTTTAGGAAACCATATAGCAACATGAAACCTTCATAGGATGCACCTCATTATTTTGGAGCAAGACAATATGATAATTAATCACTTGACTTATTATGTTGTCCACCATTCCTGCAATTAGAGCCAAACATATTTTGCTCAAAAGCACTACATTGCACTTGAAGATTACTAAGGACGATCTTGAGATCTGGGTTATTATGGGTGACAGATTGCGAAAGCTTGAGATGGGCAGACTTGTTAGCACAAATCATTAGGAATTCCATTTAAATGGTATAGGATGTGGGGGAGAAGGTATCCAGGCATTAGAATGTCCAAGTAAACTTTAGGATGATTTGCTTGATGGTCTGAGATACAAAATTGTGGTATGAGAAGAGGCCAAGGAGAGCATATTTCCAAGTCTAATTATGTGGGTAGGGAACTAGGAGGTTGGAAAAGAGATGTTTTCAAAGGCATTGAGCATGTGAGAAAAACCCAAAAGCATGTTTAATTGTTTCCTTTTTAGCACAAAATGGACAAGACAAGGAGGGAGAGATGAAGGATAGGTACTTCTCCAATAGGAATCTTGACATGGAGAATTTTTTAGGCAGCCAATTGTGCTTGGGCATCGACTTTAAATTTCTTGATGAGACCACTTAATTTATTCCACTTACTATGGTTAAATTTGCAATACCATTTGAGGTTAAGGTGGATGGATAAGGATATTGTAGGTAGGAGTTGTTTATAAATGTGTTTAATAAGAAAAACACAAAAGAATTGATTACTAGGCCATTTCTAATTGTTGAATAAACTGAATGGGAGGTTTGTTAGCTGTGAAGAGCCTAAATTGTGATTTTAGGCACTCTATGATTTCAAATTAAAACTAACTAGATCCCATAAGTCATAGAAGGTTTGAATGCATTTTTTAAAAAGATGTTTAACCTTCAAATTTTTTTTGATAGCAAGGGGAGCATTGTCAAGTTGAACCAAGCAATTCTACCAGATGGAGAAAGAGGCAAAACTTAAACCATGCCTTAAGGACTTTTTATACCAAACTAGTTTTTTTTAAGCAATTTGCCAAGACTTCCAAATAGATTTGAATGCAACATAGCCACGAGTCTTGAAGAAGGGAGAAAGAAGCATTTTATCCATCCATTTAACTAAATCCCATGAGTGACCAACTATAGAAATTTGGATATGATGATGAGTCAGATGTTTCCATGGAGCATCACCATCTAAAGCTCTAATTATCCATTTAGTAGTGTGGCAAATACCTTGAGTGTAAGAGTCAATGATGATAAAATTATAAAGCATTAAGGGGGGGGTTGAATTAGTGAAAGCAAAAACAGTAACACTTTAAGTGCAGACCGGTAAAAACATTTAACCAATTAACCAATGACTTTGCATATAATCCAAAGTGTTATAAAAGTATTCACCACAAGAAAAACATTCACCATAACACAAATATTTATATGTGGAAAACCCAACTGGGAAAAACTACGGTGAGATGGAACTCACAAGTTAACTATCTGCAGAAAAAGATAACTGACTGGTTTAGGTCTACAAATGCTCAGTTAGGAGCAGATCCTGTTAGAGATCTCAAGCCTTATTAGGAACTATACCTAGTTAAAGGTAACCTCAGTGGAGGGTTTAGATCCAAATTAATGAATCACCTTGTTAGAGCTTACCCAATTAAGGGATTTTACTGCTGTAGTTGTTAGAGAACAACAATGGGAATGATATAAGAATAGCACCTTCTATTGGTTTAGATCCTTTTCTGCGCATACATTACTGTATCACCGACATACTCTACAACTCCTTCAACAAATCGCATCAACTCCAACTCATATCATAGCTTGTATCTACTATATCAAATATCTCATCATAATGTCTTTTTATAGATATTAAATTTCATGTCAGCTCCTGAACCTTGACACAATTTTCTAGGTTCAATGAATCTAGACAAACTTCCTTAACACGACACAAATTATTGCCATAGTGTTGGTCAGTCGTAACACATCACAACCGGTGATAACTCATCACACAAACTAGGAAACCAGTTAAAACACTGATACCGGTTAAGTGTTGACTGCTTCAATATTCACATGTCGATTCATTTGAATTTATACTAGATGATTATCTCCACACTCCTTGACTCTCAAAACTGGTAACTCTGGAACTGATCAAAACCGATTGATTTATCTACATATACCAGTTATCTACATACACTGGTTTAGACATCTTCATACCAGTTAGACTTCTTCATACATATGATACCGATTAACAATACAATGAATCAATAGTACCGGTTTACCTTAACTGGTATACTAAGATGACTATGACAATTAGAACATATGTGTACCATCAATGACAACACATGAAGTCATCAAATACAAAAATCATCATCAAGCCAACATTCTCCCCCTTTGGCATTGATGGCAACACTTAGGAAAATTTTGACAGCTAAGTGTGCTTACAAAAATGTAGAGACTTTAAAGACTCCCCCTTAGCATAAGATTCTCCCTTTGACATCCTACATGACTAATACAAATTTTTTCACATATATTACTCCTTTGACAACAATGACAAATAAAGAAGTAAAAAATAAACATTACATCAAAAGTTATCACCAAAAATTGCATGTATATATAGAGAGATAAAAGTTTTAAAGGTCTTTATAATGCAATTATTAAGAAAATATCACTGAAACGAAACTTTAACTGCTTAAGGTCATTGTCCCATGTTTCTGATAGTGTCTTAGTGATTTCAACATGGGTCAAAATCTGTGCAGCAAATTCTTCCATAGCATCAACAGTGCTCATCTCTGGGGTAGCCAAAATTTCTTTAGACTCCTTGTATGCTCTCTGTAAGATTTCAACTTTCAGAATTAACTAATTCTTTAGCTCCTTCAAGGTTCTTATCCGCTTCACCCGTTTGAAATCATAAACTTCTAATATGTGTTGTAAGGCATCAACAGATTTACCAAAATTCAAAGCAGAATCTTGTACCGGTATGTATGCATCACTTATCCTTTCTAGTTCCTTCTCTATATCTCCTCTCTTTTTCTTTAAGTCAGAACATAATAATGATACTTTAGATATAGTGGCCAAAATTTTACCGCCAATTTCTATTCCAGTTTTCAAAACATCTTTGTTATTTTTCCTTAACTGGTTCATTATTGGTATCGATTGTATTAACATTATCCTCAGTATCTTCAGTTTCATCAACAAAGAATATGACAGGTGGTAAAATAGTGTCACCCGACTTATCATTGTCAATGTAGATTTCATCTGGTGCAACCATTTCTTCAATCTCCAATTTTGGTGGAGCTTCGGTTTTAGTCTGATCAGGTTTATTGTGATATTTCTTTAATTGTTCATTCATTTTCTGAATATCTTTAGAAGCTCGATGAGTATCATCTTCTACTGCCTGAATTTTTCCTTCCAATAGTCTCAGTCTCCTTGTTCTTGTATGAAATTGTCCTTTGTATTTAGAAAGCATTTCTAATAAATCTTCATGAGATAATTCAGGAAAGTATTGAACAAAAATTCTATCTATAATCTCTCGTTCTTGATCTATGATCAACTTCCATTTATTTTCGAGAATTAAATTTAAAGAATCAGAAATTTCCTTTTGAATTTCATGTGGTAACCGGTTATATTGACATAGGTAGTTAATTACCTCTTGTACCACTTCTTGTTTCTGAATCTCATCATAAGAATCAAAATAATCCTTTACATCATCAAATTGCTTTCTTTTTAATATTTGTAGAGTCCTCTCAAAATGACTCACTGGCTTGAAAGATGCAATATCAATAGGAATATTTTTTTTGGAGATTTCCCCTACTGGTTTAGATTTCTTACCAGTTTCCTTCAGCTTCTTTGTTTCTTCCTTAGACTCTGTTTCCTCGGGTTCTTCTTGTAAGATAAGATGTTTGTCTCTTTTCCTAGTGGCAGTTGGCTTCTTTGCATACACCTTTGGTTCTAGTTCCTTCTTGGTTTGAATGTTTCTTGTTACTCTAGTATCGATTGACACAGAAACTGCTTGATCATCTTTCTTCTTTTTCTCCTTCACACCTCTGGGTTGTGCCTGTGCAATTATTTCTTGATATGTACCCAGTCTCTCCTTCTTGGTATCCTTAGGTGATGCCAAGAGGTTGTTGGCATAACCAATCAATAAGTCATAACTGAATTCATAACTCATTTACTACATTTCTTCTTCTTTAGGTTCTATAGCCTCCATTAGGTAGAAATTCGTGGTCACTATGAAACAAATGTCATTCTCAAAATGTTTGACCACTTCGTTCGATAACCTTAGTCTCATACTCATTTTATTCTGAAATTCATTGAAATACCTATTCATAGCAATTGGAAATGTGTTCTTAACAACCTTTATACTATTCTTCATCTGGGCTGAAACAGGTGTATCTTTTGACCATTGTATGTCTCCAATACCAGTAATAAAGTTATGAAAATATAAAAACAAACTGATCAAAATTTTCCCATACTTGAACTTTTGATTGTCATCCTTCTTGATTGATTCTAGATTCAACATTAACTGACTCCGCATTGCCTCACACAGATCATAATCTATATTTCCCTTCATCATTTTGGTAGGCAGCATGTACGGTAGTCGATGGCACACTGTTCATTTGGCTATAATGAAATATTGTGTAACCAATAACCATTGTAGCATATTTGACTCCTTCATCTTCAATGTTATTGACAGATATAGCATGACCATCACAAGTGGTCTTTTTTAGTTCAATAACAGTATCCTTCAAAATTTTCCTCAATTTGGGAACTTCGTCGGTTTGGCAGAAACTGGTCATAGCATCAATGGCCTCCTTGGTGATAGTATGTGACCTATCTAAATACATGTTTCCTTCATGTACGCAGCTGAGGATGATTTTGACATGCCCTTCCTCAAAATCCTCAAGAAAATAAACCGCATTGTGAAAACCTTTCTCATAAACCCTAATGTACTTGGGTTTAATCTTCCTTTTGTTGTTGCACAAAGATTTCAGGTGGGAATAGATTGCCAATGAACCTAAATCTTCAATCTATATAACTGGACATATCACCTTTAATCAAAACTCCTTGGGGTACCTATGATAATGCATTGTACGATTATATCTTGTCTGATTCCATTGATTCAATGGCTTCAGTAGTGATAAAAAGACTCTTTGATGGTGTAGATGATGATGTTATTCCTAATAACTTTGATTTGAGAGAGGATATTGACCAAATAACTTGTTTCCTTCGTGCTACTAGGGTTTTTGGTTGCTCTCTTGCTTGCACACTCGATTCTCTTTTCTTTGCTTCAAATTAGATCCAACTTCTTAATCCATTGTTCAAATTCGTTCACAATCTACTGGGAATGTTGTGTTTTTCTCTACAAGTGCTCACAAAATTCTCTTCGAATGTAATAGGATAAAAATGATTTAGTGAAACTGATTTTTATTAACTTTACCCACTGCATTTATTGCACTATCAGTAGGTTTAAAAACCCTAATTACCACTTGACATATATGCCTTTACTGGTAGGTATATAAATCAATTGAAAATCCTTAGAAAATCGATTGATAGCAATATCAATTTTTCTATATTTCAACTCAAAATGCAAAATTTACGTACCATACTTTCTTTAAGGGGTCCGAAAATGGATTTACCAATATGCTCCCCTAAGCTTGTTGAGAAGCTCAGTTTTCCGGTGTGGGATTCTCCACACTAGGTGAAGTATTAGAATCTTCGGATGCTTTGTCATCACTTTTCTTCTTCCAGATCCTATCCATGTCGGCTTTGGTTTCTTCAACATCAACTATCTTCTTCCCTTTCTGATCTGCATAGTGACTTACCAGTTGGTTCTTTTGCTTTTTGCAAAACTTACCAATGTGTCCCGGTTTGTGACAATGATAGCAGACCATTCTAGATGCTCTCCAAGGTCCTACATTGCCCCTTCCCATTCTTCTTTCATAGCCACATGTCCAAAGTTTTTGCAAATTGAACAAGTCACATTGACTCTCTTTTCCATCTCATAAAGACTAGACCAGTCAACATAGGGTCTTTTCCAATATGTGTTCGTTCAGTCAGTGATATTCCTTCTCCAATCACCAATAGGTCTTGGATTCATGTGAGGTGCAAAATTATTTTCTCCATATCTGCATTCAAGTTATATATGCCCATACATGTTGCATGTATAACAATAACCTTCAAATATTCTAGGCACGTACCTAGTATTAGGTCTATAACCAATATTAGCATTAGATTTTCTTCTACAAACATTAGCAGTATGTCTTGGTTTATGAAAGTTAAAGCAAACAAGTTTGTAAGATTTCTTTTGGGTAGGATTATGAGCCTTAGGAGTAGTTTTACCTTCATGCATGTCGCTCTTGGTACCAGAAGGTTCACCCTTCTTAGATGTATTGTATCCTAACCTAGATGTATCACCTTTCATCCTTTGAGATTGGATTTTTTCATCTAGCATAGAGGAACTCTTGTTGAATTTATCAAGCTTCTCATTGGCCTCAACAAGTTCCTTTGTAAGATCTTCATTTTGCTTCATAAGAGTCTCTCTAAGAGACATTGCCATTTCAAGATCTGACTGCAATGCTTCTTTTTCTTCTTTCTCCTCATGCCAATGTTCATACAAAGTTGCATTCTCCTGCTTGATCTTAAAGATCTCATAATATTTCTTTTTGATCTGGTCTTTAGATGTCCTCCTAGCTTCAAGTTCTTGACTCATACAGATTGTAAGGGCTTCAAGTTTACGTTAAGTTTCTCACCATTCATTTTCTCCACTTCCTGAGAAAGTGCATCCACATTAGCTTCATCCGATGAACTATTTTTGGAGATTTCCATTAGTTGCTCTACCGATTCTCTTCTCTTTGCTTGTGAAGCCTTGTATTTCACCTTGAGCTCATCAAAGGACTATTTAGTCTCTGCAACTTCTCTAGCCATCTCTCTATAGGTCATTTCTTCACCCATTTTTGCCTTAGGATTAGAGATCCCTTCCAAGTGGTTAAGCCTTAGGGAAGTTAGGCTTTGATACCAATTGATAAAATTATAAAGCACTGAGAGGGGGGGGGGTGAATCAGTGAAAGAAAAAACAACAACACTTTAATTGCAGGTCGATAAAAACATTTAACCAATTTAACAAAGACTTTGCATATAATCCAAAGTGTTATAAAATCATTCACCACAAGCAAAAAAATCACCATAACACAAATATTTATATCTGGAAAACCCAACTAGGAAATACCACGGTGAGATGGATCTCACAAGTTAACTATCTGCAGAAATAGATAACTGACCAGTTAAGGTCTACAAATGCTCCATTAGGAGCATAACCTGTTAGAGATCTCAAGCCCTATTAGGAGCTATACTTGGTTAAAGGTAACCTTGGTGGAGGGTTTAGCTCCAAATTAATGAATCACCTTGTTAGAGGATTTATACAATGACGCTTGTTAGAGCTTACCCGGTTAAGGGATTTTATAGTTGTAGTTGTTAGAGAACAACAATGGGAATGATCTAAGAATAGCACGTTTTGTTGGTTTAGATCCTTTTCTGCACATACATTACTGTATCACCGACACACTTTGCAAATCCTTCAACAAATTGCATCAACTCCAACTCATATCATAACTTGTATCTACTATATCAAATATCTCATCACAGTGTCTTTTTATAGATATTAGATTTCATGTCGACTCCTGAACCTTGACACAATTTCCTAGGTTCAATGAATTTGGACAATATTCCTTAACATGACACAAATTACCACCATAGTGTCGGTCGGTGGTAACACATCACAACCGGTGATAACTCATCACATAAACTAGGAAACTGGTTAGAACACCAATACTGGTTAAGTGTTGACCGCTTTAATATTCACATATCGATTCACTTGAATTTATACTGGATGATTGTCTCCACACTACTTCTTGACTTTATCTACTTCATCTAAAAAATGGTAACTCTGGAACTGATCAAAACCGATTGACTTATCTACATATATCGGTTATCTACATACACCAGTTTAGACATCTTCATATCAGTTAGACTTCTTCATACATATGATACCGGTTAACAATACAATGACTCAATAGTACCGGTTTACCTTAACTGGTATACTAAGATCACTATGACAATTATAACATATATGTGTCATCAATGCCAACACATGAAGTCATCAAATACAAAAATCATCATCAAGCCAACAAATGATACCCAATTGGTGCAGGAGCACCTTCACAATTTTGGCTTGTTTGATCTTGATGGGATCAAGAATTGAATAAAGGAATATTGTAAGAGTCCAAGTGTGTTTTAGGTTTCATTATGGTTTAGGTTTATCTTAGAGTGGTTTAGATAATTTTACTCAAGTTTTCTTTCCAATTTTGGCCCATAGTGCCTTTGTAAGCCAAAAATGGCATTATAGTGAAAATGTGTTAAAAACCTTGTAACAAGCTTAGCAAGGAATTGGAGTAGGTCTATTTAATTATTTGACACCATCTCAAATGGTTAGGTGGAAGATATTTGTCTTGTAGGCCAAAAATGCACTAAGAGTAAAAAATTGACAATGTTGTCAAGCAACATTTTGACAAAAAATGAGAAAAGTTGTAAAATCACTCTACAAGGTAGTTATGGATGCCATAAGGCTTGAAATGGTTTGAGTGTGCCTATATAAGGACACTTCAAACATTGTAAATAGGTCGTCTTTGTATTAGCAAGAGGAAATTAATAAAATATGACTGTTTTTCGTGCTTTTTAAGCTTAATCTATTGTAACAGTCCATACAGAGCAATATTTTTGTACTGTTCTTTCATGGGAGTTTGTGTCATGGTTGTATGAAGATTTTTCATTCTTTGTGTTATGGTTTTTATTGTGTTTTGGTTTATCAAAAAAATCTTTTAGTTTTTGCCAGTTCGCTGCTCTGAACTGGGGTTTTGAAGAAAATGGGTTGAAACACTTGGTCTCCATGGGTAACCAAGAAAAATTGAACCTTGGAGACCAAGTTGGACCTTTTTACATATTGTATTTTAATTTTTTGTTGTCATTTGTGATGGAAAAGGTGAATTTGAGCACTTATTAGGCAAGTTAAGTGAGTAACTTGGCTAGTAAATTGAAATTATGAGCAAAATGTTGTTCTCAAAGTCTATTTGAGCTAACAACATTGGAAAAAGGTCTGCACCTTTTTTAGAAGTAATTTGAAGCAAGTTGGATTACCAAAATTTTTCCATTTTGCATTATAAAGTGTCACTGTTTGTGAAGGGCAGCAAACCCCCTGTTTTGGGAAATATTATGGTTTTTGGCACCAAGTTTGACTTTGGAACCTTCTATGTATGAATACCTCACTATATTTATTAAACACAGAGTTAAATTTTTGTTTGAAGGATTTTTGATATTATGGTGCAAGCAATTTTGAAGTTCTAACCCAATGAAATGCAGCCCAGACAGTGAAAACTTAGAAAAACAGTGATTTTGACAGTGTTTTTGTTCTTTTTCAGTTTGCTTGCCAAGTGTTTGGCATAATGCTTGATTTTTAGTGGTAGGAAAGTCATTGGTATATTGTGGCAAAGGTTCCCCAATAGTGTGGAGGCTTGAACCAAGCTTAGGAGTGAGTAACTATGGTGGAAGAACAAAAACACTTGTTTTGAGGCTACAAAATAGGACAGTCATAAATTGACCTTCCCAAGACCCCTCTTGGCACTAATTCATTATTTTGGCCAAAAGGGTACTCAAAAATATTTGCATTTTTCAAATATTCCAAGTTGGGAGTGAGTAATGAGAAAAATAGTGTTTGAGGAGGGCTAAAAAGGGCTTATTCCTTGTAGCCCTGTTTTGAAGAAAATTAAGAACCTGATTGGTGCAAGGTTGAATGGTCTTGAAGAACCATTGGAAATCATTTAAAAACACTCAAGAAAGCCTCCTAACACCTTAGTAAGAGCAGTGGTACTATATTTGGGGTTTAGACCTATAAGAAGGGTTTGAGTAAGTCATGAGCAAGTGAGCTTGAACTAGGTCTTTGAGAGCAAAACCAAAAGAAAGTCTTTAACTCCTTGTCTAAACCTTTTGAAGAAGCTAAATTCTACCAAGAAACAACATAAACTCTATGTGGTGAGAAGGGGTATCCATATGTTGAAATTGATGTGTTGAGGAATGAGAGCCTTAGTAGTTTGGGTTGAGTGAAGCTTGTGAACATTGAAAGTGGGCCTTACCAAGAAAACCTAAACCTTTTCTCTTTCATTTGAAGGAGTCTCTTAACAAGAGGATTATATGTAGCTTTAATTGGTCCTCATGTGGGTTTCTCCCTATCACCAATCCCCCTTGCCTTTTGGTTGAATTCAATGTGTCTAGGACATAATAGGCAAGCCTCTTTTATTGTCCCACTTAACCCAAAGGAAGCTTCTAATAAGATGAGTTAACTGATTATAACATGATTTCAATGGAAGCCAACAAGAGGAATATAGACATGGCTATCAAGGAGGATTTTGTTGGTTGCTTGAATTCTCCTAGCCAAGGAAATAAACCTATTGGTCCAATTGAGGAGCTTATTTCTAATTTTGGCCAAGAGCCACTTCTACATATCTTTAAGAGAGACTCCAATCCCAAAGGGTATCCCAATATATCTTGTGATGACACCATATTTCACCTCTCTCCACTCATAGGGCATCTAAGGAGGGTGAGGGGAGGGTCTTGTCATTATAAATTTAGTTTTATGCATGACAAGTTTAGATACTGAAATCAAACAATAAAATTTTAAAATATCAAGCATGTTGGACACTTCCTCTGCTAAGTTTTGGATTAAGATCATGCTATGTCAACAAAAGGAGAGTTAAAGGCTGCAACATTCCTGGAATAATGACTCCTCTAATTAGCTTATTGGAAAAGGGAACGTTGGAAAAAATATCCCTATGCATCAACAACAAGCACATACAGGTATGGAGCCGGAGGAAACCCTTGACAAATGGATTTTTGCATGGGAAATTAAGGATAAAGAATACTAGTAACAACCACCCTCACATTAGCATCCATAAAAAGCATTTAGATCTTTTCACAAATTTCCAAGCCAAAACCAAGCCACTTTAGCATTTTGAGGATAAAAGGCTAGCAAATGCAATCGTAGGCTTTTATCAACGTCAAATTTAATGATAAGAGAATCTTGAGCCAATTGTTGGGCCCATTCCATATTCTCCCAAGCCAGAACCAAGTTATCTAAAATGAATCTTCCACCTAAGAAACCAGTTTTCTCTAGACAAACAATTTTTTGAGTGATATGTTTGATTCTTGAGGCCAATACTTTAGCAATGATTTTGTAAGAGGTGTTGAGTAGCATAATGGGCCTCCAACGATTGACACTATCCACCTCCTTCCCTTTGGGGATAAGTTTAATCATCCCTTGATTGATAGTGATACCTAAGGTCCCTGTATATTTTCCTTCAAGGTAGACATTGTAAAAATCCTCATGGATGTAGGGCCAAAGCATTCTATAAAATTCAACTGGTAGCCCATCTATTCCTGGGTTTTTTTTCCAAAGCCATGCAATGAAGGGATTCATCAATTTCCTCTAAAGATAGAATATACTTAAGGAATCTAATGTAATCAGTGTCAACTTTTTGAAAGGAAACTTGCAGACAACTTTATGACAATTTCCACATAACCCATTTTAGATCTTAATCAAATCAACACAAAGATTCTACATGCAAATAATAGACAACATACCCATGAAAATTTGACACAAGATATACCCTGGGAAAACCCTCATGAGGGAAAAACCTAGCCTCCAAAAGCATCATCTACCATGTATTATCAACAATGCGTCCATTACAATACAACTATGGAAAGCTTCTAAAAACCAGCCATAACAAGCCATCAACAAGCACTCCATGTGACCAATCATGAATCCACACATCCCATGCCATCCTTCCTTCACAAATGCTAACTTGAGTAACTGACCAACCCAAACAACTACACTTGTCGTTGATTTTATAAACACAAGCTCCCACAAAACCACCAACTGGTATTACATCAAAACCATGTGTCCAAAACCACATGACAATAAAATATAATATTTTTCCTACCTACCCTTGACCCACATTTAATATTGGGTACTTCATCACAATTACATTCCCCAATATTAAATAAATTAATATAAGAATACTGGTGTGTCAATACAACTCATCAAGTGGTTACAAGAATATTTGTTGCATGTCCATCTAGGTGCTCCTAGGTGCAACAATACAAAATGATATTACAATATAACTCCATGTCCACCTCACACAATAATAAAATAATACAACAATAAAACACTATTATGCAAGTTGTACAACACCATTTTCCCAACACTTTCTTGGGAATACAATTTACAATAGTCTCTTCAAGAATGGGGAGAAGATTGTCATATTTGGGTTCATTAGTAAAAATGTTTCTAAAGTTCTTATAAAAGGTTTTCAAAATGTCAGTATGATCGGTTTGCAACATGTTTGTGTTGAAGATACTGAAAGAAAAATTTAGAGCCCTGGTCACCATCTTTAATCAATTGTAGTCTAGTCCAAATTTGAGTACCTTTGCATTTGTAAATAGCCAAATTTCAAAGCATATTTTCAGAATTAACAACATATTGTTGAAGGGCATTGTCATGTGGATTGTAGGCTAAAAGTGAGTGACCATGTTCCAAATGGGCTTTAGTGAATTTATCAAGTCTACAACATTTAGCTCCAACTCTCCTACCATAGTCATGAATAAAGATAGTGCATCTAGCAATCACGTTTTCCCACCAACTTATCCATCTATCAAGTTGAGGTTTTGGTTTTTCTTTCCAAATAGCTAGAAGACCATCTATACAATCTTGATTTTTAAGGTGGGTAATATTCAACTTGAAAGGGAGATCTTTATGAATGGTATCAGAGCTAGAGAAGTTTAGGGTAGTAAGGATGGGAAGGTGGTCAGAGAGGGTGGTAGACAAATAAAGTGAAACAAGACAACCATCTGAAGAAGGAAGAATGGGGCAGTTAGGAGAAATGTAGAAGTGGTCTAGCTGTCTCAATTTCCCAAGGGGTCCTTAACAAAAATTGCTCTAAGTATGTACCAGTGAGGCATTTGAAGGCTTCTTTTTCCAAGAACGGGGTCATGAACACCAAGGGTGATTTTGGTTAAATTTCGAGCTTCAAATTCTGGTTTTGATAAACAAGCATAGGAAAATCAACTAAGGTCAATAGGGTGTTCAACTATGTGAAAGCCAACCTGCAAAACCCAATTAGCAGTAGGGAGTTTTTTGCACATCCATTCCCAAAGGGTGGTTCTTTTGGTAGGAGAATTAAGAGCATAAATAGAGAAAAATCCTACTCTTGTCCTTAATGACGGTAGTTACCCAGACACAATGGTTATTTAGGTCCAGACCAAAAGCCACAATATGTTTAGCATGCCATAGGGAGAGCCGAAGATCACCCCACCACCACCATCAATATGATTGGTATGCAAGAAATGAGCCTCAGGCCAAATAGTGTTGAGGGTCACATCAAGGCAAATAACACCAACTTTCACTTCTTTAAGCATAAGGACATCAATCTAATTATTTTGAATTGATTTAGTAACATGAAACTTACGTGTAGGAATAGTTAGTCCCCACACATTCCAAGATTGAATTATGCACTTCATTGGGTAGAGTCACGAAGGAGTTCCCCGTATGATTGTAACACATTGAACTGGTTCATTAATGCACCATCATGAGTGGCAAACATTGAATCTTTAGCATGATTTTTCAATATAAGGATCATGATGCATGAAATTTTGAAGCATTTTGGGGTTGCATCTCAATAGAATTATGAAGTGGGGAGGTAGAGACTATGGAAGGATTAATGATACAAGGGGGGTTTCTTTTTTCCTTTTAGAGGCTCTTGATTAAGATGACACATCTTCGAAGGACAAGCTTTCAACTGCTTGGGGGGAATGGCTAGGAGAGGAGGGTGATGGGGGTGAAGAAGGGGGGTTAGGGATAGGAGGGGTCTTGTGATGGTTTAAAGAAGAGAGGGGTTGTGGGGGGTGGGATACCTTAATATAAATTTGCAATCCATGATCAATAGGAGGATTGACAGAAAGAGTATTCTCATTGCAAGGAGGGGAAGCTTTGGGTTTATGGAAGGGACATTTGTAGATTAGATGGCCCTCCCTATGGTAATAAAATCAAGCATTTGGATTGTTAAGATAAAGACCGCATTATTTTAAATTCAAAACTTGGACCAAGAAGGTTGATTGAGTTGAGAAAGGGCTCAGTAAGGTCTATTTCAATACATGCTTAAGGATGGGTGGACAAACTTGCCCATTTATCTAAATGTTGTTTGCACCACAAAACCTTGCCTAGTTGAGCTATAATATCTTAAAGGAAGGGATGGAAGGCAAGGTTCAAGAAGAGGAATTCAACCCACATGGGATATTTTGACATGGTTATGCCTTCCAAGTGAAAGTCAATATACTACACTTGCATGTAGCAAGTTTGAACATAAATAATCCAAGATCAATATTGTAAAACTATATGAACATGATTCGAGTTTGAGAAGGTTGCTACATAACCTCTGCCCAACCACCTAAAAGATTCAATGGTCCAACCCTTGAGTTCCCAATTGTTACATGCCCATTTAAAGAAGTCTTGTTCTGAAGGAGTGCCTTTTAAAAAGAAAAACATAATAATCATTTTTTCCTTGCACTCTAAAATGACCTCAATAATTTCATCAGGTAAGATAAACAAAATAACCTTACCTTCATGTGTATCAATGATTTTCTGACTATTTTTTATTGGGGTGCAAGGACGACTGTGAGGATCTTCGATAAACAATGTTTCCATGTTTTGAATATTAGTCATGGTTCTGGATGACGGATCCGTTGGAGCTCTTTTGGTATCTTTGTCAACTTCAGACCAAACCTTTTCCTGGATTTTCTTTTTCATATTTTTGGGCTTGAATTTCAATGTTGCGTGGGATCCTCATTTGTGAATTGTGAGTGACTTTAAAAAGTCACTTTATTCATTGCACAAATAAATGTAGGCAATACCTTATTTAAGTGTCATGTGACATTCTTTACAAAAAGTATTGAGTGAATTTTCATGCAAAGATTAATGTTGGGACACTTACAACTATGTTAAAAGATAAATGTTGACTAGTAAGGACGTCTATTTATTGAGCAACTTTTTTTTTGTATCGATCAAAGCTGAAAATAATATTTTTTTTACAAAGGAAATAAAAACGAGTTTGAAACGGATTGTAGAGGAAAGGAAAAAATACAAGGCTATTAGGATACCATCACAGAACTAGCGGGTTAAGCGTATTACAATACAAAATACAATTAGTTGAAACAATCAAACAATTAAGGATGCCATATACAACCAATTGAAACAACTTTACATAAATTGTATGCACATTTTTTTAGATCTAAGTGTTTATTAGTATGCCTTTGAAATTACTTTCTACCTACCCTAGCTAAATTTCAAGGATTTGATGATGGCCATTACCATCAAATTTCACTGTATTAGTAAGAGAATACTTGACCTATTTATTATTTATTTACAATTGTCAAGCATCTAGAACATGAAATAACTAACCTCAAAGAATGAAGTCTTTTTCATTATTGGCATACCTTTGATTCCCTGTTGGATCAATTGTATTTTGAGTTTTATAGAATCATTTTGATTTCATAGCTATCAATAATATTGGCATACATCCTCCCACAAGTGTGCATTTCTCATCTTTACGATGCAAACTTGTATTTTTTTTTAATCATTTTTTAGCGTTGTATTTTAATCTATCATTAGTTTAATCTCTCCCTCATTCAATAGCTTTCGATTAAAAAATTATTAGGAAATTTATGTGTGAATGATGAAAATGTGAATCTACAATAAAATGGAAACAATGTAATGTAAGATCCAAATTTACACTCACTCTCACTCAACAAATTCTCAAATCTATGCTTAAAATCAAATGATAAATAACTCTACCATAGCAAAGATGTTAGATTGCTTTATTGTTTCTTTGATATTTGCTTGATATGTGGGTTGCTCTCAAAATTTTAGCATAACCATGATAACTCAATGATACTTGATAGTGATAATGATGCTAGATCCATTGATAATAATGCAACCTATTGGTAATAATCTAGCTCTCTTGATAATAGTCTAGGGTAAATGAATGAGTGGAGGATTTTCTTTACATGCTTCACTTAACATTTGATCAATGGTGGAGATTATTTAGAAAAATCAATGGTTGAGAAAATTAAATATAGGTAAGACCAATAATTAGTAAATGGATTTGATGAGGTGGAGGAATTAAGAGGGATTAAATGCATAGAAGTAATTAATAAATTTTTTATTTTATTTGTGTTTAGTAGGAAATTAAATAAATCATTTGAAATTTATTTAATTTTGAAAGAATTATTAGCTACTTAAATGATTTTTAAAAATTATTTAATTATAGTGGACAAAAAGATGAAGTAATTAAATAATACAATTATTTAGTTAATGTTACATAGAAAATGCCAAATTGATTAAATTTTTTAATTAATATAAAAATAAATTAGAATAATTGCATAATTAAAAATTATTTAACTATTATAGAAGAAAAGAGGAAATATTAGCTTAATTAATTAAAAGTTATTTAATTAATAGGATAGAATAAATTGGTGAGCTCATGATGAAACAACACGATGAAAATGCATTAGCCATTTAGATGTTTATATTTTTTCCCTCTTTGAGACAATGTCTTTTATGACATTGTTTTAAAGAAAAATCATACTAGTGATATGTCTCAGTGATAAGATAGAAACATGATGGAAGGATGGATGGATGGCTCTTGAGAGATTGGTCAAACATAAATTTTGGATCAATAACATGACATGAATCACATGCTAAGTCGAAGGATAGGATATGTGATTGTGAGATAGTATGATAGAAGAAATATAGATGAAGATGGTAGAGTGAAATTGAGATCATTGATCAAATATAAGGTGAAGATTCAAATTGGTAATGGAGTGGATGGAAAATGTGGAAAATGGATAAATATGAAAGGATATGATGATTTATAGATACTTGGTTTATCTTATTCTTTTTATCATTATAGAGCATCTTATTATGGAAAATGGATATATGCACACCAAGGTAAAACCATGGTAACTTTAGTATCCTTTGCAAGGACTTTGACTTTGCTAACAACATACAAAAAAAAAACCATGTCCCATTCCTCACTCTTCACCACGATATCAAATGTAGTGTAGTAAATTGTACCCCTTTGTACAATTTCACACTCTATTTGGGTGCCTACTTTAGTGTTCTTTTTCCTAGACCATTTAAAGCTTATTTGGGCCATATTCTACATTAAATATTCATTATCAATCCCTCAATTGAACTATTATTAAATACTCAAATTAGGACCCAATTTACCATCACAAACCTCAGAGGCCCTATTTTGGTGGGACTATGTCAAACTACACTCATGTCCTGCCAAAATTCCCTGAAATTGCAATCATTGCCGATGTTGGCCTTCACAATTTTGGTCTCGATTTTTGTACTTGACTATTTTATGTCGGCCTAAATTTAAAGTTGTATTTTGAACCCTATATAAATCAATCATTTATCAATGCTAACACAATATAAGTTACAATTCTAATTGATTCTAAAGGTATTCTACATCATCAAGGTTAGGTATGAGCATATTGAGCAACGAGCTATAACATTCTACATTCAAATGTGATTTCATGTTCATTTTGATTATCTTATTGCATCAACACTTGGAGGACTTGTCTAAAGGGCATTGCATCATCACCTTTATATGAAAATCCATGAGAGGGTTTCATATATAAGGCATGGTCATTTCATTTTAGCATTTCCATTATTATAAACACTCTTTTTTACACCATCATTATTTTTAAGGAGGTAAGAACACAAACATGGGGTTTGACTTAGGCAATCCCTATACAAAACAACCATTTTTCCCTATTTCATGTGTGCATGTTTAGATACGACAACAAATAAGTCTATAGTAGTACAAAGCATATTGAGACAAATAGTTCCTAATTTTGAATAGGCTGAAACCCTTGGACTATGTCAGATTTCTCTAGTGTCCAACAATTTCTGACTAATATTTTGGGAAATGAGCTTACAATGCCCCTTGATTGCATTTCTAAACCCTTTTTTAGTTTGGACACCCACAGAACTAGGGTGCCTAACACACCGGTCCAAGACTTTTGGCTCTAGATTGTAGCTATAGGTTCCTCTTTGTGCCTCATTTCCAAATTTAGTTTATTGTGTTTATTATAATTTTGTATTATAATGTTATTGCTAAAAATCTTTAATTTCCTATCATTTAACCTAGTTCATTTGCACACCACAATCTCAAACCCATTGCAATGAAGGAACCATAACTCCCAAGAATTTAGATCTCCTATTAGGAATTTGACAAATATTAGTTTAAGATTCTAATGATAAAAAATGAAAATTCAAAATCTTAGTTTACATACCTAGGCTATGATCTCATTTCCCACATATCATTTTGGTCAACTGGTGTGTCCTACACTTGCATATTTTCAAAATTTAGAGTATAAATCTGAGTCATTTTCATATTATTTTTTAGATTTAGATACATTCATTTGTAATAACTATTGTTTATGTACTTGAATTGGTTAAGTAATCACAATATTGCATATTGTTATTAGTTACATCATTGTTATCTCAATAATATGACATGTGTTATTATATGGATAGAAAATCCGTTAATTGAAAATCTCATTATATGTTCAATTAGTTAGTTCTATCACGAAGGCATTGTTGTCTCAAAGGATTGCACCTGATTGCTCAAGCTCTGAAGCTCAACAATCACATGCAACATGGAAACACCTTCAAGCATGTGGGTTGCTCATAGCAAAGGTGAATCTCTAGATTATAGGTTGGTTACCTTCTAAAAACCTTTTGAAAGTAAACTAAAATTGATGAGAAAAGGGATAGGGATATTGCTTAAACTAAAAACTATGACTACCAGGAGACGATACACCAAAATTTAGGTCTGAAAATAATGATTTTGACTCACAATCAGCCCAAAAAAAAGCCTAAACTTGTTCACAATTTAGATCAAAAAGTGAAGTACATGAGTGTTTCATATGGAGATTCTATTTCTCAATGTTTACTTGAAGGAAATAAGATTTCACAACTTTAACTCCTTGAGAAAACAATCAAACACAACACACAACCAATACTACTAATAAAATCTCCCATCTTCACATTATAAGAATAAAACAACATAAATAACTCAAAATAAATCACAATAATTATGTAGACCATTTATTGACACCATGAGAACAATAAAATAGAGAAGGAATTTTTGCTTTTATTAACTGAAAATTATTTTCATACAATCTGAAAATTCTTTTGAAAATAAATGGATGAGTTATAATGCTTATGAGCTTAAGCTTGAAAGAGATTCCAGAGCTACAATACATGCTAAAGAAAAGCAATAACTAGAAGAAAAATGAAGAAGAATGGAGACTGGTAGAAGAGAAGCAACATCCTTGCCTGAAAGAATATTTTGAGATGAACTCCAACTTGAGATTGCTTGATGAAATTTGAACTAGTAATCCTCATCCTTGAAAACTCCTCCATCTTGCATGATGAAACTCTCTTGGGTAGGATTTGATCTAAAACCATGCAAGAAAAGGCATGGAACTATTGCAAACTAAAGGTGAACTACTCTGAGACTTTCCTTGACCCATGTGAAACTCGTGTGGGGTCCTTATTTGACGTGGCACTCATGTGCTTTCTCTTAAAATTCTCTCTTTCTCAGTCCTTGAACTAATTGTAGACTCCACCACTTGGCACCTCTACTGATGCTTGAATTGATGCATAATGATCCCAATCTGATTGAGTGAACTCCTATTTGATGCATGATGTGTGGTTTTGAAGTTTGATAAACCTTTTTAGGATATAAAAAGGGTTTCTATCTTGCATGCCCATCTTTTGTTATGAGTCTTCTTGCTTTTGGACTATTTGATAGTGAATGTTATAACTATTTTTTGTGCTTCTATAGGTCCTTGGTTTTGTAGTAGACCTTGTAAATGAATTTTAGACTATAAACTTTGATCTTGTAAAGGCTTTCAATTTTTTTGTTCACTCATTCGCTATGATTATATCTTATCTTTTCCTTTTGCATGTGAATGGATTCTTTTTGTTGCTCATGATACTTGTCTTTGCATATGCATCGATTGTCAAGGCTTGATATCCCTTATTTACCTCTCCCAAAATCACTGTGATGTCATGCTTTTAATGGACCTTTTGGCTATTTGTACATACGTTGCTTTTGGGCTATCACTATCGTAAAAGAATGGTTTTATTTTTTCCCTTCCCAATTCAACACTATCCTTATTGAATGTCTTTGAAGATTATAGATTAAATCTCTAATACCAAGACACCATTTGTTCAAGAGGATTTCAAGTTGCATATCTCTGGTCTTTTACCTTGACAAGGACTTTCTTTGCGGTCTATAGGATTGCACTTTTACCTATGGTTTACTTTGGAAATCATCTCCTTTAAGACTCTCCTCTATCTTTTGTTTCTTGACTATCATTCTACCACAAGACCTTGAAAACCTTGTTGGCATTTTTTATGAATATGTCTTCTCTTTGGGTCTTCTTCATCTTTGTTCTTAATGATAGTGCTAGATTCCTAATCATTATATGTTGGTATGACTATTCATGGTGTTCACTATTATGACTACTCAAAACAGTGGCCATGACATCTGTACATTGTCATCTCTGTGTCTTATGGCCACTATATCATTGGTCCCTAACTTTCCTCTTTTTGAATTGCATTTCAATCTTTGGGTATCGATCTCTATAATTTCTTTGTATAAGAATACTACAAAATCAAAGCCTATGATTGAGACAAAAGATTCTCAAATAATGGTATTCATTTGTTGTCAAAAACTCACTGTCTCATATCATGAAATACCCTTCATACACACTATAATTTCTCTCTAAAGGTGACATATTAACATAAAAATTGTCCAAAACTCACTATTGTTGTTCCTTCAATGATCTTTAGGTGTCTGTCGCTATTTCTCTCTTGATTTTTCTTCCTTTGGAGCTCCTTAGTCCATTGACTTGACTATGACCCATTATTGATTTGTCATCATTGAAGTGATTGTCTTATATTTATTGCCATACCTCTTTGCAAAATATTGTTGTAGACACCTAAAATTGTCCTAAATATTTATTTGATTATTTTATCTTAAGCCTTATATATGTGTGTGTGTGTGTGTGTGTGTGTGTGTGTGTGTGTGTGTGTGTGTGTGTGTGTGTGTGTGTGTGTGTGTGTGTGTGTGTGTGTGTTATTTAATTAGTTCATTGATCCTTTTCTAGCCTTTCCCTATTTAAATAAATATTTTTATTTATTTAAATGATCCTTTCCCTAAATTAAATAAATATTTTATTTATTTAATTGGTCCCACTTCTCATATTAATTAAATAGATATTTATTTAATTAATTAATTCATTAGCTTTTTCCCTCCACGACACTTGTCTTTCATCTCTTAATTTTCCTTTAACCACCTCTCTAATATTTTATTATTTTCTATATCTATTATCTACCCTCTAATTTGAGCAAACCATTTATCCTTTCACCTATTATTCCTATCCCTCTATTTTCTAAGTTATCTTCTATATAAGAGGATCCTTTCATCCTTATCAATCCTAATCAACTAATGTGTCTATTTAGCGAATGCAATCAATCAATGAATCACTCAAACGACTACACAACCACAATTTGTTCTTTGTTGAGATCTTATGAACAATACAAAATCTAAGAGAAATCATATCAAACAAGATCAATGAAAATAAGAAACAATGGAGATAAAACCCTACTACGCATGTGAATGGTATAATATATTATGTTTTGATGTTTTGTGTGTTTGTATGGTGGATTTTTTGGATTAGATATCTTAAAAAAACCATTACATAGCATCAACAAAACTTGAGTTCAACAGTATCAAGGGCGCCAAGGGATTTGTATGGTGGATTTTAATTGTAGAACTAGGGTTTTATGTGGTTGTATCTTATTTGGTTTTGCAATAGTTTATCATTCAATTTTCACCGCACATATTTTGGCACACCCGGTGGGACCTTGGTCCCCCTTTTTAACATCATTTTACATTTTTAATCTTTTTTTTCAAGTTGCAGAATAGATTAGCAATGAATCTCAGGCAAAATTGTGTATACATATCATTATGTCACATCTGTGTTCTTGTCCGATATTGTTTTGCGGGTTTACTAGAATCATGTATGTACCTCATATCATTGTGTCTATGAGCTATATTGGCGCAGATGCACATATTCATAACACTTATAAATATCCTTTTTCCGCATCTACGCTTTTAGATCTAATAGCATTGGCAATTTCTTGTCACGTTTGTGTTCAGTTTTGTTGTGTCTTTGTTTCACAAAGCCACGTTTATGATCTTTTATGCTCTGTATTGAATCTTTTATGTCATGTATTTGACAATTATTATCATGTATTTGATTGTTTCTATCTCGTATGTGTTCTTTGTGACTTTTACTTGTTGCGGGTTTTCGATAGGTCTTAGTCTAGGTCTTTTTGCATCTACGTCAAGTATAACAACGTCTGTGTTTTCTACATTTTCTTTTTGTCTTTCAATTAGGGTTAGATTTCAGATTTGATTTGATTTTTGTGCTAACCCATTGTGGCCTAAAAAAGTGGTACAGTTGTCTTTATCGTCTTGTCAAAGGCCCCTTTTCACATTTTGTTTTGGGATTTCTAAAATCAACCTAACAAGTTTGCTTGCAGGTTGGGGTAATAATTTGAAACTAATAATCATTTTCTTGCAGGGGTAATTTACATGTGTGTTCATCTTTTCTTTTCTAGTTTAATTAGTTTCACATCATTTTCATTAGGGGTAAATTAAATTTGTTTTAAGTGTCTTGTGCTTTTGGCACACTTTGTGTTTAGATTAGAACCCTAAGGTGATAACAAAAGTATCCTCTCCCCTTCCCTTCCGTTGGATCTTGGGTGTAAGAGAATTTGTTATTGTCTTTTTAGAGGGCCCGCCTCTTGAGAAGCCCTTAAGGCTGGGTGAGAGGGAACGATGCAAGCGGTACTTTTTTTGATTTGCTATATAAATAATTATGGTTTTAGATGAAAGTCTCTTATCACCTAGTGCCAATATGTTATACAGACGGATGTCTATCTCAGTATTTGTGTGATGTGTAATCCACACAGGGATGCATAAAAACTTGTAAGTGTTGGGAGGCCTCTTAATTGAGCAAACCGCCACACATATAACCACTAGTATACCCCAAAACATTACTAGACACCTTAGATTAGTGGTCCACCCTTTTTTGATTGAACATCATGATAGCTTTAGTGCAAGGGGATAGTTGGTTTACCCCTAAGATACTCACAATAAGGCTCATGAGAGATGAGATAGGAATCCTTGGCTTAGCATAAGCTACTTGTAGCTTTCCGAGGAGAGGTTGATTGGGTCATCCTCCCAGTCTTGGAGGCCCCTAATTTATCTTTCACATAAAGGAAAAATAGTGTATACACCCTTTAAGGTTTCCCTATTGTGTAGGGGAAAAAGCGAGACTAGGCTAACATGCCCTAATCCTACCTTTTGACACACATTGTGGAATACGAAAGAGCCTAGAGGTATCACATAATTGGCTACTTCTTTTTGAAGAGAGAGAGCCATGGGCTACCTATTAGGATTTCTATTCCTTTGTTGTAATTGAAAGATAAAATGATGCAAGTTCAATTCCTAACCCCAAAGTGCAAGTATGAACTAATAACAAGATTGGAGAATTGAAATTAAACAATGGAAAGTTGTAAACACAAGGACAAGACAAGAATGCAGATGCATACTCAGAGTTAAAATCTGAGTGAAAATGTTCTGGATGGGGGCACAGGCGCCACTGCCCTGATGCTGCTCCTGAAACTGCTGTTTTGCAACCTGAAAAGCTGTCGGAAATGCTGAAACTTGTTGTCTGACAGAGGGACCAGGGTGCCCAGCGCCACTGTCCCAAGGACCAGGGCACCCAATGCCTCTGTCCTATTAGGACCAAATCACCCCACACCTCTGTCTTGGTCTTTTGCCCTAAAACTTGGTGTGTAGCTCAGTTTATGTCTGCTTCTACCGGATCTGCAATTTGCGGTGTCGTCTGAATCCTGAAATCTACACTTATATCTGAAAAGGTACATTGGGCAGCTATATAGGGTTTTGCCTTATTCAAACCCCCGCTTTGGTGATTTCCACCTCCACGAATAGCCAAGTTGTATTGTAAAAGTAGTGTGTGTGCAAGATCCTAAAATGCAAGTAAGCAAACTAGAGCAACCTAGAAAGTAAACCCTAACTGCTTGTAAATGATAATGTAAATGCTCCAAATCAAGATGCAAAAGTGATCTAAAGCATGAATACAAATGATATAATGAGGCTTATGCAAAGACATGAAAACAACATGAAATCATACCCAACCCCAAGGGAGGGGTACAAGCCAATCTTCAGTCGGTGATCCCCTATTTCTCTTCAATGTCTTCAAAGCCCTAAATGGATGAATGAAATTGATGAATGCTTGATGGGTGGATGTTGAATGTTGTTGAAGTCTTCAAAAGATCTGCTCTTTCGCTGCATAGAAGGTCCCTTAAACCAAAATTTGGATCCTTTCAAATGAAGAAAGACAACTCTTATATATGAAACCCTAGGTCTTAATTTCAACTTTTGGCCGACCTAGAGATTGAATCTCCACCAATTTCTTGAGGTTAAGCTTTATTTTATGATTGGATTGCACTCCTAAAATTTTGGAAAAAATGTCGGGGACCATGTGCACTCTGGGCGCCATGGTCCCGACAACTTTTCACCAAATTTTCAGGGTCGTCGGATGTGATAATTTTAGAGAGAATCTCAAAGTTACAAGTGATTTCGAGATGTTTTGACCCCCGAAATCAAGCCCCCAAGTTCAAAATAGGACCTAATTAGGGTTTTTGATGAAATGATGTATTGGAGGAATAAAATGAAAGGGGCACACTTTAATGAAAGGGCCCAACTGGAAGATGATGAAATAGGACCTTAGACCTAATTAATTTGATTAATTAAGTGCTAAAGGAAAATGCGATGCAAAGTGCAAGATGCGCCAAGGCAGGAGCTAAACCAAGTGTGAAATTGTACCACTTTAGCAAGTGCATACAATTTTCGACACTACATTTAGCCCCCACTTTAGCGGTCATATGAGTACTACGTGCATATGCAAGCTAAAGTACAGGAAAGTAAACATTATTTGAAAAAGGATATATCCATAAGTCTGTCGAACGAAGCCCCCAGCGGTATCTGCAGTACACAGTTAGGAACCACACCCTACAAAACACACATTAGATCACAAAATCACCTAATGCTTACTAAGGAAAGTGATGAAATTTGCGAGTAGCTATATGCCCCCCCTGTTTCAGCTTGCTTATTAGGGAGGTGAAACAGGATAGCATGTTTACTTACGACAAATTGTGTGAGAGATTATTGATGAGAGATGTTCACTGAAGAGGCTTCATCAGAGCACGTTTTGGAACATCCAGCGAGTAAGGGAACGAAAATACAATTCCTACACAACACACAGTTCGAAAATCGCATCTCCCAAACTCAAGTTATGATGAAATGAGTGATAGAGGAAAATTAGGGTTTTGAAATCAAAGGTAAAGGAATGAAAATATATACCTCGAAAGTGACTATTGCATTTGTCACTTTTGTTGATTTATGAGTATTGTTCATTGCAACGGAGACCACATAGCCATCATCATGCCTTCACGATGACCGGAGCGTCCCACGAGGATGGAGATCATGCGACAGGCCGTGATCGGTGACGAGCCATTGGACGAGGTGAGTTGACTGAACTTTGACTTTGACTTTCTACATTTGTGTTGACTTTGAGTTTCTATGATCGAATGCGGGCCCTAGAATCTGACCCTGGGTCCCACCCAAGGCGCCATGGTCCTATCAGGGTGCCATGGTCCCTGTGGGGCACCATGGTCCTTGAAGGGTGCCATGGTCCTCTCAGGGCGCCATGGTCCCTGAAGGGCGCCATGGTCCTCGCAGGGCGCCATGGTCCCAATCAGGACTTGGCAAGGGGTGTCAGGGTTAGCTTTCGATGTTCTACAATTTTCATTTTTCGCATAGATGATTTTGATGATTGAGTACTGATTACACTGATGTTTTTGCATTGCAGGGTCTCCCATACATGAGAGAGCACACTGCAGGGCAGATTCTTCGCAGTCTGCGAGATCAGATTCCCCAGCTGACTCGGGCAGAGAGGGATACATTATCGATAGTGGGTTTATGGTATGCGATCCTCATGCCGGCCATTCGATTCCATCCTGCGATGTTGATGGCACTTATGGAGCGATGGGATCCTGACGCATGTACATTCCACCTCCCAGTAGGAGAGATGATGGTTACACTTGAGGATGTGTACCGCATACTTCGCCTACCTATCAGAGGAGCCACCGTGACATACGCGACCGATCGGTCAGCGGAGGACTATGAGAGGGAGCAAATATACTGCATAGGGAGAGTCATGCCAAGTGAGACAAGAGGTCACATCATGATCAGTTGGCTCTTACATCCTATAGGAGAGGTGCCCCTTGTGAGACGTCTAATGATTGCCATCATTGCACTAGCCATCTGCCCTAATGGGCGAGGTACGCACATGCATGGGGGTCTCACATGGTGCATCAGGGCTATGGAGAGACATAGGAGAGTATATGCTTGGGGTCAGAGTATGCTTGCACATCTCTATCACGACCTTGAGGAGTATGAGTTTGGATAGTGTTGTAGCTTGATGACATGCACACTTCTGCAGGTGTGGATATTTGAGCACTTTACATGCACTAGGCCCATCGGCTATCCGATGAGTGCGGCTAGCGAGCGACCTAGGGTGTTTGCCTATCCACTTACCGGCGAGTGGAGATTTGGGGATCTACTATATTGGAGAGTGACATTCGATAGATTGATAGCTGAGGTGACAGTATGGAGACCATATCTACGGATGCATAGATGGGATGGAATGGAGAGGTAGCTAGCATGCTTACAGAGGAACTGCCTACTGAGAGGACGATACTCACATATCATAGTCCCATTCTACTTTGACTGAGTACAGAGGCAGTTTGGGCTAGAGCAGTGTGTTCCAGCCGATGTACCTATCTATACTCAACACTCACGAGTCCTTCCCAGACCCAGAGCAGTAGCGAGACCTACGACAGATGATATCGAGATTACAGATATAAAGGGGTCCGATCAGGATGTGGTCACAGATTACTCTGCAGATCTTGGAGCACAGCACAGGTATCTCTCATGGTTTGTGAGGACATACCTAGGGCCTATCTTTCCACTAGATTACCCGACAGGCCATCCAGGTCCATGGAGACATGGAGACTGAGATGAGGATCAGGGATCCAGATCGGAGGAGCCAGAGGAGGGAGAGGGTCATGAGGAGGCAGGAGATCCTGATCCACCCATAGGAGATCAACCTAGTGCCGAGGAGGAGGAGGAAGGAGAGGAGGATGACACAGATAGAGATGATGATGAGGAGAACGAGGATGTGGGTGAGGATGCAGATGAGGATGAGGATGATGAGGAGGAGTCAGATGCAGCACCCCACCATTTAGGAGATGATACCATAGCCTTGGATCCTCCTCTTATTCCCCAAAAGGGGGAACACGAGGTGATACGGAGACCTGTACCCATCGTGCATAGATCATTTGAGCGTGGGGAGCCTAGTAGTTCCCAGTCACAGATGCTACCATATCACAATCCCTACTGGCGCGAGGGAGATCCAAGTATAGTAGGTTTATATTGATTGATTAATGTTTTGATGATATAGAATGGTACTAATACAAAATTTGTTCTACTGCTACAGCTAATGTGCAGGAGTGGCGCTCCTTGATCTAGCAAGCAGTGACAGATATTTCCATGACGGCACAGATCCCTAGTTCCTCATAGGTTGCTTATAGGCCTCAGGAGAACGCGGGTCGGCATGAAGACTTGTTTTCCCCATTTCAAGTATAGGTGGAAATATGGATGGAGAGAGAGAGAGAGAGAGTTCTATCAGAGAACCTTCAGTGGGCACAGCGTGACCTAGTAGTAGCTTAGGCTGAGGCTACCTCATATCGCGCGATCCTTATGGATAGGGATCATAGGATTTCCTCTCGGAGTCATTCATGGTCTATATCATGCTATACACCTATGGGTCCACCTTCACGATCGGATTAGGAGGGAGCGTCTAGTCGTCACTCTCCAGCCACTAGCCCTAGGGATGGGAGATGATCTCATGATGTAGGATAGGTCACATTTTGGATGTATAGTGACCTACTTTTGTATATGAAAACATGATCCACACACACACACACACACACATATATATATATATACATGCTTCTCTTTGTCTCAACTGTGTTATCTTTAATGCCTAAAACAATGTATATTTTGATTAAAGTTAATACATTTGGTAGATGTACATGTATGTTCTGAATTTAATTTCCATGTGATTGATTTCTTAATGCTCCATGATTAAATTGATACATGTGTGACTTAATTAATATAAAATATTTAATCAAGTACTACATTGATGATAGAGAAGAAATATGTGTTAAGCCTAAGAATCATATAACTAATGTGATTTAATTTAAACTTAAACACAACATGATACAATTCTACTTAACACATAAAGACATTGTATAATATGCCAGCATAATGGAAATGTAAATTTACATAAATGAATTCAAGACAAACTCTAGAGTAAAGGAACACGCTTGTCAAGAACAAAGCAATATAGATTAAAATAAATATGATTTAATTCTATTTGCTCTAACAAAGATATGCTAACATATTATCCAATTTTGAAGAAGTGAAAAGAAGATAGATGAAATGAAAGATAAGGAATGAGGAATTAAGCATAGTATCTACGCAAGTGCATAGCATTTATAGGTTCTTTAAGAGGCGTACCATCTACATCCGCTATTTTGTAAGCACCTGATTCATAATCTTCAATAACAATATATGGTCCAAGCCAATTAGGACTAAATTTTCGCTTTTCTTCAGGTAAGGTATTCACATTGCACTAATTCTCATAGAGAACTAAGTCACCTACTGAGAAGGAACGTTGAATAACCTTATCATTATAGCTTCATTGAAGAGTTTTGTGATACACTTGAATATGCTCAAGAGCATTTATACGCTGTTCATCAAGCATCTAAAGCTGTTGAAGTCTTTGTTCTCTATAAGAGTCATCATCTACTATACCTTTGAGAGAAACTCTAAGTGATGGAATCTCTAACTCTAAAGGCATAATAGCATCAACACCATAAATAAGATTATAAGGGGTAGTTCCTATAGCAATTTGTACACTTGTTCGGTAGGCCCAAAGAGCATAGATTAGCTGAGTACTCCAATCCTCACCATGCTTATTCACGGTTTTGCGAAGAATTTGTTCAATTATCTTATTGGATGATTCGGCTTGACCATTTGATTGAGGATAGTATGGTGTAGAAAATCGATGTTTGATATATATTTCTCGAGGAATTTCTTCATGTCCTTGTTCTTAAATGATGTCCCATTATTTGAGATTATAGTGGAAGGTATCCCGAATCAAGAAATAATGTTTTCTAGAAGAAATTGACAAATCACTTTAGCAGTAGTAGAGCGAAGGGGAACAACTTCTACCCACTTTGTAAAGTAATTTGTTGCGGTTATAATGAAAGTGTGTCCTTGAGATGAAGGAGGAGAGATTTTACCGATGAGATCCAACCCCCATGCAGAGAAAGGCCAAGAAGCTACATGAGAACGAAGTTCTTGGGCAGGAGCATGAATCAAATTATTGTGTTGTTGACATTGATGACATTTCTTAACAAATGAAAAAGAATCCTTCTGCATAGTTTACCAATAGTATCCCATATGAAGCAATCTTTGAACCAAGGATTTTCCTCCAAAATGCCCCCCACAGGCACCTGAATGTGCCTCTTCAAGAGCAATAGGGATTTTCGATTTGTTAAGATAGTGAAGGAGAAGACCGTTATAACCCCTTCGGTAAACAACATTAGAAAGAATGATATATCTAGCGGATAGCTTGCAGATTCTAGCCCTAGTGTTCCTATTGGCGGAATCAGGAAAGGTACCATCGGTCAAGTATCTTACGATATGCGAATACCATTCATCTAAGTCTATAAAGTCACAACATGTCACCAAGCTAGAATCATCTACAATAGCTGGAGAAATAAGGTTGTTAATAACAAATTTAAGATCAACCATAGGGCCTCTAGAGATACAAGAGAAGCCACACATGCCATTGCATCCGCATGTCGATTATCTTTTCGATGAACAGGTTCCATGGTATAAGAATTGAATTTTTGTAACAAGAGATAGCAAGGTCTTTATATTGTGATAATTTGTCTTGTTTTGCTTGATACAGTCCTGTTACTTGTCTTATAATCAATTGAGAATCTCCATAAATATGTATGTGCTTTACATTCAAAGCCAAGGTTGCCTTTATTCCTGCTATAAGAGCCTCATACTCAGCAATGTTATTGGTACATAGGAAATTGAGACGATAAGATAAGGGAATGGATTTCTTTGTCGGAGAAATTAGAACAACACCTGCCCCCGATCCCATACGACACTTAGAGCCATCAAAGTACAACTCCCAAGTTTCATCTTTCCCTATACAAAGAATGAAGTCATCGGGAAAAGACTCAGGGTTAGGGAAGGAGAAAGGTGAAGGGGCCTCAACTAAGTGATCGGTCAACGCTTGCCCTTTAATTGCTCTTTGTGAAACAAATTTAAGGTCAAATTCAGTTAACATGATAACCCACTTAGCTAGGCATCCTGATAAATCAGTTTTAGAGAAAAGATGCTTCAAAGGATCAAACTTTACCATGACGTGGACTTCTGAATTTAAAAGATAATGTCTCAATTTCTGAGTCGCAAACACCAAGGCCAAGCATTGTCTTTCTATCACAGAATATCGGGTCTCATAATCAAGTAAGGTATGACTTATATAATAAACCGAACATTCCTTACCATCCTTATCATGTTGTGCCAATAATACTGCGAAAGAATGAGGGGAAGCAGTTGTGTAAAGAAGAAAGGGTTTAGAAGGTTCGGCAGGTTGAAGGATAGGAGGATTAGCCAAATATACTTTTAAATCTTCAAATGCTTGCTGACAATATTCGTTCCATTGAAAATTGATATTCTTTTTGAGAAGTTGAGTAAAAGGAAAAGTATGATCTGCAAGTTGAGATACGAACCTACGAATAGCTTGAATCTTTCCTTGTAAGCTTTTGAGTTGAGACACATTTCTAGGAGGTGGCATGTTGACATTAGCATCTATTTTCTTAGTGTCCACCTCAATCCCACGATGCGAAACTATGAATCCTAATAGTTTTCCACTATCCACACCAAAAACACATTTTCGGGGATTCAAGCGCATGCGATATTTACGAATTCTTTCAAAGATTTGATGAAGAATCTTAATATGATCTATACAGAGAATGGATTTAGCTAAAATATCATCAACATAATCTTCTAAAATCTTATGCATATAATCATGAAAGATAAGGGTCATCGCTCGTTGATAAGTTGCACCGGCATTTTTAAGTCCAAAAGGGATCATCACCCAACAAAACGTACCCCAAGGAGTGGTGAAAGCAGTTTTGAATTGATCTTGAGGATTAATGAAAATTTGATTATATCCTGAAAAACCATCCATGAAGGATAACAAAGCATGTCCTGCTGTAGAATCAACTATCATGTCAATGTTTGGGAGAGGGAAATCATCTTTTAAAGAAGCCTTATTTAAATCTTGAAAGTCGGTACACATTCTTTTTTTATTATCTGATTTAGCCACAGCAACAATATTTGAAATCCACGGGGAATAATCAATAGGGCAGATAAATTCAGCCTCCAATAATTTTTCAATCTCAGCCTTAACAAGCAAAGCTACCTTAGGATTCATTTTTTGAATCTTTTGTTTCACAGGCTTAGCATCGGGAACTAAGACAATATTATGAGTAACAATCTTAGGATTTATACCAGGCATGTCAGAGTATGTCCAAGCAAAGATCTCAGGGAATTCATGCAATAAATCTGCATATTGTTTTTGTTCTTCTTCATCCAAACACTTTCCAATTTTAATAACTTTTTCTTCATTGCAAGGATCCATCTTAACATCAATGGTGTCACTTATGAGAAGATTACTTTGTTGAGGAATATCCTTTAACTGAGGGAATTCTTCCACAATCTCATCATTATCAATCTCTCTTCCAAAATAAGCTTCAGTGTTCAAACAATAAGGAAATCCCCTATTGTGATGATAATGAGGAAGAGTATCATATGCTCCTAAAAACTCAGCTAAAGCATTATTGGTAGGAAAGACATCCAAAGCATAGGCACACGAAGGATCCCCATCAATATACTCAGGGTGTCTCATTGGTAGAGATGTAGAAATAACATTAACATTAATAAATGGTCTCTAAGAAGCTTTATTGCGCTTGTAGGGATTATAACCAAGTCCAAAGGTCTCATCATAAAGATTATTCCCTAGAGGAACCTTTATCCCTTGTTTGTGAGTGCCACAACCATTTCCATTATACCCATACTTAGCTAAAATATGAAAACCACGACCATAACGATTAGCCATTTCAAAAAGAGAAGGTGGTTTTTCATAAGACAAAGAATCAAATCCTTCAGAATTAGAGGTGTGAGGAGAAGAAGTTTGAGAAGCGGCCACAAAATTATTGTTCATAGGTTCAGGTAAGATAGATTGATTTTTAGTTTCTTCCTTCTTTTTAACTTTAAGCTCTCTAGGAGGAACCCTATACTCACCTACAAAGGTGGGATAAAAATCAAGAGATCCCCAATCGTCTTTTGCGAGAACCTTCTCAGGATCAAAAGCCTTTTCATGTGTAGATTCAAGTTGAGAAGAATCTTCTTCAGGAACTTTAGGTTCATCCAAAGAATTTTGATTATCAGAGGATGATGATTTGTCCATAGGTATCTTGTTTAAAGAGTCATCACTAGAAGAGGAAGGTTTAGAAGAACTCCCTTTGGAAGTAGATGTTTGCAAACAAGCTTGAAAATTAGTATCACCTATCAAGGTATATGTCTTATTGTTATAAATAAATTTAACTTGTCTATGCAATGTAGAGGGGACAGCTTGCATACTGTGAATCCAAGGTCTCCCTAATAACAAGTTGTATGTTAGATTTCCTGACATAACATGGATAGGAGTAGGCAAAGTAATAGGTCCCACTGTGATGGGTAAGGTGATAATACCTAATGAAGACTTAGCCACATTATCAAAGCCTCGAATGGGACGAGAGTCAGGCTTAATAAGGGATGTATCCACATTCATCTTATGCAATAGATTAATGCTACACACATTAAGGCCAGAGCCATTATCTACCAGTGTTCATCTTATAGCAGTGTCATTTATGATAACCACAATCTTCAAGGGATCATATTGATGTTGAATTTCACTAGTAGGCAATTCATCTTGAGTAAACACAATTTGAGCTTTAGGATTCATCACAGAGTTAACCAAAGACACTATATTACTAGATGTATTAGGTGGAGGAACATTCAAATCTTTCAAGGCATCTTGTAACATTCCATGATGAGCGGAAGGAGTTTGGATCAAATCCCAAAGGGATATCTTAGCAGGGGTAGCTTTAATTTGTTCTATGAGATCATATTCCTTACCAAGAACTTGTGAAATACGTGGAGCTTGCGGAAGAATTGGTTGAGGATTAGGAAGAGAAACTGGAGTAACAGGAGGAGGATTAGGCTGCCTATTATTTCTAGTATTATAAGTATGGGCAACCGCATTATAACTATCTCTAGTTAATTGCTTGGCATAACTATAAGGACTTATAGGTTTTCTTCCTTGCACAGTGATGATAGCTTTATTCGGAGTAAGAAAGGAATCATGACCATACCCTCCTTGGACAGTAAGGAGAGGTGATTTAGGAACTTGAAAGGTGGGAGAAGGATAAGCACCTTGGACTTCAAAGAGAGGCTTATTATGCTCTTTCAGGTTTATCGTGTTAACTAATTTAGAAGTTTTGTTCTTGTTTAAAGATTTCGATAAAGCCACAAAGTCATCAAGAGCATCATCCAACAAAGCATGATCATATCTATTAAAAGGTTTATCTTTTGATTCAAAAGGAGACATCTCTTCATAGAGGGGATCATTGAAAACAACCATGTTACTAGATTTAGTGGAAGAGTTGATAGGAATGTACCCTTGAGAGGAATCATTCGACTTATCTTTCTCATCACAACAAAATGGCATAGTAACAATGTTTATGAGTTTTTGGTAAAATGAAGGTTTGGTATCTTTAGGGTTCAAAAACTCATTTAAAGCTTCATCTAATTCTTCTTGGCTATACTCATAATCAACATAATTGCATACATCATCATAAATATTAACATCTTGCAAATAAAAATCTGACATTTTGAAATAAAAATTGCATAAAACTTAAACACACAATGCAAAGAAACAAAGAAACACACTCTTTCTTTTCCCTCTTTTTTTTTTTCTTTTTTTTTTTTTTTAATGAAAATGAAACTTAAATGAAACACACTAAATCTAGATCTAGATCTAACAAATGCAATGCAAAAGAAAGTAATAATAAGATTCACGTCAGGTTCACCAAAATGTGTAGGGGAAAATGCGAGACTAGGCTAACATGCCCTAATCCTACCTTTTGACACACATTGTGGAATACGAAAGAGCCTAGAGGTATCACATAATTGGCTACTTCTTTTTGAAGAGAGAGAGCCATGGGCTACCTATTAGGGTTTATATTCCTTTGTTGTAATTGAAAGATAAAATGATGCAAGTTCAATTCCTAACCCCAAAGTGCAAGTATGAACTAATAACAAGATTGCAGAATTGAAATTAAACAATGGAAATCTGTAAACACAAGGACAAGACAAGAATGCAGATGTATACTCGGAGTTAAAATCTGAGTGAAAATGTTCTGGATGGGGGCGCAGGCACCACTGCCCTGATTCTGCTCCTGAAACTATTGTTTTGCAACATGAAAAGCTGTCGGAAATGCTGAAACTTGTTGTCTGACCGAGGGACCAGGGCGCCCAGCGCCACTGTCCCAAGGACCAGGGCACCCAGTGCCCCTATCCTGTTAGGACCAAAGCACCCCACACCTTTGTCTTGGTCTTTTGCCCTGAAACTTGGTGTGTAGCTCAGTTTATGTCTGCTTTTGTCGGATCTGCAATTTGCGGTGTCGTCCGAATCCCGAAATCTGCACTTATATCTGAAAAGGTACGTTGGGCAACTATATAGGGTTTTGCCTTAGTCAAACCCCTGCTTTGGTGATTTCCACCTCCACGAATAGCCAAGTTGTATTGTAAAAGTAGTGTGTGTGCAAGACCCTAAAATGCAAGTAAGCAAACTAGAGCAACCTAGAAAGTAAACCCTAACTACTTGTAAATGATAATGTAAATGCTCCAAATCAAGATGCAAAGTGATCTAAAGCATGAATACAAATGATATAATGAGACTTATGCAAAGATATGAAAACAACATGAAATCATACCCAACCCCAAGGGAGGGGTACAAGCCAATCTTCAGTCGGTGATCCCCTATTGCTCTTCAATGTCTTCAAAGCCCTAAATGGATGAATGAAATTGATGAATGCTTGATGGGTGGATGTTGAATGTTGTTGAAGTCTTCAAAATATCTGCTCTTTCGCTGCATAGAAGGTCCCTTAAACCAAAATTTGGATCCTTTCAAATGAAGAAAGAGAGCTCTTATATATGAAACCCTAGGTCTTAATTTCAACTTTTGGCCGACCTAGAGATTGAATCTCCCACCAATTTCTTGGGGTTAAGATTTATTTTATGATTGGATTGCACTCCTAAAATTTCAGAAAAAATGTTGGGGACCATGTACACTCCGTGCGCCATGGTCCCGACAACTTTTCACTAAATTTTCAGGGTCGTCGGATGTGATAATTTTAGAGAGAATCCCGACGTTACAAGTGATTTCGAGATGTTTTGACCCCTGAAATCAAGCCCCCAAGTTCAAAATAGGACCTAATTAGGGTTTTTGATGAAATGATGTATTGGAGGAATAAAATGAAAGGGGCACACTTTGATGAAAGGCCCCAACTGGAAGATGATGAAATAGGACCTTAGACCTAATTAATTTGATTAATTAAGTGCTAAAGGAAAATACGATGCAAAGTGCAAGATGCGCCAAGGCGGGAGCTAAACCAAGTGTGAAATTGTACCACTTTAGCAAGTGCGTACAATTTTCTATGCTACACCTACATTTGAGTCGATGAAGATTCTAGGTTGTGGGATGAGGTTATCGCCATGAGACCTTGACCTTAGGCTAAGAAGTGTTTGAAGTGTTTTTTATTGTGTTTAGACCCATGGAAATTGGGTTGTTTTGGCCTATTGAACATACACATTTGCGCTCAAGTTTTGACAATAACACCTTCAGACATTGTGTCTTCTTGTTTGCTATGTTTTCTTGCCATAAAACAATTGACATTGAGATCTGGTCACTTTCAACAATCAAATTTGAGATCTAGTAATGGTCAAGTTGAGGCATCTAACAAAACTATTCTCATGACCCTTAAAAAGATAGTCAATGGCATTGCCACAATTGGCATATCCAACTTAATCCTGCACTATGGGCTTATTGTACAAGTGTCTACACACCTACTAGAGCTACTCCCTATTCACCTGTCTATGGTGTTGAAGCCATATTTCCCATTGAGGTTGATTATCCTCTTTATGGTTCTCCTTATGCAATCTTATTAGTGATGAAGGCTACAGGGTCTCCCATTTGCAAGATTTGGAATTGTTACATGAGCATCGACAAATTGCATTCAGTTATTTCAAAGCATATCAATAATGTATGATTCACAGTTACAATCATAAATTGAAACCTCACACATTTAATGTGGGTGATTTGGTCTTAAGAGAAAACCCTAAAAATTAGTAGGATAGAGAGAAAAGGGGCAAGTTTGAACCAAATTGGCTTGGACCTTATGCCATCACATCATCCTATGGATTAGGTGCATATCGATTATCAACACTAGAAGGAGAACCATTGGATGATACTATCAATAACATGCACCTTCATAGGTTTTATACATGGCTTTTTAGAGCATCCTAATAAATAAATAAATAATCAAAACAAAAAAAAATTCACCACTCTGGTGAAAACATGGAAAACGGTAACCTTGCGACACAAAAAAATTGAAAAATAAAAAAAAAGTAAAGAGAAATAAATTTTTCTAACAGTGAAACCACTTCGGTGGTACCCTGGGAAAGTACCATGGTGAAAAATGGGTTACTGATGCCATGTGTAGAGACTTATTCTCCTCACTCCTTCAGGTTTTAGTTTCTTCCTTTTGCTTAATAAACTTGTCCCTTTCCTTCACCCATAATAAATTAGGTCCTATCTACAACTGCGGGCAGATCCTAAACCTAGTGATAGAAGTGGAACCTTGGCATCGCATGTCCTGAGGAGCATCATCTTATCATTTCTTCCTTCTTTTCACTCATAATCCACAATAAAAGATTACTTGCATCGCCAATCCACAATAACATTTTTTCTCTTCTTCAAAATAAAGTATCAGTTTCATGGAATAAGTCAGTTTCAGATGAGACACAAGTATTAGTGAGCTTTCAACAAAACAATTTTTCAATAGACTTTGACTACAATAGGGGTTTTTAGCATTATTTGTCCTTTATCAGGATGACAACTTTGTGACTAGATCAAGTTCATGTTAACATATGTGGAAAGATACACTTATAACTTGAGGATTTCAATTTATGTTGGTGTCAAGTTTTTTATTTTCTTTTGATTTTATCTTTTGTGGTGACATGTCTTTTAGCTTTTCAAGGATGTCTTTGACTAGAGATTTTATCTCCAGGATGTCTTTGACTAGAAAGGTGAGGATTGGGTATGTTCACCTATTTGTTGTTTGTGGGTTGTCTATTAGTAATACTATCGCTCATCCAAGGATATGAGGACATTTTGAGTCTAGTGTGAACTAGAGCATTCCTTGTTTGTAACTATATGATCTCCATGTAAACGATATGATGACTATCTAGGTTGAACATATATCTAGATTGTCACAATACATTGTCATAATAATATCAATGATGATAATAGTATAGGCTCATTCACCTCCATATCTTCTACCTTCCATCCCCTTTTCTTGTGTGTCTTATATCATCCTTCCATGTGTTTGTGTAGTCTGAAATCACACGACTGAGTATAATGACACACCAAAATATCTGCATTTTATGTAGTGTTCATCTGAATCATCACATGTTAGTATGCACCATACATATCATATAAATAGAAATCATATTTGCATCTATCTTGCATATTAATACATTAGTTTTTATATTATCATATTATAAGCATGCATATCATTAGATCATATCTTGCACACACCATTTGTTAGCACATCATAAAAGCATAATGGTCTTACATGCATTCATCATATATCATTATATTATAGAATAATTGTACCATCATAAATAGGAACATGATACTATCATCATGTATGATATAACCATATAGAATCATAAATGCATTTTGGTAGATCACATCGCATCATAAGATCATGTGAAGGTATCATATAGAATTACATGCATACATAACATCATCATTGATATCATAAGCATATAAAAATCAAAATGCATTTCATAAGCACCATAGGAACATCATAAATTAAATATGTAATCATAATAGACATCATAAAGAATATAGAATCATATATCATAAATGCATCACATAAGAACATAAGAATATAATTGTTGTCAAAATAGATCATCTCGCATATATATCAAAAAATAATGTGTCATGATACAATGATGTCCAAAAATCTTATGACTACAAAATCACCTGAAGGTGTCTACATCATTGAACAAAATCAATTGATACAAAAGCGGACCCAAGAGAGCTATGTGAACTCCCTCCCTCGGAGCTAGTAGGCCTCAATGAAATCTGAGCTCTTGAAGACACAACCCTTGGATCATCTCACCACCCCCCTCCTGCTGACCCTACTGGTAGTGGTAGTCCCATCACTCCACCACTGGAAGCCCTCCATCTATTCCTCATTGTGGTAGTGGTTTATGAAGCCTGCCTGTAGCTCCCTACCCTAAGGTATGGAGGAAATTCTACCTCATAAAGGCTCCTCCACTAACTGATCTCACCCCTGAACTTGATGCAGTAGGAATACCCTAACCCACTATCCCCCTCCTCCATGGCCCACTCTATACTAATGGCCTCCTTGACATCAGTGTACCACTCAATGGCCCTATCCCACTCATCCTTGGTCTCCTATAGTTGTCTCCTCAATTTGGCTACCTCTCTCTCTAAGGCATCAATCTCATTGACCTGTCCATGTGCTAGCTCTCTAAGTGAAGCCAACTCATCCTCCTCCTTGTCACATCCACCTACAGTCTCCACCCTCTCCTCCTCCCTCCTCTCCTACCATGGGGCATCCTAAATCTGTCCTTGTACCTATACGAAACCCTATGTTGGTTGTCCCCTCTCCCTCTAGGTGGCCTCGGTCCTACTCTATCTCGTCCATCCCCTCCTCGACTGTACCCCTCTCCCTCTGAGTGGTCTCTATCAATATATGCTCATCCTCACTCAGATTTGGCTGTAGCCTCTGTGTCATAGGAAATCTCTCCCTTGACTCCAATGGAGCTAGATACTCCTGGAATCATAGTAAACCAATCACATCAGTCCTATTAGTACTTATGTCTATCACATGGTGTTGCTTATTTTATCCTAGCCTAGTGGTACTTATGTTTATCACATGGTGTTGCTTATCAAGCTCTCCTTATAGTGCTTATGTTTATCACATGGCGTTATTTTGTTAGTGTATATGTTTATCACATTACACTCAATATTAATCCTATCCTACTCAAGAACTCACCAAATTTTATCAATCTGACAAAATATCCTAGAATCTCTTAGCATCCTACACCTCACTAGGGACACTTGTCATAGTTTATCACTTCGACAATTTGTCCAATTGGTTGTACGTGTTTCTCATATTGCCATTGATTCTTACCCTAATCCTATCCTATCTTCATTGAGGTACCTATCTAAGTTCATCATCTCGATAGTTTATCTAATTGAAAGCATATGTTTATCCTTTCACCTCTTAATCCTAGCCCTCCATTTTTTAAGGTGTCTTCTATATAAGAGGACCCTTTCATCCTTATCAATCATAATCAACTAATGCATCTATCTAGCAAATGTAATCAATCAATCACTCAAGTAGCTACACAACCGCAATCCATTCTGTGTTGAGATCTTATGCACAATACAAAATCTGAGAGAAATCATATCAAACAAGATCAATGGAGATAGGAAACAATGGAGATCAAACCCTACTAAGCATGTGAATGGTATAATCTTTTATGTTTTGATGTTTTGCATGTTTTAGGTTCTTAATTAGTGTATGGTGGATTTTAATTATAGAACATGGGTTTATGTGGTTAAATCTTACTTGGTTTTATAATAGTTTATAATTCCATTTTCACCACACACAATTGTTATTATTATCAGCATTCTTTAATGAATAACCTCCTTGACTGTTCTATCAATGGTTTAACTTTTCATAGTGACTACTTTGTGGTGATTGTTTGCTTTGATAGACCTGCAAGTTATTTATCATTTCAAAAAGAAGGATCCTTTCTTGTCACTAGTCATTGTCATGATATGAGAGGAGCGATGTCACCAAATTTTTTTTTCTTTATTTGCTTATTGTGATTCCATTTACTGTTCTATGACATACAATTTGACTATTACAAATCCATTCACTAGACTGCATTTTTGTTGGGCTCTATAATATATGCTTTTGATGCTATTAAATAAATTCTAAATAGAGTTTGTACCTCTTCATTAATGGTGACTAGTGCAATAATTACTATGTCCCATGCCTATCTCTATCTATATAGCAGAGCCTATTTTCTTTTCCTTGCACTTATTACAACCTTGTGCTCTTTGTTAGGGTTTCAAGCAGATCCGAAGCAAATATGAACTAACAATTATATGCAGATTTAAATACAAAAGATAAAGAAATAAAACAGGACACAGATAACACAGAGATTTAACGTGGTTCACCCAGAATGGGTTACGTCCACCATACACAGCCGTCCAATCTTTCTTATTATCCAGCAAAAAATAGTACATCAACCTTACAATGCCTTAAGCATCCCAGCCGCTTATAACATGCATTTTTAGGGCAACAAACAAAGTCGGCCTTTTTTAGGGTTTTATTACAATGTCGGTTTTCATCAACAAAAAATGGCAAAAAAAAATTTCTCGGGGGCTGCCACCCCCGAACCCCTGCCCGGGGCCCGGCCCGACCCCAAACCCCACCAAGGATACGTGCTGAGTGTACAGTACTTTGCTAATCAGTCACCACATTTCAACAATCTCCCACTTGGAGACTGATCAGGATCCACACCAAACAATCTCCCAATTGGAGACTGATATTACACGACACTAATGTACATGCAACATCCACTAGATAAAACACTAGGACTTGACTGGTATAAATTCCACAATTATCAATCAAGAAGACCAACAGAAACTAATGAAGAAATCAGCTTCTCCTGTGGAACAGCCTTTGTGAACATATCGACAAGATTCTCACTTGTGTGAATCTTCTCAAGCCGTAACTGACCCTCCTCCAAAATAGTCCAGATGAAGTGGTACCTGAGTTGAATGTGCTTTGTCCTTGAATGAAAAGCAGAGTTCTTCGCAAGATGAATGGCACTCTGGCTATCAGTATACAATGGGCTATCCTCTTGTGTCTAACCCAATTCCTTCAGAAAACATTGCAACCAAATCATCTCTTTGTTGGCTTATGTAGCAGCAACATACTCAGCTTCAGCGGTTGAAAGTGCAACAACCTTTTGCAGCCTAGAAATCGAACTGACTGTAGTTCCCCCTATAGTAAAAACATACCCTGTAGTACTCCTCTGTGAATCAATATCACCCGCTAGATCAGAGTCAACAAATCCACTTAGAGCAGCATTAGATCCTTTGAAACATAATGCCTTTGTAGTAGTTCCTTTCAAATACCGAAGAATCCATTTCACAGCATTCCAATGTTCCATACCCGGATTACTCATAGACCTGCTCACAACTCCCACTGCATGTGCAATATCTGTCCTTGTGCATACCATTGCATACATCAGACTGCCAACAGCGGATGAATACAGGATGTTAGACATTTTATTAACCTCTTCCTATGCCTTTGGGCACATCTCCTTAGTCAATTTGAAATGACTAGCCAAAGGTGTACTAACTGCTTTTGCATCCTGCATGTTAAATCTTTTCAACACCTTCTTTATATACTCACTTTGGGACAAATTCAAGGTTCTATTTTTCCTGTCCTGTGTAATCCTCATACCGAGAATTTGCTTAGCTGCACCCAAATCCTTCATAGCAAATGACCTGACTAATTTCTGTTTAAGATCATTTATATGTTGCATGTTAGACCCAGCAACAAGCATGTCATCAACATAAAGCAACAGGATAATATAACTACCACTATCAAATCTCTTAAAATATACACAATGATCAGAATGACATCTATGATAACCGTGTTCAGCCATGAAATTATCAAATTTTAAATACCATTGTCGGGGTGCTTGCTTTAGGCCATACAAACTTTTCTTCAACCTGCACACCAAGTTCTCCTTACCTTTGACCTCATATCCCTGTGGTTGCAACATGTAAATTTCCTCCTCCAAATCTCCATGGAGAAAAGTTGTTTTGACATCTAATTGTTCAAGATGTAAATCATCTGCAGCCACAAGACTAAGTACAATTCTAATTGAAGTCATTTTTACAACTGGAGAAAATATTTCATCATAATCTATACCCTTTTTCTGTGCAAAACCTTTTACCACAAGTCTGGCCTTATATCTTTTCTGACCTCCTTCCTCCTCCTTCAGCCGATAAACCCATTTGTTAGGCAAGGCTCTTTTTTCTGCAGGTAAAGGGACTAAGTCCCAAGTCTTATTTTTCATCAAGGAGTCCATCTCCTCTTTCATGCCTAGTTGCCACTGTTGTTTGGCATCCACCTGCATTGCTTCTTCATATTCTTCTGGTTCACCAGAATCCATTAATAAAATATAATACAAAGAAGGAGAAAATCTTTCAGGGGGTCTACATGTCCTGGTAGAACGTCTAACACTTGCAGGAGTTTGTGGGACAATCTGTTGTTGCTGAGCATTAGGTACTTGTGGCATTTCATTTTCAGGAATCTCATCCAACACCACATATTCTTGTTTGTCCTGTTCATGCTTCTTTTCCTGCATCTGTTCTTTATACATAACCTTCTCATTGAATATAACATCTCCACTTCTAATTACTTTCTTATTTTCAAAATCCCATAACCGATAGCCATATTCATCTATCCCATATCCAATGAAGGTACATTTCTGAGATTTAGCATCAAGCTTGGTTCTATTTTCTTTATCAACATGGACAAAAGCTTCGCAACCAAAAGTTTTTAGAAAAGAATAATTTACCTTTTTACCAGTCCATGCCTCCTCTGGAATATCACCATCCAAAGGGGTTGAAGGTCCTCTATTTATCAAATAGACAGCAGTATGTACAGCATCTGCCCAAAAATGTAAGGGCAATCCAGCATACAATCTCATGCTCCTCGCATGTTCCATGATGGTCCTATTCATTCTCTCTGACACACCATTTTCCTGTGGAGTTCCTGGAACTGTCTTCTGCTTTCGAATCCCATTTAAGGAATAGTAATCTTCAAATGCTTTGCTGCAATACTCACCTCCATTATCCAATCTGAGACACTTCAACTTTTTTCCTGTCTCATTCTCAACCAGAGCTTTCCATTTCTTAAAAGTTTCAAAAACATCTGATTTTTGTTTTAGGAAATATACCCATGTTTTTCTGGTTGAGTCATCAATAAAAATAACATAATAACAAGAGCCACCAAGAGATGATACCTGAGCCGGTCCCCATACATCTAAATGTACAAGCTCTAACTTCTCACTCTTCTTCTCTTTCCCAACCTTGAGAAATCTGACTCTTTTCTGTTTACCATAAACACAGTTTTCACAGAACTCTAAATCAATCTTCTTTAGTCCTGGCAATAGATTTTTGGAGTGAAGGATTTTCATCCCTTTCTCACTCATGTGCCCAAGCCTATGGTGCCACATTATCGAATCTGTTCTTGCAACATTTATTGTTGTTGTCCCTGCAGTAACTTTATCTGTAGCAACTAAGGTAGAGTAAGTGTTACCAGTATACAGATATAATGTGCCTACCTTCGCACCTTTAGCTACTACTAACGATCCTTTAGTGACCTTCCAGATACTGTCTGAGAAGGTAACTATGCAACCTTCACTACCTAGTTGCCCTGCAGAAATTAAATTTCTTCTTAAATTAGGAACATGTCTTACCTCCTGCAGAAACCAGTCATTACCATTCTGCAACTTGATCTTTATCTTTCCTTTTCCAACAATTTGACAGGGCTCATCATCACCCAAATATACCTGTCCAAAATCACCTTGAACATAATCTAGAAAATATTTTCTATGGGGTGTAGCATGAAATGAAGCCCCAGAATCTATTACCCAGGAATCATTAACATTATCCAAACATAAGATTAAAGCATCTTGTAAAGTATTACTTGCAATATTAGCTTCCTTACTGTCATTTTCATTTTTGTCTCCTTCTTTGTTTTTCCGAGACCAACAGTCTTTCTTTAGATGACCAGGCTTTCCGTAGCACCAGCAATCTTTCTTTCCTCTAGATTGAGAGCGTCCTTTCTTTGACTTCCCTCGTGACTTCTCATTCCCAGGGCCTTTTCCTCTTTCCTTTGATCTTCCTATGTTCTCCACATTCAAAACACTACCCGATGATGTTGGAGTCTCACCTGTGCTTTTCCTTCGCATTTCCTTGCTTAGGATAACACCAACAATATCATCAAATACCAAAGTATTTTTACCAGAGACAGAGTTGCTTACAGTTATAACCAAGCTATTCCAGCTTTCTGGCAAAGAACATAAAATCAAGAGACCCCTAACCTCTTCTGCAAAGGTAATTTTTACCGAAGAAAATTGACTGGTAATTGTATTAAATCATTTAAGTGCTCCGCTACAGATCCTCCCTCCCTCATTTTCAAATTAAACAAACGCTTCATAAGAAATACCTTATTAGAAGCCGAGGGTTTCTCATACAGCTTAGCCAATGTTGCCATCAAATCTATAGTCGTTTTTGCTTCTGTTATATTGAATGCTACAGACGACGCAAGGCACAATCGAATGGATCCTAGTGCCTTTCTATCTAAAATGTCCCACTCTTCATCTGATATTGTGGTTGGTTTCTTTGCCTTTCCTTCCAATGGCTGCCACAAATCCTTTTGATACAGGTAATCCTCCATCTGCATTTTCCATAACTGATAATTTTGGTCGTTAAACTTTTTGACCTTGAATTTGGAATCCTCCATTGCTCCCACTCAAATCTGAAAGTCCTGCCAATTTACAGAAAACCTCGCTCTGATATCAATTGTTAGGGTTTCAAGCAGATCCGAAGCAAATATGAACTAACAATTATATGCAGATTTAAATACAAAAGATAAAGAAATAAAATAGGACACAGATAACACAGAGATTTAACGTGGTTCACCTAGAATGGGTTATGTCCACCATACACAACCATCCAATCTTTCTTATTATCCAGCAAAAAATAGTACATCAACCTTACAATGCCTTAAGCATCCCAGCCGCTTATAACATGCATTTTTAGGGCAACAAACAAAGTCGGCCTTTTTTAGGGTTTTATTACAATGTCAGTTTTCATCAACAAAAAACGGCAAAAAAAAATTTCTCGGGGGATACGTGCTGAGTGTACAGTACTTTGCTAATCAGTCGCCACATTTCAACACTCTCCTTTGCCCAAGAGATCTATCCATGAACTATCCTAGGTTTGTTCAATCTCCCTTACACTGTCTTTTACATCTTTTCTATTTTGATATAATTATTCTACAAGACTGAGAATTTTTTCTTTGGTTTATCATTCCTCTTTTAAATGCCTTGGAATATCTTTTTCTCTCTTTTAAGAATATTGTTGCAAATTGTCATTTAGACTAAATAATTGTTCCCCATACATTGAGACTTTAGTGTTAAACTTTGAGATTTCCTTATATAATAACTTGTCATTCATAATACTTCTTTATCTTATCCCTATCACTGCATTTTAAATGTTGCAATAATTACCTTCTTGGTCCCTTAAAGCATAGTGATTGTGACTTTATATATGTCTTTGAACCTATATTATTTTGAATACATAGTTCTAACCTTTTTACATTGGTCTTTACTATAAACTATGCTTAGTGATTTTGTCTTAGAAAATAAAGAAGCCAAAACCCTTAGTGTGAATGAAAAATGACCTTGTTTTCATGAAAAAAAGAGAGACTTCAGTGAGATAAAGCAGACCTGGTTTTACAAATAAAGGTATGCATGCTCTTTGCATAGCCTGTTGATAATGATATTAATGATTTGTAATGACCTCCTCACCGTTATTGTAGCATACTCCATGTTAAAACCTCTAAGATAAGATCTTAATCACTCATTACAACTGAAGGATACATTGAAGATTCACCTCCTTTATTGAGCGAACTGAAGAAGATAGTGTAGAAGTAGCATGGGACATGCCTTCAATTATTTGTTAAAGAGATTGGCTATCATGGTAAATCTACAACAACGGGAGATCCTACAAAAACTGTAGGCTAACTCATGCGACAGGGGGACTTTCTTATATTTTTTAAAAAGCTTTGATTCCCTCCAAAACATTACACGACATTGCCTTGACTTAATTGAACATGAAACCCACTTTGAAAGCTTTTACTTAGCAAAAAGAAAGAATTTATTGGTTGCAAATTCTCTTTAATAAATCAAAAGGCTTTTGACTTGATTTGAACTCCCTTAACTATGAAATTATCTTCAAAATTTTAACTATCAGGACCTAAGACTCTATATGGACCATTTTTTTACTTGAAGGGTGTAATGGTGAAATTATTAGGGTTTCACCCAATGATGTAATAAAATCATGCTAATATTTTGCTTAGGTACCACTACATTAAAGAGGGGTGAATATAATTTAAATCTAGCCTCAAATTAGCAAGGATAGGGCTAAGAATTCTTATTGGATTCATTGGATTTGAGTAATATATGAGTATTTGGATATGTTCTAGAAGATCATCCTAAAATGTCAGAACCAAAATGCTCGTCGCTTTGGTCCTTTGCACTTTTCACCATTCAAAAGGGAACCTATTTGTCTTTGTGAATAATGTAGATCCTAAAAGTTACAAATTTGCACCTATTCTTGAGTACAGTAGAGAAGGGAAAATGGTTGGTGCGTGAGGTGAAAAATGATGATGATAAACTATTGCAAAACCACAAAGATCCAACCACAAACAATCCTAGTCCTATAATAAAACATTCACCATACATCAATGAAGATACCTAAGGTCATGTAAATCAACAAATTAAACCATTATACCATTCCCATGCCAAGTAGGGTTTTATCTCCATTGTCTCCTATCTACATTGATCTTATTTGATATATTTGCTCTCAAATTTTGTATATGCACAAGAGTTCAATAAAGAAGGGATGGTGGTTGTGAAGTCACTTGATCGCAAGAAGGCTTGATTGCATAAAGTACTGATTAGGGTTTCTAATGATGAGAGTATCATCTTATATAGAAGACACTTTAGAAAATGGAGGGATAGGATTAAGAGGTGTAAAGATAAATGGTTGGCTAGGATTAAAGGGTAGGTAGAAGAAATAATAAAATAAGGAAGGGGTAGATAGAGGAAAATTAAAAGATAAATGACTTGTGTCGTGAAGAGAAAAGGATAATGGATTAATTAAATAAATAAAGATTTATTTAATTAGTTGAGGAAGTGGTGTAAATGTATTGTAATTTCCAATTTAATGGACAAGTTATATGCAGGATGGTGTATTTTAAATTTGATATTATGCCTATGATACTAATATTGCTATCTTTCTTTTACTGTAGGTAAGGAGGATGAACATGTATCAATTTCAATGTCATCTCCTTTGATTGGAATGATGTATAAATAGTAGGGTGGCCACGATCAAGTGGCACCTTGATCGGACATGTCTTTTAGACATGTCCGACCAAGATGTCACTTGGTCGTGACCCCTACTAACAACAACCAATCCATAACTAATCGGTGCTTCAAACATACCCGATAATGAATCGGTATCCTTAATGATAACAACACTTATAACATGCCCAATAATGAATCAGTATCATTGCTAATGATAATAGTTCTTAATCATATCCGATCAGTATCATATGTTAATGATAATAGTGCTTAAACATATCCGATCATGAATCGGTGTCATTTGTTAATTGTTACAGATATAAAACATACCCGATTATGAATCGGTATCAAAGCATATGGATTAATATAACATAAACAATAACAATAGTTGTTAGCATTATATGCTATCAGGTTAATACCCCGATAGCATATTAATGCCAATATGGATCGACATTAATATGCTATCGGGTTAATAGCCCGATAGCATTTTAGATTGACGCTTAACATAGTTAAGCAGGTCGTCAATGTAATCCAATATCAATATCATAATTGTGACCAATGTTATAGTCTGATAAACATAAAGCATGAATGAGTAAACAGAATATAGGAGATTACTGAGTTAGGAGAGTCTTATCTTGTAGAGGCTACTAATGCATTAACACTCCCTCTTAGCTTTTGGAAGATAAGGTAACTTGCATCACATTTCTTTTTCAAAATGTCAGTCTCCAAGAATATATATCATCTATACATATAATATGAAGTACCATCAAAACATAGGATACAAACATAAAACATTACTCTAAGTATGTGACATAGGGTACCACCCAACTATGTGATATAATAGATTCATCATTTTATTATGACAAGATATCACCTAAACACGTGATATCAGTATTGCCTAAACATGCAATACTGAGGATAAACATATGAGGATGGTTAAATTATCATCTTATCCATGTTGTGATATGTGCACAAACATTTCCTTCAAATGTTTTATCACAACAACATCATGGCACATCCATGACATACCAGAGATCCAACATGATAATTGGTTTGAGAATCATAAGATCGTCACCTTATGATGTCTGCATACAAGTGTTCATAATCTGAGAGATTGTCACCTCTTAGATATGAACACAGGGGGTAAAACCCAGAATGTCTCAACATGACAAAAGAAGTTTACATTTTCAACATCTTATTTACAAAGCAGATTATCTTCCTATCATACCTAAACCCTTTCTGAGGTGATCAACCTTCACTCTGGAAAGTGGTTTGGTCAGAATATCTGCAGTCTGATCTCCTATACTAACATATTCTAATTTGATCACATTTTTGTCTACCATGTCTCGTACATAATGGTATGGGATCTCAATATGTTTGGATCTATCATGGAACACTGGGTTCACTGAAAGTTTTATGCAACTTTGATTGTCGCAATGGATGATAGTAGGTTTCATCGGATTGCCAAACAATCCCACAAGCAACTTTCTAAGCCACACTGCTTCTCGGGTAGCCATGGAGGCTGCAATGTATTCGGCCTCAGTGGAACTTTGCGCTATAGAAGACTGCTTTCTGCTGATCTGGGATATCATGGCTGATCCCAAACTGAAGCAACACCCAGAGGTGCTTTTCCGATCAGTCACACTTCTAGCCCAATCTGAATCTGAGAATCCATGTAGATTAAGATCAATTTTCTTATACTTGAGACCAAGGTTTAAGGTGCCTTGCAAATATCTCATAATGTGTTTTACTGCTACCAGGTGTATCTCCTTTGGCTCACACATAAACTGACTCAAGGCATTCACTGCATAGCAAATATCTGGTCTTGTATTTACCAGATACATAAGAGACCCAATCATTTGCCTGTATAGAGTGGGGTCAGTAGAAGGTGATTTTGTTGTTGCTTCTTTAAGTTTATGAAGATTGGTTTCCATTGGAGCAGTCATAGGTCTGCAGTTGAGCATTCCAAATCTCTTCAGGATGTCTAATGTATACTTGCCTTGGTTTAGAACAATGTTGTCAGGATTCTGCCATACTTCCAACCCTAGGAAATAATGAAGGAATCCCAAGTCCTTCATATCAAATTCTTTGGATAGCTCTTTCTTGCATTGATCTATAAGGTGATCTTCTCTAGGCCGTAGGAGCCTGTTTGAGCCCATATAGAGCTTTCTTGAGTCTACACACATGAGATTCTGCATGATGGATCTCAAACCCTTCAGGTTGCTCTAGGTATACTTCTTCAGATATCTCTCCATTAAGAAAATTTGTCTTTACATCCATTTGATGTACGTTCCATCCCTTTGCCATTGCAATGGTTAGTACAGCCCTTACTGAGGTATATTTGGCTACAGGAGCAAATTTTTCTTCATAGTCTATCCCTTCCTTTTGAGAAAAACCTCTAGCTACAAATCTTGCCTTATATTTTTCAATGTTGCCATCTGCTGCATGTTTGATCTTGAAGAGCCATTTAGAAGAAACAACAGACTTCTTAGTTGGCCTAGGAACAATTTCCCATACATGATTTTTCATTATGGATTGATACTCTTTAGATATAGCATCCTTCCATACTTGATGTTTAAGGGCATCTGTTACATTGTCAGGTTCATTTTTAGATAGGTCATTCATAAGAGCAACATAGCTAGTAAATTTATTAGGTCTTTTTCTTTCTCTGAAGGTTCCAGAAGGAGCAGCAAACCTCTGAGCTTCTTCTACTATTTTGGTGGCCCATAGTGGTCTTTTCTTGAGATTTCTAGGTGTGTTTTCATTTTCATTTTTAGTTTCATCTAGATTCTCCCTTTGAAACTCAGGGGCGGGATTTTCATCTAAGTTAGAGGTAGGTACATAGATTTCAGGTTCTATGAAGTTCTGAGCTCTTTTGAAAGCCAAGTCTTCTTCAAATATTACATCCCTACTTAGTTCAATATTTCTTTGACCAGGTACATAGATTTTGTAGGCTTTGGAGGTTTCACTATATCCTACAAGCAATCCTCTCTTTCTAGAAGGTTCTAGTTTTAGTCTTTTTTCTTTAGGTATATGGATATAGACAGGACATCCAAATATCCTAAGGTGGCTAATATCAGGCTTAATCTTATTGAATACTTCCTCAAGAGTTTTGTCCTCAAGATGGGAGTGAGGGCACCTATTCTGTATATATACAACGGTGTTGGAAGCTTCAGCCCAGAGATTAGTGTTAAGGTTTTGATCTAGGATCATGGCTTTGGTAGCTTCAACTATAGTCCTATTTTTCCTTTCCGCTACCCCATTTTGTTGGGGGTTATAAGGTATAGTAAGCTCCCTCTTAATCCCATTATCTTTACAAAATTCTTTAAATGAATCTGATGTGTATTCTCCCCCATTGTCAGTTCTTAGGGTTTTAACTTTGTTTCCTAAGTGGTTTTCAGTTAGTGATTTAAATTATTTAAACCTAGAGAGGATCTCTTCTGATTCTTTACTTTTCAGAAAGTAGATCCAAGTCTTCCTAGATTAGTCATCAACAAATATTACATAATACAAGAAACCCCCTAGAGAGGATACAGACATAGGTCCGCATACATCAGAATGAACTAATTCTAGAATTTTGCTAGTTTTCCTAGTACTATTTTGGAATGCACCTTTGGTATTCTTACCTAGGGCACATCCTTTGCATGCCCCTGAATGATCTTGCTTTAATTTGGGTAGACCTGTGACAAGGTTTCCCATTGAAGATAAAGCCCTAAAATTCAGATGGCCTAATCTTCTATGCCAAACTTCATTTGCATTAGTGGCTTCATGGATTAGGGCTAGATTGGTTTCCGTGCACAGCTCATACAAATAGCCCTATCTCTATCCAATGGTCTTTGCCTTCTTGATGGAGGAGTTCCTTGGCCAGGCCAATACTTTATTGTCCATGAATGTCACTATGTATCCTTTATCTTCTAGTGCCGATATAGAAACTAGATTTCTTTTGATGTCGGGGACATATAGTACTCCTTCAAGCCATAAGGTTATACCTATCTTCAATTTGATGGTGCAGGTTCCTACTCCTCTGACTAGATATGTGGATTCATCTCCGATGGTTACATCCTCATCACTCTCCTCTATCATGGAATCAAGTACTTCTCTAAACCCAGTGATGTGCCTGGATGAACCACTGTCAATCACCCATGAGTTGATTTTGTTAGAAGATTGACTTGTGAGTGCTGAGTAGAATATGTATTTCCCATAGTCATCTTCCTCTTTAGTCTTCCCTGCTTTGACAAATGTAGCATGTTTCTTGGTTCTTTTCGGGCATTTTGCAACGAAGTGTCCAAACTGATCACATCTGTAACATTGAATGTGAGATAAGTCCTTCTTTAAAGTGTTCTTGCCTTGACGACCTTTTCTCTTTCTAAACTGCCTTTTCTTGTTTTGCTTGGTGGAGTTGGTGTTTAGAACTTGCAGGTCTTCATCTATATTCTTGTGTTTCATTCCCATTTTGTTCAATCTTGATTCCTCTTGGAGACAGTCATCCCTTAATCTTTCAAATTTGGGATATTTGGACCTTGCACTGATGCCTTGGATGAATGTGCTCCATCCACTAGGCAACCCATCTAAAGCAATGAGTGTTAGATCTTTGCTTTGGATCTCGTAGTCCAGAGTTGCAAGTTCATCTTTTAGAACTGATATCCGCATAAAGTAGGCATTGATTGTCTCCCCTTTGTTCATGGTGATATGATTTATTTCTCATTTTAATGATAGAGTTTGACTTGCATTTGATATCTCAAATGTGCTTTCAAGATCTTTGAACATTTTATAGGTTGTCTGATGTTTTCTTATGATGGGCATTATGTTGTTTCTCACCACATCAACTATTATTTTTATTGCCTTTTCATTTCCCTCAATCCATGTTATTTTGTCAGGTTCATTTTCGGGTTGATCATTTTTAGTTTGAACGAACGAATCCACTTTGTTCTCCTTTAAGATCATTTGAATTTTGAATTTCTAGGCTGAAAAAATCATCGCCACCTCCGAGTCTGTCTTTGAATTTGATAGCACTGGCCATTTGAAGAAATGTGATGTAGTATATAACCTTGTTCTTAAATTTGTTTCACGAAATTAAATAGCCTCAAGTTCAATCAACTTGGCTCTGATACCATGTAAATGTATTGTAAATTCCAATTTAATGGACAAGTTATATGCAAGATGGTGTATTTTAAATTTGATATTATGCCTATGACACTAATATTGCTATCTTTCTTTTACTGCGGGTAAGGAGGATGAACATGTATCGATTACAATGTCATCTCCTTTGATTGGAATGATGTATAAATAATAGGGTGGCCATGATCAAGTGGCACCTTGATCGGACATGTCTTTTAGACATGTCTAACCAAGATGTCACTTGGTCATGACCCCTACTAACAACAACCAATCCATAACTAATCGGTGCTTCAAACATACCCGATAATGAATCAGTATCCTTAATGATAACAATGCTTATAACATGCCTGATAATGAATTGGTATCATTGTTGATGATAATAGTGCTTAATCATATCCGATCGGTATCATATGTTAATGATAATAGTGCTTAAACATATCCGATCATGAATCGGTGTCATTTGTTAATTGTTACGGATATAAAACATACCCGATTATGAATCGGTATCAAAGCATATGGATTAATATAACATAAACAATAACAATAGTTGTTAGCATTATATGCTATCGGGTTAATAGCCCGATAGCATTTTAGATTGACGCTTAACATAGTTAAGCAAGTCGTCAATCTAATCCAATATCAATATCATAATTGTGACCAATGTTATAGTCTGATAAACATAAATCATGAATGAGTAAACAGAATATAGGAGATTACTGAGTTAGGAGAGTCTTATCTTGCAGAGGCTACTAATGCATTAACAAGAGGGACCAATTAAATAAATAAATTATTTATTTAATTTAGGACAAGATAATTTAAATTAAAAAACTATTTATTTAAATGAGGAAAGGACTAGAAGAGGCTAAATGAATTAATTAAACAAATAAAGATTTATTTAATTAATAGGAGACTTAGGATAAAATAATTAAATAAATAAAATATTTATTTAATTAAACAGGACAATTTTAGGTGTCTACAGTTGGGAATAGGGGTTTTCCTATGTCAAACTCCAGTTTAGGAATTAATCTTGAATGAAATATTGCATAGACTGAAATAAATAATGGAAAGGCATACCTCAGATATGCAATTGTTGATAATGATGCTTTGCTTCTTGAATGTAATCACATGTTTTATGAAATGGAATTAATATAACAAAACCCTTATCACAGACACATGCTTGCATATGAATGATTTAATTTTGCTCTATAATGGTTGAATGAAGAATATGCAATCTTGAAGATATTTGAAAATGCTTGATGATGAACGCTTCGCAAATGCATGAATGCTTGATTGCTTGGAGTCTTCGTTAGGATGAAATTAGGTTGATCAAATGTCTTTATATAGGGATGTTTAGGTCATTTATTGATTAGGCTGACTTCCAACGGTCATATAGAGCCACAAATTTCATTTCCCATCGAAGAGATAGGGTCCATCTCCCACTTCAAAATAGGGTGCAACTAAGGGGGACCAGGGCACTAGCATCCTAGTCCTTCTTAGTTAGAGGCCTTGTTTTAGCCCCAAGGAGAAGGATAACACTCCAGGAAATCAATTGGTGGGTGTACATGGTAGAAAAATTGGAGTCAAGGCACTAAACGGACTTGGATAGGAGATGAGGAGGAAACATGCTAAAGTAAGGGCACAAACATGAGGTGTAACTTATCCCGATGACAATTTATGATGCTACATTTAGCCCCCACTTTAACAGGAGTATGAGCCTATGCAAATACTCATGGTAAAGTAGATGAAGAGATGGAAGATCAATTAGGAGCATAATCACAAGGAATATATGACATCACTAATTTTGAAGAACTAAGCCCCCAATCTTAGAATCTTAACTAACCTAAATGCATGCAAGGGAACATAAAACAAGACAAAAAAAAAAAAGGCAAACAAAGACAAGCAAAGACAAAAAAGTCAAAGACATAATACAAAAGCTAAAAACCAAAAACAAGACCTTAAGCTGAAGAGACCTTGTGAGATTTTGCCAAGATCAAGAGGATATGGAAATCACAAATAAGAGAGAACAAAATAGATGATAGGAATAAACTGTATTCTATCAAGATGAAAATACTGATCAGCTGGATCATCAATCGTTACATATAATGAATATGATCTTGCTTATATAGGCAAGGCTATATGGATATGTGAGCACATAAACATGACATGTGGCTCAATAAGAAACAAGGGTAGGTAGGAAATAGATGTGGGCAGGTAGGAGAAACAATAAAATATTCCACATGAGGTGGATCACCCACTGAATGTGGAATGTAATAACAAGATAAGTCCACAAAAGGTGGAAATTCTCCTACACACACTATCCCAATGTGGCACAAACACCCAAGTGTCTCATACCCAAACTACTATGAAATGCATTTCCTAAGTAAACTTAAGTAAGGTGTAATAATATCCAAGATGAATAATTATTTACACCAACACCCCCCCCCCCCTTAAGTGCAACTTAGGGGAATGCACTTAAGTCTACAATGCAACTAAGCAATGCAAGATGGGTCTCGGCTACGAGGCCATGTTAGGTACCCATGTACAAATGCAAATGCATGCAAACCAATGCAATGAAATCTCTCACAAAGTGGGGAAAGAGAGAAAACCCCAATGGGAAAAAACCATCCCCCAAAAGAGAGATGAAATCTAGATACAAAGAACTCTCATAGAAGTATGTGAAGGACAAAACCCCATGTGAGGAAAAATTCCCCCCCATATGAGAGAAGAAGAAGAAGAAGAAGAGACTGGGAAGCCCCCCCTCAATCAAGAATCTGCACCAATAATAGAATCTCGATGATGAATGAAGAAACTGCTCCACAAACATCGAACCACGTTCCTCCCCTTAGGAAGAAACAAACCAAAGGTGTATCCATGAAGTCTCCCCAATCATAAAGGGAATATGTAGGAAAAAAACTCATGATGAAAAGAATATTTAAAAACTGCTCAAGTGTCCCCATGTCGATGCTGAAAGTTACCCCCTCCAAAGGTGGTAAACTACGCCACACTGCTAAAAAAGGTACTCCAAGATCTAGTGGAGATGAATGTAGAACAATATCCAAACACTCACATGTCTCCTCAAAAATTAAAGAGACCTCCTCCAACTGTTGGACAAAAGAATCCACAATAATCTCAACCTCGAAAGATTGATCATGTAGAGAATGCAGAAGAGGGTCAGAGTGATCCCTTGCAACAATCGAAGAAGGATCATCTTCATCAAAGAGAAGATGAATGTCATCAATGATGTCTCCAAAATCTGCAATGTAGGACTCCACAAACAAACTCGCAATGTCTGTCAAGTAGGCATCCCAATCAACTGAAGCTAGAAGACATGGAATATCCTAATGTACTGAATCACAAGAAGGCAAAACTGTCGCACTAGCTGCATCATCAGGTGCAATAGCTGATGTGATATCAATAGGAGGAGATGAAATGCAAGGCTAAAGAATGGGGTCACATGTGAAAATCCCCAATTTCAAGTGCCCAAAGTTCTCCTCAAAATCTGAATCATCAACATAGAAAGAATCAACCTCATCAATAGGACCAAAATCTGAAAAAGAGTACAACCAAGATGCATGATCAACCACCCCAATCACAATGATTGCTCCATTCTCCAAGTCTCTAATGATAACTGAATTAGGTGTGAACTCCACAATTTTCCTAGTTGCCCCATGTGTGATTTGACAGATGGAAAGAAGATTGTTTGTCAAGTGGGGTACACACAACACATCATTGAAGGAGTTATCCCCAATGGCAACAGATCCTTTCCCAATCACATCTATGTATGTATGATTGCCCATCAAAATCTACGGCATGTGGCAAGGCTCAAATGTAGAAAACATAGACTGTGAAGATGCCATATGATGAGAAGCCCCTGAATCTAGAAGCCATCTCCTTGAATCATGACTTGTAGTAGCACAAAGAGCTTGTCCCTTTCCTTTATCTGTCCCAAAAGAGTGATCCTTTCCTTTATCCTTAGAAGAAGAAGCCGATGTAGACATTCTAGAAGGTAGGTTGATTTTCTCCTTCTCAAGAAGATTCTTCAACTCATCAATATCCTTCTTGTAACAATGATGTTCATCATGTCTTGACTTCTTGCAATATACACAAAAAAGATTGTCCTTATATGATTTCCTCTTAGGTGAGAATCGTAAATCACCTTGTTGTGGAGAGGAAGATTGTGCTCCATCTTGTTGTGGTTTTGACTTAGGTTGCTTTGATTCCCTTTGTTAGCCACCAAAGCTTGTGACTTTGAAGATTTGAGAATCCCCATCGTGGTCAACTTAGATTGCTCATGTATCAACATCTCTGTGAATGAATCAAATGAGGGAGAAGTGTATGAGGAATCTTGAGCTAACCTATGGGTGTGAAAGCTAGATACAAAGGTTGCATACTCTAAAGGAAGCTTGTCCAACAAGTTATAAACCAATTGAGCATCCTTTTTGTCAATTCCACAATCCTTTAGCTTTGCTCTTAGCTCATTTGATTTTGTGACATAATCTTGGATTGTATCAAAATCCATGGGATCCAAAGTTGTGAGTTCACTATCAAGCTTGTAGCCCTTAATCTCATCAACTTTACCATACAATTTCTTAAAAATATCCCAAGCCTCTTTAATTGTTGTACACTTATCAATGTGAAAAATGAAGTCATCTGATACATACTTTCTAAGAGTTCCAAGTGCCATAGCATTCTTAGTAAGCCATTCAATTGAGCATTAGGATCAGCCTTAGGATCAGGTGGTGTTGTTATAGTTTCATTTACATAATGAATGAGTCATTTTTCCATTAGTTTACTCCATGCCTTAATCTTTCATAATGCATAATTATGATGAGTTAAAAGTGGAAATTTAGGAGAACCCATAGCACCAAAATTAAAAAACATAAGATAGAGAGAGGCACAATCACACAAGACACCCCCCAAAAAATACTCAATCAAGAACCACACCCCCCACACCCCCCCCCCCCAAAAAAAAAAAAAATGGTGATTTGGCACTTTATACTTAGTGCGTATACAATGGGCCACTTGTAAAAAAAGGCAAAGTGGACTTCTGATTTCAATTTATAACTTCTCAAAATGAGATATAAGAGACTTCAACAAATACTGCTAGTGATCTAAACTGAGATCCAAGCAAAATACAAGTACCAAATAGGCCAAAAAATGACCAACTACTGAAAGTACAATTTCTACTAACAATCACTGCAAACAAATGGCAGATTATGAAATTAGACAAAAAATTATGCACTCTCAAAAAAACAAACACCTGAAAAGGAGTCCATATGAGCCCAAACGAAGCCTCCAAAGTTGTAAAAATCGAGATTTCATGATTTCCAAAAAACCTGTATCCGAAAAATAGAAAAATCCTACACCACTATACAGATCACAAAATTCTATCTCAAAACAAAAAAAATTGCTCGAAAAAACGAGTCTGGATGAGTGAGATATCAATATTTGACAATTGTCTACAAAATTAAAATTTCTGTTGCAGCTTCAAACTTCAAATGCCTCTAGATTTGGCCTCCAAAGTTCGATTTGGATGAAACAAAAGGCAAAACTGACTTTCTTTGACCTCCTCAATCCAATGGTGACATCATATTTGATCCATCAACCTGCAATAGTAACCTACAATAGAAATCTCCAAAATGCAAACCCCAAATTTCTCTCAATTGGCAAACCAGTGACACTCTAATGGCTCTGATACCATGTGATATTTTTCCAAGATCGAGAGGCAATGGAAAGCACAAATAAGAGAGATCAAAATAGATGATAGGAATAAACTGTATTCTATCAAGATGAAAATACTGATCAACTGGATCATCAATCGTTACATACAATGAATATGAACCTGCTTATATAGGCAAGGCTATATGGATATGTGAGTAGACAAACATGACATGTGGCTCAATAAGAAACAAGGGTAGGTAGGAAATAGGCGTGGGTAGGTAGGAGAAACAATAAAATATTCCACATGAGGTGGATCACCCACTGAATGTGGAATGTAACAACAAGATAAGTCCACAAAAGGTGGAAATTCTCCTACACACACTATCCCAATGTGGCACAAACACCCAAGTGTCTCATACCCAAACTACTATGAAATGCATTTCCTAAGTAAACTTAAGTAAGGTGTAATAATATCCAAGATGACTAATTATTTACACCAACAAACCTCAATATTAAAATATCTCAACCACTAATATCATTCTTGAAAAATGCCATCTCAAGAACACAAGTGATCACATAAAAGAGCAACAACACACATCATCCAATAACTACAAATAGAAAAGCTACGAGTTCATGATAAGAAAGAGAGAAGCATGGATACACATTGTAGATGTTTTTCTCTAGGTGATCCATGAGAAGAAGAATGAGAGAGGACATGGATACACATTATAGATGTGTTTTTCTTGGTGATCCATGTTGGGGAGGAGAGTAGGAATAGTCTAGTTGTGCTATGCTAGTTCCATTCAACCTTGTGCATGTGTGCAAGTGATGTCTGGTTTCAAGTGTAGAGCATCTTGTATAAGAGTTTGTTTTCTCTGGTTTCAAAGCATGCTTCGACATGTTTAAGATATATAATGAAAATGCAAATGTCAAGGAGCAAGTATGGTTTCAGGAACATCTCGTATAAGAGTTTGTTTTCTCTGGTTTTGAGAATGTGTAACCTTGTGTAAGACAAATATATTTTTGGTTTCGAGGGAATCCAATGTAAGAGTTTGTTTTCTCTTGTTTTGGGAGTGTACACCCTATCTAAGACATATAACAATGTTGCATCTGGTTTCAGGCATGAACCATCTCGTGTAAGAGTTTCTTTTCTCTGGTTTCAAGAATGAACACCTCGTTTAAGACATTGCAAAAATATAGTATAAAGAGGGCGATATGTATGCCCCCTCCTTAAGATATCATCATAGACCTATGTTGATGTCTTAATGAAGCTAGAAACAAGGATACCCACTTTCAATCACCAAGGAGATATCCTTTAGGCGACCATGTTCATAAATCCAAGCTAAAGAGGAAATAATCTTACAAGCAAGGATAAGATAGTTGAAAAATAGATATCTTGCAACAAATATAAAGGGGATCCTTGGGGGAGAAGAGATCTTTTCTCAAAAGACATCTACCTCCAAGAGGAGTTCTTGAACACACATAACATCATTTACCAAAAGAAGGGAAGGAGAACAAGAATGCATATCTTCCCCCTCTTGCAAGGTCAAAGAGATTATTGATGAAGGATGACACACTTTTGACCCAATACAAAGGGTAAATTTATAATAAATATACATTTCCAAGTGAAGAAGAGGTTGTAGCTAAAGATACACACCTCTTGCATAAGAGAGAATCCTTGAGAAAACAACAACTTCAGACAAGGAATGACATCAAATCATAGGAAAACACCACTCAACGAAGGAAAAGTGGATCCCTAGAAAGGATAAGAGAGATCAATACCCCACAAGAATAGGGACAATGAGAAGAATTACACAACCTCTAAAGAGAGATTATAAATAAGAAAATGCACAATAAACTCACATGAAGGAATATTCAATGAAAGAAACACATTATTATATGTAAAATGCACTGCTAGATAAGAGGTAATCTTCAAAGAGAAAGAGAGAGAATTAGAAGAATGATCACATACTCCCATAAGGAGAGATTAATCATAAGAGACATACCAATCCCTAGAAGAAAGGGTATAGGAGAATGAAAAATGCAACCCCTAGATGGAATAGTATGTTGGTCATTTCAAGAAATTGATTATGTGTTGCATTGTTGTTTTGTCATTGATGTCAACACTAGCTATTTTGATGCTTTACCGACACTCTTTTGGTCCTAGTAGGATGAGTGGTTTCTGGTTGGTTTGGATCCAGCATGATCCAGTATGCTCTGGTATGATTTGGTTATGGATTTGGCTTATTCGTGATACTCATGTTCATATTCAGTCAGTTGGTTTTGGTCTAGTGATCGGATGCTATCTTGTTTGCTTGGAAGCTTGGCTTGTGGTACCAGTGAGGGTTTCACTGACAGAGCTTTGATGAAGATCTCTTATGATATGCATAAGTGGTGTAGGTGCAGCTTCTGGTGGAGATTCAGGATGTTTTTGGTGATCATGTTCAAGACTTGGCAGATGGAGATCATTGCTTTAGTGTGTGGACCTATATTGGGTCCTGGTTGATCTAGGTTATGGACCGACTTAATGTAACATGTGGATAAGACCTCTAGATGTGTTTCCAGGATGTCTTATTGGTTGAATATAGTTTGTTTGGTCTAAGGCCGACATGTTTTGTAATTATGTAATTGGTTTAATCTCTGGTGGCCGACTTGATTGTTTATGATCGAGGGTTAGTATATATATGTTGTAAGATCTCATTGAAGATCACCATGGTTATGGTCAAGGGAATGGGAGATGGATATGTAATGTGCAAATAATGTAATATTATTCAGGCAAAGGATTTGGTTGATCATTAGAGATTGAATTGGTAAATGTAAGAGGATTTAGTCCTCCGGTATTGAGATTAACTGGAATTGTACTCAGGCATAGGAGATGTTATCTTTGCAGTTCAATCATTCTTCCGGATTGTAGTATGGATTTCTATGTATTCAGTGAGACTCCTTTAGTGATGAGCAGTGCACTCTAGGTTGTTGGCCTTCCTGCAAGTGCAGGCCCCTCAATTGTAATTCACATACTTACTGCAGAAGTATAACCTGACTGTGGGTAGGCTTCCCACCATGGTTTTTCCCTTTACCGGGTTTTCCACATATAAATCTTAGTGTCATGTGGATGGTATTTATTCTCTAATTATTGTTTATGCTTAATTGGTTTAATTGCTATTATGGTATTTGGTTTAAGCATTCCAGTATTAATGTTTTGGGTTCCATTATTAAAGTTTTAATTGCTAAATGTTCTAGTAATTTGTGACAACTGATTCACCCCCGGCCCCCTCTCAGTTGTCGTTCGATTATTTGAACTGTCTAACAATTGGTATCAGATCTTTGGTCCTCTCTGCAGAAAGCTTAACCGCTTGAGGAAGATCCTATGGCGACTAACAATTCAAGTTCATCTAGTTCATCTGGAAGTATCTTTCAGAGAGATTCCTAGGCTTGATGGAACAAATTACACAATATGGAAGATTCAGATGGAGACTCATATGAGATGTCTTGGCAAAGAGATTTGGGAGATCATAGAAAATGGTGTTACACCTTATAATATGACATCTGATAATCCTCCTCTGGAAAACCTGTATAAGGAGCTTGAGAATGATTGTAGAGCAAGAGAAGCCCTCTTGTTTGCACTTTCTAATCAGCAAATAATGGGATTAACTGACAAATCATCCGGAAAGGCTATATGGGATAAGTTGGAGACTCTTAATGAAGGTAACCCTACTATGAAGATTGCTAAACTTGATGGTTACCGGGTGAGATATGACAACCTGAAGATGGAAGAAGATGAAAGGATTACTGCATTCATGGAAAGGGTAAATGAGATTGTTATGGGAATTCAATGTTGTGGTGGAACTCTGAGTGAAGATGAAATTGTTTCTAAAGTCATGAGAGCCCTACCATCTGCTTACAAAATGAAGGCTATTGCTATCAATGAATTGATAACAATGGCTAATACTTCTGTCAACAAAGATACCTTGGTTGGGAAATTATCTGCTTTTGAGCTTGAAGAATTTGGACCTTCTGGAGCTTTGAAGACTGAAACTGCTTTTCATTCATCTGCATCAGCAATCGGTAAGCAAGATTGGAAAGCTTTATATGCAATGGAATTGGATGATATGAAGAGAGAATATAATGAGTTTAATAAAATTGAAGAACTATTTGCTAGAAGAGTACCTAAAGGGTCGGTAGGAAGTATGAAGGAAAAACACCTTTTAAATGTTTTGCATGTAATAAGATTGGTCATTTTGCATCTAGATGTCCTGAAAGGAATTAAAGGTTTGAAGAAAGATTTAGAAGATCTTTTAAGCCTAACCCTGGATATCAGAACAAGTACAAGTATAGGAAAAATAGAGACAAATCATACTACATAGTGGATGAGGAAGGTATTACTAACTCTGATGATGAACCGACAAAAGACTCTGCTAGTGGTTCCAGCAATGGAAAGGAATGGGTGTTCTTGGCTATCAAGGAAGATGTTCTGGCACTGGAAGAGAATGTACTTGAAGAGAAGGCACTTGCTACTAAAATTGAAGACAAGGATGAATGGGTAATTGACAATGGATGTTCACATCATATGACTGGAGATAAAGGGAAGTTTTTATCTTTGCAAGAATTTGATGGCGGTCTGGTTAGATTTGGAGATGATAAAGCATGTATGATCAAAGGAAAAGGAACTATATCATTGGATGGTAAGAATAATATTGACAATGTTTATTTTGTTGAAGGTTTGAAGCATAATCTTTTGAGTGTAGGACAATTGGTGGATAAAGGATTCCAATTATAGTTCAAGGATGGAAAATGCAAAATCATTAACAAATTTGGTTTGGAGATTGCTACCAGTACACAGAAAAAAGGTAATAAATTTCATTTGAATTCCTGTGAGAAGACATGTTTGATTGCACAAATTGATGAGAGTTGGCTACGACATAAGAGGTTGTGTTATGTGAATTTTGATTGCATTGTAAAGATCGGTTCAACTAAGGCAGTTAGAGATATACCTAAGATTGTGAAGCCCTATAATCTGGTATGTAAAGAATGTCAAATGGGAAAAGAGGTTAGAACCTCATTTAGGAGTATACAAGGTAAATCTCATGATGTTCTTGATCTTATTCATACTGATTTGTCTGGCCCTGCTAGAGTTAAAAGTTTTCAAGGTGATAGCTATTTCATGCTAATCATTGATGATTATTCTAGAATGATGTGGGTTACTTTTCTAAGGGAAAAATATGAGGCTTTTGAAAAGTTTAAAATCTTTAAGGCTAAAGTGAAAATTGAGACAAGATTGAAGATTAAATGTTTGAGGTCAGATCATGGTGGAGAATTCACATCTGGTGAGTTTAATAACTTTTGTGAGAAGCATGGTATAAGGAGACAATTTTCTGCTCCCCGGACACCTTAGCAGAATGGAGTTGTGGAAAGGAAGAAAAAAACTATCTTGGATGTTGCTAGAACAATGATGATGGAAGCTAGTCTACTTCATATCTACTGGAGAGAAGTAGTGAGCACAACAGTTTATACATTCAACATAGTACATATCAAAGGAGAAACCGGTAAGACACCTTATGAATTATGGTTTGGCAATACACCTATAGTTAAGTATTTCAGAATCTTTGGTAGTAAATGTTATATTAGGAGAGATGATATTATTGGAAAATTTGATCCTAGATGTGATGAAGGCATATTTATTGGTTATTCTAATGAAAGAAAAGCATATAGATGTTATAATAAGAGATTGCAAAGAATTGTGGAGAGTGCTAATGTCAAGGTGGATGAGCTAAATAGAGGTCAAATCAGAGTTTATGAGAAGGAACCGGTGGTGGAAATGATTATGTCTGAACTGGTAGCACCTTTACCGGAATAGAATGATGAACCAGTTACTCTGGCAGTTTCAGAAAATTCAACAGTAACTGAAGAACCGGGAAGAGGAACTGAGTGTCAGAGGACTCCTAGGTATGTAAGATTGAATCATTTAGAAGATCAGATCATTGGAGATAAGAACAATGGAGTGATGACAAGAAGAAGACTGGCAACTAATGAGGTATGTTTAATTTCTCAAGTTGAACCGGTATCAGTAATTGAAGCATGTAAAGATGAATATTGGTTGAAAGCTATGGAAGAATAAATATATCAAATTGAGAAGAATAGCACATGGACTTTAGTTCCCCGACCTAAAAATAAGAATGTTATTGGAACTAAATGGGTTTTTAGGAATAAATTGAACATGAGGATGGTCAAGTTATAAGGAATAAGGCTAGACTGGTTTGTAAAGGACATTCTCAGAAGGAAGGAATTGATTATGGAGAGACTTTTGCACCTGTAGCTAGGATTGAAGTTGTGAGATTATTTCTTGCCTTTGCTGCCCATAAGAACTACAAGGTTTATCAGATGGATGTTAAGTGTGCATTTTTTAAATGGGGATCTTGATGAGGAAGTTTATATTGAGCAACCTAATAGTTTTTCACTTTCAGATGATACAAACATGGTTTGCAGGTTAAGGAAAGCTTTATATGGATTGAAACAGGCACCTAGAGCTTGGTATGCAAGGTTGGATAAATATCTTTTGAAGCTTGGTTTTACTAAGGGAAATGCTGACAGTAATTTATATTATAAGATCACTGATGATGATATATTGATTATTGAAGTATTTGTTGATGACATTTTTTTTTGAGGTGAAGATAAGTTGTGTATGGAATTTTCTAAGAATATAGAAAAAGAATTTGAAATGTCTATGATTGGGGAAATGAAATTTTTCTTATGTTTGCAGATTACTCAGACTGACAAAGGTATTTTTATCTGTCAAACTAAGTATGCTAGGGAATTTTTGAAGAAATTTGGTATGGGAGATTCTAAACCGGTAAGTACTCCTATGGTTACAAGTGAGAAATTGACAAGGAAAGATGTTTTTGCACTGGTAAATCCTACAAGATACAAATCTATGATTGGAGGTCTACTTTATTTGACTCGGCCTAGGCCTGACATAACGAATGTTGTTTGTATTGCATTTAGATTTTAGAGTGATCCTAGAGAAGACCATGAGAGTGCGGTGAAAAGGATTTTTAGATACTTGCAAGGTACATCTGAATATGGTTTGTGGTACCCTAAGGATGATGAATTTACTTTATGTGCATATACAAATGTTGATTGGGCTAGAGATGTTGATGACCGGAAAAGTACTTCCAGTGGAGCTTTCTTTCTTGGAAAGAAGTTGGTTTCATGGATCAGCAAGAAATAGTCATGTACACTTTATTTACTGTTGAAGCTGAGTATGTTGCTACTGCTACTAATTGTACACAAGTTTAATGGATGAAGCAAATGTTGAAGGATATCAAAGTGCATTGCACTGGACTGGTAGTTATTCATTGTGATAACTCTGCTACTATTGACATATCAAAGAATCCAGTATTTCAATCTAAGACAGAACACATATCTATCAAGTATTACTTTTTGAAGGAGAAGGTGGAAGAAAATGAAGTCAAATAGGTTTATGTGAATACTAAAGAGCATATTGCAGATATTCTCACTAAACATTTTCCTAAAGACCATTTGAGTACCTGAGAGACGGGTTGGGGGTTTCTGCTCCTCTAGCAAAGAATTGATTGATGCTTTTTGGAATCAGTCTGGTATGTATTATCAGAGATATTATCCATTCTGATACTGATGTGGGGATGCTACTGCTCAGGGGGAGTAGTCAGTTTTGTGATTTAGTGGCTAATGTTTTTGCTTTGATATTTTTGTCATAGTTCTAGCATTGATGTCAAAGGGGAAGAGATATTGGTGTGAAAAAGAAAAAAAGGGAGTTGTATACATTAGGGAGAGATATATGTGTAATTCAGAGCTTTACAGAGATATCATTCACAGGGGGAGTTTGGTCTTTGTTTCAGAACTTCATTGCTATATATTTATGTGGGAGATTGTTGGTTGTCTTCCATTAGGGGAGACTTATTTGGCATTTCTTGGTACTTAGATGTTTTTCACATCTAATGTTGCCATCAATGCCAAAGGGGGAGATTGTTGGCCATTTGGAGGAATTGATTATGTGTTGCATTGATGTTTTGTCATTGATGTCAACACTAGTTGTTTTGGATGCTTTATCGACACCCTTCTGGTCCCGGTAGGATGAGTGGTTTCTGGTTGGTTTGGATCCATCACGATTTGGTATGCTCTGGTACAATTTGGTTATGGATTTGGCTTATTCATGATACTCATGTTCATATTCAGTCAATTGGTTTTGGTCTGGTGATTGGATCCTATCTTGTTTGCTTGGAAGCTTGACTTGTGGTACCGACGAGGGTTTCACCTATAGAGATTTGATGAAGATCTTTGATGATATGCATAAGTGGTGTTGGTGCAGCTTCTGGTGGAGATTTAGGATACTGTTGGTGATCATGTTCAAGATTTGGTGGATGGAGATCATTTCTTTAGTGTGTGGACCTATATTGGGTCCCGGTTGATCTAGGTTATGGACCGACTTAATTTAATGTGTGGATATGACCTCTCGATGTGTTTTCAGAATGTCTTATGGGTTGAATATTGTTTGTTTGGTCTAAGGCTGACGTATTTTGTAATTATGTAATTGGTTTATTGTTTGGTGGTTGACCTGATTGTTTATGGTCGAGGGTTTGTATATATATGTTGTAAGATCTCATTGAAGATCATCATGGTTATGGTCAAGGGAATGGGAAATGGATATGTAATGTGCGAATAATGTAATATCATTCAGATAAATAATTTGGTTGATCATTGGAGATCAAATTGGGTTTATGCCAGAGGATTTAGTCCTCTGATATTGAGCTTAACCAGAATTGTACTCAGGCATAGGAGATGTTATCTTTGCAGTTCATTCATTCTTCCGAATTGTAGTCTGGATTTCTATGTAGTCAGTGAGACTCCTTTTGTGATGAGCAGTGCACTCTAGGCTATTGACCTTCTAGCAAGTGCAGGCCCCTCAATTGTAATTCACATACTTACTGCAGAAGTATAATCTGACTATGGGTAGGCTTCCCACCGTGGTTTTTCCCTTTACCGGGTTTTTCATGTATAAATCTTGGTGTCATGTGGATGGTATTTATTCTCTGATTATTGTTTATGCTTAATTGGTTTAACTGCTATTCCGGTATTTGGTTTAAGCATTTCGGTATTAATGTTTTGGGTTCCGATATTAAAGTTTTAATTGCTAATTTTTTTGGTAATCTATGACAACCGATTCACCTTGCGCCCCGCCCCCCCTCCCAGTTGTCTTTCATTTATTTGAATTGTCTAACATAGTAAAACCTTAGATATAGAGAAAAGATAGGATAAGATAGAGGCAAGAATGAATTGTGTTGCTTCCCCAAGATAATTGTAAATGAAAAATCATCACCTCTTATGACAAAAAACCACCAATGAAGTTAACTACTAGTGTCGTAGGGTGAGGAGAAACATAAAGGGTGAATGGAGTCCTAAGGCACTACCTCTTCACCAAGAAAGAGTGCAAGATTGGTTGTAAGAGCTATGCAAGCTCTATCATATTGTCCTTGAACAAAAAATTTAAATTCTTTACACTTTCCAAGAGAATGAGAATAATTACTATGAAAAAGACAATGTTCATCACCTTTATTATGCTTAGAATTATTATTGATTTTAATTAAAAGAAATAAAACATGATTGCCATACTCCAATCTCCAAAATATTAAAGTAGCTAACTTCTCTTGTTCATCAATGGGAATAGGTCTTGTCTCTTGAGATATAAGACAAGGTCAGTTGTTAGAAGAAGATGGATTGTCATTTATGATTTTAACTGTGCCACTATCAATGATTCCTTGCATTCCATTTTGAAAATCAGGCCAATCATTGATATCATGCTCATTAGTTTGATGATGTAAGAAAAAAAGAGTATTTGAAGAAGAAGCACCCTTATATGGATGATAAGTCTTATGTCTTGCAAGATAATCCTTAAAGTTTTGAATTCTAAGGAGATCATCCATAGGGGAATCATGATAATGCCCTAGACCTTTGGTACTAGTTTGTGTGGGAGGTTTTATAGTGACTCTAATTCTTGGTTCAAATTTCCCAAGTCCTTGTCCTCTAAAACCTTGTTTTGATATGATGTATTAGCCACTCCTGTAAGAATTTTGTAATTGAGGAGGAGGAACATTATAATGGATTTCTTTAAAATTTGTAGTATAAGTATATCCAAAAGGAGCAAAGGGAAAAGTAGATGAAGAAGGAATATCTTGTGTAGGGGGATTTTCCTTTCTATCATCATACATATCCTCTTTGATGGGTTGGGAAGGAAGATCCTTATCATCTAAGGTCTCATCTTGTTAGCAAATAATTTTGTCACTGTGATTTTCTCATCAATTTGCCCAATGGACAACAACAAAACCTTGCAACATTAAATAAACCATCATGGAAAGGATGATCTTCCTCTGCTTCCAAAGATGAACGAATCCCTCAAATGTTAATTTTTATATTTAAAATAATCCCTCTTCTCAAAGGAATAAACAATTGCAACCAAAATAAAATATAAACATTTATTAATAACACAAAGTCTATTAATAATTTTGGTATAGATAATGAGAAAAATGAAATAAATACTTCCCAATTGAAAATATATGTAAATACTGACAACGCAAAGTTTGTCAATGATTTCATAAATCTTCAAATAAATATTTGCAAATATTGATAAAGCATAGTTTATCAATATCCCTCCATAATGGTGATGCACAACCCAATCTTACTCAGAACAACACAAAGTCTATTCGATAATAAATTCATGAGGAAAGAAAATATTTTTTGACAAATTATAAATTTCAATTGTGAATATAACATAAAATTAGTTACAAATCTTTTTCCAAGAGAATCCCTTTACAATAATTTTTTTCCCAATATAAAGAAATCACCCACATATGAAATAGTTGAGTAACTACCTGTAACTTCCCTTTACCCAATTTTTGTTTTTCATATTTTTCTCCCAATATTAATTTTCTCCACTTATACTCCTTTTCACTCTCACCTATATTTTTAATTTGGTGGAGTGCAATAATTTTTGCACACTACAATAAAAATTAATTCTTGAAACAATTAATTTATGTGTGAGGATTCAGTTTCACCCAACTTGGTATTTTCCCTAATATGTTAATATTTAATTCTTAAAGAATTAAATATTAATATTAATGCAAAATAATTTAAAAACCTCGTGTATAACATCCCCTTATCAAATGAAAGATCATGTATGTCACATTTTCCAATTTCTCTAATTATCTGTTGAGAGGATTGCTTAAGATTTTTTTTTAAATCATAAGGTAACACATATTTAATTAATGTTATGTGGGGAGATAGATCATGAATGAAATGCATAACATCATATTCTCTATAGATGTTTTGATGACTAAGATAGGCTCTAGGAGAATAAGGGGGATCTACAGATATTGAAACACCAATATCTTGATCTTGCCCCCCTTGCACTAGGGTATGTGTATGAGAAGAAGATGGTGCCATGTTGCTCTTCAATGCTTTCTATCAATTAGAGAAATCATTGATAGGAGTATTAGCTCTTTCTTCATTCACAATACCCTAGGAGAGGTACAAGTATTAGGTTTTCCATTAGCATCTCTAGGATTAGGATCTACAAAAACTTTAATGTGATCTATAGATGTAATGCATCTGCCTAAAAATATTACCATAAAACAACATGAATTATGGATAAAAGCTTTGACATTTTTTTATATGAATAGTAAGCAATTTGGAAATTATAAAAATGCAATACGCTAAAGTGTTATGAATGAAAAGAAGCAATGTGAAGTGAAAGAAACCATTATCCAACACATGATTATGATAGATGTAAGTGAAAAATCAATGTAATAATATGTGAAATAGAAATTAAATCAAATTTATTAAGGGTCACTATGAATGTGTTAGATAGTTTAGATAACCGGAAGACAATCGAGGGGGGGGGTGTGAATCAGTTGTCACAGATTATAGGAACATTCATCAATTAAACTTTAATACCAGAACCCAAAACAATAATACCAGAATAGCAGTTAATCCAATTAAGCATAAACAATAATCACAGAATAAAAGCCATCCACACAACACCAAGATTTGTACGTGGAAAACCCGGTAAAGAGAAAAACCATGGTTGGAAGCCTACCCACAGTTAGATAATACTTCTGCAGTAAGTATGTGAACTACAATGAAGGGACCTGCACTTGCAGGAAGGCCAACAACCTAGAGCACACTCCCCATCACAAAAGGAGCCTCGCTGACTACATATAAATCCAGACTACAATCTAGAGAAGTGTTGAACAGCAAAAGATAGCATCTCCTATGCCAGAGTACAGTTTTGGTTAAGCTCAATACTGGAGGACTAAATCCTCTTACATAAACCCAATTCGATCTCCAATGATCGACCAACTCCTCTGCCTGAATGATATTACATTATTCGCACATTACATTCCTTGACCATGACCTCTTACATTAACCATGGTAATCTATAATGAGATCTTACATCTATATATACAAACCCTCGACCATAAACAATCAGGTCAGACACCAGACAATAAACCAATTACATAATTACAAAGCATGTCAGCCTTAGACCAAACAAGTGATATCAACACATAAGACATCTCAAAAATACATCAATAGGTTCTATCCACACGTTACATTAAAGTCGGTCAATAACCTAGATCAACTGGGACCAAGTATAGGTCCACACACTTCAGAAATGATCTCCAAACGCTAAGTCTTGAACATGATCACCAACAACATCCTGAAACTCCATCAAAAGCCAAGCTTTGCCGATGAAACCCTCTCCAGAACCAGAAACCAAGCTTCAAAGCAAGAAGGGTAGCATCCAATCACCAGACCGAAACCAACTGACTAGATATGAGTATTAGTATCATGAACAAGCCAATTCCATTACCAGATTATACCAGAGCCTATTGGATCATACCGGATCCAAGTTAACCAGAAACCACTCATCCTACCAGGACCAGAAGGGTGTCGGCAAAGCATCCAAATAGCTAGTGTTGACATCAATGACAAAGCATCAATGCAACACAGTCAATTCCACCAAATGGCCAACAAAATGTTCAAAATCAGATCTAAAAATAGATTTGAAAAATTATGCAATCCACTAATCAAATCTACCTAAATAAATTAGGGTTTTTGTGAATTTAACCTCTAAATTTATGTAATCTGGTTAAAATAAGATCATGTGGTTGATTAAGATAAACCTCCTCCCTAGATTCAAGCGAAGGTTGGACAAATGGGACCAAGTCAACACTTGACGACTTAGGGGAGAAAAGAGTTTGGGCAGCAAGCTCACGAGCCTTGGTGCAATGTCTTCATCAATTGTCTCTCACACTATGATTTCTCTTGGTTTGACTCGAAACTATGAGAGTTGGGAATTGATCAATGTATAGGCTTCTTTTCTTCCTTTGTAGAAGGAGAAACTGAAGAATCCTCACTAGGTTGAGAGATACAAGATGTTGGGCACTTTTCTCTTTGACCTTTATAAGATGTAGGAGGTGGGATTGTAGCATATATAGGAGGAAGAGGAGGGGTAGGAAGAGTCAAGTTCGAGATATGGAGAAGGAATATCCATATCCATAGGTGAAGAATCCTTAGGCTTACTCAAGGATGATATCCTCTCGAATTTGAATTTTTTATAAGATAAGAAAAGGGTATCTTCTCAAGGTTGCAAAGGTTCAAGTTTATGAGGCCAAGAGCAATCAAGGGTGAAATTTTCAAGCCTTTCTAAGGGATGATAAAGGCTATGATTCATCATGATAATACGCCCATTGTAAGGGAACTTAAAACACTTATGAATGGTAGAAAGGATAGCTTTCATGGAACTGAGCCAAGGGTGTACCAAGTAAACCAAGATGTTGTAATCTCAAATAGACCTTGAAACTTGGATGAAACCACTTTTCATACAAAAGTGGTACCTTAATTTTGATCTACGACTTGCATTCCTTGTAAAACCCCTTTCTGGCTTAGGTTTCATGAAGCAAAAAAAGAAATATGTTACAAAATTAATTAGAATCTTTATTTCAATAATAGCAGTCCCAACTTTTTATTTTGAAATTTGAGTGGGTGCATTTGAGGTGGAGTTAGAAATTGTCCTACCAACTTAAGTTTTTTTTCCTATTACTTGTCAATCATATGAAAATTTTAAATTCTTACCAATCAAATTTTTATTTTATTTTATAAATACTTAGTCTCTGAATTGAATGTACAAAATATAATCAAATTCATAAGACCCTGACTTTCATTAATTTAAAAACTTAAATTTTTTAAACTTAAACTACATTCTAAAATTCATGGGACCGCCAAAACCCCTCCATGAGAGTCGTCTATCTTAAAAATTGTTTGAGAACTACGATTACTGTTGACAATGAAATTATGGATGGAAATTGATCGATTTAAGCTTGACTACGGATTGCTATCATATATGGTGTCTCAGAACGTATTGCTTTGTCCACTCTTGTGGGTGATTGGACATGATTTATGGAGATTGTTTAGCAAAAATTCTTTTGCTTATTTTGTAAAAGTCGTGCTCATATGGTGCAGATTGTCTGCAAAAGCCACAAGAGAAAAGATGGATTCCTGACATTAAAGGAAAATCTAGAAACTGGTTCCGAGGTCACTTCTCCAATGGCGTCCACTTCAGATTCCTCCTTCACTTTTTCTAATGACAAAGTTATTGTTCCCTACTTTAATGATTTCAAATCAGATAATGCAGTCCCAGATGAATGGGGTGATTCAGACTTTGAACAATATGATGATTTGGATATCACAGATCTGAGGTCTTTTAGTTAATCTGCCTCTAGAATCCTCAAAAACATCAAATCAAGGCAAAGCATGACAAAAAGTTAAAAAGAAAGGAGCATTTTTTCTGTCTTAAAGAACCAACCCACTTTGAAGGAGTACTTGTTGAGACCATAGGGAGGTGTCCCATCTCTTTTTTGCCATTTGAGCTTATGCACTTATAAAGCAATAGATCAAACTTTTTGACACTATTTTCCTACAAGAGATGAAACTCAATTCTGTAGATTTAAATCTGTTTTTGTCATTGCAAAGGTTGGAAAGGTCTTGAAGTGGAAGTGAATGGTTAGCTGGTGCTTTTAATGTTTTATGGTGTTTGGTATGGGTGGATATTGCTTTACTTTCTTCATCTTTCAATTGAATCTATTGCAATCGCTACATGCTTGCAAAATTAATCCATACGACTATTGATCTCTCTTTTTTAATTTTTGTTGCAGTTATTACATGTATACAAAATTAACCCACATGACTATTGATCCCTCTCCTAATTTCTATTGCAACCATTACATGCTCGCAAAATTAGTTTGGGATCTGAAATTGATGGATGTGACTCCAAAACGGATGCGTCTATTCTGGCTCCAAAACGGCAGTACGGATTGACTAGTCGTTTACACCGTCAATTTTGCAATAAACAACTGCGATTGACTAACATGTCGCTATCACGCTGTACGAAAAGTCCGTTTTGAAACCAGAATAGCTGCCGCCCTCAAAAACATGGTATGTACAACATTGCATTTGGGTTTCACTTGAATTGCTGAAAAGTTGGAAAAAAAGTTATCATATGCTAATCGGTTGGTCTCCCAACACATATTGGAATCTGTCATTTTTACTTTGTTAGGTTTCAATCACTTTCCTATCTTTTAGCTATAGAAGAGAAGCCACCTACTTAGGGTGAATACAAAAATGACTAGTCTTTATCTAAAGGTAAAGACATTCTAGCAGAAGTAGTAGATTGCTTTGAAATTTGGTAGCAGGTGAGGATCTCGTGGATCCTTAGTGTTTTGATCATTTGCTGGGCAATATCCCATGCTTGATTGGTACTGAAGATAATAAAGGTCTCCTGGCTCTCATAATCTAAGCGGAGGTAAAGAAGGCTACCTTTTACTTTCAATGGCTACCTTTTACAAGTGTCAACAAATGTAATATGGAGGGGCATCGTAGGTTTATAGCTAACCATCCTGAACGTCCAGCAGGCTAATCTAGATGAGCTCGTGGAAGACTTAGTGTCTCTACTTCACAATACAAACTAGTTGTCTCTGCTTCTGCTTACAGAGATATGGTATAATTTTTCCTTTTCATGGCTTAGGGAGCTACCCCTTAGCATCTTTCCTAAAAGAAAATAAAAATACATTGATGTTAAAAATAGTAGCTAAACATTAGTATAAATAGAAATGCTAAAAAGAGACATAAATGTTACAAGTCACATAGAAACACTAACTGTAAGGTAGAAATGCTGATTAATTAACATTTATGGAATCACAAAAAAGTAAAATGTTGATGAAAATTCCTGTAAGGTCCACGTATTTCCTTGCCTCTATTTTATTTGACATACTCTACTAACAATCATTTTATTCTTTTCTCTTGTCTTTCTCTTTCTTCCCAATGATGGATCATGGAGTTTGTCCCGAAATGTCGAAGAAATGAATTCACACAATTTGTACTAGAAGCTATGCACAATAGCAACATGAACTATGAAAATCATATGACTACAACCTACAAAAAAATCTACTAAAATGGACTTCCAAGAGATAAAATAGAAAGGGGAGTCAGGATCCATTGGGTGTGCCAAAAATATGAACACTAAATCTAGAAGAGAAATGATGAATACAAAATAACTCCTACTCTAAACTTGGCATTGCACCTTTAATAGAACAAAGAAGACAAACAACCAATAAAATACTCAAAATGAAACAACATTATACCTTTATAATTGTTGGATGATCTCTTTGATGTGGTTGACAAATGGGTAGATATGAAATGTAGGTTGCTTCTTTAGGGACCCCAATTTGACAGCATGCACCTATGATCTTTGAAGCACCTCCATATAAGAAAAATGCCTTTGAAATGAAGGTTTATATAGAGATTTTATGGTCAAGATATATATGTTTTAGATTAAGTTTTAGAATGGATGGTTAAGATTGATTTGCATATGAAGAAGAATGTGAAGGATGATGCAAGTGGATGAACAGGATTAGATTAGGTTGATGGAAGATTGAAATATTCTTACTTTGAATGGGGAAGGGAGATACAAGTATGTGGAGACTTAAGGATGATGAAAGTGGATGAGAAAGATCAAATTATAAGATGAAGGGTTGAGATCAATTTGTCTTGCATGGAGGGATGTGATGCATACATGTGGGTTCTTGAGGGACATGTAAGCAGATGGTGAAGGTTAATTTAAATGGAAGGTTGAGATGTAAAGTGTTGATTTTTGGATTCTATTAGTAAGATGGGAATGATTTTATTTATTTTTTAAGTGAGGAGAAGAATGTGCATTAGCCTAAATAATTAGATAAGAATTTATATAACTAATTAATCATTAAGAAAGAATAAAATAATTAATCAAATATAATTAATTAACTTGTGAGGAGGGTTAGTTTGATTACTTAAATCAATATGATTTATTGAATGAATACAATCCATTTGATTGCCATTAATAATAAATCACCAAAACAAGAAGTATTCTTGTAGCCCTTCGTGCTCAAATATCTATCTCGCCTTCACTAGATTTCCCTCCTAACAATGGTCAAACTAAAAACATTGCCCAGAACAACAGCATACAATTTGGGGAAGGTAAGTCCCACATTGATAAAATAATCATATAGAAAGTGAATGACTAAAGGGCAAGTCTAGCACGTGCTCAAAGAGTCTCGTTTTCACGTGGCCAATGACTTTTTTTTTCCCTAAAATATTTATCCCACATGCACCGGGAAAAGAGTTTTGCCGTTTTTATAATAAAAACGTCAGACAATTTTAATTTTTCGTCTTTGCCTCCCACGTACTTTTGTCTGTCACCAACCCTTTCTCTTTCATTTTTCACATTTACCTAGATCTCTTTCTCTCTCCATTTATCTCGGTTTTATTCAAAATCGTCAAAATAATTTTTTATTCATCGAGATATTTGTGTTCAAATAGCGAAAATTATGATCTTCAGTCTTTTAAGCTCAAATTAAAAAATGGAAAATTTAACAACATATATTACATCTTATTCCTACATATGATTGCAATGGAGTTGAGAATAGAAAGTTGGGTTGTAAAAATGACACACAAATATGTTATATATGGAGTGAAGTGACACAACAAAGAGTTATCTAGAAGCATGCAAAAAACTCTACTTGAAACAGTGTATGTAATTTGTAGTAAACCCTAGCAATAACGGAAGTGACCATCATGGTTTCAACTACGCAATCACAAAAGCCCCACAAACCGCCAACCTTTGGAAACAAATTTTGATGGGTTGAATCCTAAGGCAACAACGATGAAGAAAAAGGCAATGGAATGTGGTGCCCTTGAAAATGACAAATCCAAGGAGTCTACTCATTTAAGTAGTTGCCCAGTTTTGGAAGATGAAGACATTTTAGATTCCAAACAAACCCTCTTGAGAACCTCGAGAAGATTCCTCAACACACTATGACTCCTTAGTTTAAAGGGGACTACTCCAATACATCACCTCAACCCAACAAATCTAACTAGAATACAAATCACTCGACCCTTCTTGATGGCAATGTAGATGGTAAAGTTATTACCTTCAAATTACCTGATTACATTACTAATGTTATTTCTAAATTTAAAGCTACAATAGTAATTATTTTATTTCTTAGAAGAGTCCCATCTAAACAAGACTTTTTAAAATGTACCTATAACACCTAGGAATTAAAAGACTAGGTCATAGAATCTTTTAGGGGTTTGGTTAGAGGTTATGTGGCCTGCACCTAAGTTGTGGAACCAAAACATGCACGTACTGTCCTACAATATGGGTCATGGATAATATGTGTGAAAACTATTTTGTCAAGGTTTCGGACATTGATTTTCACCCTAAGAGCATTTCAAAATCGAAATACCTAATGTGGGTTGAGTTACCTTTCTTGAACCTTGGATTTCGCCCTTTTATAAATGAAAGACTGCCCTATTCATAAACCACATTTTGTGCCTCTGCCCTCAAGTTATTCCCACCTTTCCAATCTCACAACCTCTAATGCCCCATCAAAGCCCCTCACCACCTCTAACTCTCCCTCTCCAACACCCACCACTACTACTCACCCACCCTCCACTACCACTCATCTTGTTTTTGCCCCTTCCTCTCCTTCTCAACCCTCATTAACCCTAGATTCCCCATCCTTGAGGTTGTCACTCATGACAACTATAGGGCGTCTAAGAGAAGAACCCGGCATTAATTCCTACCGGTTCCTCGAGTTAAAAAATGTTGCTTCTTCCAACACCTCTATCTCAACTATTTGAGATCCTTCCTCGCATGTAGGGTCTCGATCTTGATCTTCCTCTCATGAAAGGTCAATTATAAGACACATTTTGTTCATTTAGGCATGCCAATCTAAAAAACAATTTAATGCTCTCTTGGTGGATGAGAAAACTCTCCCCAACTCCTCTCAATGAACTTTAACATTCAATATTGGAATGTACAATGATTAACAATTCCCTCTCAGAAATACCATGTTAGACAATCTATTCAAAATAATCACTCAGATATTATCATCTTGTAAGAAGTGGAAGTCAGTGGTGTCCATTTAAAAGGCACTCTTACTTCCTTTTGGCAATAAGCCCTCTTCTTCCACACCAATCATTTTGAGGGTTGTGGTGGAGCAATGCTTGGCCTTGCCCCTTGGCTTGCAAAACATGTTGTTGCATCTGGAAATTACCCTAATAATTGTTGCATTTGGATTAACATCATCGTCCAAGGTACGCTATATGGATTTTGTTTAGTTTATGCCCCTAATACAGTCCCAGAAAGGACTATCCATTGGAAATGGATGTGTACTTACCTTCCCAATGTGGGCTGGATTCTAGAATGAGATTTTAACATGGTGGAACACCCCATTGATCGTAGTTGGGATAAACCTTCTTGATTGTCTCAACTAGAATTCAATGCTTGGACTCCTACTTGTAATGCTTTGGGTGTGCATGACCCACTGCTAGGTAAAATCGACCTTTGCATGCCACATTGGTACACTTGGTCTAATTGTTAGAATTTTTTTTTGAGAAATATGAGTTGCCTTGATAGATTTATATTTCTCCCAATAGTTGTATCAAGCCCTTGTCATCAGGACTTTTAATCCACCTTAATCTTGTTGCCACCCTTTCCAACCATTCTTTCATTTTCCATCTCCCCATATCCTCCCAATCCTTCAAACTTAATATGACTCACCTCTAGCAAAGGGACTGCATTGATGTCCTTTTAGCTATATAGCATGCTAAGCTAAAACCCCAACATGATATGTGGATTAGTTGGTGGGAAAGAACTATTATACCTTGTACTTCCTTCCTACATGACCATGATCAAAAAGTTGCTACCAAACAAAGAAGACTTGAAATATCTCTTAATAGATAGCTTGTGAGTGGTTGTTCTCTTCTTGCAACCAACCCCCATGACCTTTCTCTTCAAGCAACATGTAGCCCATAGTAAACATTTGCTTAGAAAATTGGATGTTTATAAAGGAAAAGGCTTTCAAGTTGGTGCTCGTCTCTAATGGATTAAGGATGGTAATCGAGGCTCCAAATTCTTCTTCCAATAATTAAATTGTAAACACAAAAAGGAGTATATTTTAGTTATTAAATCTATTTATGGTTCCCCACAAACTAGTCACTCAAGCATCATGTGAACCTTTTTGGAAGACTATAAACAACTTTCACTAATGAATCAACACATGACCCCTTAATTTCCATTATTAAGGATAGTGTTGTAGGTTGTATTCCCCGAAGAATTGTTGAGGACTATAACATCTTTCTTGGTAAAACTCTCTCCATAGAAGAAATTGACAAGGCTCTTTTTAACATGGTTATAGAAAAAAATCCCAAGAATGGATGCCCTTCCAATTGAATTCTATCAATCTTTGTGGCCCTACATTCGAGAAGACTTCTACTATGTTTTTCTTGAAGGAATTGAAATTGGTACCTTAGGACTAGTAATTAACCAAGGCCTCATTAAGCTCATTCTTATAGGAAAGGATGAGGATATTATGGTTGGTTATCATCCCATGAGCTTGTTGAATACTTGTCACAAAATTATAGCAAAAGATTTGGTCCTATTAGCAAGAGGAATGGGGAAACTACAATCTGGATATCCATACCCCAATATATATCTTATTGTTGTCTTTATACCCCATGTGATATAGTAAGGGAAATCAAAAAATGTGGAAGTCAACAAAGATAATAAATCATAAAATCATCAACATACATAAAGAACAATCATAACATAAGTAAATGGACCAACAAAAACATCATTGTATTATATATTCAATCTCAAAATGCATTATATGTTTCCGATATCAATCTCTGTTCTCCTATTAGAAATCATATCAACTCTCTCTATTCTATCTCTCTTATTGTGTCTTATCTTTCGAATATCAATTACAATGCTATTATATACAATTCTCAAGGTTGGATTTCAATCCTAGAGTTAGCTAGAGGTCTATTTCTATATCGCAAACCATATGTAGTAGGTCGGATCTATTCTTGGTCCTCTATCCTACCAACACCATCTCTTCTTTTAAACTAATGTCTTGTCTTCAAGACATAAAAATTAGGGTAGTAATCTCAGATAAGCTATCTTCAATTGTTTCAGGTTCTTCTCCCAGTTGGTCTTGGCATGTTGTATCATTAAAAATTGGCCCTCTATCTAATTATTATTCTCTACTTCTGCTAGTGTGGTGGGAGTTTGGAGTATTTTTTGCATTTCTTTGGTGACAATCAACACCCCTTTCAATGTGTGTGCACTATCTCCTGAAACTCCTTGATTTGGCATTTGAGTTGCTCTCTTTGGATGTGGTCTTGTTGTAGTTGTTCATTCAACTCTTATATCCTCATCTAATCCACTCCATCCATATGCATGAATGGGTTATACTTCTGGCCAACCTGGTTTATCTCATCCTCTAACTATAAGATCTGGTCCTTTATATTCTTTGATGTATGTGGCCATTGTACACATTTTAATTAGTATATGACTCCATCTTGGTTCACTCCATCTTGTAGCCTCTTTATCTCTATGCCTAACTTGGATTGGACTATGGTGCTCTTATTTATATACTTTGTTTTTTGCTTTAGTATCTCCTCTTGTGCTTCCTTCCTAATGTTTCGCTTCTTGGAGGCCAGATCCCCTATCAAACTATCTACCAAAAAATTGAGTTGTTGCATCTATGATAAAGATGTATCCCTTTGGATATGAGGGATTGGAATTTGTAAATTCATTACCATCTCTCCTATCCATTCTATATTTTGTACATGCTCTTTCAAAAAGTAGTCTCCTAATTGAATCTTATACAATGGAGAAATACTAGACATATCAACTTGTTGGCCTATTATTAGTAGCTGGAGGATTCAAGGAGCTACCTGCAATTGTTGATTCTATGCCAAAAACATCTTAATGGTATTTGCTCACTCCTTGGCTATGGATAGTTCATTAGCATCTTTCTGGTCTTTCCCCTCCTCTTTATTCTTTTCTTCTTCCTTCTCCACCTTCTCTTCTTTCCCCTTATCCTTTGTATCTCCTCTTACGACATTTATGGGTTCCTTCCCTATTTGCTTCTCTGCCTATGTGTCAATCTCTACTTCTATCTTCTCTCTAATAGTCTCATATGTATTCTTTTGTTTTGCAATGTCCTCCACTTTCATCTCTTCACTTCCTCTTGCTAGATCAATGATGTTTTGTCTGGCACCGATGGTATTGTCTTCTGGTGGTAGTGGTGCACCAACATCTCCTTCATCTATGAGCCTCATCATGTCTTCATATAGTTTCTATGTGACCTTTAGATATTCCTCCCTGAGTTTGTCCTCATCTTCCAATACACCTTCACTCAGCTTATCCACCCTTTTTTTTGTCTAAAGCTCTTGGACTTGCACCATTGATAGTTGCTTCTTTTTCTCCTTCAACATGCTTAGGCTAATCTCCATAATAACTTTATCTCTTATTTCTCATCCCCTTTCTAATGCTTTGGTTGATTTGTTTCTGATAGTTGCTTGGATATCCAACAAAAATTCCTTCATTGCATCATGATTGGCTTGTTCATGTATTTGACGTATTTTACTAGACACTAGAATGTTATGTCCTTATTTATTTCACTCATCTCCAAATATGATGAGAAACTATGATAGTATTTCATGGGTGCTAATGACATTTAAAGTAACCATTATATCTATTGTCTCTTATGTTGGGTTTGGTCATTGCTCGACATTTCCAAATGGTGTATCTACTATCTTCTTCTTCTTTGACCACCTCTTCAATGGAGTATCAACTTATTTCTCTTCTTCTTCTTCTTCTTCTTCAAAGTTATATATTTCTACCTCCTCTTGTTTATCTATGGTGGTGTTGTGGAGGTGACCTTTTCTCCATCTATTTGGGTGTGGTTCCTTGGGGATTTTGTGGTGTTCTTTCATTGTTTAGTGTTTGGGATGGTGGTGTGGAAGAGTTTGCTCCTTCTATTTTTGTACGTGAAGGTGTGTGCACCTTCCCTGACCTTTCGGCAGAAGTGGTGGTGGTAAAAGTGGTAATGGTGGACAAACCTACAATGACAAAGGGTCTAGGTGGTGCAGTGGTGGATTGAGCTCGACTTTTTTTAGCCCAAAAAAGTACTGAGCAAATCCCTCTTTCAAGATTCTAACCTTCTCAAAAATATTTTATTTGTTCTTAAAAAACCCATAAACAATTAATAATGATTAACAATAATTCAATGCATAGATGTTGCTATTGGAATGGTACTGTGGGAATTAAAATTAAGAGAAAGGTGAATAAAAAAAGTCTTAAGGATAAGAATGAAGACAAGAAGAAACAGAAGAAGACTACAACTTCAATAGATTGAGAGGCTACTCTGGACCAGATGGTTGAGGACTATGACTCTTTCTTTTAATTTTTTTTTTATTATGTTACTCTATTTTTTGAATATTGTTGTCTTTAGACTCTACGGTACTAGTTTCTTGTATGTAGTGGTTATAAACTTTGTTCTATCTGCATTTTTATTCTTGCTTTCTCTCCAAGCCTTTAGTTTTGATGGTTTTTTATTTTGCACTTTAAGGGTTGGGGACCCTTCCCCAACTAATTTTAATAAAAAACATCCACTAGACCACATACATTTGAATTAACAATGTCTAATAGTAAATTATTCTTGTAAGTCCCTTTAGGGAAAGATGATCTATTCTATTTACCATTCACACAATGATCACAAAAATCATTTTTACCAAAATAATAAAAAAAATATCATCGACCATTTTTTTTAAGAATGGCGTTTAGACCTTTTTCACCAATGTGACCCAATCTAAGGTGCCACAACATGCGTGCATTTTCAATGTCATTTACATTGGAAGAGTTACAAAAAGTAGAGACATTTAGCTTAAAAAAAGACATTATTCGAGATCCTTTAGTTATGAATAAACTCCCTCTTACCAACCTACAACCAAACTTGTCAAATGTCACATGCATTTCAAAATCATTCAACTTGGATACTGAAATTAAATTTCTCACAAGTCTTGGAATATGCAAAAAAAATCAATAGTTTTAATCCTTCCATCACGAAAACATAACTTTACCTTTCCCTTACCAACAATATTCTTCATGATGTTATCACCAAGGAAAACATCTCCTCCATAATATATACTTTGTATGTAACAAACCACTCTTTGTGGGGAGTCATGTGGTAGGAGGAACTTAAATCAATAAGTCAATCATTATTACTAATACTGTTAGTTGAAATAAATAAAGCATCAAAATCATAGGACATTTATATGGAGGAATCAAGACTCTTTTTCTTATTCTCACACTCATTTTTCACATGCCCTCTTTTATCATAGTCCCAACACTTCACTCTACTCTTCTTGGGGGTTTTAGAGCATCCTTTAGACTTATCTCTCTTTTATCCCCATTAGGCCCTTTCTCTTTGGACTAACCCACACATACAAGGCATCTTGGGATCCAACAATCATAGACTTTCTCCACATCTCTTCTAAAAGAAGTATTGAAAAGATTTTGTCCATCTTTGAATCTGCATTACCACTACTAATGGCAACAAATATAATTCAAGCAAAGAACAAAGAAACAAGATACACTTATCCTCATCTTCTAACACATCTACTAATGCAAGATTACTTATCATAAAGTTAAATGCATTTGAATGATGTACAATTGAATCACTAGCTTTCTTGTATAAAGAATATATAACTATCTTTTGAGATATAATTTATTGGAGCAACTTTTAGTTTGATCAATATGACCTATTCTCTTCCACAACTTGTACGCAGAGTATTTTGTGGAGATATCTAAGAGGACACAATACATAAGACATAGCCAAATGGTTCCTCATTCTTTCTTGTCCGTGTTCTTCCAATATTCATCATATATTGTCGATAGCTTAGTTTCTTGTGAAATTGGAAACCACTAATCTATCTCTTCTAGGAGATCATCCATCTTCAATTTCTACATCTTGTATCTAGTTCCATTTAATTTCTCAATATATTGCCAAAAGGTAGTGGTCATGGTTTACAATCCTCTTAACAAATATTTTTGACAAATCAAACACTCCTTAACATGCCTCAAAAAATCACCTTTGATCCCCTTTCATGAGAATGGCTCCCTTACCTTCTTGTATATCGCATAATATCCTAGACGACCCGCAAGTGGTGTGTCATGAAATTCTCTCAAAATTATCTCCTCCACCTTTGATTCTAGTACAAGATAAACCTAATCCTTACAAAGAATTGGCTCATCAACCAATTTGTACCTATCATCTTGTATCTTACCATCCAAAATTTAAATAGAAAATGTGTTCTTGGCATATTCAGCTACTATATAAACCTTCCAATCAACATAGATATCAGTCATGAGAAAAAATAAGGTTTCTTAAAGAGTGTGTCAATCACCACATTATTTATCTCTTAACGTCTTCAATGTCAAATTCATAGGCTTGTCTATTACTTACCCATTTGTGTTGCCTATCATTCAAATGCTTTTGATTGACGAAAAACTTCAAGTTGTTATGATCTATTTTCACCACAAACTTCCCATAAACAAATTATTGTCTAAATTTGACTAGTGCATGGATGATGGCTTACATCTCTTTGTCATAAATAGAGAAGTTGATGTCCATATTCTTGAGCTTCCCACTCTCAAAGGCTATAGGGTCTTTGTTTTGCATCAAAACTACTCAAATTCCCTTTATTGAACCATCACATTCTAAGATAAAAGGAAGTGAAAAAAATATAGAATAGCCAAAACAAGACATGAACGCATTACCTCCTTGAGCTTGTCATATCCCTTTGTGTTTAATTTCTCCAAGAGACTTCTCCCTTCTTTGTCAAATCTACCAATGGATCTATAAGTTGTTAAAATCCCTTGATAAACCTTATATAATAGTTCAAATTCCAAAAAAAAACCTCAAATGTGACAAGGTCCTAGGTCTAGACCAATCTCTTATTTCCTTGATCTTCTTCTCATCCACACTAACCCCATAGGAACTAATATTATTCCCCAAGTATAATATTTATGTCAACCCAAACTTACATTTGGGTTATGTGTTGTAGAATGAATGGTGTTCTAGTATTCCAAGAACCCCACTTATGTGATTCAATCAATCCTCACATGTCTTACTATAGATCAAGCTATTATCAAATAAAACCAACATAAATTTTGTGCCTATAGTGACACTTGAAATTTATTTTGTGTACATCCTCATCTCTAACCTTTATCTAGTAATACCCTATTTGTAAATCAATTTTAGAAACTACACCACACCATGAAGCTTATCTATCAACTCAATAATTTCGGGTATGGGGTAGCAATTCAAGTGGTTGCATTTTTATGGTGGGCTCTATAATCAATGCACATCCTCAAAGTACCATCTGTTTTCTTAACCAACACCAAAAAAGAAGCAAATAGACTAGAACTAGGACATGTGTGTCCCATCTACAAAAAAACCTTGATTTCCTTCCATTCTCCTCCTTTTACATCTTAGGGTGGAAATGTAGTGTAGTGATAATGGATTTTTCTCCTTCCTCTAGCTCAATTTCATGTTGAAAACCCTTATCTGGTGGTAAAACTAGAGGAATTTGGAACACCTTACTATGTTCATCCAAGATGGATTGTATGTCAACATGATAAGACCTTCCAACCTTGGATGAATTTGTATCTATAATCAATCACTTTGTTGCCCAAGCCACTTGGTCTCTATAAAAATTTAGTACCATCCTCTTGGTTGAAACCATCATGGAACCCTCATCGGAAAGGCCAGAAAGAACTACCTCTTTCCAATTAAATTTGAATTTCAACTCCAAGATCTAAAAAATTTGTATACTCACCAAGTGAGTACAACCATTTCACTCCCAATGCTAATCACATAGATTTCATCGTGCATCTTGTTCCAGCCTAGATTCAGTTCCAACCATTGAATCATTGCATGGAATATTAAATCCATTAGCCACTGTAACACTCAAAATATTCTATCTTGAAAATCATCTTAGCCATGAATCCCTCATCGATGAAGTTGTGGGTTAGCCCCCTATCAATCAAAACTATCACCCTATGTCCTTATAAGACTCATCTAACATGAATTGGGTGATATCTAGATGCTCCTAAAAGGGTTGTAAGTGTGCCACCCAAATGTTATCCTTCTTGATCCTCATGTTCTAGCTCATTAATAATAACCTTGAGTTTATATTCTCTTACCTCATAACCCTCATTGAAAACCTCCTCAATGAAGTGTGTATGTCTTTTTCCCAAACATGTGTGACCTAGGTGTCATGGCTCTCCACAAATGAAGCTCATTTTTCCTTCAAAATTCATTCTTGGATTCCTCAACCTTGTTTGGTTTTGGAGAATTCCCTTAGGTTGAGGGAGAATATTACGAGTAAATTTCTTGTTCTAAATCAATGGTACATTTTTGGAGTAGAATTTATTTATGGTTATTGAATTCTCAAAATTTATGGCTCTTTGATGGCCTCCTCTAAGGAATTCAAAGAAAATGCCCTTATCAAAACCTTGAATTGTTTATATATATCCTCTATAAAAATAATTATGAGTCTCCTCTCTATTACACTTGTAACCATAATTCAAAGCCTATACAATTCTACCACATAGTGCTCAATTACTCCCTCTTATCTCCATGAAGTGAATCTATAGATCCTTTATGTCAAGCCTCTCCATCAGTATTTTTTTTAAACACTCTAGGGTAGTGATTAAGTTGTGTCCTTGGGTTATAATGCCATGGCACCACCATGTATGAGCTACATCCTCTAAGCGAAGTATTACACACTTGTTTTCTTCCTCCTCATACATAGTTTTTAAGGAGACTAGGTATCCAATTTCTACAAACCAAAATCAAGTTTCAACTCATTGTGTCTTTTTGGTTTAGAGGAAATTCAACATCTAAGTAATTAGGTCATGCCTCTAAATTTCCCATCACTTATAGATTTGGTTTGTGGGTAGCAAACGATAAGGAATTGCTGGAGAATTTATCCTTAGGAGGCTATCACTACTTCCAGTTTTTATTCACCTTGACCTTGAGATGTGAAACCATAAATAAAGGTATTTTATTACATTAGCTCCTAGTTATGGGTGATTTTTACCAATGATAATTCAACCAGATCTATTGGAAATTTTGTTGGTGATGCTAGAATAGGTGATAGAGAGATCTTATTCTTTTAGGGATTGGTGATGGAGTAGGTAATGCCCTAGCTACTTTATTGTCTACCCAAAAAAATATTGTTGATTCTAGTCTATGGAAAGGGAGTTAAATCTTTAGATATGTTTTTAGATGTCCCCTCCTTGTATGGTGTCACAAAATAGTGATGTGTGTACACAAGTATGGTGTTCAAACTTCATGATGACTTGAGACAATTTGAAAACTCACCAAATTCACAAACTTAACAAGAATGGAAATTAATGAGAAGATGGGGTTTGCCTCCTACCTTTCTAATTTTCCTCCTAGGGAGTCCATCCTCTTTATCGATTTATCTTGAAGTTTCAACTCCAAATTTTGATCAATAATTTATAGATTTTCTTTAGAACCTTGCACTCAATGGATATATATAATTGTTTAGGGTGTTAGGGCCCAAAAAGTCTGATTTATAAATTAGACATGTCTTATTTATTTAAAATATGGGTTAGTTCAAAATTAGGTACCATATTTAAATTTTAAATATTGTATTTTATTTTTTTTAAATATATCAATTGGGTGTTAAAAATACTTTTATATTTGTTGGTCGACCTAACTAAAGAAGGTACCTGAAATGTTTGTATGCAAGAACAACCTATATCTTATTACATTTTGATTCATTGTCTTCTTAGTGATCCAAACCCAACCTCCATAAATAGTGATGAAAACCCAAGCTCCATTTATGTTTTTTTCTTAAATAAAACTTGTAAATATTGTTTTGACCTCAAAAGTTTCAAAATCAAATTTAATTATAGTGGTGTTGGGGTTATTTATAAAAGGACAACCGCTTGATTTATTCTAAAGGATTCATCCATAGCTCATATTTAATTTGATCACGAAAGTATATAGAAGCATTGCATAACCATGTGAGATCATGAAGAAGCAATAGGGATTTGCACTTGGAATGTCTTCCAATTTGTTCAAGTTTGCCTAATTGATCCAATATTTTGACTAAACTAAAAGGAGGGGAGAAAGTCTCCTCTTGCACCTAGCACAAGAAACTCAAATGATATCTTTCGACACCACTAAGTTTAGATAACACGAGGGACATATTTTGAAAGACTAGAAGTACAAAGATCAAAATTACAATGGATGTTTAAAATTGTAGATACTAGATCAAAATCACAAGTACAAAGATCACTTCTATAAATGTAAAATTGAACAATGACAATATACCAACTATCTTACTTTAATAAAACTTCACTGTATCAGATCTAATAAACATAACAAATAGTAAATCATTAAACATAAATTACAACAAAACATCTTTCATATCACAAACCCTCTATTAATTTCAAAAAACATATTTATTTAATATCTCTAACTTATTTTCTTAAATTAAAAGAATCTAATTATATTAAGATATTTACTTTATTTATCCTAAAAAACTAAAGAAAGTGAATCAATCTCAAATAAATATTTTTTAAAACTGGTTAAAGATTGCTTACGGTTACTATAAAACTAAATCCATTAGTATCTTGCCTCCATTAAAAATAATTAGCCTTTATTAATTTCCAAGAGTTGGTTTGGAATAACTCAATTCCACTTATATAAAGTATAGAAAGAAAGGAGTTGGTGATCTAACTTATCTACCACTACTAAAGATAAAAGAAAGAGACAAGCTTTTACGTGAAAGGAGTCATCACACTTCAAATTTGATAGTCATTAAAGTTGTCAAATAATTCGTTCATAGACGGTTACTTTTCTATTATCTTTAATATTTGTAAGGTTATATATAGCTTCCAATATATTAATATAAAAAGACAAAAAATATTATTTATTATAGTAATTATTATATATGTATAATAGTTAAATTTGTGTTTTTTTTGTTTTTTTTTTGTTTATTTAGATTTGTGTTTATTTTCAGGAAGTATTTTCATATATAGATATATTCATAAAGTCAAGTTTTTTGTTTTATAGTTATCAATTTATTTTACTAAATATTATCTTATATGGTTACTTGTAATGGTGTAAAATTAGAGTTTCTACAATTACATATATGAAAATCACTAATTTTTACTTAGGGACCATTACATTAAAAATAGGGGTGAACCCAATAGATCTAGCCATAAATTAGCAAGGATAGGGTTGAGAATTCTATTGGATTTATTGGGTTTGGATTGATTGCCCTCTTTTAACTTGAATTGTAAAATGTTGAAATTAGGGTAAATGTGTTGGAATTGAAGTGAAAACACATGAACAACGAGCCACAATCGTCGGATCAAGCCACAAACCTGGATCTGAGGAATGTAAGTATATCCGGATCTGTTCCCAGAAGAAGCTCCTGAAATGTCAGGATCGTTATGCCCGTCGCACCCGTCCTCCACACTTTTCTCCGTCCAAAGGGCAATCTGTTCATCACTGTAAATAAAGCCAATTTTGAAGATTTGTAGCTATGTACCTATTCTTGCACACACTAGAGAAGGGAAATAGGTTGGGAATGAGGGTTTGCCAGACGCACTAGTAGAAGCAGATCCTATAGAGGCAAAGGTAAAAGCAGCCGTTTCACCCCTACCTCCTAGCAGCAGCACTAATGGAGCTGCCGAAAGTCCAATAGGCGATCCCGAGCGAACAGCTATAACCACTGGAACGAGCAACACCCACCGCAAATACCCACGTAGTTACGGCCACCTAGGTGACAACTATGACTTGGCCCTCTCCCCCTACCCCTGGAGTAACCCTAAGCAGTAGCAAAATCACTAATGATATACCTCTTAATGGAGTTGTGTTTGTCTCCATAAGGAATAAGGTTTTCATGAAGTCTTCATATACATAGAACATGAATGCAAACTCCCATGCTTGAATCTTGACCTTACTTATGCTCCAATGCTTGAAAGAAGATTGGTTGCTTGCTCACTTGAATGATTGATTGCATATGATTGTTAAATTTGAATTGTATATCAAAATGAGAGGGGTATACCTCCTTTTATACTTGCCCATTGAAAAACAACTTTATTTTTCAACATGAGCTGGCATGGGATCTAGGTCCCAACTAAAATGATGTGACCTTTAACGGACCCAAAAATGTGTCCTGATTGGGAGGACCAAGGCACTGGGTGCTCTGGTCTCTAAGGACTAAGGTGTTGACACCCTAGTCTTGACCAATCATGAACCAAGAAACAAGGGGGAAATGAAGTGCAAGGTGAAAATAATGAAGAATTTGCATGGTGTGAGTAGAATCAGGGCTCCAATCAGGCCTTGGGACATGAACGCCAAGGTGAGGGCCCAAATGAGGACAAAATTGTAAGGGAGTACAATTTAGGACACTAAATTTAGCCCCTACTTTAGTGGGAATATGAGACTAAGCATATTCTCGATAAATTACAAATGTTCACATTAAAAAATTTTATCAAGACATCAAAGAGACAAGACTCACTAAGCCCCTAGCACACTTTAGGGTCTTACTACTTTAATATTAAGATAAAAGGGACATCATAAGAGAAAGAAAAAGAGAACCATGACTTCCAACCTAGCAAGGTTCACTTACTATGAGTCACGAAAAGAAAAATACCAAAATTAAAAGGCAAAAGGCTAAGTTTGCAAAGTAACTTGAGTATCAAGATATGCAAAAAGAGTGAAGCATTGAGCAGAGTGTATGCCCCCACGTTAAAGCAATTGTGTATGCCTTATTGGGAGCAATGACTTTAAGGTAGTATACATTCATCCAAAAGATAAGAACATTATCACAATGATATTCCCCCAAGAAAGATACATCAAAGGACAATGATCACAAAACACATAAGAGTTCTACTTAACTCTGAGGTCAGTATGCTCTTATGATAAATAATGTATATCATGTATATATTTGCATTGAATTATGCTCATCCCCCAAAGAAAGTAGTTTAACCACAATGGAAGAAGGGCACATGTGTCTTTTGAGCCAAAATGGGAGAGACCAAAAGAGATCTCAATGCTTTACATCGTCCTCAAGTAGACAGCACTAGGGACAACAAATAGAAGAATAGAGGAACAAATAGAGGAAATCTACAAACAATCAAGAGAGGAGAGAGAGAAAGAATATACAGCATGAACAAAGCTAATCAAGCAAATCATCCACTTCCCAATCTTGCTCAACATTGTTTTCAGAAGGTGGACAATATGCAAGAGGAGCAACTTTGAGCACAGTAGAAGGAGCTACCACAAGTTCCAAACAAGGACCATACTCTAATGATGGATCACTTTTGTCTATTACTAGGAGCTAGGATGAATGCTTGGGATAATTGTTTAGATAAATCATTGTTAACATCAACATATTCATATTCATCACTTGAATCATTAACATTGTTAGCATGAACATCATTTTCATCCATCTATTCATCCAGATTAATAAAAATAGGATCTTTAATAGGAATAGAACATAAACCATCATTTTTCTTCAACATTTTTAATCTTGGAGATTTAGGTTGAACTTCCTCCCTAGGATTAGGTGAAGGCTAGACAAATGGGATCATGTCAACATTTGGATTCTTCGAGGAGGAAATGGGTTAAGAAGCAATTTCATGAGCCTTACCACAATGTCTCTGTTGGCATTCTCTCGCACAATAGCTTCTTTTAGTTCTAGCTAAGGGTTGTGAAGGTTTAAGATCAATTGACATAGGTTTCTTCTCTTCTTTTAAAAAAGGAGGGATAGGAGAAAGTCTACTAGGTTGAAATATAGGAAATGTTGGGTGCTTTCCTTTGTAAGATGTAGGAGGCAGAACCGCAACATATAAGGGAGGAATGGAACCTGTGTAGGAAGGAGACCGAGTCCATGAAGAGGAGGAATAGGTCTAGGGTCTCTAGGCTTACTCAAAGATAAGATCAAATCATTCTTCCACTTTTGATAAGATTGAAAAAGAGCATCACTTCTAGGTTTAAGAGGTTCAAATTATTTAGACCAAAAGTAATCATGATTAACATCTACATGCCTCACCGTGGGTTGGTACATGCTATCATTAATTGTTATGATTTTGTCATTATGAGGGAATTTTAAACACTTATGAATGATAGAAGGGATCACTTTCATGGAAGAGAGCCAAGGATGTCCCAACTTCACACGAGATTGATCCGATGTAGGAATGATAGCAAAAATGACATCTAAACACTTACTACCAACCTCAATGGGAAGAGAAATAGAAATGATGGCGAGGTGATAGAAACCATCAAAGATCTTAATCACGGCATCAAATTTAGTGTATATTACTTGATGAAATTGTAAACTATAAAGATATTCTTCAGTTATCACATTCACCATACATGCTAGATCAATAAGAACCCCTCATGAGATTATGTCATTGATCTTCAGAGTGATATATAGTGGGTCGTCAGGTGCTTCAATTGTCTCACTAGGATCAAAGGTATTGCATAGGTCCTTAGGACATGCAGATTTATCAATAAGATTCATCACATTATTAGACTCAAGGCCAAGTTCATTGGGATAAAGTTCAAGATGTTCACACTCAACCACATTAGCAGAATGGGGTGGAAAAGGATTACTAAAGATTTGGAGGTTTTGATATGGAAGAAATACAGATTTATTTTCCTTATCATTCACACCAGCTATAGATATGGTATTGTTATCAATCATTGGAATAGAAGAACTTCCAACATTCTCATGAAACAAGTTATCCAAATTAGGCTCCATATCCTTAGTAATTAAACCTTGGAAAGCCTTAACTCTACAACTTCTTGCGGGAATCTTATAGGTAGGGCTAATGATAGTTGTATACACATAAAATAGGTTATGAGCAATTAAATAAATATTTTATATTTATTTAATAATTATTCTTCTATTAAATAGTTAATTTGAAAAGATTAATTTATTTAATTCACTCTATATTCTTCTATTAATTAATTTAATTGAAATATTTTATTAATTAATTCGTTATATCCTTTTCTTCTAGTCAATTAATTAAATATATAATATTTAATTATTCCTCTATCTACTATGCTATAGTCTCATCAATTAAATAATTTCTTAATTATTTAATCCCTTTTCCAACTCACCTTTCCATCTCCACTTCATCTTTCCTTTGCCAACTCATCCATCATGTGGTTAAATTAATTCAACAAAATTAAATTAAATAAAACATTTATTAGCCACTTATCTCCAACTTCCAAAATAAATGAAATATTGTGTACATACATATATTTCCTAACCTTCTTCTATATTCTCTCCAACATCCCTATATCTTAGGAGGACTTGAGTCCACTTGTCCTCTCATTCCTACATCTTCTCCAACTATCTTATATCCTCTCAAATCTTCAACTCAGTCAAGGTGAGATGAGTGACACTTGTCTTCTCCTTCCCCCTTTCTCTCAACCTTCAACCTCTTACTCATAGCCATCCAATTTGCAATATTCGATCATGACCATTGATCTCTGCCACCTAAGCTCATGCACTCAAAAATCTATAAAAAGAGGTCTCCTAGGCCATTTTGAAACTAATAGCTAATCATATTGTCATTCTAGGAGTCTTTATTTTGCATCCGTGAGTTTGAGTTTGAAGCAATTAGCAATTTTAGAATTTTTATCATAGCTTAAATAATATGCATATGCATATCATAGTATCAGTTATCTATCAATCCATTCTTCATATGCCATCTTGAAAGCTACCAGTGCTTGTCTGAGAGAAAAATTATCTGCAACCAAGAATAATGGAGTTAGGACACAATGAGACATAAATCATGAAGGTATAATCTCTTTTATTTATTTTTATTTCATGTTGTTTCATTAGTTGAAGCTAAATTTTCCTGTAGCTTTCTTTTATATCTCATGATGGACTAACAAGTTTCAGGACATTTCTTTGGAGTTTAACTTTAGCCTCAACATTTTTGGCACCCACCGTGGGGCTCAGGCCTCGCACTTACCTTTCTAATATCTTGTCTTATTCTCGTAGAATCAATTTAACGCTTTTGTAAGTCAGTTTCACACATCTGTGAAATTTGACAGCGCATTTGTTAAGTAGGTTAGCGATTTTATCACTTAGGTTAACGCATGTTTTAAATAGAATAGCGCTTTTAATCATGAATTAGCATATTCAAGAAATAGGTTAGTGCCTTTGTCGTACAGGTTAGCACTTTTTTTGTTTAGGATAACGTTGTTTTCATCTAGGATAGCGATTTTGCTCATTAGGATAGCGCTTTTGTAGTTTTAGCGCTTATGTTCTCTCAGTGGGTGAAATCTGAATTTTTATAATATGAAAGCTAACAATTTTGTAGGTCTGAATATCCAAGACTTAAGAATTTGAAAACTACTGACATTTGTGAGTGTAGGGTTCATTTTGAGAAAATTTCATCCATTTCCTCACTTAGCTAAATTAAGGGTTTTTCAAGTAAAACTTCATATCTTGCTCATCTAGTCTAACTAGGAGGATAATCAACAACATGCAACTTGCATTTGAGTGTTTTCCTTAAAGTAGTTGCACATAGTTTTTTTAGAAGGCTTAAAATAAACCTTTGTCTTTCATGTTAATTTGAAAGTAGTAGGAAATTATGCTCTCACCCTAATAAGGTGATCAGAAAACTAGACCTACTTCCTTTATGTGTAACCTTTAGAGGGTCTGCCTTCCCGAGCTACCTTGAGGGGGGCAGTGAGAGGAAAACAACCCAAGTGGAAATGGGCTAATACCGAGTCCTTTCAATCCACTCTAAATAAATCGTGTCTCTGAAGAAAGTCATGAACAACATGTGTTGATTAGTTCATATCGACACTATGTTTTCCCATAAACCCTATGGAGTGTAACCTCTATAGGCTGGGAACCTTTTGTATTTACAGAGTTTAAAGTGATGCATGTATGGCCACATGACCAAAATCCCTTACTAAAAATCTTTTGTATTTGCTTCCAAAATCCTTCTAATTGTTGGTGCAAGAGGTCAGACCTCTGAAATGGCTCACACACATACCGTTCTTAGTAGAGATATGAAGTTTACCATGGGGAGTTTTCATGGAAACTGGTGCTTGGTTTCCTCAGAGAAGTGAGTTTCGAGGGTGGAGTCAGTGGGGTCAAGCACCTAAATATCAACTCTGAATAGCGTAGCCTCGGGGGAAACCCCATGTGAGATTCAACAATTATTGTCTCGGTCTACCATAGGATTTGTGCTTGATTGTGCACTTTGATTTCCAAAACATTGTGTCTTTTGTGTCTACAAAAACGTTCTAAAAAATGGTCAAAAACTTGAAAAATCACCAATCCAAATTAAGAAAAAATTCGATAACTTGCTGGAAAAATTGAAAAATCTCTTTAACACAGTCAAAAGCTCACATTTGTTGCACATAACAATGTTTTTTACCAACAAAATAGTGCTTTTAAACAACAGTACAATGCTTTTATCCCTTAGAATCACGCATTTGATCATTGGAATAGCACTTTTGAACATGAAACCATGCTTTTACATCGTAGTTCAGCGCTTTTATTCCATAGAGCAGCACTTTTATCACATAGAGTAGCGCATTTATCGTGTAGGTTAGCGCTTTTGACAAATAGGTCAGCACAACTATTTTCCCGCATCTGAAACAGAGGGCATTTCTGCATATCACACCAAAATTTCAATGTCATTTTCACATACCCTTTTTCGAGTAGATTTGTCTTCAACTATCACAAGTCTTTAAACTGGTCAAATAATCAGGTTATCAATCAAATAGGTTATTTCCAAAGGTTTTCATAAGCATAAAACATTCAACAAGTTAGTGATTCAACCATCTTAAGTGCAAAAAGATCAACATTATTATCAGTTTCTCATCAGGATACATCAAATCCTCTATCACAAAACTAGATCTTGTTAATCTTTGTTCATTATCTTGGATATATCATTCCTATTTTGAACCTAGGTTATATCAAAATAATAATTGCACTCACATTGGAATCAAACAAACTTGTAAACCGTCATATGCTTATATGACTTTTAAATATCACCTTAAGAAAAGAAAACCTAGTTATAAGGCTACTCTAAAGAGGATAAGATTCTTGTATATCAATCGCAAAATCTTGTTAAAACATAGGACATTCCTACACCATTTTCATCACTATTCATGTGGTTACAAAACAGAATTTGATAGAGAACTTTTGCAAGGATGTGTTTTTCAACAAAGAGATGCTTTATCACAACGCACTAATAACAGTGGTAAAATCAACAAATCTTATCTTCCTAAACCAATAATCACTTATTGAGTTGCATTTAGAAGGTCATAACTTGGAAAGTTTTCAAATCAATCACATGCCAGTTTGGACTGGAGCTCAACACGAGCAGTTCAGAAGACAACAAAAACAAATGGAAGAGGAAAATCCAATGTTTCATCAATTTGGATACATAGATGTTGATGAAGAGGTAGTCAATAACACCATTACAGACCTTAAACAAGATTTTAAATTTGATAAACTAATGAAAAATTTACTAGAGAAACAAAAGGAAAAATACCTTCTAATGTTGGCAAAATCAGGAGCTAAATTGCCACAAGACTTTAACATAGAAAGTTTGAAACAAGATGCACGAACAAGTAACAATCAAAACATTGATGATTCAAATAACTAAGATGTAAATCGAGTGAATCATGAAAAAATAAGACAAGATAGAACAAGATAAGACCATGATGATACAAGGAGAGAGTGTGGTGAAAGAACAACTTATGAGGATCCAAGAAGAACCCGTATTGATAATCCTTTGTTAACTCTCGCTCAACAAATGCAAACCTTGCAACAACAAATACAGGATATGCAGAGTGGAACAAGTTCTAAGAAATATTCATTAGAGGACATCTGCCCATATCCTTTTGACAAAAGTTTAAACATGATACCATTCCCCCAATATTGTGAAATCCCTAAATACGATAAATATGATGGAAAATCTGATCCTAGAGATCACATTAGGGAATTTTGCACTATGAGTATGGAATTTGCACACAATGAAACTTACCTGATGCGACTATTTTCTAGAAGCTTAAGTGGACAATCAATAGAATGGTTCTCAAGACTACTATCTCAGATTAAATCTTTTGAAGAACTTGTGAACAAATTTATCTAGCAATACTCCTATAACATAAGAAATGAGATAACCATGCTAGATCTAGGTAATGTCAAGCAAAATAATGGTGAACCTTTCATGGTCTTTTTACAACTATGGAAATGAATGTTCAACAGATATCTCAGAGATGTACCTGATCAAGAGAAAATGGACATATTCATTGACAACCTTGCTAGAGAAATGAGTTACCATCTTAAAATGCAATGTCCTCCTTCTTTTTTAAAAATTATTGAAAATGGTTTGAAGATAGAATATGCAATGGTAAAGAAAGGAGAGTTAAAACTCTACAACAGTTCCTACAATAACAACAATCACAACAACAACAATGGTAACAATAACAATGACAAACCTAAATTTTGTTCAAAGAATAGGAATGTTACCAATGGAGGAAATGATTACAACAATGTTATCAAACAACAACAATCAAGAGAACAGTAGATCTAAGTCTTTCTTCTCCAATCCTCATAGGAAATTCACAAATATTGGAGAACCGTTCGAATCAGCTTTGAAGACTCTTCTTGTAAATAAATTGATTACCTTACCAGAAGAAAGGAATTATGAATCTCAAGTCAAACCTAATTGGTGGAATGACAATCATTTTTGCAATTATCATCGAAACAAAGGACACCAAACCAATGATTGTCAAAGATTGAAGCACCTTATTCAAGACTTGATTGATAATGGAACTATCACAATGGATAGTCATAAAACAAATGAATTGCATTTAGCATTCAAAACTCCACTCCCAAATTATGAAAAAGGTGAACAATTTAGATCAAAAGATGACAAAGGCAAAGCTAAATTAAACTACACTTACACATATGATGATGTGGTAAATGTCATCATCGTTAAAGAAAAAACATCTTCATAACCAATCGTCATTATAAGAAGCAAATCGAAAGTTACATTTATGGGTATAACAAATAAATTAACATCCACTACAAGACAATATAATTTAGTGGAACAATTACAAAAGATACCCGCTCAAATTTCAATTTTGGAGCTCCTAAAAATTTCACCTATGCATAAGGAAATATTGGAGAAGGCTCTAATGGAAACAAGAGTTTCAAAAGACCTGGATGTGGATCAATTCCAAAACATGGTGGGACACCTCATAGCCCCACATTGCTTATCCTTTTCTGAAAATGATGACACATCCTTGCAACACCCTCACAATGTTCCCTTACATGTTGAAGTCACCATTCATAAAACCTGTGTCAAACGCATACTCATAGATGGTGGAGTTGGCTTGAACATTTGTGCATTAAGTTTAATAAAGGCTTTGGGATATTCAGAAAATGCAATGGATCCAAAAAATAAAATAACTATCAAGGCGTATGATGAGGAAGAATGTTCTTCTAAAGGGACTATGGTGTTACCAATCAAAATAGGACCTATGGAAAGAGATACATTGTGCCAAGTTCTAGACTTGAATTTATCTTATAATATTCTTCTGGGAAGACCATGGGTTCATGACATGCAAGCGGTTCCTTCTACATACCACCAGTGTGTTATGTTTCCTCATAATGGACAAGAAGTCACTATAGTTGCAAACTCCAGTCAATATTGTAATAATCTAAAACCAACACAAGATCCAAGAGTTCCACATAACAGAGAATCGGTCTACCCCACCAAAGAAAATCAAGAAAAATTATTGGAAACCTTTGATAAAAAGCTTAAATTAAATGATGAAGGGATGAGAAAGTATTATTCGCATAACTTGCCACTTTCACCTAAATCATATAGAAAGCCTACAATTGTTCAACCACGGATCCCGGATAAATTAGTTGAAATGTTTGATGGAGCATTTGTTAGAGTTGGAACACTTGCAGAAGAAACCAAAGACAAGGACATTCTTAGTTGGTTGTACAAAGATGAAAATGAAACTATAGAAACAGATGCAAATGTTAATATTCCCATAGAAAAATATGGCAATGGTTATAAGATCATGAAAAAGATGGGATATGAAGGAAAATGACCAATTGGCAAGTGACAAGAAGGTATTTCAAAACGTATTTATCCTCACACAAAATCTAAAGAAGATAAATCAGGACTTGGATATCCTAAATTAAAGCAAAAACAACATAATTATCAACATCCAAGGTGGAGAAAGAAAGCAGCCCCTAAAGAAGAACCATGGCAAGAAAGGCTACAACAAGCAACAAAAATAGTAGCTAACAAACAAAAACAAGAATAATATGAGAAATAGAAGGAAGAACTTGCAATCAAAAGAGAAGAAGAATCTTGCAAACAAGTTCAAGGAATACAAACAAACGTGGAACCTGATCAAGATACTCTAGAAATAGTGAAAGAACAGATGACCAAAATCAGAGAACTCTTCTCACCATATAACATTCTTGTTAGGTATAATGGTGTGATTCTAGAAAATGGTTTAGAAACAGATTCAAACGAATATGAATGGGGTCCAAATCCATCATCTAATTTATCAAGTGAAGAAAGGGATGAAGAACAAGCAGTTATTACAAATGAAGACTCATCTTTCACAAAACAAAGAATATAGTTGGAAAGAAGACAAGAAGAGTTCATAATTCTGAGGAAAGAGGCATATGCAAAACAACAAAGGAAAGAGGATGAAAAATTACAAGAAGTAACACCATAATAAACATAAACAGTTATTGACCAATCATCAAAAGATCAACAAAATATCAAATCTACATTAAATGTTGAGCCAACAATATTAAGGTATGGAAGAACCATAGAAGAATTAATAGATAGTCAAGCAGGATTAACTATTAGTCTAGAAGAAGTTGAGTTCGAGAGAAGACAGAAGATAGCAAGAGAATCCTCTATGTCACATGCACAAGTATGTCTACTTCAAGATACAAATGAATCTATTGAAATTGATCAAGAGGGAACCTATAGTATCAAAGATGTATGTGTTGATATAATTCATTCATTTGAGGGACAAATGTCAGATGGTGAGTCACTTGATTGTGAATCACAAAATACCAATACTAATTTCATTAGAGCTAATTGGAAAGCACTTGGGAGAGATTATCCTCAAGAGAGTTCTATCTATGACATTACCTATGATGAGCTTATAAGGAACTGAGAGGGGGGGGGTGTGAATTAGTGCAAGTAAGAACAATACAAATCTGATTATCAATTTCACCAACTTAAAACTTAATAGGCATATAAGAAATAACACCAAGTATGCAATCACCACATAAAGCATAAACCACATGACACAAGAGTTTATACGTGGAAGGGAAAAACCATGGTGGGAGTAGGTACCCACAAAGATCCACTATCTGCAGTATAGAGATCTGACCAGTTAAGGTCTACAACACCCGGTTAGAAGTGTCTAAGCCTGATTAAGAGCTTTATAAAAAGGCTCGTGAGGAACAGCCCTATTAGGAGCTACCCAAGTTACTGGGATTTGCAAACAGAAGTTATTGTGTCACCTAGTTAGAGGATTTAATGATCATAACTGTTAGGATCTGACTGCACCCTGTTAGGAGTGACCTTGTAAGAGGATTTTCTTATTGCAACTATTAGGGAGACAACAAGTACAAATGATCTCTATATAACACCTTCAATGTCTAATAAGATCTACTTCAGATAATTACAACATCACATAAACTTCATCTCTCAACTCTTCTGATCACCTCACTATCAAAAATTTAAAAAAATCACTAATAATATTTTACACTTTCAAGCTCATACACATATATCTCCTTTCATACCTTATCACACATTTAAAATCATCATTAGGTTGGTTAGAACCTTGTTTACAATTCCCTAGGTTCAATGCATCTAGACAATGTTGCATTGTACGCTTTAGTTATGTCGGCCACCAACATAAAAAATCCAATTCTATGTCTTTTTACTGATCTGAGTGATTTTCATCACTACCAGTTAAGTCTTAGTCAGAATACCTGCTCTGTCAATCAAATCTCATTCATATGATCGAATCAGCACGTACGATCACGATCATAACTTCAGCTACCATCCTTCATTGCTGTTGTAAAACCGCATCAGCTCATTCTTCATAGATTTCCTGTACCAGTTGGCAGAATATAACTCTGTCTGTCTTTTACCGACTAAAGTCCTGATTACCGGTTCTGATAAAACTATCTCTGCTTACTAGTTAAGCCTTGTCAGTTGACCTATAGGACTTAGATGACTATAAAAACATAGTTTCCATCAATGACAACATACAACATAGTCATCATACAACAATCTAATCAAACATGCACCGGTTGCATCAAGCAAACAAAAAATTACCAGTTTAGATCAAATGATCAAATGCCAACAATCTCCCCCCTTGGCATTGATGGCAACACTTAGAAAAAAAATAAAAATTGTCGACTAAGTGTGCAATAAAAAAATTGACTAAATGACATGTACACCCCCTTAGCAATTACTCCTATTACTCCCTCTTTACATTACATACAAAATTTTGACTGACTCTTAACTATTACTCCCCCTTTGACAACAATGCCAAATAAATAAGTAAAATACATGAAAGATATATACATTTTACATCAAAATTTTCATCAGATATATACATTTTACATCAAAATTTTCATCAGAGCATATATATAAATATAAGAGTCGTAAATTTTTTACAAAGTAATTTTAGAAAAAGCGTCACTGAAATGACACTTCAACTATTTGAGATCATTATCCCATGTCTCTAACAGTGTGTCGGTAATCTCAACATGTGTCTTTGTCTGTCTGGCTAATTCCTCCATTACATCAATTGTTCTCATCTCAAGTGTAGCCAAAATAGCCTCCAACTTCGTGCATGCTCACTGTAAAATTTCAACTTTAGGAATCAGTTGAGTCTGGAGCTCCTTCAGTGATCTAACCTGTTTGACCTGCTCATGTTCATACATCTCAAGTTTGTGATGTAAGTCTATAACTGATCTGCCAAAATGAATAGCTGAGTCATTTAGTGGCCCAAATGTCTCACTTAATATTTCAAGTTATTTCTCAGCATCTTCCCTTTTCTCCTTCAAGTCAACACAAAACAGTGAAAACTTAGAAATAGTAATCAAAATCTTTCCTTCGGTTACTAGTGCGTTCTTCAACTTGTCTTCATTAACCGCGAGTGCTACCTTACCTTTATGTATCTCAAACATCAAGATTCATGTCCTTTTATTCTTGTAATCCTTTTCAACTGATATATATGTTGCATCTTCAAAATGTTTGAGTTGATCTCCAACATCGATAACCAACTATCCAAGTTTGTCAATGGGAGTGACAAAACTTTCAGTATTAGTCTCTGATAGGAGACTAGACAAAATATCAACTGCTACCTTGATTGTCTCAGCCTCTCTCTGTTGTTCCTTCATTCTTTTCTTTTGAGCTCTAGATTGCATTGTTGTTGCAATCTCTATCAATTGAGAAGAACTCAAATTGTCCATATCAATAGGTCCTTTAATGCTCACCGAGTCGTCATCACCATCATTAATTATTTTCTTCTCCTTTGACTTATTTTTCTCTACCTTTTCTTTCTATGTTTTCTCCTTCTCAGTCTTATCTTCTTCTATCTTCTCTTCCTTTGTGGTGTCCTTGACCGGTGGTGGTTGTGTCTCCACATTTTGTTCATTCACTGGTACTTCCTCATCAGTCTTTTCAGTATTCTTTTTATTTTGATTGTCATCAACATTTACACTTACCGATGGAATTTGATTATCAGTAGACTGTGTGTTCACCGGTGGCTCATCAGAGCTCTTTTCTTCAGTTTGCTTCTCCACTTGTTCCTCTTGTTGCTCATGTTGTTTAGACATTTGAACATCAACATCAAGTACATCTATATTATCAACATTATCTCCAGTGTTATCATTAGGAATGAAAATTGGTTCAATATCAATCAAATCATCATACATATACTTGTTATCAGGTTCAAAATTTGTGATCTTAACACCTTTAGGAAGTTCTTCTGACTTAGGCTTTTGAGAACTATCCTCCTCAACTTCTTCATATTTTTCTTCGTCTTCATCCGGGATGAGACCTAAAGCCTTCTTAATCAAAATCTCAGTCTCCTTCTGGACTGATTTGGTCTCTCCTATTAACATTCTTGTTAATCTCTTCTTGGATATGAATGATGCCTTTTCTTTAACCTTTATTTGTTCAATTTCTTCTTCACTTGCTTCCGGTTGCAGGTGCTTAAAGATATAATCAATAAATTATTTGTCTTGGCTAATGGTTGCTTGCCACCTTGCATCAATAAGATTATACAAAGATTCGGGAATCTTCCCTTGCAACTCAATAAGGGCTCTGCTAAATTTATTCATATTGAAGATGACTGCATCTTCAATCTCCCTTTGTTGACTTTCAAATAAATGAACAAACAATGGATTCAAACCTTTGTATATCCCATAATCCTTGATTATTTGAACCATTCTATTGAAAGAATCTTCTAATGTAAATGGTTTCTTAGGTGAATTGCCCTTACCGGTTGCCTTAGGATTCTTAACACTTGCTCTAAGTGCTCTTTTATCCTCCTCTGATTTAGTAGCCTCTTCATCATTTGTCCATTTGTGGGCTTGTTGCTTATTCCTCTTTCTGGTTTGAATTGGTTTAGCAGGTGGATCAACAATTTTCTGTTTCCTCCAGAACTGAATTTTAGATGGTTTCCCTCTTTTTGATTCAGTCGGTCTGTCTTCTTCCATCTTCTTCTCTGTTGCTTTGTCTTTTGTAGCTCTAGTCTTACTGGTAGGGGAACTAGTAGGGGTACCGGTAGGTGCACTTGATGCTTCACATTTCTTTGTTGTGTACTTAGCCCTTGCTGCTACTATCTACTCCTTTGTGAAACATGTTTGCTCAGCAAAATCTTCAACCTCCTTCCTTATCTTCTTAGCAATCGTAACTCAGAGTGGACTTGTAGAGATATTTTTTTGTAAGTCCCAAATCTTTCTACAGTGGTATCCGCCAGTTGCTCTAACGGATGGTTAACATAAGAAATGAGTAGATCCTTGTCTACCTCATATCCTATAGGTAATATCCATGTGGTTCTAGGAATAAATTCTTTCATCATACAAGTGTCAGTATCCACCATAAAACAAATTGTATTCTCATACCGGTTGACTACTTCTGCTGGTATACGTTCTCTAGCATGCATTTTCTTTTGAAATTCCTTGAAGTAACCCCATGAAATATCATCAAACTTATCCTTCAGTATCCTAATATTTTTCTTCATCTGAAGTAGTGCAAGGGTACCTTCAATCCATTGAACATCTCCAATACCAGGAAAATAGTTTTGGAAATGGAAGAACAATCCCAAAATCAATTGTCCAAATTTGAATCTCAGCTTCTTATCTTTCTTTATAGCTTCTAGATTCACCATCAGTTGACTTCTTAGTGCCTCTGCCACCATCTGGTAGGTTGTACGAGTAACTGTTGCCGGTAAACTCTTCATTCTGCTAGAATAGTAGTGTAGGCACCCAAATCTATCCAGTTAATTAAATGAATACTTGGTATTTATTTGATTATTTAACCATCAATCAACAATTAATTATTTAATTAATTCATCTTAACCCTCTTCTCCTATTTAATTAAATAAATTATTCAATTTATTTGATATTGTCTCACAATAAGATGGTTCGTGCATGATTAATATTCAATAAACCTAAAAACCATTTAAATGAGATATCAAGAAAGATTGAATAAGATCATGAAAACAAGACAAAGAATACTCATGAAGCTCCCATTGCAAATAGCTCTTGTCCTTCACGAACTTTGCTAGCTCCAAAGTTTGACTAATGGAGAGTTGGAGAGACATGGAGTGAATGTGGATTGATCTCCTTGTGCTCAACAAGGTAGGTGGATTGATATTTGGATTGGATTTGAATGATGGATATGAGGATTTGGATTAGAAGAGGATGAGAGAAGAAATAGGCAGCATGACAATGCATGAGAAGTGGATCTTTTGTGAAGAGAATTGGCTCCAATTTATAGATTGGAGAAGGCAAATGGAGGGTCAAGATTGATTTGATTATGTAGGGTTGAGATTGATTTTAGAGAGAAGGCATGGATCAAGAGTGCCTTGGGAAAATAAACAGGAATATAAAATTTCTTTGGAAAAAGGGGGGAGAAATTTGAATTTCAAACTTGAGGAATTAAAAATTCCAAAATAAGGATGCATTGAGGGATTCAAAGAAATTTGAATTTCTTTGAGAGGCTCAATGTTGATGTGACACGAGTGGGAATTAAAAATAGGAGAATAATGATAAGCATGATTATGAGAGATTCAAGAAGGATTAATTAGGTTGAGAGGGATTAGGAAAAGTGATTTGTAGGAATCACATGACTAGGTTAATTAATTAAAATTAATTAACTGAGTGAGTTTTTAGAGGAAATAATTATCAAGAGGACTTTAGAAGAATAGGGGAATAATTAATTTATTTGATAAATTAATTATTGGACAATAGTGATAGGATTAATTAAATTAGATTTAATTGATTATGAGAGGAATAAGGATAACACAATTAAATTAATCAATTATGTTGATAGGCTTAAATTAATTAAATATTAATTTTAGGTGTCTACATTTTGCCCCTCTTTGATATGGCATCGTGAAATGATGTTATATCAAAGAAGAATAAAACATAGTGGAAGAAAAGGATAAGGACTAGTAGCATGATGCCCTAGTCGCGAGATGAAGAAAAGGATAAGGACTAGTAGCATGATGCCCCAGTCATGAGCTGAGGAAGAATGATAAGGAGGAAGGATGACGAGGAAGCAATGGTATGCCCCCTCGAGAGGACATGCGGGTTCAAAGAACACGGGTGTGCTCTCGAAAGGAATTAGAAGAATAAGTGATGAAATGATGAAGATAATGAAAGAGGGAACTAGGATGAGTTGGAGTGTTGTGAATGAAATGAGACAAAGAAATGATAAATGGATTGGATTTCTTGTTGAGCAAATATAGAGAGCAAACCTAGATTTGATATTGCCATGGATAGTCTACCCCACTGATTATAAGAACCAGGATGATAAGAAAATCTGAGCCGTCAACTGATGCTCAGTCAAACAAGAATGCCTTGCACACAATCATGCAAGTGTTGATAAACACTAATGCAAGGTTGTCGGTTCATACAAGGAAGACCTTCAAACACACCATGCCATGAAAACTATGCCCCATTATACACCAGCAAAGACATACCAAGATATAGGATGATCAAGGCAGTCCTAAACAAGTATAGTCCTAGGAAACAAGATTAAAAACAAAGCGAAAAGCTCAATCATACAAACAATATGCACATGACCAACTGATATCTCTTGCCAAGAGTAGGAAATGGATTTGGATAAATTGTCGGACTAGGGAAGGATGCATCCCGATGGGCAGGGTGATGGATTGATTGATGGATGACAAAAGAGAAGTTGGATGTGCAAGATCTGCGAATGAGAGGATTGTCACTTGGATTTGATTAGCGTAGTATGGATGGGTGCTTGGATTAGGCACAAATCGGTGCAAGCTCAGTTAGATGATGAAAGCTCGGTTTGATGGATTGGATAGGATTAGAAGAAGGATAAATGATTATAAATGATGAAAAGGGGGATGGATGATTGAATAGGATTGGATTGGGGATGAGATTAATGATTGAATTGGAAGAGATGGAGAATATGATTGGATGAGATAGGATTGGATTAGAAATTGGATTGGATGGAACCAATGACAAGGGAGAACCAAGGATTAGGTAAGAGGATGGATGAATGGAGGAAGGGAGTTATTGTTTGGATAAGAGATAGGTGGATGGAGTGGATTGATATGGATAAGATATGGAGGAATAAAGGATGGAGGGTAGGGTGATGGAGACCCAAGGACTATGTTGCAAAGGAGTTCAATGCCCCACACTAGAGGTAGTGGAACAATGAATGGTGGATAAAGATGTATGAGGTGGGAGGATGATGTGTAATGGATATGGATGGTAGAGGAATTTAAGGCTTGAATGCTCCAAAGAATGCATGCATATACATTGTTTTGCCTCTTGTATGATCAAGATAAAAGATAGGAATGGAGGATTCATTTTGATAGGATGAGGGATATGAGATGGAGGATAGGGATAGGATAGTCAAGATCAAAGATAGGGAAGGAGAATGGACTTAGATATGATGTAGATGGATGGGAGGATTGTGTGGATGAAGCTTGCCTCCAAGTGTAGAGTGCAAGGGGATGAGGGGATTACACATGATGCTTGTTTGCCAATTTTTCATCATGATACTTACCCAAGGCACCACAAGAAGTGGTTTTCACCATTGGATGAAATGATTTTTCTTTAATTTTTATTTTTTTGATTTGATTTGATTTTTTGTATTTTTCTTGATTTTTTGATTTTTTTGAATCTTTGAATTTTTGGAATAGCTTGGATGGATAAGGATGAGGATGAGTGGATATGGAAGATAGTGGATGCGTGAAAGAGGAAGGGAGGACTCAAGCATCTAGTTCCATAGATGGTATCCCTTAGTATTTCTTTGAAGCGGAGGTATGCTCATAGATGTTGGTAACAATAATTGGGGAGATGAAATGGATAGGGGATGGGAGATAAGGATTTTGAAAGGATTTGACTAACGGAATGGGATTGTGAAAAGTGGATGGTGGATAATGGATGGGGTTTTGAAGAATTTATGGAAGATAAACATTGGCACACACCTTGAAGGGTGTTGGAGTAGTGGAGGAGAGTGTTTTGAATTGGATGGGGGATAAAGTGTGGATTTTGGGAAATGAGGACCCAAAATAGATGAAGGGGTTGATGGAGTTGGGATGGTGGATTTTGGGACATAAGGACCCAAAATGGATTTTGAATATGGAAGAGTGTTAGATGGAGGATTGGAGAACTTATGAATGGATGGAGCTTTTGGATTAACAAGTTTGGATGCCAATTTTGATTTTACTTTGGGATGCATTGTTTCTTTGGGAATCCACATAGTTTTTGATTTTTTCTTTTGGGGCCTTTGTGGCCTTTTTTATTTTTCTTTCTTTCAGATCACATTTTTCTTTTGATCATGTCGTTTTGAGGGGACATGTTGATCCTTTGATTTTTATGGATTTTGAGCTTTATGCTTTTTAGATTTGGTATCCAAATTACTTCCAATAGCAATGGGATGGGTGCATGAGGATGAAGGATTGATGGATTTTATGGATGGGATGGTGGAAAGAGAGTGTTGGGAGGCATCCAAGGATGTGTGAATTTGTTGATCTTTCTTAGGGATTATTTGAGGTGATGGAGTGGTGGATGGAGGGATGTAAGGACCCAATATGGATGGAAGAGATGGAGGATTGAGCATCGGAACATAGGGGCCCAAAATGGATGGAAGGAATGAAGGGTTTAACTTTGGAACATAGGGTCCCAAAATGGATGCGGAAGATGAGGGATAATGGGATTTTGATTTGTATAAGGGAAACTTGGATTTAGGAGGAATAGAGGATGTACCAACATCTTGAGCAATATCTTGAGGACCCTTATTATTTTGGAAACAAGATGCGAGTCCATTTTGAGGGGGATGAGATGTGGAAGGAATATTAGGATCTTTAGATGGATTAGGATCATGACATGGAGATGAAGGGATAATTTGATCTTGACTAGGGAGGGTATCATGAGATGGAGTGGGAGGGGTGATCGGATCATGAGATGGAGGAGGATAATGCAATGATAGAGGAATCATATGATCATGAGAGGAAGTGGAGGGGATGGGATCATTAGATGGAGTGGAGGGAGATGCATCATGAGATGGAGAGTATTCTATGCTAGCATGCTTTGGAACAAGCTTTTGGCATGTTTGGAGTTGTGGGGATTGTGTATTGGAGAAAGGTATGGAATATTTGATGTGAGTAGATGGGGAAATGGGAGTATCATGAAGTGTGGGGGATTGGGATTTGTTTTGAGGTGGAGGTGATTGGGGTGGATGGAGGACTTGAGGAGACTTGGCCACTTTTCCTTGAGGTGAGGATTTTGTCTCCTTTTCTGGCATGTCTTGGATAAGATTATGGATGATGGATTTGGAGGACGTGGACAATATGGATTTTGGAGGATTGGGATTAGGATTAGATGGAGGATTGGGATTGGATGGAGGATTAGGATAATGGATTGGGGAATAAGGATTAATGATTGGAGGACTATGGAGTAAAGTATTTGGATGGGGAGTAGAGGTAATGAATGTGTTGTGAAAGGATGGGGGTTGAGATATAGATGGGAGGGGAGATGGAGGTATACTTATTGGATTAGAGGAGTAGGTGGATGAGGGATACTATGGAGATATGGATGTGGAATACTATGGATTTCCCTTGTCGAAGGTAGAGGAAGGATAAGAGATATGGTATAGATTGGGATTGGGTATAATGTGTTGGGATGGGATGGATGAAGGTATGATAGGCGAGTGAGAGATTATGGGATTAACTTGGTAGGCAGATTTGTGAACTTCCATGAGCATCTTCTCATACCAAGCTTTGAAACTTTGGGTAGTCATGTTGAGAGTGAAGGATTAGATTGGAATTGGATGAATATGTTTTGGAGGAGAAATATTATGAAGATGATGTTAAATGAAGATGAGGATTAGGACTTGGCTTGGAATGATGAGGGATTAGATTTGATTAGATTTTGATTGGGTTTTGATTTGGATTGGAATTGATTTGATTGGATTGGTCCTTGGATTAGGACTTGATTGGATTGGAATGGTCCTTGGATTAGGACTTGATTGGATTGGATTGGATTGGATGATTGATTGAATGGATTAGATTGGTTTAGGACTTGAATGGATTGGATTGGTCCTTGGATTAGGACTTAGTTTGATTGGATTGGATTTGATTTGGATTGGAATTGGATGAGTCCTTAGATTAGGACTTGATTGGATTTGGATTAGATTAGATTGGTTGATTGGTTGAATGGATTGGATTGAATTAGATTGGATTGAATTAGGTTGGATTTGATTGGATTTGATTGATTGGAATTTTGGAGATTTGATTGGATTAGAGGAAGAATGAATATTAGTTGAGGAAGGATGATTGCTTTAATCGATGAAAGTGGATTGTGGATTAGAGAATTTCTTGGATAGATAGAAATGGATTAAATATTTGATGATGACAAGATGGAATTTGGAAAGATGGGTGATTGATTGGTTGTGGGGGATGGAATTGGCAAGAGATGTAAAGTAAAGAAAACACAATGGTCAAAAGAAGTTAGACTCAAAAGACATGCATGCTCCTTCACAATATATCCTATGGCAAGAAAAGACAATAGTAAATGGATCCCAATTGGTTTCCCAGCTACGCTTACCCAGAGAGGACACTTAGATACTTGACCCCACTTAGATGCTTGACCCCACTGGATCCCCTCTGCGACACCAAGAACTTAGTAGTCACACAAGCATGATTGAGATCTTTAGGATCCTACTAAGTCCCCAATGTGAGAGTGAATGCTCATATAGCCCCAACCATTAACCCTTTCGTAGTCAATGGCCTATTTATTATAGTGAGTTGGGAACCCCAGATCTGGGTGTACTCACTGGGGTCATTCCCCTCTTACCTTCTCAAAGAGAAAGTTGGGAGAGCAGGCCCGCTAAGGGTAAACATGCAATCAAACAAGAAAAGGTTCGAGGGTCGGGATTAGGGTCGGGATTTCTGATTGTCTATGTAGACAAGAGCGTACTCTCCTACCTCTACACTTTTCTCAAACACAAAAGGCAAGAGTTCTTTTACCTCTAATTAAGATCTAGGTGCCTAGAATAAAATGATTAAGAAAAACACAATGTTTAGTCAGATTTCCTTAGGCAACCTGCAAAAAAGTGGATTAGTAGTTTGAAAATGAAGTCTTCAACAAGCGTCCTGCAAAAGACAACAAAAATGACAAAAATATTATTTTTTTGATTTTTTGGGAATGAGTAGAAAAACAAGAATAAATTTTTTTCTACTAATGACAAATGTGGATTTGGAGGAAATTTTGATGGGTAAATGGGGTTTGACTAGGTTTTTGCCACTTTCCAAGGGATAGGTAAGCATAAAATGGGGATTTTGGAGGAGAGGTGAAGGAATGGAAAAAAAAATTCCAAGAGGGACAAAAAAGCAAAAATTGGAGATAGACAATGTGGAAAAATTTGGAGGTGATTGGATAAAAGTGGCAGAAGTTATGGCAAACCCTAAAAATAGAGGAATGTGGGATTTCGGGCTTCAAAAAGTGGATTTTGGGATAAGGTCCCCAAGGAAGGAAATGTGCAAAATGGAATTGCGGGGGATCTAGTGGAGTTTGGAGGAAGATAGAATTAAGATAAAGAAGATATGACTAAAAACATAACAAATATCCTGCGGTCGCACTGATTTGCAGACAATCGCGCTAATGCACAAGCAGTCGCACTAAATAGACAGATTATTAAAACTTAAACAGACAGATAACAACAAAAGGAAAATTGCAGCCGCGCTGATTATCAAGCACTCGTGCTAATGCGCGTGCGCTCACGCTGATACAACTAAAGTTAGCATCCAAAATTCAAAATTTAAATTTTTGACAAATGCTCGCGCTAATCGCAGAGTGGTCGCGCTGAAGAAGAAACAGAAGTGAGAAGAAAGAAGAATGAAGAAGAGGAAGAATGAGGAGGAGATAGAAGAATGTTCGCGGCAGTCGTGCTGAAACACAGTGAGCCGCCAAAAATTTTGAAATTTTTTCTGCAGTCACGCCAAACCCGAGACAGGCGCGCTAATTAGCAATCGATCACGTTGATCTAGAAATGCTCGTGCTGAAGTGTGATTCCTGCGAAAAACCTTCACAAAAAACTCAAATTTTTTTTTGTTAAATTCGGGACATGGGTCCCACCGGGCATGTCAAAATGTCTCACAATAAGATGGTTAGTGCATGATTAATATTTAATAAACCTAAAAACCATTTAAATGAGATATCAAGAAAGATTGAATAAGAACATCATGAAAACAAGACAAAGAATACTCATGAAGCTCCCATTGCAAATAGCTCTTCCTTGTCTTCCACAAACTTTGCTAGCTCCAAAGTTTGACTAATGGAGAGTTGGAGAGAGATGGAGTGAATGTGGATTGCTCTCCTTGTGCTCAACAAGGTAGGTGGATTGATATTTGGATTGGATTTGAATGATGGATATGAGGATTTTGATTAGAAGAGGATGAGAGAAGAAATAGGCAGCATGACAATGCATGAGAAGTGCATCTTTTGTGAAGAGAATTGGCTCCAATTTATAGATTGGAGAAGGCCAATGGAGGGCCAAGATTGATTTGATTATGAAGGGTTGAGATTGATTTTAGAGAGAAGGCATGGATCAAGAGTGCCTTGGGAAAATAAACAGAATATAAAATTCCTTTGGAAAAAGGGGGGAGAAATTTGAATTTCAAACTTGAGGAATTAAAAATTCCAAAATAAGGATGCATTGAGGGATTCAAAGAAATTTGAATTTCTTTGAGAGACTCAATGTTGATGTGACACGAGTGGGAATTAAAAATAGGAGAATAATGATAAGCATGATTATGAGATATTCAAGAAGGATTAATTAGGTTGAGTGGGATTAGGAAAAGTGATTTGTAGGAATCACATGACTAGGTTAATTAATTAAAATTAATTAACTGAGTGGGTTTTTAGAGGAAATAATTATTGAGAGGACTTTAGAAGAATAGGAGAATAATTAATTTATTTGATAAATTAATTATTGGACAATAGTGACAGGATTAATTAAATTATATTTAATTGATTCTGAGAGGAATAAGGATAACACGATTAAATTAATCAATTATGTTGATAGGCTTAAATTAATTAAATATTAATTTTAGGTGTCTACAGATATAATTCACTTAACCAAATTCAGACCATTAATTAAATAAATAAATCACATTTGTTTAATTAAATCTTCTCTCACATTTAAATAAATTAGCATTTATTTAAATAACCTTTATCCTTCACCCACTTGCATTTTCCAACAAATGCAAGTTGCACAACTATTTTAAATAAATAAATTATTTATTTAAAATCCTATTTATCCTCACCCACTTGAAACCTTTAATGGTTTCCCATAAAGTCTTCAAACTTAATGGCTTCTTTCTAGAGTCTTCCTAAGCCTTTAATGGTTTCCCTCAAAGTCTTCAAGCATTTAATGCTTTGTCCCCCTTTTTCTCATTTAAATAAATTAAGATGTATTTAAATAAAATCCAAAATTCACATTCACATTTAAATAAATTAATATTTATTTAAATATCTATCCAAATCCAAATTACACCATTTAATTGAAATAAATGATTTTATTTTAATTGAAAAACTCAAAATTCCTCCCACTTGCATTCTCCTACAAAATCCACTTGCATGCCTAAATCCCTTCTAGATTCTTCTAACTCCTTCTAATTAGCCTATTCCTATCCTAATCATTGTCACATTCCTAAATAAAAGGAAGTCACTTCTCAAAAACCTTCAAAGTCTTCAATAACCATTAAAGGATTTATGTCTTCAAATGGTTAACCTCTAAAGCCTTCTAAACCATTAAAGGCTCTTACATAATCATTTATGGTTAACTCACCTTTTACCTTTGTTTAGAGACTTTCCTCTAACTTAACCATCCTTTTGACTCATGGGTCTCTTCAAAGCATTTATTTATTTGATTAAGGTAACCATTTAACCCTTGCACATTCATTTATCGCTTGGATAAAAGGAATATCTATTAACCTAACCCTAACCCAACCCACTAGGGTAACCATCATGTCCCCTTAAGCATTTAATTCTCCTTATCTCTCCTCTCAAGCCTCCTCATGGTGAAACTTGTCAACATGGGATTGGGTTGAAAGTCTCACATGGATTGAATATCTTTCAATCCTAACCCTTGTTAAGAGTGCTCAATCTTAACCCTTCATTTCCTCATTTCTTCTATAAATAGAACCCTTCTCCTCAAGAAAAGGAGGAAGCATTAGAGTATTGTTACTATACTGGTATTAGCATAGAGTTTTCTCATAGCATCACTATCTACACTTGCATAGGATTTGTTTATCATATCCAACCATCTTGAATCTTCATATGGCATCCATGACTAGTGCTAAAAGCTAAGAGCTACACTCATTTGGGACTTGGAGAGGGGAGAAACAAGGGAGAAGCATCAAAAAGCATCATGGAAGCATCTTAGGGAGGCTCTTCTCCTTTCTTTTATTTTGTTAAACTTCTTTCATGCTTTTTGAAATCTCGTTTGATATGTTTGGAATGGTTTTTAGTTCTTTGTTTTGGTTTTATGGTTGAAACTAACTTATTAACATTGAACTTTGTTGTTACCTTGTCCCCATTTCCACAACATCAAGTAGATTCTATATCTGATCACCATGGAGGCATATTTCACAGCTAGATCATTGATGTTGTTTGTTGTCATGGCTCTACCATCCCATCTTGATCCTATCAGCTTCTCAACATCATTCTTGGGTACTGATCTAAGTAAGGGTACTTCACCAATTGAGTAGAATCTGGTTACTACATGAATGACCTCCTTAGTTATTTTGTGTGGTCTATCCAACCACATAAATTGATCATGAATGTGACTCAAAACAAATCTAAGTAATTCATTATCAAAATCATTAATGAAGTTAACTGTATGATGGAACCCTTTCTCGACTCTTAAACTGTTATTTCAATATGCCCTTGTTATCATACAATGATCTATATTGTTCATAGATAACTAATACACCCATATCCTCCAATTTGTAGTGATAAAAACATCTAACATCCTCGACATGCAAAACTCCATATGGTACACTAGATAGGGCACTGACAGGGTCTGTTTCCTCTGATTTGTAAGGATGTCGTTTAAACTTTGGTCATGGCCTCTCGGTCACACCAACTAGATGCAGAGTATCTGTTAGGATTCCCACAGATACTGAGAGGGGGGGTGAATTAGTATCTAACCGGTATATTAAATTTCTTAACTTAAAACATGTAGAACATATTAGAATAGTGTACCGGTAAACAAGAAGTAATGCAATAAACAGAGATAAAAGCAACACATGAAAAACACACCATAACACAAAGATTTAACGAGGAAACCCAGTGTGGGAAAAACCTCAGTGGGATTTGTGACCCACAATATTCACTTACTGGCCAATAAGAGAATATTACTGCTACTAGAAGGGCCTGCACATGCAGGAAGGCCAAGTGCCTAGAGTTCACTGCTCAATAAAGAATGGGAAGTCTCACTAACTTACAAAATGGATTATATAAATCCAGTGTCTTGTACTGCTTCAAAATAGCATCTATAATGCTAGATCCAGTACTAGTTTCTGCTCTGCTTCTTACATAAACCCTTAACCTATAATTCGCATAATAGGTCTGCCTTATTTCACCTAATTACATTCTATCCTTTTTCTTGTAAATATTCTACAATGATCTCTTATATATAGGAGTCATTTTACAATGTTGCCAAGTCGGCTTATAAATATTTTACAATAACAAACAAAATATATTACAAAAAAAATCATGTCGACCTATGTGCCGGTATGCTTCCTTTCACTATCGGTGTCTGTGGTCTGAGTGTCGGTGTAGAGTCTGATCTTGCTAGTGCTAGTGGAATGTCTTGTTGGTGTCATAGGATTGTAAGGTTGCCATCAATGACAAAACCTTCAATTACCTACAATGTCTCATTGGAGTGTGCATATGCCAACAATATCCCCCTTTGGCATTAATGGCAACACTCATGAGAAAATTTCAAAAGTGTATCCAAAACTTGTAATCCAAAAATTGTTTCCAAAAATGTGTACCAAAAATATATGAGCTCCCCCTGAGCCGATAAGTCTTTTGCTGATTATTTTCTCATACTACTACTCCCCCTTTGGCATCAATGACAAAGGTTGTCAAGGTGTCAATAGAGTTGTAGCTTTCTGTCTCAACCTTGTAACTGGGTGGTTACAATTTGAAAAAGATCCACCAAAACCAAATTTATGCTTTCCATAAACTTCTTACTGTCTTTTATTGTTGCCTCTATTCTTTGAATTGTATCGGTGAGGTGCTGCATATTCTCTGCCGGTGTTTTTTGTCCTTGTACTAATGCCTCAAATATTTCCTTCCTCAAGGACGCTAGAAAGTCCAATCTTGGACTTAGTCTTAGTCTCAGATTCTTAGCCTTGTTTATTATTCTCTCATTTTCTCTTCCTAACTTAAGTAATTCTTCCTCAAAACCTGTTATCTTTTGTTCAAAAACTGATAATGTATCAGGTGAGTTAACAAAATTGTCAGCAAGTTTATTGATTTCATCCTATACCTTGCTCATTTTCTTATCTATGTCAACTGTTAGAAAGTTTGTCTTGCAAATGTCTTTGTATAGAGTTTTAAATTCCTTCAATGAGTTGCATAGTTCCGGTAGAAGTGTGTCAAATTCCCTAGTACACTTCTTTATTTGATCCTCAAAGAATTTTTGTTTTTCAATTTCCAACCTGTCTTTGAATGCCTCTTCCTTTATTTGCTTAATTGTCACTGTGTTATCAATAATGTACTTAGACAAAGTGTCGAGTTGGCTCAAAGAATCCTTATTATCTACATTGCAGTTTGGAGCTATCATCTTCAAAATTGGGATTGTGTCATCTATAGCTCTATATTCCTATGAACTACAATTTGTTATTCTCTTAATGGAGTCCAAAAGAACTTCAGTTACATTTGTTGATTTGTAACCTGCTAAGGAGGAACCAACATTCTGAATTCCGCCCGTGGAGAAAGTAACCATGCTTGTAGTGACCTCTAGTAGGTCAGTCTGTATTTCCATTTCCTTAAGCAAGGGTTTTTGTTTCTCTCCTATTGCCGGTGGCACTATTTCCACATGAACCTGTTCCTGTTCCGAAGCCTTTTGCTCTGCTTGTCTCTCTATCTGTTGATCTGTTTCAGTCTCTATCTGAGTCTCTGCCTGTTGCCCTGTTCTATCCTTCCACTTTTCCTTCAGTGTTATCAATGTTGTCAGTTACCGGTGGCTCACTAGCCATGTCTATCTTACTGGTTGTGTCCTGGTCTATCATAATGTTGACTGTTTGAGTATCAACATCAACTGTGTATAGTACCTCAGGATTAGGATTTGTATCCTCTATATCCATACTCTCATCTGTCAGTTGATCTTCAGTTGTTGTTACTGGTGGAGTAATCAGAGGTGGTGGGGATAAGTTATCTTTTATTTTGATGCTAGGAGGTCCACCAACCTTTCCTTTCCCTTTGTCCTTGTCTTTCTAATATACTTTTATTGGTTTAGGATTTCTATACTCTTCCTATTTTTCCTTCTCAACAAGGAATATATCCCATGCATTTTTTGTTTCTTATGTTACCTCATTTACTCTTCCAACCATTAGTGCAATATGTCAGTGTGCAGTATAGAATATTGACCGGTTGGCTTCTGCAATTAAGTCATCTATCTCCTTTGGTGAGTTTACTGGGTAAACAACAAGTAATTTTTCAACTTTAATTTTGTTATCAAGCTCTACAACAGCTTGTCTTCTTGCTTCCAGTCTCTTGAATAGTTCATCTGGTAGTTCATTTGCCACTTGCATTAAGAACTTCTTATGGATATCCAGGTGTAAAATGACACTATTTTCAACTTGCTCTTTCTCATCTGCTGATAGTGTATCATATAATTTTTCTATGTTCTTGAGTTTTTTTTCCTTTGTGATTTCATTCAACAATTTGTCAATTGGGGCAATGTTTTGTTGAGTCCTTTTCTTCTTAGGTGTTAGCTTTTTCTTTGGGGTTGTCTTCTTGACTGGAGACCTCACTGCCTGTTGTTTTTGTCTAGTTCTTCTAGGTGAGGGTGTGGATGCCGGTGAAGGATCCCTTTTCCTTACAACTCTTTAAAATGTTGTTGGCATGTCATTCTTTGAAGAAGTTGCTACCGATGATAGGTGAGTTTCAGGCTGTAATGTTACTAACTCATCCTCAGTGATACCAGTTTGTTTCAGTACATCTTCTTTGATAGCCTTAGCCTGCCTTGAGCCTCTTCTCACAATTGCTTCAACTTTCTTTACTCTCTTCTTAGATTGAATTTGGCTTTCGATGGTCTTAGCACTACCAAATACTTCTTCCTTGGGTTCCTTGGGTGCTTCCAGAAGGGCTTTTGCATAAGTTTCAATGATGTGATCATCGGTCTCATAACCCATCTCAATAACCCAAATTATTCCTAAGATAACTGCTTCCATCCAGATCTCATCCTTTTTAATTACAAAGCATATATCATCCTTATATTTGTTAACAATTTTATGTGACAGTGTGATTCTTTTGTTCATTCTGGCCTTTAGTGCTTGAAAATACTCATTGATATTCTTTTCCTTGTTTTCACCCATGTTGTTGAATAGGTCTGATAACTGTTTCCCTACCGGTATGTCAAATCCACGGTTCTTGTTGCCTATACCGGGCACCTATTTGGTTATGTGTAGCATTAAGCATACAAGTAAATTACCAAATCTAAAAGTCCCTTTCTTATCCTTCTTGATTTTTCCTAAATTATCAGTCAACTCATCCTTTATCCATTCACATATATCAATTTTCACATTGTCCTTAACCATGTCATAAGCACTCTTTATGCATAAACTAGAAACTGAGTTAAGTCTATTTGCATGAGTTGCTTTTTAACCTAGAATCATGCTAATGAATCTCACATTTATGTCAGTTACATCATTAACCCTTAAGGACCTTTTGTCAGATGTTGCACCTGTTAGGTTTGTTAATAGGTCGTTTGAGACCTTCTTTGTCTTGTCTGGTCTATAACAAGTGGAAGGTAACCTTGTTACAACTTTCATAGCTTCCTTGGTAATTTTGTGAATGGAATCTAACCAAAAGAATGCACCATGTACCCTGCTCAATACTATCCTAATAACTTCCTTAGGAAAGTCCAGAATGCTAAGGATCTCAGTGAATCCTAGGGTTTCAACAATTTTATGTTCAGGTTTCACATTTCCAGAATTATCACATATCAGTTTTGTACATGTTTTTTATTTCTTCATCTCCTAGTTCTTCTATGTGGCAATGGATGTACATTCTAGGATCTTCTGCAAAAACAACTCCTTTGGGAATTTGGGAGAATGCACCAACATTGTCATCCTTTTTAGCTATCTCGAGAACTAGTTGAAATACGGGCCTAGGGCATTTGATTACCTCGACTATAGTAGGGTTTGCTATGAATTCAAGTGTAGAGGAGGATGCCATGATTATAAATACCTTTTTTTGCCTTAGGAAAGATTGATTGTTGAAGTGCCTTGCCTCTTTGCTCGAAATGCCTTAGCTCTGGAAATTTTGCGCTCTTCGAACGTTTGAATTCTCGATGAAGTGAAATGGAGCCAAAATCACAAATTTATAATGTCAATTTGTCATCTACCACATTTAATGCATGACGGTTAAGTAATCACTTAACTTTGTCTGCCGGTGTAGAAGTAAAAAAAAAAATTAACTTCTCATCATCAACCGAGAGAATAATAGCATATGTCTCATTTGATTGCCAAACCCTCAAAGAAACTTTCTTCAATTTGATGAAGAGCTTCCTGTCGGTGGAGTACTACTCTATTCTGCTGGTGGAGTGTTGATTGGTTCTACCGGTGGAGGAGTATTTCCAACATTTTTTAGGTCTGACTTTCTAATCCATTGTTTTGAGAATTCTTGCTTAACCTCTTCAACCTTTTCTTTTCCTTTCAAATTAGAACTTTTGTTGTCTGCTGGTGATCCTTTACTTCTGCAGAATTTTGCAATATGCCTAATCTTGTTACATGCATAGAAAGTCACATTATTCTTCTGAATAGCTTTCCCATAACCTATGTTGATTTGTGTTCTACATTGATTAGATAGGTGTCCAAATCTTCCACAAACATAACATCTCACATTCATTCTGCAATTTTCAGAGTTATGACCAACTTTGTTGCATTTTGAACATTGATCAGTGGGTGTGTTGATATTTTGATAATTTCTAGATCTACATTGATTTTCTCTATGACCGTACTTATTACAGTTAAAGCATTTTCCATTAAATTTGTAAGCAGTAGGTTGTCTTACCGGTTTGCTATGATCTTGTGTGTTTGCAGTACCGAAGCTTTCTCCTACCTCAAAGCCAATTCCACAAGTGTCACCATTAGGTTTTTGAATCTTCAACAAGTCACCAAGTTCTTCTTAGCTTTTCTTGAATTTTTCTTTGTGTTGAGTTGTAATATCTAGTTCTCTTTATAAGATCTCTTTTTGTCTCATCAGTTCATTAGAGTCATTCTGTGTATGCATCAGATCTGTCTTCAACATGTCATTTTCATAGCTACATCTTGTGTTCTCATTTGCTGCATCACTTAATCTTCTAGTCAACCCTTCTTCATTCTTCTTCCTATCTTCAATTTCCTTACAGAATCTTATGGTCATATCTTGCATTTCATTCTTTATTGTCATGTTCTCTTGTTTCAGCTTGTTTATTGTATCATTAAGAGTTTCCTTTTCATCATTCTCATTTTACATTTTTTCACATAATTCTCTTCTCTTATTTCTTGCAATGGTAAAATTCTCTTGAAGTGCTTGAATGATATCCTGAGCTGCCTTTAGATCATCTTCAAGTTTGATATTTTTCAATTTTTCTATATCATGGTCTGAGAGAGCTGCTTCTAGTTGCTTCATCAGATTTTCCATCTCTACCGGTGTCAAGATCTTCCTCAAGCTGTTAGGCTTCTGAAAATAGAGGCCAAGCTCTGATACCAATTTTTAGGATTCCCACAGATACTGAGAGGGGGGGTGAATCAGTATCTAAATTAAATTTCTTAACTTAAAACATGTAGAACATATTAGAACAGTGTACCGGTAAACAAGAAGTAATGCAATAAATAGAGATAAAAGCAACCACATGAAAAACACACCATAACACAAAGATTTAATGAGGAAACCCGGTATGGGAAAAACCTCGGTGGGATTTGTGACCCACAATATTCACTTACTAGCCAATAAGAGAATATTACTACTACTAGAGGGGCCTGCACATGTAGGAAGGCCAAGTACCTAGAGCTCACTACTCAATAATAGAGTGGGAAGTCTCACTGACTTACAAAATGGATTATATAAATCTAGTGTCTTGTACTGCTTCAGAATAGCATCTATAATGCCAGATCCAGTACTAGTTTCTGCTCCGCTTCTTACATAAACCCTTAACCTATAATTCGCATAATAGGTCTGCCTTATTTCGCCTAATTACATTCTATCCTTTTTCTTGTAAATATTCTACAATGATCTCTTATATATAGGAGTCATTTTACAACGTTGTCAAGTCGGCTTATAAAGATTTTACAATAATAAAAAAAATATATTACAAAAAAAATCTTGTCGGCCTTTGTGCCGGTATGCTTCCTTTCACTGCCGATGCCGGTGGTCTGAGTGCCGGTGTAGAGTCTGATCTTGCTAGTGTCGGTGGAATGTCTTGTCGGTGTCATAGGATTATAAGGTTGCCATCAATGACAAAACCTTCAATCACCTACAATGTCTATATCCATACTAAAATATGCAAAACTTTGAAGCAAAGAGTAGGATTCACTGATAAATACCTTTCTTGCTTCTGAACTAGGGTTTCACATCGTCAAAACCTTCAACATCGTTCATCGATTCACAATGCACTTTCAATCACCTTAGATCTATGCTAGACATGTTGAATGTTGCAATTACAAAATTTCTTTTGCTCTTCTTGTTCGCCAAATGCTCTCAAGATTGCAATGTGTCAAATGAAATTCAAAATGTTTCTTTTATTTGCTTTAAAACTACAACATTAAATGCTTTAACTGACAAAAGCCTAAAATGCCTTAAAACACTCTTAAGCATATTATCGATTACAAAAACTCAATGATATTCACCAGTTATGATTCAAAAATACTTATAAACATAAAAATGCATCAGAATATGCAAATTTAACTTACATTACTTCATCCAGGGGTTCATCTCAAAATTTGACAATAAGCTCACCCCAAGTTGTAAAAATAACTTAGTTTGTCGGTGATGGGTTCTCCACACTAGGTGAAGAAATTGATTCCTCTGATGGTTTGTCATCACTCTTCTTCTTCCAGGTTCTATTCATCTCATCTCTAGTTTCTTCAATATCAATAATTCTGCTTTCCTTTCCGGTCTACAAGATGATTCACTGGTTGTTCTTCTGTGTTCTGCAAAACTTAGTAATGTGTCCTGGTTTGTTACAATGATAACATGCCATTCCAGATGCTTTCCTCGGTCCTGCATTGCATCTACCTATCCTTCTTTCATAGTTCATTGTCACATGTCCAAAGTTGTTGCATTTTGCACAAATCACATTAGTTCTTTTCTCCATCTCATAATGACTAGACCGATTAACATGAGGTCTTTGCCAATTTGTGTTTCTCCGGTCATTGAAATTCCTTCTCCAATCACCATTAGTTCTTGGATTCATATGAGGTATTGGATAATTATCTCCATGCCTGCATTCAATAGATCTATGCCCATACATGTTGCATGTATAACAGTAACCTTCAAATTTTCTAGGCACATATCTAGTATTAGGTCTATAACCAGTATTAGCATCAAATCTACTTCTACAAACATCTGCAGTATGTCTTGGTTTATGACAATTAAAACAAACGGGTTTGTAAGCTTTCTTACCAGTAGGCTTTTGAGCCTTAGGAGTTATTTCACCTCCATGCATGTTGCTCTTGGTACCGGAAGGTTCTCCCTTCTCAAATGTATTGTATCCTAACCCAGATGTACCACCTTTCATCCTCTAAGATTGGATGTGTTCATCCAACATAGCAGTTGTTGAATTTTGCAAGCTTCTCATTAGCTTTTGTAAGCTCTCTAGTAATATCTCCATTTTGCTTCATAAGAGTCTCTCTACGAGATATTTCCATATTAAGATCGACTTTGATTTCTTCTTTCTCTTCTTTCTCCTCATGCCAGTGTTCATAAAGAGTGCTATTCTTCTTATTTATCTTAAATATCTCATGATCTTGTCTTCAACTACCCTCTTAGTTTCAAGTTCTTGACTCATGCAGATTGTAAGGGCTTCAAGTTCTCTCCTTAGGTTAAGTTTCTCCACTTCCTCAACCAATGCATCTATATTTTCTTCATCAGAAGAGCTACTTTCATTGATCTCCAACAATTGTTCGGTTAGTTCCTTCCTTTTAGCTAGTGATGTCTTAAACTTGCCTCTTAGAGTTTCTAGCTCTTCCTTAGTTTCTGCAAGTTCTTTAGCCATCTCTCGATAACTCATTCCTTCCCCCATATTTACCTTAGGATTAGAGATCACTTCCAAGTGATTAAGCCTTAAGGAATTTAGGCTCTGATACCAATTGATGAACTTATAAGGCACTGATAGGGGGGGTGAATCAATGCAAGTAAGAACAATACAAATCTAATTATCAATTTCACCAACTTAAAACTTAATAGGCATATAAGAAATAACACCAAGTATGCAATCACCACATAAAGAATAAACCACATGGCACAAGAGTTTATATGTAGAAAACCCAAATGGGAAAAACCACGGTGGGAGTAGGTACCCACAAAGATCCTCTATCTACAATATAGAGATCTGATCGGTTAAGGTCTACAACACCCAGTTAGGGGAACACCCGGTTAGAAGTGTCTAAGCCCGGCTAAGAGATTTAAAAAAAGGCTTGTGAGGAACAACCCTATTAGGAGCTACCCAAGTTCCTAGGATTTGAAAACACAAGTTACTGTGTCACTTGGTTAGAGGATTTAATGATCAAAACTATTAGGATCTGACTGCGCCCTGTTAGGAGTGACCTTGTAAGAGGAATTTCTTTCTGCAACTGTTAGGAAGACAACAAGTAAAAATGATCTTAGTATAATACCTTCAGTGTCTGATAAGATCTGATTCAAAACATTAAAACATCACAAAAAGTTCATCTCTCAACTCCTCTGATCACCGCACTATCATAAATACAAAATTTGCTAATAATCTTTTACACTTTCAAGCTCATACACATATATCTCCTTTCATACCTAATCACACATTTAAAATCATCATTAGGTCAGCTAGAGCCTTGTTTACAATTCCCTAGGTTCAATGCATCTAGACAATCTTGCATTGTGCGCTTTAGTTATGTCAGCCACCGACATAACAAATCCAATTCTGTGGTGTTTTACAAATCTAAGTGATTTTCATTTCTACCAGTTAAGTCTTAGTCAGAATACATGCTTTGTCAATCAAATCTCATTGATTTGATTGAATCAGCACATGCAGTCACGATCATAACTTCATCTAGAATCCTTCATTGCTGTTGTAAAACCACGTCATCTCATTCTTCATAGATTTCCTGTTCCGATTGTCAAAATATAACTTTGTTTGTCTTTTACCAGTTAAAGTCCTAATTACTGATTCTGATAGAACTATCTCTGCTTACCGATTAAGCCTTGATTGACCTATAGGACTTAGATGACTGTAAGAACATAGTTTCCATCAATGACAACATACAACATAGTCATCATACAACAATCTAATCAAACATGTAACGGTTGCATCAAGCAAACAAATAATTACCGGTTTAGATCAAATGATCAAATGCCAATAACCTATTCTATGCCAAACTATAACTATCATGTCATGAACCTTGAAACACCTAACAATGACGATGACTATGACTTACTCCTGCTTCATCTAGAGCCAATTGATTGGGATATCCTAGAAGACCCTGAATTGGATGTCTTTTCCAATGATCATGACTTAGCCATATATCTTAATATTGTAGAACCAATAACACCTAACATATCTTCCACCGATGAATCAAGTAATGCTTCTTGCATTCAAGAGAGTGCCAAACTTTTTAGTCACAAAATTGAAATAAAAGAAGGAAAAAGACCTAGTGTTGAAAACCATTTCATGGCAACACTAGATCAATCAAGAGGATAAATAAAGGACGTATCTGACGGTGAAAATCTTCATGAGGTGCCAAAAGATGGAAATTTTGACACCCTCCCTGCATATTTTCAAAAGAGATCTGCTATTTTAATAGAGCCAACAAAATCAATAAACATTGGTACATCAAAGGACCCCAAAGTCCTGCATCCTGATGCATCATTATCATATAAAGAAAAGAAAGAATACATGTAGTTCTTCAAACAAAGACATATAAATTTTGCTTGGTCCTATGCAGACATACCAGGACTAGATCCAGATCTTATCATGCATCATCTCAATGTGGATCCAAAAGCAAAACCGGTTAAATAAAAGCTAAGGAAGATGCATCCACACATCGCTCTCCTTGTAAAAGTAGAGCTAAAGAAACTATTGGATGTGGGTTTCATAAGACTTGTTGCCTATCCATAATGGGTCTCAACCATTGTGCCAGTGTCAAAGCCAGATAAAAGCATAAGAGTCTGCACCAATTTTAGGGATTTGAACAAAGTATGTCCAAAAGATGATTTCCCATTGCCCAACATTGATATAATTGTAGACTTATCAGCAGGACATGAGATGTTTTCATTAATGGATAGATTCTTGAGGTACCAAATAATAATTTCCCCTGAAGATAAGAAAAGACATAATTCACTTGTGCATGGGGTACTTATTGCTAGAATGTTATGTCATTTGGGCTTTAAAAAGTAGGAGCAACTTATCAGAGGGCCATGACGACAATTTTCCATGACATGATCCATACAATAATGGAAGATTATGTAGATGACATACTTGCAAAATCTCATACAAGGAAAGAACATTTGAACATCTTGGACAAGATCTTTGAGAGGCTTGAACAATATCAGTTAAGATTGAATCCAAAGAAATGTGCATTTGGAGTAATCTCTGGAAAAATTATTGGGTACATTATATCAGCTCGAGGAATTGAAGTAGATCCTAAAAAATTCAAAGCTATCATGGAAATGCACTCACCTAGGAACATAGGTCAATTGTGTTCTCTACAAGGGAGATTGCAATCAATCAAAAGATTTGTCTCTCAATTAGCAGATAGATGTCATCCATTCACTCATATTTTACACAAGAATGTTCCATTCAAATGAGATCAGAAGTGTGAAGAATTTTTTGTACAAATCAAAGAATATTTGGTAAATCCTCTAGTACTTGTATCACCAATCAAAGGGAAACCATTGTTGCTTTACATCTCAGCAACAAATTTATCACTAGGAGCTCTCTTAGCACAACATGATGAAGAAGGGAAAGAAAGAGCAGCGCATTACATCAACAAAACACTTGTAGGCTATGAATTGAACTATACATCAGTTGAGAAGACATGCCTAGCAATTGTATTCGCAACTCAAAAATTACGACATTATATGCTGATTCATTATGTGAACCTAATAGAAAAAATAGATCCACTAAAGTATTTGTTGAGCAAGTTAACTTTAACAGGCAGACTGGCAAAATGGGTTATGATACTAAGTTTGTTTTATATAGAATATGTTGATCGAAAAGCTATCAAAGGATAGGTCATTGTTGATCAATTGGCCGAAGCACCCTTACAAGATGATACACTGTTGCACATCATATTTCCTGATGCAAACATTATGACAATAAGCACAAAAAATTGGGAGTTGTACTTTGATGGTACTTATACACAATATGGATTAGGTGTTGGAATTTTGTTCATCACACCTCAGGGACACACAATTCCAAAACCATATAGACTATGATTTCTATGCACAAACAATACTGCAAAATATGAAGCATTGGTTATTGGGCTCAAAATGGCTATTGAATGGAACGTCAAGGAATTACATGTTTATGGTGATTCATAGCTTATAATCAACCCAATAAATTATGATTATCAAACTAAGGATGACAAGCTCATGCCTTACAAACAACTGGTCGAAGATTTTAAAGAGCACTTTCAAGAAATAATATTTACTCAGATCCCAAGAAATGAGAACAAAGCAATAGATGCAATGGCTACAATAGCATCTCTTTTGCAGAATCAAGAAAATCAACAACGTTACGAATTCCTGGTGGAAGATATCTTGAATCCTACTATTGAATCCCAAAATACCCACATGATTGTTCCTTGTATTTCTTCCTTGGCTAGTCTCTTAAGGTTAGAGTTAAATTCATTCAAGCGGTTTACAATATAGACATTGAAGTAGAGCTCATAAGAAATAGTAACTAACAAACTCATCGAGAGGGGGTGGGTTTAATAACTGTCTCATAAGTTTACACAATAAGTCCTAAAGAAATATAAAGACTCTGTAGCCCAAAAAGCAAAGAAAGGCACTGGTCATCTATAAAATACAACTCATCAATTCATACTTTCACATTAAAAGTAATAGGAGTAGCTGAGTAGAAATTCTAGAATAAATTAGCAATAGTGTGTATATATATATATATATATATATATATATATTTCAAACACAAAGATCAAATAGCTTCTACAACAACAATCTTGAACTCATCTTCTATATCTCAATCCTTGGAGCTTATGCCATTCTGAGATAGGATGAAGTCAGATCAAGACACTAAATCTACTATAAAAAGCATTAGTTGAAGGAACAACTAGTGAGTAGGTATACCCATCTAGGTCCTGCAGAGCCTAAAGTGAGAGAGTTAGTAACCAAATAGGTTCACTCTATAAGTTGGCCAAGTCAATTGGAGGGTTTGATCATAGGAGTTGGCATTTCCTTAGAACCTATCCAATCTGTTGATTTGAGACCCAACAGATTGGCGACTCTGCTGGGGACATTCAAAAAAAAGTACTCTGTTGTGGGAAAGAACTCATATACAAAATACAAATTCCTTTCGAGAAGAATGGTGCCGACTCTAAAATAAATTTTATGTACGAAAGGAGGTCAATAACACAAGGCCACCCCATAGTCCAATTAAAGTTTGATCAGAAGGGAAGTAAAATAAATCTAAAGGAGAAATCAATAGATAGTCCGATGGAACCTAAAAATGACTTTATGAATGGGAAGTATAATCAACACTATTCTGAAAACCATTCACATCCAGCCTTGAGTAAACAAAATTATACAATTCCCACATACCCCAGGGATGAGGATTTGGCAACTGTGGATAGAGTGCGGAAAGGGAAATACCCTCCTGGCTTCGAGAATCATCATCCAAATTCAAGGGCAGGAGCTTCGAGCTCCTCGGGCTCAAGCAAGGTAGATGCATCAGATTGTATGGCAGACTTGATGAGACAAATGATGGAAGCAGCCATTGAAATGAAAGATGAAGGAAGAGTACAAGAATACATATAATCATGTGCTAGATTGGGTATAAATATCAATGAAGATGATATTGATCATGACTTGGAGAGATACAAGGCGAGGTGTGAACAGGCAGCCCAAGGATCAAATAGAGGGAGAAACAGTACATATAAAACCAATGCGAAGAACAATACTTACAAGGTGTCTGAAAACCCTCTATATAATCCTAAGCCAAATGACTTTCCATATAATAATATACCTCCTGAGTACCAACACAATCACTTCAACAACTTCCCATACCCCAATTTACCTCCTAAATATCAGCATAACCAATTCAATGCCTTTACATATCAAAACCACTTTCAACCACAAAACCAATTTCCTCCTGGTAATAACAATGTGAGACCAAACTATGGAAACTTTTTCCAAGGTGGATACGGGCTGATGAATACAAAATGCATCAGGCAGTTTGACTTCTCAGGGATGATGGTGTATCCTCATCCTATCCCTAATGAAATTAGGACTGCAATACCAAAGTTCACTGGGAGTAATGTCATCTCAGGGGAAGCACATTGCAAAGCTTTTGACATAGCTATGGAGGATTTTTGTCTCCCATATGAGGATGTCAAGATGAAGTTGTTCATGTAGTCATTGACAAAGGACGCCCGAGATTGGTTTAGAGCACTGCCAGATTTTTCGGTAAACAGCCTTACAGAATTCAAAAGACTTTTTCTTGAACAATACGGAGACCACAATAGCTCAGAGTTTGCCTTACATGAGATCATAAGCATCAAGAAGGATACAAATGAAGCAGTGGCCGATTTCAATAAGAGATTTAACAGAGTTATGAATAAAATCCCTAATAGAATAAAACCAGTTCCTGAAGTTAGCATTTTGTACTGCATGAATGCTTTTGACAATAAAACAAACTATGAGCTCGGGACAAAGAATCATACAACCCTTCAAGGAGTCATGAAAGTGGCCATCACTATAGAGAATAATAGAAAAGCAGTTGGAACTATAGGAAGAAGGGAGGATGCAAGGTTGTTCAATCCAAAGGCCCCTAAACAAACAAAGGACGATGACAAGTTGGACAAGGTGTTGAATGTTCTCAAGGATTTGTCTGTCAGAGTGAATAAAACAGAGAAACAATAGTTTTATCACCATGATAGGCCTAGATTGTATGATATGCCTTATAATACCGCATGGAAAGACAAAAAACCAGTGGACAAGAACCCGAAAGAAGGTAACCAAATACCAGATCCCTTGAGAAAAGTGGTGAACTAGGTGGTTGAAGAAGATATGTGGTGCTTAGTGTGTGATATGCCTCATTATCCTTACCAGCGTGCGGTGGTAATGAAGTTGCAGGGAAGAGAGGAAGAATGTGAAGAATATGCAGATGATCATGTGATAAACTTACTATCCTTTGAGGGCTATGACTCATCTGAGGGGAGTGAAGGAAATGATGTAAATTCTAGGCAGATTAATCAGCAGTGTTGTATGCAACAAGTATTCTCAGATGAGGAAGATTAAGTCAAGCTGAGGATCCCTACTAAAGAAGAATGAGAGAGGATTACTACAGCTATTGTTGAACAAGCCAAAAGGACTTATATGCTAAGAAACAAAACTATAAAACCTGAACAAGGCAAACCATCAGGCATGTTCATGAAGGAGATTAATAGAACATCTAAACTGATAACTAAGCCGAGTAGAACCTAGGGAGAAAACACAAAGTTAATTAAGGAAAAGGAGTTGCAAGTTTCTAGGATGCAAAAGGGTGATAAGGATGGGATGATGGACACTTCAGTATTGCCTACTACAACATCATTTGATATTGCCAACACCTTGACACAGATGAAGGTCTCTATCCCACTACTTGAGATGATGAAGTTCCCGGAGTATCGAGAAAAAACCTTGAAGGTGATCAATGGTGTATCTAAGTAAGAGACCAAAGAACATAAACAAAATAGCCAAAATAATGATAACCATGTTCCAACCATATATTTGAGGTCAGAAATAACAAAAAAACCCTCTCAAGTAGACCCATTTTATGTAACCCTGATGATCAATAACAAGATGATAAAAAATTGCATGATTGACTCAGGAGCTGCTATAAATGTTATGCCAGTAGGAGTCATGAGGGAACTTGGAATGTCAGTGGACACAAATTTTGGTAAATGCTACACCATGGATAATTGTTCTGTCCTAGTAGTTGGTGTCATGAAGGATGTTGAATTCAAATTGGCAGCATGTCCAGAAGCATCTTATAAAATAGACATCACTGTGGTTGATGTCCCTCCTAACTATGGTATGTTTGTCAGGACAATGGTCGAATCTGATAGGAGGCCATGTCTAGCTAGACTTGTCATATGCTACTATACTAGTAAATGGATAGGAGGTAACGATTGAGAGAGAACCTCGCTCTGAATACATCATTGAGGAGGCGGAACTTGTTGATTCGGTATGTTTCATCTAGTCAGATATGGACAACTTTAAAGTAGAGTTGATGAAAACAAAATTGAGAGGATTGACCCCAATAGAGTCTACAATCAAGGATAGTAAAGATCAAGTATGGAAGATGTACTTTGATGGATCATGCAGTAAGGAAGGAAGTGGGGCTGGGATCGTATTTATTTCACCAGATGGAGAGACGTTCAAATATTCTTCTAAACTGATGTTTGAGTGTACAAATAATATTGTAGAATACGAAGCTTTTTCTCACTAGACTAAATGTGGCTACCAAGCATGGAATCAAATTGCTCAATGTCTTTGGAGACTCAGAACTAGTAATATCTCAAATCAAACAAAAATGTGCCTCCAAACATCTCAAGTTGAAACAATACAGGGATGTTGTATGGGATACCATAGAACTATTTGATGCTTTCCAAATAAAATGGATTGACAGATCAAAGAACATCGTGGCTGACTTCTTGGCCAATGTTGCTTTGAAGGAGAATGATATAACACTGAATGGAGTCTCAGAAATGGAAATAAAAGTCAGGCCTTCTGTTCCGGATAATTTGTACAACTGGCAAGTTTTTCATGATGACAACGATTTGTTAAAGTTTTTGCACTATGTAGATCACTACTAAGCACAAGTTATCAATTTTAATAACTTTTTAGAGATGACAAATGGGAAGGAGACTTTGTTGGGACAAGAAATCATACAGTTAAAATCTAATAAGATACCTAGAGGATTAGTTGCATTAGAAAGAGCTTTCAACATACAGGACAAAGTTGAGATCAAAGGAGCCTCAGTCAAAGAGACTGATGTTGAACAGATTGATTTGGGAAGCAAAGAATCACTGAGGCATGTTTTTATTGGTAATAAATTGACCCCTGAAATGAAGCAGCAGTTAGTAAGGTTACTCAAAAAATATAAGCATGTATTTGCATGGTCTTAGGATGACCTCAAAGCATACAATGAAGATCTTTTCCAACATGAGATACCTCTCAAACCTGATGCTAAACCATTCAGACAAAAACCAAGACCTATAAATCCGACTTTACTACCTAAAATGAAAGAGGAAATAATAAAGATGAAGGATGCAGGGATAATCAAACCTTGTAGATATTCTACCTGGGTTTCAAACCTAGTGCCTGTTAGAAAAAAAAAATGGGGACATAAGACTATGTGTGGACTTCAAAAATATGAACATATCATCATTAAAAGATAATTATCCTTTGCTAAACATGGATAATATGCTGCAGAAAGTAGCTAGATGTAATTTATTGTCCATGATGGATGGATTCTCGGGGTATAATCAGGTGAAAGTTAAAGAAGCTGAACAATATAAGACAGCTTTCACAACACCATGCGGCACATATGTGTATGCAAGAATGCCATTTGGATTAACAAATGTAGGAGCAACATTTCAGAGGGCAATGGATGTAGTGTTTGCAGAACTGATTGATGTAATGATGGTAGTGTATCAAGATGATTTAACAGCCTATTCAAAAAGGGTTGAAGACGATTGCGGTCACCTTGAGAAGATATTCAAGAAAGCCCTAGAATATGGAATTTCCCTCAATCCGAAGAAATGTCACTTCGCAGTTAAAGAAGGAAAGCTCTTGGGACACATAGTATCCAAGGAAGGGGTGAAAATTGACCCCGAAAGAGTAGCTGCAATAAATGAAGTGCCTATCCCAAAGACTGTCAAAGCTATTCAATCATTTTTGGGACAAATCAATTTTGTCAGAAGGTTCATCCTTAATTTTGTAGATATCATAAAACCTATAGTGAGGATGTTGAAAAAGGAAGCTAGAATTGATTGGGATGCAGAGGCATTAGATGCATTTATAAACATAAAGAGGGCAATATCTGAGGCACCAATATTGATATCCCCAAATTTTAATAAACCCTTCTTGGTTTTTTCATTTGCATCATGCCATACAGTAGTGACAGTCTTGCTACAAAAGAACCAGGATAATTATGAACAACCTATTGCATATTTCAATAAGTCATTGAATTCATCCGAAATTAAATACGACCTAAATGAAAAGGAAGCTTATGCCCTAGTAAAAGCAGTAAAACAATTCAGACCATATTTGGTAGGTGCAGAAGTCAGAGCATAAGTTCCTAATGCAGCGGTAAAAGACATATTCAGGCAGACTAAGGTCAGAGGGAAGAGGTGCAAATGGATCAATCAAAAACAAGAATTCAATATTGAGCTCAAAATTTCCCAAGTTATCAAATGCTAGGGACTAGCTAAATTTATGGCAAGAGCAAAGGTTGAAGAATTTCAAGTAAATGAGGTTGGCATGGATGAAGCCAGCTTCAGTATTGAAAATATAGCCTGGTATACAAACATTATGTACTATCTCAAACATATAAAATGTCCAGATGATATGACTGATAATCAAAAGAGAACACTGAAATTAAAATCCGCAAGGTATGTGATCATCAATGGAGATTTGTATTGGAAGAATAGGGATGGGATATTATTGTTATGCCTAGATGAACATCAAGCAGAGAAAATCCTACAAGAGATGCATGAAGGGGTTTGTGGTGGTAATTTCTTAGCCAAAACTACCGCACACAAGATATTGAGAGCTGGCTATTTTTGGCCACGAGTATTCAATGATTCCTATGCTTATGTTAGGAAGTGTGAGGCCTATCAGAAATTTTTGAGCAAAATGAAATATCAAGGATCACTCCCACTAAGACCAATGCAAGTTGAAGAACCATTTCAATAGTGGGGAATAGACTTTATAGGAGAAATATCAGAGAAATCGAGTGGGGGACATAGATGGATCTTGGTCACCGCAGATTACTTTACCAAATGGGTGGAAGCAATACCTACTAAACAGGCTACCAGTAAGATTTATATTGGAAAATATCATCACTAGATTCGATGTTCCTACAAGGATCATCTCTGATAATGGCATGGCCTTTAGGTCTAAAGAGTACAATGCTTTATGCAGGGATTATGGCATTATAATATCTCATTCATCCCCATATCACCCTCAAGGTAATGGGCAGGCTGAGTCAAGTAACAAAAACATCCTAAAAATTATCAAAAGGATGTTAGGACAAAATAAGAAGGCATGGGATTCAAAATTGAATTTAGCATTGTGGGCAAATAGAGTGACAGTAAAAAATCTACAGGGAAATCTCCATATGAACCGGTCTATGGTAAAAGGGCTAGACTCCCTTTGGATAACCTATTACCAGTATATAAATTCATAACACAAGGAGGGATAGAGATGATGACCCTTTACAAGAAAGGCTGATGCAATTGATAGAGCTCGATGAAGTCAGGACAGAAGCGCAGGAACAAAACATTAAAATCCAGAATCAGATGAAAAGGTTGTATGACAAACGAACAACAGATAGGAAATTTCAAATTGGTGATTTGGTTTTGATGTGGAATGCCAAGAGTCAAGATAAAGCTAAATATGGTAAGTTTGAAGCTTTATGGCTTGGACCTTATAAGATTATGGATAGAGCAAGAGAGGATTCCTATTTTATCCAAAATGTTATAGGAGAAGTCCAAGAACTGCCAGTGCACGGACAATTCCTAAAAAAAATTCTTTTCCTAAAGGGAAAAGGGAGAACCATCCTCATGTACAATAGTTTAGGTCTCACTACCACTGTAAAAAAGCCACATTTTCTTCAAATCTCTTTTCCCTTATATAAACCAGAGAGTCTAGATTTTTGAAGGTATATGTAGCATACCCCCATCCCCAGTCAGAGCCACTATTGAGCATCAAATATGAATTAAGTAAAATATCTTGATTTGAGAAATTAAATCATAGAAGCCATCTATCTTTTGAAGAAATCATCATTTTCATTGATACCATAATAACCCATAAGTTATCGAACAAGTCTAATAGCATTCTATCGAAATATCCAAAATTCAAAAAGTATTGATGAGACCCAGCGATGTCTCATCGATATAAAAAGGGTATCGAAGGAAAGGGAACACCGATGAACTCTAAAAAGGACTTATCAAAAGCAATGATTCCACTGAAAGAGGATATCGAAGAAAGAAGAGACGGTTTTCATCGACAGGAAAAGGCTTCAGAGGAAATAATACCATCAGCGCAACATGAAGGAAACTTACCGAAAGAAGCGTTCTTATCGAAAGAATGATATTGATCAAACATAAGGAAGCTACATTGATAAAAGATATCGATAAGGATATGAGTTTCGAGGAGGCTAAAAGGCATGTTACCGATATGTGTAGTTTTACCGATGCAACTTTATCGAGGAAGATTACTAATGAGCTCATCGATGAAAGATGATAGTGGAAGAAAATCATCAAAAGAAAGATGGCCTCGATGAAACAATAGACCCATTCATTGAAGGAGTGTAGTGATGTCGATAGAAAAAGTGTTTCGATGGAAGGATAAAGGAAGTTACTGAAGCCCAAGGATTCTTTGACATGAAACCCGATGGATACCAGATGGGTAGTGGTGAGGAGACAGCCATAGCGACTGAATACAGTATTTTGATGAATGAAGGAAATACTTGATCGAAGTGATATTTGAAACAAAACTGTTAATTAACGGTTATATGTTGAAAAGCCACAACGCTTGGTGATAATGTATACTCTCATATAAATAAGGGAACTTTTGTAACAAAGAAAAGGAATTAGAGAAAGAGTAGATTATAGCCTCAGGCTTACCACTGTACTATTTTGGCAAATATATATAATATAATCAGTTGTTTTTCCTTTGCATATGTTTTGCAGATTATTGCATTTTTCTGCAGGCAATTGCTTATGATATTATCTAAAGGAGATAAGGTTATTTGTGTTCTTCCAGTAAAATTATGTGTTTCATATTATAGATTTGGATCAAAAAGATTTACTTGCGAATTGTAATTGTTCCTTGTATTTCTTCCTTGGATGGTCTCTTAAGGTTAGAGTTAAATTCATCCAAGCGGTTTACAATATAGACATTGAAGTAGAGCTCATAAGAAATAGTAACTGATAGACTCATCGAGAGGGGGTGGGATTAAAAATTGTCTCATAAGTTTACACAATAAGTCCTAAAGAAATATAAATACTCTGTAGCCCAAAAAGCAAAGAAAGGCACTGGTCATCTATAAAATACAACTCATCAATTCATACTTTCATATTAAAAGTAATAGGAGTAGCTGAGTAGGAATTTGAGAATAAATTAGCAATAGTGTATATATATATTTCAAGCACAAAGATCAAATAGCTTCTACAACAACAATCTTGAACTCATCTGCTATATCTCCATCCTTGGAGCTTATGCCATTCTAAGATAGGAGGAGGTCAGATCAAGACACTAAATCTGCTATAAAAAAACATTAGTTGAAGGAACAACTAGTGAGTAGGTATACCCGCCTAGGTCCCGCAGAGCCTAAAGTGAGAGAGTTAGTAACCAAATAGTTTCACTCTATAAGTTGGCCAAGTCAATTGGAGGGTTTGATCATAGGAGTTGGCATTTCCTTAGAACCTATCCAATCTGTTGATTTGAGACCCAACACATCCATCACACGAGTCTCATCAAGCATATCATTTAAGTTATTATTATAAACATTTGCATCCATGATTATCGAATCAAAAATCAAATGCATTTTCATTTCATCATCATTGCATCAAGAGAACATCATCATCATGAAATATAAAGGAAAGAAAAGATCATCATCCATGAAATCACTGCATATATAGATCATCAAAGTATCATTCATGTAATCAATGCATATAGATCATATAAGCCATCATCATCATAGTAGCATTCATAATAAATCATGAATCATCAGCATCATATAGGGTATGTGTCTCCATATCATCACAAAACAATAAAAAGCCCAAGTATACAATGATATCACCATAATCAATAAAGTACAAAAATATTAATGATACAAATACAAGATAAGATCAAGTCTAAAATCAAAGTTGTCCTGTACCACTACCACCCGACTCTGCCCGTCTCTGTGGTTGTGGACAAGAAGACCCACCAAATGCTCCTGCTCCCCCCTAGATGAATCAATACATCTTGATCCTCTTGCAACATGATATCAACAAAATGTAAGTTCTTGATCAATCAATCAGCTATCCTATCCAATCACTTGAGATTTCTATCAATCATGAAGTCAATCAAACTCTATCCTATCAGATCATCACAACTTCGATTTTATATCATTGACCCTCATCGATCATGAGGTCAATCAAACTCTATCAATCATCAAATCAAGTAGAATATCAAAGTAATCAAAGAGCAGACATTTTCATCAACCAAAGCTACAAAAAATTAAATCAATTATCGTGAGATCCAAATTTTTCAACAATTTCACGATTAATCTCCCAAGGGGGAACACAATCAAGATTTTTATCTTCATCAGGCACATTATCGAGACTTGATTTAATCTTTGAAACAATGTTGTCTCAACATCATTTCAAAGAGGGGCAAAATGTATACACATAAAATTGGCTATGAGAAATTAAATAAATATTTTATATTTATTTAATAATTCTTCTTCTATTAAATAGTTAATTTGAAAAGATTAATTTATTTAATTCATTTTATATTCTTCTATTAATTGATTTAATTGAATCATTTTATTAATTAATTCGTTATATCATTTTCTTCTAATCAATTAATTAAATATATAATATTTAATTATTCCTCTATCGACTATCCTATAGTCTTATTAATTAAATAATTTCTTAATTATTTAATCCCTTTTCCAACTCACCTTTCCATCTCCACTTCATCTTTCCTTTGCCAACTCATCCATCATGTGGCTAAATTAATTCAACAAAATTAAATTAAATAAATCATTTATTAGCCACTTATCTCCAACTTCTAAAATTAATGAAATATTGTGTACGTACACATATTTCCTAACCTTCTTCTATATTCTCTCCAACATCCCTATATCTTAGGAGGACTTGAGTCCACTTGTCCTCTCATTCCTACATCTTCTCCAACTATCCTATATCCTCTCAAGTCTTCAACTTAGTCAAGGTGAGATGAGTGACACTTATCTTCTCCTTCCCCCTTTCTCTCAACCTTCAACCTCTTACTCATAGCCATTCAATTTGCAAGATTTGATCACGACCGTTTATCTCCGCCACCTAAGCTCATGCACTAAAAAATCTATAAAAAAGAGGTCTCCTAAAACATTTTGAAACTAATAGCTAATCATATAGTCATTCTAGGAGTCTTTATTTTGCATCCGTGAGTTTGAGTTTGAAGCAATTAGCAATTTTAGAAATTTTATCATAGCTTAATATCATGTTAGCTTAAATCATTTGCATTTGAATATCATAGTATTAGTTAACTATGAGTCCATTCTTCATATTCCATCTTGGAAGCTACCAGTGCTTGTCTGAGAGCAAAATTATTTGCAACCAAGAACAATGGAGTTAGGACACAATGAGACATAAATCATGAAGGTATAATCTCTTTTATTTATTTTTATTTCATGTTGTTTCATTGGTTGAAGCTAAGTTTTCCTGTATCTTTATTTTATATCTCATGATGGACTAACAAGTTTCAGGACATGTATTTGGAGTTCAACTTTAGCCTCAATAGTAGTAAAACTCATGCACAAAGCATGGAAATTTGAATTTGAAAATGGAAATTGTGATTAAGCAATACAAAATTTTGTTAAAAGTGATTTTGATTAACCAATTAATTAAGAAATTTGATTTGTGATTTTGAAAGAAAAATGCATCTAGATCACGACATAGCATTCATAAAGATCAGATCTGAAAATTAATTTGAAAAATCATGCAACCCCTAAGTAAATTTTAGAATTATAAATTAGGAATTTTGTAAATTCAACCACTATATGTAATTCAATTTGAAAATGAGATCTAGGAAAGAAAATTTGAATTTTAAATTAAATGAATAATTAGATCTAAAATAATAAATCCAAATCAGACAACTCACAAGCTCAATTTTAGAATTAAAAATTAAGGTTTTTGTGAATTTAACCTCTAAATTTTTTTAATTCAATGAAAAATTAAACTTGTAAATGTAAATTTGAATTTAAAATAAATATGAGAATATAAATCAAAAATCAAAGTGTAAGGAGTCAAGTTCACCAAAATCTAATGTTATGAAATTAGGGTTTCCACACTTAGATATATGAAAACCACTAAATTTTACTTAGGGACCATTACATTAAAGACATGGGTAAACCCAATAGATCTATCCACAAATTAACAAGGATAGGGTTGGGAATTCTATTGGATTTACTGGGTTTTGATTGATTGCCCTCTTTTTAAGTTGAATTGTAAAGTGTCGAAATTAGGGTAAATGCACTAGAATTAAAGTGAAAACACATGAACAACGAGCTACAGTCATCAAATCGATCCACAAACTTGGATTTGAGGAATGTAAGTATGTTTTGATCTGTTCCTAGAAGGAGATCTTGAAATGTCAAGATGGATATGCCCATCGCATTGATCCTCCACACTTTTCTCCATCCAAAGGGGAATCTGTTCGTCACTATAAATAAGGCCAATTTTAAAGATTGCAACTCCGTACCTTTTCTTGTGCACACTAGAGAAGGGAAATAGGTTGGGAATAGGGGTTTGCCTTAGGTCAAACCCTGGTTTCAGAATTAACAATGAAATAGAAATGAAATGTAATTGAATTGCAGTAATGAAAATGTTCTCTTTTTGAGGGAGATGTTGAATAATGACTAAAACACTAATGATATACCTTTTAATGGAGTTTTGTTTGTCTCCACAAGGAATTAGGGTTTCATGAAGTCTTCATAAACATAGAACATGAATGCCAACTCCCATGCTTGAATCTTGACCTTACTTCTACTCCAATGCTTTTAAGAAGACTAATTGCTTGCTCACTTGAACGATTGATTGAATATGATTGTCGGATTCGAATTATATATCAAAATGAGAGGGGTAGACCTCCTTTTATACTTGCCCATCAAAAACAACTTAATTTTTCAACATGAGCCGACACGGGATCTAGGTCCCAACTAAAATGATGTGACCATTAAGGGACCCAAAAATGGATCTTGATTGGGAGGACTAGAGTGCTAGGTGCTCTAGTCCTTAACGAATAGGGCACTAGCACCCTGGTCCTAACCAATTAGGAACCAAGAAAAAAGGGGGAAATGAAGTGCAAGGTTAAAATAATAAAGAATTTGCATGGCGTGAGCAGAATCAAGGCTCCAATCAAGCCTTGGGACACGAAAACCAAGGTGAGGGCCCAAATGAGGATAAAATTGTCAGGGAGTACAATTTAGGATGCTACACTACCAAGTATCTCCTTCAACACATTCATATGTCCTTATTCTTTCACCCTACCTACTTATTTATTGCTCCCTTTCACACACTATTTAATGTGATCTAGCTTATTTTGTATCCCTAAACTAATTTATGGTCATGGACTCATGCTCACGATCATGAATTTAACCCATCCAAATTTAAAAAAATTAAATCATACATTTGATCAACTTCCCACATTTTCTCTTTCCACCTAGGATTGACTAAACACAAATTTGTTTGATATGTTGTAGCCTTTATATTAAAAGGCAAATTTAATGCACTCATTCTAATACTCTAGGAATCAATTAAATAATTTGAAAATCATTCACATAAATACAATTCAATCGTTGCTCTAAAAGGATTATAACATCGCACAATCATTTTGGGATCGTTTGTGTGGATGAAGAATGTTGTCTTTGATTTTGTTTATTCTCAAGCATAAATCAAGGTGAAGAGGCCTTAAATCTTGTTAGTATGGAATCCTAGTAAAGGTATTTATCAATATAACTCCTACCAATATCAAAAAAATCATTATAAATCTAGATACCTCAAATGAAGTGTAGATAAGTAGTACTCAAATCATATAGGTCAAGTTTGTAGGCATAGGACAACTTTGTGGTTATAAGTTCATCCTTATCAATCACATTCATCCATGCATGTAACAATAATGAATTTTGATTTCAAAATAATTACTAGCCTAACATTAATAACTTTTAATCTTAAGACATCAAATTTGAACCTTCTTCACTCTTTGTGCATTCATTAATTATCAACTAAGTAGATCATTTTCTAATTAGCCTTGACAAAACCTAGGAAAAGATAATTTTTCCATTGTATGTTTGTTGAACCAAACCAATCCTACACAACCTATAGCTTCTATAGAATTTTTAAACCAACATTAGAATATCTACACTTTTTTAAATTTCACACCACTTTAACATATGATTTTTCATCAATGTTATCATCCTTCATAAATATATCTTTTAATGTTTTGTATTTATTAATTCTTCACATCTAGCACCACTATACCCACCCTTGGATAAGATTTTGGGTTTGTATATTACACATTTTTAAAGGTCTAATAGAGGACTTGTATTCTCATATAAATACGATTATACATTTTTTGATAAATTAATTTTACTCCTACTAGGGTTTTAAGCACTTAATCCTCATTGTTGTAAACATTACATCATCAAGTAGACCTTCTCTTCATATCATAGATTCTCTTGGCCCTTGTCCTTGTCATCCATTCATTCTTCCATCACTAGCCTTGACATGTCTATACATTTTGTGACGTGTATATATTTTTTGATATGTGATCCTTTTGTTATTGATTCACAAGTTGATATTATATCAAACAAATGGGATCAATTTATCTATGAAATCATTATAGCACCATATATTCTTATTTTATTCATTCAAGGATCTCATCACTTTTCCTTCTTTAAATTGGATACTCATACTTAACTCCTCCTTGAATGTCATAGTTGTCTAACTTCTTCTATGGAGAGTGATATTAGTAGTATTCTTGATTCTAATTGTACTTTATCTTTAGTTATTTCTCATGCATATGATTCATTTTGTGATACATATATTATGGAGAGATGTGACCTAATTATACATTCCTTTTTTATGGATCATACTATAATTCATATTATTATTTATGTGTTTTTATCTTACACGAAGACTAGTCTATTTCTACTTTTCATGCTTAGTTTTACCACTAACTAATCCTACACCTAGGAATATACACTCGAGGTATTACAACCTTACTTCTTTTATACCCATGAGTTAATTTCTCTAAATGCAATTTATGAGTGTATATAATTATGGATAGGTGTGGGCATATTAGAGTAAAATGTACCTTATTAGACAATGGATTTAGATTAAACATATGTAGTAATAGTTTCTAGATGTTATCCAAGTCAGTTAATCTAATATTTCAAAATATGAGGTCACTACAATGATTTAGTAATTTAATATAGTATTCTATTGGCTATGCCACTTTACCTATTACTCTTGTGACTACTTTTCATTTTATACCTAGATTTTTAGTGTATATATGATTTTAGAGTGACCTTAAATCCATGCAATAGGCACATTTCCATCCACTCTTTATCATAAATAAATTTTATTGTCAAAATAAATTGCACGGGGTGACATATTACAATAACCCATTTTTTTTTTCAAGTAATTGAAAATTATAAAATACTAATCTCTTTAACAAAACTAATTAGGCCTACCTATTGGAATCAAGGGAACATTGAGGGGGGGGTGGTGAATCAATGTTCAACAAAATTGATTTCAATAATCTGATCATACAACCATATTATGCAAATGAGGTAAAGTAAATGTATAAACTCATAGCCAAGATCATCAACACCACAACACCAAGATTTTTATGTGGAAACCTAGTTAAGGGAAAAACCACGACGGGATTGAGATAAACAATATTATAATACTATGATCAGGAGTATAATAATGTTACAAGAGGGGAATGCACATGCATTCAGGAACACTACCTAGAGCTCACTACTCAAATACAAAAGAGGGCTACAACCTAGAGGAAGTATCACTTCCTTACAAGTGATTACAGATGATACCAAGAATAACTAAATTGAATAGTAGCATCTAGAAATGTCATAAAGCAGTTTCGGTTAAGCACAAAAGATCTTTTGCCACTACTCTGTCTCTTTGCTATGTCACATACCGAAGCACATATATATCAATTGAGCACAATCACTCATACATATTTACTTTTACCCAAATGATCATATCAATCGGAATAATATATCAACACCAACAAAATAAATCAATTCCATGTCGGCCTAAAAAACTGCATAACTCGCAACATGAAACGTGTCATCCAAGTCGACTCAATCCGATCTAAAAACAACTATCTGGACCAAAAAATTATGTCCACACGCTTCCCATATTTCATCTCATCAACCTTGAACACACAAACAATCATCAAAATTACTCTGCACGATCCGCACAACAAATCTTTACATGCTACTACACCAAAACACTATTATATTGAAAAAATGGTCTATCGGATCTTCTAGCCAACACCAAACTTAACACCAGAGGTTACAATTATGGAATAAGGTTAATTACATATCCACAAGACATCTCCCATATCCATAAATAAAAATACTTAACCAAAATAATCCACTAACCACCAAACTGCACACTCTGTCGGTTACACTGTTCTTCTTACCAGACCTCACTGAACCTCAATCAATCTCCGAAATGAAAGAATCACAAACTACGGATTGGATATCTGATTCACTAGATGCCAGTTTCCATCAATGACAACAACCGATCATCAATATAATGCCTCATTCCAACACTACCATGTCTCCATTGATTATCCCTAACCATCTTATTTCTCATGTTTTATTCTTGAGGATGACTAGGGTTCATTAGGATTTAACACATTGAACCCTAGAGAACAATAGTAGAACAATGATAATAGTCTTTACTATCTCACATTCATTCTAATATACATGATATATCACCTTTAGATTGACATATAAGCACTCACTCTAGTCAAGGTCATACCTCTTGTGAATTGACATCTATCCAGTATTATGAATAACATTTACCATCATCTAAGTTGGTTAAATCATGACAAACAAATTTTCTACTTTAGAAAAGCTTGATTTTATATTAGAAAAAATTAAAATTGAATCAACAAGTCGTTTGCAAACCTATTAAAATACTTGAAAAGAATTAAACCAAGGGCATTAGGTTTCATACTCTTAGTTATGACATTGGTTTTCCCATAGTTTATTTGGATATCATTTGGGATGATTTTATAGACATTTATCTCCCTTTGAACATTTTTTTGAGTTACAAATCTTTAGTCAAATTATTAGGTTTCTATAAGGATTTGTCTAGATATCATCATGATAGAGACTTATCACATGTATTTAAGTTCACAATTTAACGAAAAATGGTCAATTTTTACATAGCAATCTTGATATTTTAAATACTTAGCCATATATTAAGGACAATAATAAACTTAAGGTTGGTAGAACATATGATCTGGAGATGGATCCAATCAATGAAGAAAATATCCAAAAACTTAGTTATTATTTGGACTTACAAAAACATTGTAAAATGAATATTTTTCTTATAGATTTTGGAGATGTTTTTACATTTCTATATCAAGGTATGTTGGGACTATATCTTAATATTCTGATGTAGAATATTGTCTTAGAGCACAATGCCAAACTTGTTAAAAAAGAAGTTGGGTAGATGCATCCAAACTTTCCTTTAATAGTTGAAAAAGAATTAGAAAAGATGATTAAGGCTAGATTTATTAGACTTGTCGATTACATTTCTAAGGTTTCTTTAATGGACACCTATTGCAAAACTTGATGGCCATATTTTCCCTTGTACTAACTTTAGATGTAACTAAGCATCTTCTAAACATTATTTTCATTTTCCTAACATTGATATAATTGTAGATTTTGTCACCAAACATGATTTGTTATCATTTATAGATTGATATTTTGGGCATAATAAAATCATGATTAATCTCCAAGTCCAACAAAAGATTTATTTTACTACACCTTGGAGAACATTTTTTATGTTTTCATGTATTTTGGGTTGGAAAAAAAAGGGTCTACACATCAAACTTATATGGCAGATCAATCTTCCATGATCTTATGTATAAGATGTTAGAGGACTATGTGAATGATCTATTAGTAGAATTTTAATGATGGGTATATCATTTACATTATTTGAGGATAATATTAGAATACTTGTGATAATATAGATTAAGTTTAACTCCTAATAAGTGTTCTTTTAGAGTTTATATGTATTTCTTATTAGGATTCATTATATCTTAAAGAGACATTGAGGTAGATTGTAATAATATTGATTGTATTGTTGATATGATTTCTCTAAATAAATTATCACGATCTCATAATTTAGAAAAAAAAAATACAAGCTATTAGATGCTTTGTTTCCCAATTAAAAAATAATACATTTCCTTTTTACAAGGCTACTAAAGAAAAATGTTAAGCTTGAATGGAACAAATATAATCAAAAGGAATTTGGATCTAATCTATTGATGGTTGATTTTACACATGAAACAAAAGTGAAATAGGGATCATTCCACTTCTCTTGAAAAGATAATTGATCCAAAAAATCAATCATCTTCAGGGTCTTGTATGCTAGGTCATGAAAATGTTGGAGCAACTAAGTGGATGATTTTATTTGTTTCTTTAAGGTGTCTATGTTGGTAAAAGATCAAAACTTGACAATTCATGCATCCAATATGTTAAATCTACTTTAATGTTAGTAGATCTTTCGAGCTCTTGGATAAAATGATCCCTAACCTAATCCTACTATGATCCTACGATAGTGTGCCACTTTTTGGCTAAAGTGGAACATGGAAAATGGTATTTTTAATCAATTTTTCACCTCATGTCACCCATAGCAACTAAATTATTAAGAATTTGAAGATGATGCGAACTAGTGATTTTTGAGATTTTGTGTGTACATTCTTTTTTTTTTAATGATATACATTTATTTTACATAATTTTTAATAACTTATTTTTTATAGTTAACAATATTTTTAAAAAGTGACATTTATTCCATATCACATAAATTTATTTAAAAGGGATAAATTTAAATTTTTAATCATAGATTGGTAGCACTATGAGGATATTTTTTCATCATTTTTTAAAATTGGAGGTAAACACTTTTGACCAAAGATATGAACCAATGAAAGGGTCTCATAACCTTTTACAAATATCCATATAGGAAGTATTAAGAAAACAAAAAAATAAACATCAAACTAGACCTCTAGAATATCACTGGCCAAATAGAGAACAAAAAAAAATTAGTTGATAATAAGACAAAATTCAACCAAAAAATAACATAAGTGGAACAACACATGTGATCATTGATTTATTGGTTAATTGGAACATTAAGAAACTTAAAAACTTCTCATTCTTCACACATTACTTGGACTTTGGAGGTAAGAGAATATTTCTTGGTCCTCCCATCTTTAACCTCATTATTTCTCTTTCAACCTCTTATCTTCTGGTAGGTCATTTCTAAGCATCTAGACTTAATATTTTTTTTAATATTCATCATGGTCTCTTTGATGTAGGTAGTGTCCCTGAAACTAGTATATCAAATTCCCCATGAAAACTATCCTTTTTCTTATAGATCGCATTCTAGTCTTCCCACTCTAGACATACCCCTTAATCTTGTATTGAATCAAAAGAAAGGTCTACTAAGTCTATGATTTGTTATCTTTCTTGATTTTTTCCATCTAATAGTGTAAACCCTAGAGGCCTTTGTTTATCTTTTTATTTTTAGAAATCAGACCTTTGATTTCTTCACACTAGGAGAAGAGAGAAATTTTTTTGGGACTTTAAATTCCTAGAAGAAGAACTAACAAAAGATAGAACAATGGGAAAGGCACTTGGGAAGGGGTAGTGATGGGGATGGTAGGGGAGCTAGGGATGGGATTAGAGTAAACTTTGACACATTTGATTAGTTTCCACAAATATCCATCACTTTCTTGTCCTCGGATATGGGATCCGATAGTTGAAATTATGAGGCATATTCATACTAACTGTAAAGATATAAAGAGGGAATTTCAATAATAAGGGGGTGGAATTCAGGGCCACTAAACACTTTTCCTTAGGGCTTGAGGCCTACAAATTCAAAACAAATAATTTGAGGACCTACTACTTGGGTTTACTAGATTCAAAGATGAGAACTTGATGATTGGCATATCAATCTTCCCATATTGATATTTAAAAATAGTGGACTCAATAGAAATGAATAAAAATAATAGAATGCTCATTAAATTGTTATGTGAAAAGTAGTTGAGAAAAGAGAAGTGGTGGGAGAAGAGATTCCAACATCTTCCTCAAAATGTGATGTATTTCATAATGGGAAAGAATACCTCATTGCATGGGTGTGAAAGGGAGATGTATAGAATATCATATTAGAGTTCATGAATGCATTCATTAGCCTTATATAAATCCTTAAGGTCCACCCTTTTCTATCTCTAATCCTTGAAGAATTTTAGTTTGTTTATAGGAATTCTAGTGACAACAACCAACTTTCCTCAATTTTTTTGATAATGACACCTCTCAATATGATAGAATGGTCCTTAAATTCTTGAGAAAAATCAATTAAAAGGTCAAAATTACTTCCTTTGATCTTCTTAGTGTAGTAGTTCAAATGACTCCTGTTTTATGATGTTCTAGATTATTTCATTCTTCTTCAAAAATTTGCAAGAGGACAATTCAAGGCAGATGAAATCATGTACCATGGTAAAGATATGAAATTAAGATGTAAAATTCCTATGCAAAATTGAATAGGAACATAAAATAGAAGAGGGAATCACAAGTCACATGAATGAGTTAGATGAATTGAAAGAGATGAGGATGCTATGAGTGAAATAATTGAGAGAGAGTCCATTTCACACATGGATTAAAGTAAATGAATATACAAAAAGGACATTGACAAAGCAAAGAACTTGAGGGAAGAGTGGATGATGAGTAGGTTGCTTCACTAGTTGAGGAAAGGGAACTTCCATGAAGGATGATATTTCCATGATTAGCTTTCTACTAATGATATGGGAAAATATTTTTTAGTAATGATCACTATCAAGAATACTATTTTTAATGAATATTTTAATGCTAAACATTGATTGAATATTTTATGAAAATTACTAGTACCTTGCATTAAAAGTTATAAGAAATAAAATAAAATAAATAAGTTTTATTATAAATATTTTTTAATGTCAAGAGGTGTTATATAGTGCCAACAAGGCATGATGCATCACGTAGTGATTGTGTAAATAAAAACTCTTTAACCTAAGTTTGATAGAATTTTTTATGTCTCAAAGGGTTAATATTTAATACTAAACATAGTTATATATATAAATATAAAAATATATATATCTTAAATACGTCTATCGAAAAATACTAAGAACATTGATATATATAAAAGCTATTAGTAAAGCTATGTAAATAATACTTTATTCTTAATTGAACAAATCATTAGATATTATATAAGAATTTTTATATCTAGATGTATGTAGTATATTGAAATATTAGAGCATTTTCTTAGATAGATGCATAGTTTTTATGAATATATCCTATTTAAGTTTATTAAATAAAGGATAATAGTACAATAATCATAGAAAACAGGGGATGGTAGAGGGGCACACCCATAAAACCTAGCAAGATCAAGTTCGTAACAATGATGAATAAACATAAATAGGGCCAAGCCCAACAAAGTATAAGTAGCTAAAGAAAAGCCAAAAGGAGGGGGATGCTTATCATTAGGATTGTCCCAAACATATTTGAGGAAAAAATCATCAATGAAATCCTAGCTATTGAGAGAACCTTCTTCTTTAAGGGGGTTGTTTGAAGGTTGGTGAGCATGGACTAGAGAAATGGCCAACTCTAGATCATAATACGTGCCTTAGTAGAGACAACCAAGAGCATCACTATGCTATTGAGAAGAGGTGGAAGGTATCTTGGAAGGATGGGGCTGCCCACCATGATTATCATTACCTCTAAGAATCAAATGCTAAAAGCAATGGGGACCACAAGAATGGGATTTGTTGTCATATTTGGTATGCTAACATCCTTGATGAGGAGAGGATCTGATGGAACTTTGACAATAGTGCAAGGGGCATTCCCCCAAAGGTCCAAGAACTCCTAAAGACGATAAACTACAAGTGTAAATTTACTATCTTGTACTTGAATCTACTTAAACACATTAGAAAAAATCGTGGCTCTAGTGTATAAATAAAAATGAGTGTGAGATTTTGCCAAGATCAAGGGTACAATGAAAAGTATAAAAGAGAGACAAAAGAATGAAAAAAACAAACTGTATTCTCATCAATATGCAAATGATCAACTAGATTCACCAATACAATTAATATAGGCTTGCTTATATAGGCAAGGCCATATGGATGTACGAGCACACAATCATGACATGTGGCTCAATAAGAAACAAGGGTAGGTAAGAAATACTAGGGGTAGGTAGGAGAAATAATGTAATATTCCACAAGAGGTGGATGACCCACCGAATGTGGAGTGTAACAGCAAAATAAGACCACAAAAGGTGGAATTTCTCCTACAAGCTATATCCCTATGTGCACACTTCCCTGAGTGTCTCAAATCTAAACTACAAAGAGATGCATTATCCTAAGTTAATTTAAGTAAAGTGTAATAATATCCATGATGAATATTTATTTACACCAACACCCCCCCTTAAGTGCAACTTAGGGGAATGAAGACTCAAGTCAACAATGCAAGATGGGTCCCAGATACGAGGCCATGATAGGTACCCATGTACAATATGCAAATGCAAGCAAAACTATGCAATGCAATCTCTCACAAACGGAGAAAGGGAGAAAACCCAGTGGGAAAAAACTCCCCCCAAAAGAGAGATGAATGTACAAAAGACCCTCAAAGAAGAAGGACAAAACCTTAAAGAGGAAAAATTCCCCCCCCCATAAGAGAGGAAGGAGAAGTCAGCTGACCCCCCCTAATGAGACATCCCGCACTCCCAAGAGAGCTCTCAACTACTGGAACTTACTCTCGGTGAAAGGTTTGGTGAATATGTCTGCAACCTGCTCCATTGTAGGACAATACTACAAATCAATGACCTGCTCCTGAATCAGCTCTTGGATATAGTGCATATGGATCTCGATGTGTTTGGTCCGCTAGTGTTGGACCGGGTTCTTCGAGATTGCAATAGCACTCTGATTGTCGCAATGTAGAACTATTAGTCATGGAGTGGTGAACCCAAACTCTGTGAGAATCTACTGAAGCCAAATGGTCTCAGTTGTTGCGTTAACAGCTCCTTGATATTCAACCTCAGTCGAAGAGAGAGCAATAGCATGCTGCTTCTTGCTTTTCCAACAAATGGGGTCTAAACCAAGGTGAAAACTGTAACCTGAAGTAGACTTACGATCATCAAGATCGCCAGCCCAATCAGAGTCTATGTAACCAACCAAGCGAAGTCATGTGCCTGCTACATAGTGAATCCCATAGTGATGTGTACCCTAGATGTAATGAAGGATGTGTTTGGCAGATTTCCAATGAAGCTCATGTGGTTCCTACATGAAGCGGTAAACCATGCCAACTGCAAATAAAATATCAGGACGTGTGTGAGTCAAGTAAATGAGACTACCCACAAGTTGATGATACAATGTGGCATTAACTGGTGGAGAAGAACACTGAGCCTCAAGCTTGACTCCTGAAACAAAGGAAGTCAGTGCAGGCTTACAATCAGCCATATGAAAGTGTGCAAGTAGATCAAGAGCATACTTGGGCTGCGATAGTGTAATCCCCGAAGGTGACTGTGAAATCTCTATCCCGAGAAACTAGTGCAAAAGACCAAAGTCAGTCATAGAAAATCTATCATGCAAAGAAGATTTGACCCTACTAATGATGGATGTGGTGCTCCCTATAATGATCAAATCATCAACATAGAGAACAAGTATCAAGTGAGAGTCATCCTGTCGCAAAATGTAGACATTCGGATCAGAATGACACCTGGTGAACCCTGCTGAGAGAAGAAAGGAATCCATCTTGGCATACCAAGCCCTGGGGGCCTGCTTGAGGCCATAGAGAGATTTCCTTAGTCTACAAACCAAAGAAGTATCTTGGATGAAACCATGTGGCTACTCCATATAAATCTCCTCATTAAGATCCCCATGAAGAAAATCACTCTTTACATCCATCTGATGTACAACCCAACCATGAGCTGCAACAATAGAAAGTGTCAAGCGAATGTAGTTCATCTTGGCTACGGGTGCAAAGGTCTCAGTATAGTCAACACCTAGAACCTGAGAGAAACCTTTCGCAACAAGTCGAGCCTTATACTTATCCACACTACCATCCGCTGCAAACTTGGTTCAATAGATCCACTTACATCAGACCATCTTTCTCCCCTTAAGGAGATGAACTAAATTCAGTGTGTTGTTCCTCATCAAGGAACTATACTCTTCCTCCATAGCTTGGTCCTACTCTGGAACCCCTGATGCTTCCCGAAATGTCTGTGGATCGGAAGTGGTAGCAATGAATGCATGTGGAAGATCTTGATGTTGTGATTGAGTCCTTCGTGTATCTGAAGGATCCCCAACAAGAGAACCTGCAGACTCAAGTGTCTACGAGGTCTAGGTGGAGGTGGAGAATGAGGCTCCTCAACTGCAAGTGGACGCTGCATAGGTGTAACCATGCGAGTCGAAGTTGATGGAGTCTCATCATCTGAATCACTAGCATCACTATCCATAATGGAGGAAGGTGGAGGAGGTAGAGAGGCTAAGCTAGAAGAGCCTTCCTCAAAGTGAACACTCCTCTCAATAAACACCTCATGTGTCTCAGTGTCCATCAATCTATATGCCTTAATTCCCTCAGGATATCCAACAAATATGCAAATCCTACTCTAAGGTTCCAATGCCTTGCGTTTCTATGGAGGTATGCGAGCCCATGTTGGACACCCAAAGACTCTGAAATGTCTTGCAATTGGTTTCCTACCAGCCCAAGCTTCAAAAGGAGTAATACCTTTCAAAGCTTTGTGAGGAACCCGATTCTGGATGTGTGTGGCACAACTGATAGCCTCTACCCAAAAGGCGGGATCAAGAGAATGAGCATGTATCATATATCTAGCCATTTCTTTGAGAGTTCTATTCTTGCACTCTGCAACTTCGTAATGTTGTGGAGTGTATGCAACAAAATGCTGAAATCCTCAAGTCTTTTGTTCACATATTCCCTTCCATTATCTGTACGAAGAATCTTGACCACTTTCCCGGATTGCTTCTCCACATGAGTCTTGAAGTCCTGAAATTTGTCAAATACTTCACTCTTATGAATGAGAAAGAAGACCCAAGTGAAGCGGGAGTAGTCATCAATGAAGGTGAGGACATAACGGGCCTTGCTAAATGAAGGTGTTGGAAATAGACTTGCTACATCGCTATGAACAAGTTGAAGAACTTCCAAAGCTCTCCAAGATTTCCCCTTATCAAACTTCCCCTCGGGATGCTTGCCCATGGAACAACCTAAACATACACCCTCTGAAAAAGTGATTCGAGGTAGAGCTGTGACCATGTCTTTAGTGCTGAGCTGCTGAAGATAGCAGTAGTTGAGGTGACCAAACCGCTCATGCCATAGCTTACTTTCTGAATTTGAATGAGTAAGCAAGGCCCTAGAAGGAGAACTTGGCACAAAGTGGGAGAATGAATAAAGCCTTGAGTTGTCATTGACTTGTCCCACTGCTACCAAGGCATCATCATCAAGTTCCTTTACCACGACTGATTCAGGTGTAAACTCAACCTTTTTCCCATTCCCATAGTGAGTGATTTGGTAGATAGAGAGAAGGTCGGTAGACAAGTTAGGAACATAGAGAACATTCTCAAATGTTCCATCATCCATATCAACTGAACCTTTCCCTTCAACCTCTACTTGTGTATCATCGCCTATGTAAATGTGAGGTACCTTAGATGGCTCCAATGAAGAAAACTGCTCCTTTGTAGAACCCATGTGATAAGAGGCAACCGAGTCAAGTATCCACTGTTGTGAAGAACCTGTTGTAGCCACAAATGCTTGCCCTTTTCCCTTAGACTGTGAGGAAGAGGAAGGAGATGAATCCTTCTTTGTGTAGGCAGATGGCAAGTTGATGTTGTTTTTCTTAAGAAGATTTGTCAACTCATCAACTTGCTTGGTGTGGCATCGATGCTCATCATGACCATACTTTTTGCAATATGCACCAGTTGGTTTATCCTTCTTAGGTGAAGTCCCCTTTTTGAAAGAGGATGAAAAATCACCTTGTGATGGAGAGGATGATTGTCCTTTTTCCTATTGTGGTTTTGACTTAGATTGCTTCTTCTTCTTCTTGGAATCTTTGCCTTGACTCCCTTGACTCCCTCGATTAGCTACCAAAGCCTTGGACTTTGAAGACTTGAGAAGCCCCATGTTCAACAACTTAGATTGTTCCAATATCAACATTTCTGTGAAAGCATCAAATGAAGGCATAGTGTAGGAACTCCCCACTGTCAATGATGAGTTTGGAAGCTAGACACAAATGTTGCATATTCTGGTGCAAGCTTGTCCAACAAGTTGAATATCAACTGCGCATCCTTTTTGTCAATTCCACAATCCTTAAGCTTTGCTCTTAGCTCATTTGCTTTGGTGACATAATCTTGGATTATATTAAAACTCTTGGGATCCAAGTTGGTGAGCTCATTGTCAATCTTGTAACCTCTAATTTCATCAACTTGACCATACAATTTCTGGTACATATCCCAAGCCTCTTTGATTGTTGTACACTTCTCAATGTGAAAAATGAGGTCATCTGATACATACTTACGCAAAGTTCCAAGAGCCATGCAATTCTTAGTGAGTCATTCCAATTGAGCATTAGGATCAGCCTTAGGATTAGGTGGTGATGCTATTGTTCCATCTATGTAATGCGTGAGACCTTTTTCCATTAATTTGCTCCATACTTTAATTTTCCATGATACATAATTATGTGGAGTTAAAGGTGAAAATTTATGAGGACTCATTGCAACAAAAATGAAAGAGAACAAGGAAAGAGAGGCATAATCACACAAGACACCCCCCCAAATTCACTCAATCAAAGAACCCCCCCCCCCCCCCCGAAAAAAAAATAAAATAAAAAAATGATGATTTAGCACTTTATACTTAGTGCGTGTACAATGGGCCACTTGCAAAAAATGGCAAAGTGGACTTCTAATTTCAACTTTACAATTGCCTTGATAAGGCCAAAGAAGATTCAAACTAATAATGCAAGAGATCTAAACTAAGATCCAAGCAAATTACAAGTACCAAGTAGGCCAAATAAGACCAATATCTGAAAGTACAATTTCCACTCACAATCTTTGAAATCTGATCATATATTATGCAAGTAGATGAAAAAATATGCACTTTCAAAAAAATGGCACTTGAAAAGGAGGTCGATGAGCTCAAACGAAGCCTTTGAAGTTGCAAAATTGAGGATTTGATAGGTACAACTGAGAGAATCCAAAAATTCTAAAAAACATGTGCACCAAAATCAGAAAATAACCACACCACTACGAAGAGCACGAAAAATTAACCCAAATAAAAAAATATTGCACCAAAAAAGGAGCAAAATTGAGCAAGTTATGAGCCTCCAAAGTTGACCCAAAAATCCAAACTGCTCAATGTTGAGGGTCTAATTTTTTTTCAAAAAATGCTGATTGGGCGCTGACTGTGTGCTACTGACTGGGCAGAAGTTACGAACCCACAAAATTTTTTTTCAAAACTAGAAAAAAAAAATCAGATTTTTGCCCTAATTGGGCAAAAAATTCCTCCAACACCCAAAATTTGATTTTTGCCAAAATAGGTCGAGTTTATACTTGATTTTTATGGAAACAGCCTCCCAAACGCAATGGTGGGGTCGAAAACGCTCTAAGATGCCTCCAAAAAATGATGTCCCTTAGATCCGAAAATAGAAGCCTTCTAAGATGTCTTCAAAAACCAATCAATTGAAGCCCCAATGGCTCTGATACCATGTGATATTTTTCCAAGATCAAGGGCACAATGAAATAAAAGAGATACAAAAGAATGACAAGAACAAATTGTATTCTCATCAATATGCAAATGATCAACTGGATTCACCAATACAATGAATATAGGTCTGCTTATATAGGCAAAGCCATATGGATGTACAAGCACACAATCATGACATGTGGCTCAATGAGAAACAAGGGTAGGTAAGAAATACTAGGGGTAGGTAGAAGAAATAATATAATATTCCACAAGAGGTGGATGACCCACCAAATGTGGAGTGTAACAACAAAATAAGACCACAAAAGGTGGAATTTCTCCTACAAGCTATATCCCTATGTGCACACTTCCCTAAGTGTCTCAAATCCAAACTACGAAGAGATGCATTATCCTAAGTTAACTTAAGTAAAGTGTAATAATATCCATGATGAATATTTATTTACACCAACAATGAGCATTGGTAGAACAATAAAAAAAGAGTTGTATTTATATATTTTTAAATACCAAATTTGTGTATATTTATGCAAAATATAAGACCAATCACAAAGTAAAACCATATGCCAAGAGAAAACAAACCAATCTAAAAGGCTTGAAAAAAATCATGAATCAAATTCTAAGTTTTTAAAGCTCTAGGACAAAACCAAAAGAGGTGCCTAATAAAGACTGCACCAAGCAAAATGAGCCAACTTAGGCTCTAGAACTATCAACCAAATGCACTGGAATAGATGATGCTAGATCCCAGAAGAGGAGTAAAGTTACCACCAAAGATTTAGTTTATCCGCTATAAGAAGATGAGGGGTAGGTGCAAATAGCCTTTGTTAGGCTTGTAATTTTGAAAGGGTGTATCTAGGTAGCATTTCTAGTCCTTCCACTAAGGTTTAAGAGACCTAAACCCAATTTTATGAAGCATCTAGGGAGGTATAACATCAAAAACAAATTAAAAGGCTTCTTAGTCTAGGTTAGAAATATTGAATTTCACTTTGAATTTAGGCCAAGAAAGAAAATTCTTGGTGGAATTATTGATAAAAATTGGCAACACGCGCAATGCCCATCTTAATTAATTTCAAGGCATTAATCCATGACACTTTGGCTAGTGGGTGGTCATGACAAGAAAGAACTAGAGACCACCAAACAAATTGTTGGTCAATAGAAAACAATTGCAAAAAGTCATTTCCAACATAATGAAGCTAAGGCTTGATAGCTTCACAGGATGTCCATATACTTTATAACAAAAGATCCTTGAATTTTGATAGTTTCCCACATGGTAGAAAGTATTAAAATCCAAGCCCTTTGAGTCGATCAACTTGAAGGAACACCAAAATTAATACAATGCCTAACAATAATTTTTTAGATTGTGTTGGCCTCTAATGTTCTAATAATCTATTTAGCACATAGGACAATGTCTTGTCAATGGATGGAGAGAAAGCCTAGGTATCTTGAATTGTGAGGTAGGTAGCAAAATTCCCAAGCCATACAGTGGAAATTGTAATGTCTTTCACTTGTAGTCTAGAGAAAATCTATAAGAAGCTTTTCAATTCCATAGTATGAAGCCTTGGAAGGAACTTAACAAGTGGCTACCAAAACTTTAGAATTTAACTACTAAATAAAGAGGCTTGGTAATCTAACAATTGATATTTTTTCAATTCTATCAATCACAACTTACTAAAGAACAAAGGGGATAACTTGAAAAGAAAAGGGTATGCCCCAAAAATGAAACACTTCTCCATGATCAATCCATTTCCTGTCGAAATGGTCAAGCCAATTATGCTTGGAAAGAAAGGTTGCTTATAACACTAATTCTTTTGCATGAATGCTTGAACTAGAAGCCTAGTAGAAGTTATCCAAGCACAAAAAAGTTAAGTGACATTATTTTCTTCTTTAATAAGAGTAAGAAAAGAGTTGTCAACCAAATGACCAAGATCAATTATTGGGAAAATTTATCCCCTTGACTAGGGATTGATAGATTGCATGAGCAAAGAGGTAATCAAATCCTTTAGTAGCAAGAACAAAAAGTGTTGGGGAAAGATGATAGCCTTAACTGATGGACCTATGAAGGCTAACATGGGATAATTGTTGGATAGAAATGATGATGCAAGTTAAAGCATTCATAAACAACATCTCCACAAATTGAACAAAACAAGGCCCAAATCCAACCACATGGAGCATGACAAGGATAAACAACCATTCAATGTAGTCATAAGCCCTAGAAAAAACAATTTTAAGAAAAATGGTGGGTTGTTAAGAGCATTGAACCCATTATGTTCCTTATCAAACAACAATAATATTGTCTAAGATAAATCTAGGTTGAATGAAACTCCTATACTAAAGAGGAGCAAGTTGAGGGAGCATAGGACAAATCTTGAGAGCCAGAGCTTTGGTGATGATTTTATAAGAAATATTTAAAAAAGTGATTGACCATTGGTTACAATTTTCTTTAGGATTGCTAGCTTCGAGTATGAACGTAACATTCCCTTTATTAATTAAATTTTTAATGGATTTGGAATGAAACACTTCAATATAGACCTTATGAAGGTTGTCTCCCATTATATCCCATATATATATATATATATATATATATATATATATCACAAGGGAACCCATTCAAGTCAAGAGCCTTGTCATTAACCATTATGAAATCAACTTCCTCCAAATCTTCTTTGGTATGAACTTGGTCGCAAATAATAGATAGGTGTTTTTAAGATATCTATACAAGTAAATAAAAATATTACAATAAATAAAACCTACATAATCAATTCCTATAACAACTATAAACAAGAGACACATTTGAGCCAAGTTCCTCTCGTTGTTGTAATGATTTGGACTAGTTTAAAAATTTAATAACAAAAGAATTTAAATTAGTTTGAGAGATATTCTTGAAGATAAAAAATATAGTCATAGACTAAAAAGCTTTAGCAGTATACAAGAAGAACTATTAAAGTTTGAAATTCTATACAAATAATTGTCTAAAAAGAAGTTTAAGCAAATCATGAGAATTAATTGTACAAATTAGGCTTATAACTAGCAAATTGTGTTTGTATTGAACATGGTTTGACATAGAAAGTAGTGGTGGTCCAAATAACACTTTGAAAATATTATTAATTCCCTTCAGAGAAAAGAAAAAATGAATGCATTATGTAATGAATGTTACGAAAATAAGCTAATAGGAAAAGGAATAAGTAATTTTTTAAAATCATTAAAATATGTGCAAATATGAGAACAATAGAATTGCACATCACCTTTTTTTTAATTGTCATATTATTGGTCAACATAAAAAATCTAGCAAATTAATTAAAATACTTGTATGAATTGAGAATAGAGACATGATCTATTTTTTACTTACCCGTATTCAATATCTATTGAATGAGATGAGATTTGTCCACATTTGTCAACATCTATAAAACAAATGGGTGCATTCAATTGGGTCTGTTGCCCATTTACTTGGTTGCATTGAATAAGATGAGATTTTTCTAGATTCATGTATTTCGTCAATGAAATAAAATAAATGCAAACACTTTGAAAATATTATTAATTCCCTTTAAAGAAAAGAAAAAATAAATGTATTATGCAATGTAATGACTTGAAGAAAATAAGCCAGTAGGAAAAAGAAAAGTCATTGCGTCCAATGGATGCATAAGTATTCCTACTTATAGGCAACTAAAAATGATACCACGATAGGGGAAGTGTACCGGTTGTCATTATAGCTAATTTCATGCACCCACAAATCCTAAACAATACGTCGAATTTTGACGATTTTTTGTTGTTGTCTTTTAATGTGACTTAGCTACTTATAGCTATTGTTTTGGCTTCTAGGTAGTAACAACGCACGTTGTGGGATCTATTATGCACGCAAGGGTCAAAAAGTACACATTTCAAAGTGTCACCTGATACCTACTTAAAGATGCCCCAATAACCATGCACTTAAAGTTTCCAATACTTATGCACAAATGACCTAGTAGTTGTGCACAAATGCCCCAATAGTCGTCCACAAATGAGCCAATTATGAAGCAAAAAAGCTAAAAAATGAGTGGCTATTGGTACATGTGAGATGTGTTAGTGGGATTTTAATTATCATTTTTTTGGTTTCTTTATAATTAGTAACTAGGGGGTTGGGTGCACAAGGAGTGCACAGTTATTGGAACATGGCCCAGTAATTGGTGCTCTTCCCCTATAACCCATTAAACTTATGCATTGGTGCATCCTAGGGACTCGATAGCCATTTCCTCTCCCCTATATCATTTTTAAAAAATTCCTACAAAATTAAAGACCTTTAACATATGTATAAATATTTTTTATTCCTAAAAAAATTAACAAATTTTATTTAACATTCTTCTTATTGCTATAAAAATTGCCTTAAACCATTTATGGTAGAAGTGACACATCCCTCATGACGACACCTATTTTGGCTTAAAAAACGCACTAATGTACCACAGAAAGTCAACTAACACGAAGTTATAAATGCATTACAAGCTACAATTGCAATTTTTCAAAAGAGTCAATAATACTAACGATTTTGAAACCAGAATAGCTGTGTCCATCCCAATTCTAATTAGAAGGGATTAGTAAGGCACACTCATCTTTTAAACCTAGGTATACGTCACGATGACTAAAAAAATGAATCTTGGCCAGACCCTAATCTTGATTGTGCCGATTGCCAACCATAACCGCTCATTGATTTTAAGAGGAAAGTAAGAAACGCCTATTTTTAATTCGAAGGGCGACAGCGAGCAGCTAGTCACGTATCAGACGGTAGGCCGAATTTGAGGTAGGCTTCGATTTAAAGTCGTTGAAGTGTTTTTCGAGATGTTCATGCCCAACCCATGTTTTTGGTATGGGTTTTCACTCAACGATCATTGCATTAACTGTCTGTAAAACTTGTGCATTTGAAGCAGAAGAATATCCTCATTGCTCAGATTAACTTACCTCGAGAGGCCCGATTTCCAAAGCCGGCACCGAGTCGGAGGTATTTTCTGTGAGAAAGAAACTGCTAAAACATCAGATTTTGTACAATTTTTTGTCCTGTTTTTTCATTCACTTTACGGATGGATTCAAAATCCATCGATTGAGAGTTACATTTGATTGGGTGAAAAACGATAGGCATTCTTAGGTTTTGATTTTTTCACAATATGAGGCCATACCCAGTCGTAATTTCACTTCTTGATAGCATATTTTACAGAAATGATCCCAGTTGATATGGAAGTGGATCTGGGTCGTACGCATGATGTCCATTAAGTCTTCTCAAATTCAGATGATTTTAGCCCAAATAAATAGTATTTCACAGAAATTGAGATATTATGGATCAAATGAGGACTTAGTACTCACAGATTTATAAATGATAGAGGTAGATGGGGTGATACCTAAAGAGAAATGTAAAGGATTTGGCTGTTCTGCACCTTAGGAGTCGTGGAAATTGAGAATCATTTCTGCTTGGAATTTCAACCTTCAATGCCATTTGGGTCAGCTATATTGGAAGTTGATTCCATGTTTGAGCTCTTTGAAGTGACTAAAATAAATAATGCAGTAGAATTTCTGATCATTATCAGATATGCTGTTCTAATAAAGCAATAATCTCTGAACTTAATCTCTTGGTCCCTGTTTTTCTCTTGGCTACTGTTTCGTATGTCTTGCTCCAGAATTATCTTATAATGATTTGTGCATCTGTAATCTTTGTGTTCCCATAGATTCTTGCGCCTCGTACGCACAACTAAAAATCAATAAATTTAATTTACCCGTAGATTAGAACATTTATAGTATTGTTGTTGTGAGAAGGATCTTATAAAGTTATTTGATTCGAGCTCTAGGCAGGGAAGATAGAAAGCGCCCTGCTTTAGAGTCTGGGTTTTTATTCATATAAATTTATTTTTTTGGTACAGTGCTGAGGTAAGCATCCAAGGATACCAAATTGTATGCAACATGGCTGCTGGGACCAGAAGGGTTTCTGCTGCCTCTGCCCGAGCCCACACCCGGAAAGGCAAGTCTGAGGGGGGATCTCCATTTGGTAGAGGTAACTAATTATAGATTTTCTCTCTTTTTTTTTTCAATTTCAAAGAAGCTTTAATTGCAAACTTATTTAACCAGAGGCATATATACCACTGTTATCTGGTTTTTTGTGCTAATTCTGTTATTATTGAAGTCAGACCTTGTGTTTTTAGCTTATCAGACTACAAGAATGAAAAATTGCTAAGAACAGGCATCATGAATGCAGGTATATTAAAGAAACTGTTCCTTGTTTCATTTGTGGTGTTCCTTGCATGGGCATACAAATCCATCCAACCACCCCCTCCTAATATTTGTGGATCTCCCAATGGCCCTCCTGTAACTGCTCCTCGTGTTCAGCTTCCAGATGGTAGACATTTGGCCTATAAGGAACACGGAGTTCCAAAAGAGAGAGCTAAGTACAAGATTATTTTCGCGCATGGTTTTAGGGGATCCAGAAACGAATCCCTTAATGTTTCCAAGGTAAGGCTGAAATAAAGCTTATTCCTTTACAATTTAGTAGTTAACACTTCTGAATGTTTGGTAGTAACATATCTTAAAGCTTAAGATTTATAGAATCTTGCAGGAACTTCAGGAAGAACTGGGTGTGTACATTGTAACTTTTGACAGAGCTGGGTATGGAGAAAGTGATCCAGATCCTAAGCGATCTGTCAGAAGTGCAGCTCTTGATATCGAACAGCTTGCAGACCAACTTGATCTTGGCCCTAAATTTTATGTAACGGGCCTCTCTATGGGGGGATATTCAATTTGGGGATGCCTCAAATATATACCTCACAGGTTTTTATCCTTTTTTTGTGTGGAGGGCACCCAGGGTTTTGTTTATGATTGTACTATTTGAGATAAAATAGTCCATATAAAGCCTTATAGGTCTCTGTGACTATGTTTGATGTAGATTTGTTAGATCATTTTTACAGGGAGCTTTTTCTTTTGGGATTATTTTTTATTTAACTGACACATGAATTGCAATATTGCAGATTAGCAGGTGCGGCACTCCTAGCACCTGTTGTAAATTACTGGTGGCAAGGATTCCCTGCTAATTTATTTAATGAAGCTTATTCTCTGCAAGCTCTACAAGATCAATGGGCACTTCGTATTCCACATTATACCCCTTGGTTAACTTATTGGTGGATGACACAAAACTGGTTTCCTTCTTCAAGTGTTATATCTGGTACTTGGAAAACTGTGAACCGATATGATGCTGAGATGATGCAAAATGTTTTTGCCCGTCAACGAGCAGCTGGAGTATATGTTTTCTCTAGTTCCTACCAATATGATTATTATTATTATATTTCGTGACCAAAATTTTTTATTTATTTGTTGTTGAGGTTCCTTTCATGTGGCTAGCAACTCATGCATTTCTTCTTAGGAGGAACAGTATCAAACATGAAGTTAGCGTGCTTTAGTGTTCTCTGAATTTCCACCAAATTCAATTTTGAGTTTTCATGGAGGTTGATTACTTTGTTTATTCCCATTGAAACAATGCAGAGCTTATACAGAGGATTCTAATAAGATAGTTGATCCTAATTTTGGGATGTAGTGCTTGTACTGTGCTTACTAATTTCCTCTTCCACATTTGCAGCATTTCAGGGCAACAGTGCAGCAAGGAGTCTTTGAGTCTTTGCACAAAGACATGATGGTTATGTTTGGTAAGTGGGATTTTGATCCCATGGATCTCCAGAATCCATTTCCCAACAATGAAGTTTCTGTGCATCTATGGCAAGGGGATGAGGATGCACTTGTACCAGTGTCGTTGCAGCGTTATGTTGCTAAAAGGCTCCCTTGGATTCATTACCATGAGGTTCCCGAGGCTGGTCACTTGTTCAGTTTCATGGAGGGCATGACTGATCGCATATTGAGGAGTCTTTTGTTGGGAGAGGAATCTCCAAACAATACGAGTTAGACTTGATGACGATTTATATCTATTATCACTTTTCTCCATTATAGACCAGAGGAATTTGTAGTTTCTAATTTTCTGATATAAACAGCTTTGTGCTTTGCAGTTATTAGATGTTCTTGTTGTCCTTTATTGCATAGTCGTTGTATAGTACGTATAATGGTTTTATGTGCATTATGATTAGGAGGGCAATGCCTGAGATCAAAAACTTATTTTCTTTAAAATTTATTCAAGTTAATGAGTATTAAAATTTAAAAAATTTTAAAATTATTGTATTACATTCCTTGTATTTTCTTGTTATAACCTTAAAGGGATCTGCAATCCTGTCTCTTACAAACCTTAATATCCTTCTGGAGGTATTACATATTAATTGTTGCTTATGTTAACACAGCTAAAAATGACCGAAGACCAAAATTTCTAAGTGCCATGTATCAAAATTTAAGTTCATCCAACATATCAATTTAAAAAGTCGAAGGCAAATCAAAGAAAGAGAGTACGATGTAAAGCCTCATTTTCTCCACCATTTCACCATTTCTAGGTCCCTCGTATTTTTTTTGACCATTTCACCTTGTTAGTGTATTATTTCTGATCCATTATGGACAAGAACAATCACAAGATCAGTGAAAACAAATAAACTCTAGACAAAATCCATCAAGATATCAATCTTCCAACTCCAACTAAGGAATTGTTAATTTTGCAAGCAATTGTGCATGTGTCAAGTGATGGTTGTGCTTGTGTTATGGCAGACATGCTTGTGTTGTAGCGGTTTGCCTGAATCAAACAAAAATATTTAAGTCATATTTTGTTTCTCTTAGCATGCTGGGTTATTGGAATTTTTTCATCTTTGAAAGGGGATAGTTAACAATGCATAAGAGGAAACTTTAGCAAGCAATTGGCAAGATGCAAAGAGTGAAGTGTAGAAGTTAATGAATGTATTTTTGTAGCAATTAGTTGTCAGTCGTTCAAGGCTGATATCTAAACTATGCTTGTAATCTTTCTATAATAGCATTTGGAAGACAGCAGACAACAGTGTGTGTGAGGTATTATGCTCTTTAGAGCTCTTTATATTTGTCCCATTGCTGAAGGAAGGAAATGAAGCTGTGCATTTGCCACTTGTAGCCTGTTATACCCTCGCCGAGAGATTAAAAATCCTTTGAGCCATGTGCATGGTTTCAATTCTTTCTAGTTGCTTATGGTTTGTGAATGAACTACTCATTCTAAGTCACATTATACTACCGCAACACACTTTAAAGTCACCATGATTTCAAGTTAAATTAAGTATTAGCGACATGGGTAAACTAAATTTTGTATCACTTTTCTCACAAGCAGAATTGTTAGGGAAAATACAGAATTGTAAGGGAAAATACAGATTGTGTGGTATCAGTGCAGGAAGTTCATGGAGGCTTGTAGAATGTTTTGTAACACATTTCAGCCATTTGTAGAATGTTTTGCAAGATTGTATACAAAATCCTATGACAAAGTGTTGCACGGATTGGTGCTTGCATAGAGTACAGCCATGGCCAAATGCTTGAGGAGAAGCAACACCTGAAAATGGAGGATCAGAAATTGCAAATTAATTGACCAGCCACTTTGGTTTCTTTGTTGGTATCATGGACAAACTGCAGCAATATTTATTATTTGTTGGGAAAGGAGTTTATGTAGATTTTCAAAATCATGATGAAGAGGTGGAAAGCAAAAAAATGACTTTCGAAGCAAAGGAGAATAGCATTTACTAAGGATGAGTTGACCATGACCAAGGTATGCATGTTGACCATTTCAATGTCGGTGGTAAGTGTATTAGGGAAATTGAACAAATTAAATGCTTAAGTAGCTTAATGCATACTACCGTATGTTAGTGTTCTAACTAGATTGACAATATGGCCTAATTAGAACTTGTGGAGTTGAAATTTTCTATTCTTTTGAGAAAATTTAGTACAAAATAATGGATTGTTAGAAATACAGAAACAAGCTATGGAAATTAACTACAGAAATGAAAAATTGGAATTGCAGAGAAATATAAAATAACAGTGATCTAGTCTAATCAATCTAATTTATATGAAATAACAAAATGATAAGGCAAAGGCATAAAATGGAAAACCTCCTTTATGAGTTGAATCCTCTAAATCCTCTAATGTACCTATGAATAAGACAGAGAAAAGGGGGTGACTACTTGGGAGCTTGCTAATTTGGTCAAGCCCCTATGTTGATCTTTCAACCTCAACAGGTAGTTGAATGAAATGAGATTGGATTTATGTGTGCCCTCTTAATCCTAAGTGTCTCTAGAATATAAGAACAATAAATGATCTACGAATGACATAATCTTAGTTCTACAAATATTTTAACATCTTGGTGTGTATGGATGGTAATGTGGCAGATGGAGCCCCAAAGTGTCAAGAGGAAACATAATAATGAATTGACAAGGTAAATGCTTGTGAATTTCTCGCTAGACGGAGAGAAAGAATGGTATCAAAGCAAGAAGAATAATGTCTAAGAAATTTAAATACAAGGAAAAATTGAAGGAAACAACAAAAACAAGTGTTACCTTACCCAAGAGGGATATGAAAATGAATGTTTTGTTGACGAATGAAGTTGTACTTGTAAGATTGTAAGAATGATGTAGCAGGCTGCTATCAAGTTCACAAGGGTGTTTTTTATAGAATAAAGAATCTAGAACACAAGATGTTAAGAGTGATGTAGAAGGCTGTTATCAAGCTCACAAGGGTGTTTTTTATAGACTTTAGTTCAAGAGGCTAAGATAATTGTTGTACATTACATGGAAAATTCAAAATTGTATGATAGAGAAGAGTGTATAGGAGGGACACTCAAGAGTCACCCCAAGGCCAAGGTGATGGTTGGGTGTCCTTCCAATGGATCATGTGATGGTTACAATAGAGACTTTGGACTTTGAATGGTTATTGGCTCGTCAATAAATGTATGGTGTATGACTATAATGTCATAGGATGGCAACTTGCTCGCATGTCAACACTAACATCTAAGTACAACATGCTCAAAAGCTTCACAAAATTGAAATAGAACATCACAAGGACACAAAAAATATATATGAACACATTAAAAAGACTTTAACATATAAGAACACAAAACCATGTTGGCATTAGGAGTGGGGCAAAGGCCAAGGCTAGGCTAAATAAATTTTAAAAGCATGTTATGGAAAACAAATGCTAAAATGAGGTCAATTTATAATATCAAAATTTTAGGGTATGCAATTTTCAACCTTATAGTAAGTTATTGCACAAAATAAGATATAATAGAAAGGTTGTTGGCAAGGATGACCAAGACTTTATCAATCTCATCGTGGTTTGGAAAAAGGCCACAATGGAGGTTGAAGAGTACTACAAATGCAACCTAGGCAAGAGTAGCTTTAATGGAGAAGAATAACAACCCACCTTTACATCAAAATAATCCCAAATATGAATTATATTTCCAATTTGGTCTTTGGAAAACCTCAGTGGAAGTGCATGGAATCCACCTAAGATTGAGCAACAATCAAGACCAAAAGAGGGAGGCAACAGTCAAGACCAGAAGAGGTATGCACGTTGCTAGGTCTAAATTCACGTGTATGGGCATGTTTGGAGTACACTACACTTGTCAAGTTTGAGTAAGGAGCAACAAATCCATCTATAAAGTGTACGGGCACAAAGTGGGGCTTCAATGATTGAGGAGGGGATTGCGAGGTTTTCAAATAGTTGAAGGGATTGTTAGGTTTCCAAAGTCTTAAGAAGTTCTTTTCAAGTATCCATCATGATTTCCAAGAAAGCTCTCTTTTGAGCTTATATTATTCTCTAATTCCCACCCATATAATTGTATGGGTTATATTTTGTGACCCAATTTCTTGATTTATTTGCAGTCAAGGTTCCATATGTTTCTCCCTAGTAGGAACACCATCAAACAATAAATTAGAATGATGTAGTGTTCTCCGAATTTTCATCCAATTGAATTTTTATTTTTTTATGGAGGTTGATTGTCTTTGTTTATTTCCATTGAAATAATATAGAGTTTACACCAAAGATTCTAAGAAGATAGTTGATTTTAATTTTGAGATGTAATAAAAGAGGTGTAGTTCAATTGGTTGAATACAATCAGTGAAGGTGATGGTATGTTGTTTGATTACACCACCTACCAAGATTAAGATTTCTAATTTTAGAGGTATGTTATATCAGAAATAAGACTAGGATCGCACTCCATACAATTTTAGTAAAATAGATAAACCCTTCACACTTTGAATCTTTTGAATCTTTACACCGACAATTAATAACTATCATTGTTAAGTAGAATTTTGATCCCTTGGATTTCAAGTTTCTCAACCATCAAGGTTGAGTGCATTTATGGGAAGGGAATCACTATACAATTGTACTAGTGTTGTTGCAGCTTTACATCGCTAAAAGGATCTCTTGGTATTTTATTACCATGAACTTCCTAAAGCTGGTCACTTGTTTAATTTCATGAGGGCATGCCTGATCATATATTGGATAGAAATTTCTAAAGAATGAGGCAGACGTAATGAAATTTCATCTGTTTTCACTTTTCTCCATTATAGACCAGAGGGATTTACAGTTTCTAATGTAAAACAGTTTATGCTTTGCAGCTATTAGATTTTGTTGTTATCCCTTTCTGCGTAGTCATTGTATAGTACATACAATTGTTTTATTTGCATTGTGATTAGGAGGGCAATGTTGTCATGTCTCACATATAATTAATTTAATTTCATACATTTCAGTGTCTTCCATGGATTAAGATGAGATTTAGTAAATAAATTTATTTAATATTTGTTTATATAATTTATAGTAATTTATATCTTTAAAGAATATTAATGAGGTCAGATTAAATATTAAATTTAATTTTATCAGCAAGTAGATGTGTTAGAAATCTGTCGAAGCATTTGGTATTTACTTTAAATTTAAATAGAGTATCTTTTATGATAGTTGTCATTTACTATTTTTGGCTAACGGTCATGGAGTGGTCTTCAGATATTATTTTCAATTAATTTCCTCTCTAAAATGGGGTATGGGATTTTGAGTGCTCAAATTTGACTTGCAACATAAAAAACTTGAAAAAAATTTCATTAGAAAGGATCATCTTTTACTATTTCTTCTAGACAACTTTTTATTGTATGACCTTAGTATTCTACAATATTCTCAATGTGGACGAAAACCCACAGAGAACAATGGCTTATGGATGAAAACTCATAAGTTATAGGAGTCAGATGAAGAAATCCCTTTGATTCATAACATTTTTATCCTAGAAGTGTAACGAAGCTTCACAACTTAACTACCTAGCTTTAGTGTGGTATGCTTGTGTGCAACTATGGGTTTGGAGTTTGTTTTTTAGATTTATTGTAAGTGTTTATGTGGTGTGTATTTTGTTGGTACGTCAATACTCAAGACCATTGCATCAAGCTATAGCATTCACATTTCATGTGGAGGCATTTTGACAATGATTTGGGTGAAATTCTAGTGAGGTTGTTAGCAATTCTTGTAGTATTTTAGTTGATGTTGTTTTTAGTTTTGTATGAGCTATTGTGTAAATTTCGTAATAACTATCATAACAGTCCCATTTGTTGCAAAAATAGAAAAGATAGTTATATAATGTTTGCAAGCATTCTAGTTTCATTTGGTGCAATTTTAGTGTTAACTAGTTTGTTAGTTTGTATTGATTTTATGTAGAGTTTAAGTGCCTAAATTTGGCTTGCAACATATAAAACTTGAAAAATATTTCATCAAAAGGGATCATCTTTTACCAATTTCTTTTTACTTTAGCTTTTTATTGTATGAACTTAGTGTTCTACAATATCCTTTATGTGGACACAAATCCATAGAGGACTATGGGTTATGGATGAAAACTCACGAGTTACAGGGGTTAAATGATGAAACCCCTTTGATTCATATGGCATTTTTATCTAGGAAGTGCAACGGAGGGAGCTTCACAACTTACTGCAAATTAGTTAGTTTCAGTGGGGTATGCTTATGCGTAGGTTTTTCAGATTTCGTGTAGATATTTTTTCTATTGTGTGGTGTGTATTTTGTTAGTATATCAATGTTCAAAACCATTCCATCAAGATATAACATTCACATTTCATGTGGAGGTAATTTGACAATGATTTGTGTGAAGTTCTAGTAAGGTTGTTTAGTAGTTTGATTGATGTTATTTTAGTTTTGTATGAGCTATTGTAGTAGTTGAAATGATTGTCATGTTAGTCTCATTTGTTGCAAAAATCAGAAAACTATTAGAATATAAAGTTTGCAAGCATTTCAATTTTATTTGTTGGAGTTTTAGTGTTAATTAGATTGCTAGTTAGTATTGATTTTATGTAGAGTTTCTATTTTATGTTCTAATTTATATTTTTTGATGCTACTAATCTTGAGTTGCTATATTAATCTCTTTTGATGCATAAGTATTATTATTTCAATAAAATTGCATTTGAAGGGTTTCTGATGTATTTTGGTTGTGTGTGGGAGATTTGTTGTAAATGGTGTAAAGTTATTTTATCATTTTGAGATCTAATTTTAATGGTTAAAAACTTAGTAGAGATATTACAAATGTCTAAAGAGAAAAAAATAAAATTCTTTAAATTTCATATAAGTTAATGAGTATTAAATTTCTTTCATTGTCTTGTTATAAATCATAAAGATATGTGCAATCTCGTCTATTATAAATCATTATATCCTTTTAGAGATATCATATATTAATTCATTATTATGTTTACGCAAATAAAATTGAACAAAGACCAAAAATTGTTCATGCTATGCAACAAGATTCAAATTCGCCCAACACATTAATTGAATAAATAAAAGCAAAGAAGGAAATGTGATGGAAAGCCTCATCTTTTCCACCAAATTAATTCTAGGTCCCATTTTTTTTAATCATTTCACCTTGCTATTGTATTATTCATCATCATGAAGAACCCAAAGAACAATAACAAGATCAATGAAAATAATTAACTCTCAAGAAAATTCATCTAGACATCAATTTCCCATTTGAAACTAAAAAAAAGTGTCAACTTTGTAAACAACTATGCATGTGGCAAGTGATAAGTGTGCTTGTGTCATGGTGGTTTACTCAAATCAAACAAAAAAAGTTATAACATTCATAATTTTGTTTCTCTTTCCATTCTAAGTAATTGGAATCCTTTCATCTTCAAAGGGGCATAGCCAACAATGCATAAGAGAAACCTTAGCAATCAATTGGTAAGCCATAAAAAGAGGGATATGGAAGCTAATGAGTATACATTGGTATAAATTAGTTGTTAGTTGTTCAAGTCTAACCTGTATTCCATGTTCCTTTTAATCTTTCTATAGCAACTTTAGAATTTCTATGCCACAATTCTAAATTTTCTTTCACTTTTAGGGTAAATAATTTTTCACCAAGAAGGTAAAAAGGAGTTCTTTAATAGATTGGGGAGGGTTAAATGTCAATTGATGAGAGTGAGTAATCTCTTCTATAATTTGAGCTTAGTTTAGACTTAAAAGACTATTCCTAGTATTATGTGACTTTTCCAAAAGAAAAGATGAAATTATAAAATAATCTTTTTTGAATTAAGAGGGGCATAAAATAAAGGATATTACAATGATTTGGTTAAAAGAGACATTAATAAAGATTATTTATTAAAACTCTTATAAAAGTGGAGGAATAGTTATTTATTTAAATATAATTAAAATGAAATCTTTTTTGAAATGGTGTGAGGGTTGGAAACCACCCCTTAAAAGGTTATATAAAGAATTCATGTGAGGCTTGGAAGGGGCATGTAGATCACTCAGGGAAGAAGAAGAAGAAGGTGGCTTGGTGGGCTATGGCCATTGGGAGAAGGGGGCACACAATGTGTGTCCAACTTAGGGTACAATGTAGACTGGAATGGTCTTGACTAGGGAATGGCGTGCACTTGTGTTGAGCATTGTTCTGTTGAACCAACACTTGTGTAGAGTGCAATATTCCATTGCATTTTGAAAGGAATTCTTTCTTCCTAGATGTGTTGTAGCTATGAGGACCAAGACCACTAAAATATTCTTAGAGTGCTCACTTGATTCATATAAGTATTGTAAAGCCTTGATGTTATAAGATATTATAAATATTTTAAAATATGTTTTGATGATAATATTATTGAGCTGTATGGCTATGTTATTTAATTTATTGTGTTAACTATCCACTTTAGAATTCTTGCCAAAATCTTACATGTTATAGTTTACATTGGTTATTTAGATCTATTTTAATAACATTAAATCTTATAAATGATCTCAACTCTAATATTTAATCTATTGAATCCCCTACTACAATTTAATTAACGAAGAAAAGTGTCATTACATTTGGTATAGAGCCTAATGATAATGCCTTCCTATCTTTGAATTTTTATATGTTTTGAAAAATCATATTACCTAGCCTTTGAAATGATCTTTGTGTGTGTGTAGTATTACATGATTGCCTAACCTTTGTGTCATAAGACTTGATTCAATAAGGCCTAACTTATAACCTTTGTCCATATGCTAAGTTTTGTTTCTCAATCTGTTCATTAACATTATTATAAATTGTGAAACATATATGTTTTCATAAACATATTTAAGAAAAAAAAAAAACTTGTCTAAAATTAATATTACTTTGAGAATTTTTCACTGACTTCAGTCACTTTTATATAAAAAAAAAAAAATTACTTTGAGAATTCTCTACTTATATATATAAATGCAACTTAAATCACTATATCTATAACTTATTAATAAGAAATCTATAAATACATGTAAACCATCCATAATGATTGGTTTCATAAAAAAATGCACAAGAGTAAATAGAGTACAAGACCCTAATTGAAAGACTATTAACTCACTAGCATACCTATCTTTCAAGGAATATAGGTAAAGTATGTCAAAGATATCATATTTGTTCATTATTATCCTTGAAAATTTATTATATTGTAATTAATATTAAATTATTATTAATATATGGTTATATTATTTTGTTTTAATATATTATTAGTTATGTCATAGAACTATAGCAATAGCGTTGTTTTAACTCGTTATTAAAAATCATATTTTCAACCAATCACATATCAAGATTCTTTTTCGTATATTTTTTTTACTTCACCAAAGTTTAGATGCAATTTTTTAACAAAAAAATATTGAAAAATGATTTTACTTAAATGTAATTGGCCCTTGTAATTTGAGGCAATATTGGCGAAGAATACAAAAAATTGATTATAAACTACATTAAAAAATTATAACATTGAAAAACTGTAACTTTTGATTTAGAAAAATATAATGAGTTAAAAAGTGCAGCCACTAAGTAAAATATTATGCAATAATTATATTATATATTAATATTATAATATTATTACTACTTATATTATATTTTTTTTGTTTTTTTGATCGGTAACAGGTATTTCAATTTCAGCTGCACAGCAGCGTTCCACTAACTCAAGACAACATGGGGTCTCGCCCCTACAATAGAGATGCTTTTTTTGATTGGAGCTATGAACTAGTGGGGTCACAAAGGGGGACCCCATCCTCGAGGTGAACATGTTAAGGCATTAAGAATCCTTATAACTCCCTTAATCCTTAGCTCTCTGCAATACTCCTTATATCTCCCTTCTCCTTATCTCTCCATACGCCTTATATCTCCCACTCCTTATCTCTCCATACGCCTTATACTCCCGCTCCTTATCACTCCAAATTCAACCTTATCACTCCATATCAACAACTTATCCCTCCACAGTCATGGCGCCTGGCAGAATCCAACACAACAATAGCAAGGACACCTAGCGAGGCAGGGAACAACACGGGCGAGGAAGACCAACACAGACCGATGGGGGGGAAACATCGACCAACATCAATAGCGACCGCAGTGGACAAGCATGAACACCCATCCACCAGTCGGTCAACGAGAACACCAACAGCACCAGCCTCCACTCGACCAGCTGCCACGAGAAGACCTGCACAACATGCCAAATCGGGGTGGGATTCGAACACAAAACCTCCCTATCAACAAGGCTCGTGACCATCGTCACGTTGTGGGGTGAACCCCACTACATATATTATATTAGTATATTATATTATGTAGTATATAGTATATCATTTATTATAACATTATATATTAATATATTTATTGATATTATATTATATTATATTTTAGTATTATTTTATTTCTTAGATTATGCATTAAACACACACACATATGTATAAAATACTATTACATGTTATTAATTATTACGTTGAAGGTGTATTACACTCACATAATAGATTCTATCTATCTCCATCATACTAATAGTTGACTTCTTAATTATGTCAATCTAATATAATAATAATAATAATATAAAAATATGATAATATAACAATTCACATAATAGATGCACACACATGTATTAATAAAAACTAGAATCATTAAATTTGACGTATTTGTGACACTTAAATGCATGAAAGACAAAAACATATTTTATTATTTTCTCCTCTCAACTACCACTCACTTCGAGTTTAACTATTAATTAATTCTATCTATCTCCATCATACTAATAGTTAACTTCTTAATTATGTCAATCTAATATTACTAGCATGCCTATATTTTAAAAAATCTAAGTAAGATACGCTGAGAGATATCAAATTATGAAAATATTTAATATTCATACATAATAATAAAGATTTTATTAGTAGCGAGTTTGAAGTGAAATGGTTGAATAGATAATTGAGAGTATTTGAGAGAAATTGGAGAATGTAATGCACAACATAGATGAACAAAATCAATATATCAATGGTTGTATATTTTGATAATAATAGTAATATATAATTTTTTTCTTTAAGAATTTGAAGCATGCATAGATAATGTATAAGATGTTATGGAGAAAACTAATATTATACTTGTTATGTGTATGTATTAAACTTAGACATTACGAAAAATAGAAGATTTTCAAACAAAATTTGAATTATGTATTAATAAATAGATACATAAAACTATAAATAGTATTCAATTGCATTTTGTTTTTTATAATTTTGAATAAATGGTAAAAAAAATAGAATGACTTTGATCAAATTATTTGTCACAATATAAGTCATTAATAAAAGTAAAAATTGGGGAAAATAGAAGATATTGGAACAAAGTTTCAATTGTTTTATATATTTATAAGCAACAAAACAAGGTTGTTGTTCCTATAAACAACAACCCAAAGGATGTAAAGTTAACAACAAAAATAGTATTAGCAAAATATATATTACATCAATTATCTTCTAAGAACTTTAATATGTTTTCTCCGGCCTTTTGCTTTGCAAGTTATCTACCAATTTTTATTTTTTCATAACGCTCATATGTGAATGCTGACATTATTTTGAGGCTTTCTAAAGATTTTACTCAAGACACTACCACAAATATCAATCATGTTCTTTCCATTGGTCCTATATCTATTATGGCTTTTGATAGAGTCAACCCCTGAGTTTTATGTATAGTCAATGCCTATGCGAATCTCAATGGTAACTAAAATGTACTGCCCCTTTGTATCGGTGTAATTAGAATAATATTTGGATGATGATCTTCAAAGGGTATTCATGTATACTTGTCAAATTCAACCATGACATATGATGGTGGTTCAGGTGGAGAACTTCTTGGTTTATAGATAATATTTCAAACATATCCTAGAAAGTTCCATTTACAATTCCTGCGTGTATTCAAATATTCGAAGTCAACATCACCCTTGAATTCTTCTTGATGAATATCTCTAGATCAAGTTCATCATTTGAAAAATATTTTTCTTGATGTACACTTCCTATGTTTGTTGCGAGACTATGTGCAATAGGTTGTTTCAATGTATATAACATTTTTTTGTTATGATTATGAGCATTTTCATTTGTGGAGAACAATTTGACACTATTGTCAAACTCAACATTAGTTATAAAAACAATTATTGAAGAGTGTAAAAGGAGGTTTGGGATTATGGTATGTGACTATTGGAAGGAGGATAAGTGGGTTAGGCTTGATGACCTCCATTCTGGGCTTTCCTCTCTCTAGAAGGAGTTGCTGTCCTTTTCCCCTAACAAAGGCTATGATGATGTTTTTCTCTGGAAAAGTGATCCTAAAGGTGAATTTACGACTGCTTCTGCCTATACAAACACCTTCTCTCAAACCAGCAATCCCATTTGGAGTAAAGTTTGGAATAGCATTCTGATCCCTAAAGTCAACATTTTCTTTTGGCTTGCTACTCATAATAGCACCCTTACTCTTGACAATTTAATCCGAAGGGGTTTCAAATACCCTAATAGATGTGAGCTTTTCCAGAAGGAGGGGGAATCAATTGATCACCTTTTTTTTCCACTTCTCCTTCACCTTGGATATTTGGTGCAAAAAGTGGGAAAAATGGAAAATTAACTGGGTCATGGATAAGAGCATCAAGGATATCATCTGGTAATGGAATTTTCCAACCAAATGCCAAATCATCAAGAACCTTTGGTCTTTGACCCTCCCCATGATATGCTGGGGCATTTGGAAAGAAAGGAACAATAGGATATTTAGGGAAGTTAAGTGCAATACTCAGGTGGTCTTTGAAAAAATATGCAGGCCTATAAAGGAGAATATCAACATTTCTCACAAGAATAATCAGCAATGGTCTACTACAGGTATGAATGATATGGAAAAAGACATCCTTACTAAATGGAACCTAATGCATAAGGTCTACAGATTGGAAAATAAGAAGAAGAGAGATAACATTGTATGGAGGTTTCCTGATTATGACTAGATAAAGGTTAATTTTGATGGGGCGGCTAAAGGGAACCCTGGAAAGGCTGGTGGAGGGGGAGTTATTAGAAATGCTCAAGGAATTTGTATTGCTGCTTTTGCTTCTCCTTTTGGGACCCAAAATAACCATGTGGCTGAAGCTCTGGCAATGCTAAAGAGCCTCCAGCTAGCTTAGGAATTCAAATTCAAAAAAATCTGGCTCGAAGGGGACTCTTTAAACATCATACAAGCCCTCAAAGGTACTAGTTTTGTTTCCTAGAATATTACCAATTTAATTTAAAATGCTAAAGATATTCTAAATAACTATGTTAGCATTAGTATCACTCATACCTTTAGAGAGGGCAATAAGGTTGCGGATATCCTAGCCAATGAAGGGGTCAATTTGGAGAACGATGTCAAATACATTGGAGAAACTCACATCAAACGGGAGATTAAAGAGCAATTATACTTTGATCGCATCAATGGTTCAAGTTAATCTCATGATTTATTTCTGGAGAACGAGTTCCAAGGACAGATTTTGGGGGTGGATTAACTGTCAGATAATGAGTGTTTCTTGGCATCATAACCAAGATCATATGTGTGCGAAAGATTATAGTAATAATAGCTGGGTTTGTGTGGACATGAGTAGCCACTTCAAAACTATGAAAGAGTCTTTAAATGGGGAATCCAGAAATAACAAGTTTTTAGAGTTTTATCCGCGGATTGAGAATTGCAGCAGAGGGTATCTTTACTTGGAAATCAGAATGGGTGGTAACCTAAATAGGAACGAGCCTCCAGGCTACAAGAATTGGAAGAGTGAAAGAAAGGTTTGGAGAAGGCTCCAAAGACATGGCTTCACTGATTATATGGAAAAGCTTCATGGAAGCAGAAAATCTGTGTCTTATGGCTTCGCTAAAAGCTGGAGTAACAACAGAGCCACCTTGTTTGGGGAGATTTGGCAAATCGATGAAAACCTGATTGCAGAGGTCACAAGACTCAAGATGGAGGGGACTAAATTCTACAGGGATCGGAAGTATGTAGCGGAGGCTTTCAAAAATTTCCCAAAGATGGAGGATGAGAAGGGCAACCTTGTGAAGAAGGACAACTTATCCTATTACACCCCCCAGCAGGTAAAGCCTTTCTGGCAAAAAGTTCTTAGGGCTTTAATGGAATATTTGACTGTGGATGGAAGATTTACAAAAAATTATAACTATCATTTCGCTATCCTGAATCATTTCCGTCATGGGGCTAAAATATCCTTACCCTTCTATTTAGCTTCCTCTCTAAACGACAGCCTTGTCGACTATGCTAAAAAGCCTAGCTCCTATCCTTTAGCTCACCAGGGACTCATTTTGCTTATATATGAACATATTAAGGATAAGGCTAGGGCAACCAAGGATGATCCTTTGATCATCAACGCTCATATATCTAAGAAATGCAAAGACTGTGATTCGAATGGGGATCAGCTCAGCACCACTACCCATAAAAAAAGGAAAGTTGAAACAGAGCATGAAGAAAAGGGGGTGCATTATGATGAAGATGAGGGAAAGGATAAGGACACTGATACTGAAATGGAGCCAAACAAGGATGAGAACTATGGTGAAGGGGAGGAAGGGGGTAATTCTGAGAACCCTCACTCTAACCCTAAGGGTGCAGAAAGCGAGAATGAGGCTCAGATTCCTAAGGAGGGTGACAACACTAATGCTAAGGAAACTGAACAGAGCAAGGACTCTGCGAATACCATCCTGGACACCGCCCACAACTACACCCTTGAATTCTTCAATTTCCAGAAATGGGTTGTTGAAAACATCACCAGCATGCAGGGTAAGCAAAGGGAGCTGGAAGATAAGATCAATAAGTTGATTAAGATGTCTGACTCTGGGAAACAGAATGAGGATACGGAAAATAGTGAAGCAGAGGAGGAAATGGAGATGGAGGACTGGCTGGAGAAAGATCTGATAAAAGGTGACCTGAAACATTTGGAGGACGTTATTAAAATTATGAAAGAATAGGTGGAGGAGGACAAAGACAATGTCAACACCCGGATTGCCCGTAATGAGAAAGCATTGAAAAGCCTTATGAATCACAGCCTCCAGGTCCTTAAAGTTTCTTCCCAGAATATGAACGCGCTGGTGGATCATCTGGAAAAGAAAAACCAAGAGAAGAACCTGGTAATTATAGAAGATGCTCCAACTTCCAGCCCAACCCACCAGAACACTAGGCGTAGAACTAGGCAGACTACTGCTGACAAGGACACAAAAATGAAAGAGAGTCAGATTGGACAGGAAAACAATGACCTAAGGGAAGCGGCCAAGGCAATGATGCTTTTGGTGCAGAATGTTGAGGAAACTATGAAGAGTTTTTAATTTTCTTGTAATGTTGGGCTTGGGGTCAACTTCTTGCTGGCCTCTTGTTGTCCTTTTCTTTGCTGTTGGTTTTTTTGCTGGTCTTTTGCAACTGTCTTGTTTGTTTCCTTCTTGAATATCTTTCGAATGTAATTGGGTTTTGGGTCCCTTAAAACCTGTTTTTACTTAATCAAAAACATTAGTTATAACATCTATGTTAATAGGGGTTCTTCTCATAAGTAATCTCCAGTCATCAATTTATGGGTGTGCATCTCTTAGATTTGTCAAAAGTTGACAAAACCTTTGTTGTTGACTATTTTATCCATCTTGCTTGAATATTTTATCGAATGTAACCACAGTTTTGAATTCTTGCCACAAGAACTTTGCTCCTTTGTTTTTGGCATATGTTGGTCTATCATTGACTAGAGGCAATTGGCCCAAATCTCCAACCAAAATCATAGATATACTTGAAAGAAGACTAGATTTTTTTTTTAAATTATGTAATAAAATTATAAAAATTTCATAGATATGAATTATAATAAATATAATATAAAATAGTTGTCTTGATTAGTCATAATGAAAGATCTACATGAAGAGCTTGTGTGTGTATTTTGTGGGAATGCTTGTTGGGGCTGAGAATCTATGTTTTCCAACATGTTTTGACCAATGAAGCTCATTTCATCAATCAAAAGGTATTTGAATATATGTAATATCTTCTTGAAAGCTTGTAAGTCTTGTTCCTTTTACCCAAGAAAAGTCTCATATTAGGATTATCAATTTTGAATGAACTCTAGAGGCTCATATATTGAATGTTGTAACTCATGTTGGTGCAAGTAATATAAGGGAAGGATGACCTAGCATTGTCTCATTTTCAAGGGCTTAACTAATGGTACCGATCAAATACAACTTTCATGTTCATGTTGTTCCCTGTATTATCATGAATAATGACTCTCCATTTCAATTTCTATGGCAGTGGGATAAAATTATGTTGATTTCTTTTCTTTGTTTACTACTGAGGGTTATGTAGTTGATGCATTGCAATATATCATCATATATGAGACATCCATATTCTTTCCTACTACTTATGAAATTTATTGCTCGGACTGTGTACTCTTCACCTTGATATTCATGAGACCAATTTGTATGTTTATCAAACCAAAATATCTATTTCAAAAACTTGTATATTTTGACCTTAATGCAACGTAGATAAAATTTCCCATTCATGGTCTATGGGATTTATTTGAACAGATTCATTGTCTTCAATTTCAGAATCATTGGTATTTTCAAGATTTTCTTTAGCCATTGTTCGTTCTACATGCCTAACAATATAGTTGAATGACTCCCACTTTGCTATTATGGAGTCATGATCATGGCCAATATCTCTTTCTATGTCATGAAATGGTTTGTACAACAATAAATCTGAAAAAAGGAAGTCAATCCTTTTATCTAAGTCATGTGGAGGAATGGATCATACAAACCTAGGGATAACTCTGATAATAGACGCACTTTTCCTTGTCTCACGTTTGTTGTCTCCTTTTCTTTTAGGATTATAAATCCATGCTCTTGTTGCATCAATCAAGGAGGCCTTACTTTATATCCATCCCTAAGAGATATTGGTTGTTCTTCAACATTCTCTTCAATATGTACAACTATAGGTTTAAACACCTCATGTGAAACATTTAGATTAACAAATATTCTACTTCTTTATACTAATGAAAGTTCTAACAACATGTGGCATGTTTCTTGAGCTCCAATGTCTCTTTCTATGAGTGTCTTGAATAGAAGCCTTCTATATGCTTGTGCAGCTAAATCATCAAGGTTTTCCATGTTTGAAAGATGCATCAATATTTGGCTATATGTTTCTAAGTTTTTTTATACTTTTGTTGCATACTTTGTAATATATTTCATTATAGCATGCTTGGAAAGAACAACTTGTCAATTTATATTTTCTCTCCATAATTGCAATACGTGGCAATTATGTGAATTCATTCTCTCATCATTTCTTACTGACCTTCAAATTTTTTGTCTCCTGTCTCTATGTCTTCATATAATTTGGATCAATCTAGATTCAACAAACAAGGGCCTTTATACCTACAATGAATATGAACTCATATATTTCATTAATTGGCATAATTTTTATATATTTAAACATGTGAATTTTTTTGACAAATTAAATAGTTATCTGCAAACCATCCTGCCTCCTTTTTTCCTTAGGCATGCACACTCCCTACAAACTGTGTGTCATTCTATAGAGTTTAGTATCTCTTCATAGTCATGCTCAATATCTATCTCTACAACTTGTGTTGTGTTTTTCTTTTCATTTCTTCCTCACTACTTTCAAAGTCCCATTAACCTTTGGTATTTCATCTTGAATCTTGCTTCAGGTTCTTCCTCTGACCCTACCTTTCTCTTTCCTTTGGTTTGCTCTCTTTCCTTCACCCGCAAGTAATGATTCAACAAATCATAATCGACATACGTTTCTGCATGGTGATCATCCTTGTTCGTCCCCCATGCCTAGTGAATAACAACATCAGCTATTGGGGAGTCTCCTCACCTATGTCCTTGGCCACCTTGGAGGAATAAACCATGCCCCTAAAATTGTCCTTTTCAACATTGAATGCAAACCATACAACCAATCATTTTCCACACAACCCTTCAACACCCATCCAACATCTTTTTTCTGTCCAACCTCCAACCCCCACGTCACCACCATTGACACAATGTCTATATTCATCCTATACCTATGTTTAGTCATCAAAAACTCTTCACCCAGAAGGATTTCCATTATCTAAATAAAAATATCTTCATCAAATTTGAAAAGATTTTTTATTTTTTTCTTAGCGACTTTGCCCATAAATGCTAATTGTTGCCTTGACATAATCAAGGAAAAGGTGGCCTCTATATTAAAATGTAGTCTCCACCTATCCTCAATTGTGAGCACCAAGTGTTATCCATGTCACATCACCCAGCCACCACACCCTTTCATTAATAGCTTCCAAAAAAGATGGTGTACTATTCTAACTCAGAGACCAAACTCAAGTTTACGAAAATCTTCCACCATACTTTTTGGCCCATCATCAAGAGTCACTAGCCATTTGGATGGTTGGTGTGCCACCTCATTCCTTGATCTCATCACATGCCCAACTTCAAATTCTTCAAAAGTTTCTAATAAATTCTTGGCAATGGTTATATATTTATTCAAATTCCAAGCATGTATTACACTATTTTTTATCGCATTAATAATAATCAAGGAATCTCCTTCAAGCTAATTATTTTCAAGAAGCCCAATTTTTTCCCCATTTTTAATGCTTCAATAGCCGCTTGAGCCTCAAATTCATTGTTCATTCCCTCTGCAAGTTTTGAAGCTTGAATTGCCACAATATTGCCCTCCCAATCTCATGTGACAAATCTAGCTCTCGACGGTCCTAGGTTACCCTTTGAGGCCCCATCAAAGTTAATTTTATACCATCCTTCCCTCGACTTGGACCACTCCACCACCTTCACCTTCTCGAATTCCGAATTAGCCCGAGCAAGCCCATTAACAAGCCAATTTTTTCATCATTTAAAAAAAAAAATTAATCATTTTGATATATACAAAATAATTTAATTACTTTTTATCATAAATTTAAATATTTTTTACTAAGTTGTTCAAAAAATGTCTATTTTCACTTTTATAATTACTGGTATACCTATTTTTCTTTTCTTTAAAAATAGGTAAAGTACGCCAAAAATATCATATTCGTTCATTATTCCACTTAAAAATTATTATATTATTATATTATAATTAATATTAAATTATTATTATATTACGATATTGTAATCAATATTAAATTATTATTATTAAGATATTACTATATTTTCATATTTCTCTTATACTCTTCACCCAATCAAAAAAATCTATTAAGACTAATTATTATTATCATATGAATTGACATAATTACAAAGTTAACTATTAGTATGATGGAGATACATAGAATTAATTAATAGTTAAACTCAGAGTGAGTGGTAGTTGAGAGGAGAAAATAAATAATTTTTTTTTTTGTTTGCATGTCACAAACACGTCAAATTTAATGATTCTAGTTTTTATTAACACATATTTGTGCATCCATTATGTGAGTGTAATACGCCTTTTGACGCAATTAATAGTTATTTTATTAAGTTGATTATAAGTGAATAAAAGGGGTAAAAACTTTATTGAAGCATAGACACAAAAATTACAAGGAGGGCCAAAGCCCCGAGGCTACAAAAAAGAGCCTCAGGCTCCAACCAAGATCAGCCAACATCATTACTATCCATATCCTCAACAAAAATCTTCTGCAAGACCTCACAGTAATCCGGGGAAAGATGCGCCCAACCTTCAATTTTCCAATCACTGTCATGTTCCGAAGCCCACTTAGCCAAACAATCAGCTGCTCTATTCCATTCACGAGGAATGTGGATGAAGTACACCTGCTCCATTAAAGAACTAATTTGAAGAATTTGATGAACTATCCCTGCCAGCTGCCAATGAATCCCACTCACCTTCTGAGTCAACAGATTCACAAATAACCTTCCTTCTACCCAACTCCCAAGTCCACTCCGAGGCATAGAGAATAGCAAGTCCCTCCATAAAATTATTAGATTTCCTCCCTTTATGCACCGAAAAGAAGAAAACCACCTCCCCCAAATAATTCCTACCAAAACCTCCAACCCCTGGAGGAGCCATCTGTGTTAATCTTGATAATCTCATCCTGGGGGGGGTCTCCACATTCCCACCCTTTAGACCTTCTTCATAGCGCACCTACCTCTTCTGACACAAGCGGAGGTGGGAGACAATTCCTACCAGCCAAACTTGCTCACGATATCCGCCTCATCTTTATCCGAAGGAAAATTCACCTCACATTTAGCTTCCACCATCTCTCGAATCATAAGCATGATTCTATTCCATGCTTGTTGCACTAACAATATGGCCTCACGAAAGATCCTTCTGTTTCTCTCAAGCCAGATCTGCCAAAGAATGAAAATGGGCCCAATATACCAGACCATCTGGAGGAAGGGGGACAAGACAGGAGGTCTTCCCAAACTGCTCCAAAACTTGACCAGAGAATCTGTGTGAACACAAGGATACTTCCACACCCCCCACCAGTAATGCCAAATTAACATAGAGAAGGGGCATCTGAAGAACAGATGTGAGGATTCTTCCTCCCCTTTACCATACAAAGCACAAATCAAAGACCCCAAGAATCCCCGCTTGCGAATATTATCCCAAGTTAGGCCTCTATTCAAGCCCAGAGTCAAAGCAAAGAAGTTGCACTTTGGCCAAGAAGAATTGTTCTAGACCTGTTTCTACCAGTGCACCTCTTTTCCCTCGAATCATCGATTCAACAGTTCCTTGTATCCACTAGCTACAATAAAGACGCCCTTAGGATTCGGAGACCAGGCAAGTCCATCCCTACCCTTGATGCCACTACAGTGTCTACTCGCCAGAATGCCTTGTAACTCAGCACAATCCTCCTCCATCCCAACAACCAACCACTCATTAAGATCCTTCCACCACTCCATCTCCAGCCGCCCACACCTATAAACAGTCTTGAAATCACTCACCCTTGACCACCTTGCCTCCAAAAACCTCTAGCTAAGGTTCCCAAGATTAGGAAACTGATTAAGGATGGGGGGGTGCCCGTCCCAAGAGTCGTTCCAAAAAAGAACCTCTTCCCCCTCCTGCAAATCCAAAAGAGTCATTCCTTAATGAGAGAGGCCCCCTTCTTGAGAGTATACCAAATCGTAGAGCCTTTACCCTCAAGCGGATATCTTGGAACCTCCTGAGCTTGTATCCTCTGCATATATTTGAAGGCCAAAATCTTAGCCCAACCACAATCCTACTCAACACAACACCTCCAGTACAATTTTTCCGCCAGAGCTTCCCCGAATAGAATAGCTTGCCTTAAACCAAGCCCCCCCGATTACTTCGGGCTACACACCAAGTCCCAATTAACAAGACTCCATTTGGACGAGGATAGATTGCCTGCCCATAAGAATTGCCTTGCCAAAGCATTCAAGCCCTTCAGGAACCACTTAGGAGCCACTTGAAGCATACATCGATAGTTCAGAAGAGCCTGAACCACCAACTGAATCAGTTGAACCCTCCTAGCAAAAGACAACCATCTATGAGTCTAATGTTCAACCTTCGAGCGAACTTTATCCAAGATACCCTGCCATGACTCCTGAGGAGGGTTACCAGGAGAGAGAGGGAATACCCAAATAAGTCAAGGGCAAAGAGCCAACTTGGAATCTCAAGATAAGAGCAATCCTCCTTTGAATAGTTCTAGGTGTTGAAGAAAATGATAGAAGATTTATCTTCATTGATCAACTGGCCTGAGGCCGCCAGATAAACATCCAAAACCTTACGCAGATTCGTAGCTTCTCTAATCCAAGCAAGTCCCATCAAGGTTGTGTCATCAACAAATTGCAAATGAGACTGCAGTTGCAAGTCATTGCTCCTGCTCCAACCTTGAATACTGCCCTAACCCACATTATGCTTGATCAACCTCCCCAAGCCCTCATCCATGAGAATGAATAAGTAAGGGGAGAGGGAGTCCCCCTGACGAAGGCCCTTTTATGCACCAAATAGCTCAGTATGATCCCCATTGATTAGCACTGAGAAAGAGGTGGATGTAACTCCTCTCATAACCCATTGAATCCATTCCTCAACAAAGCCAAAAGCCCTAAGGATCTTCTGGAGGAAAGACCAACAAACTCTGTCATAAGCCTTAGCCATGTCCAAATTGATAAACATAGTTTTTTCCTTGGAGGATGCCATAGAATGAATGGTCTCTGTAGCAATGACCACACCATCCAGAATTTGACGCCCTTCCACAAACCCGCTCTATTCCTCGGAGATAACTCCCCCAGACACTTCTTCAGCCTCTCTGCAATCAACTTCGAGATGATCTTATTAATCACATTGCAGAGAGATATAGGACGGAACTGGCCTAACCTATCAGCCCCCTCACACTTAGGGATAAGCGAAATGAAGGTCACATTCGGGGCTTGAAGCATCTGTTTATTCCTTTGGGACTCTTGGACTACTTCCAGTAAGTCCAGTTTAACGATATCCTAGAACTCTTGAAAGAATTCAACCGGGAACCCATTCGGGCCAGGGGCTTTTCCTTTCCTCATATGAAAAACAATCCTCTCGAGTTCTTCTAGAAAAATAGGGTCCATAAACTGCTCATTCATCTCCCCAGTAGCCAGAGGAGGAATGCTAGCAAGAACCTGGTTCTCCTCCATCGATTCCCCCTAAGAATCCTCACTTAAGAGAGATCGAAAATACTGTAAAGCCTCCCTAGATATCTTCTGCAAGGATAAGAACACCTCACCTCTATCATTAACTAGAGCAGAAATGGAATTTCCATGACGTCTTGCTTTCACACAGTTGAAAAAGAAAGTCGTGTTCTTATTGCCCGCTTGAAGCCAATCAATACGGGCCCTCTATTTCCAGTAAATTTCTTCCCTGAGCTCCCATTCCTCTAAAGCCTTGACAACCCTCTCCTCCTCCCTAAGTAGAGCTTCAGACAAACCATGCTCCCTGGTTTCACTGGTGATGCCATTTAACATTGTTTGGGAAGCTTTCTTAGCATAAAAAATGTTCCCAAAACCCCAGTTGATTCCATTGTTTAAGCTAGAACTTAACAAAATGCAGTTGCTTGGTGAAAGTGTACATAGCAGTGCCAAAGGTCGGCCTCCCCTTCCACCACCACTACTCAACAAGAGTCGGCAAAGAAGGATCCCGAAGCCACATAAGTTGGAATTTGAATGAGGGAGAGCGAGCAATTCGGGCAGAAGAAGAAACCAACTTGATAGGCCAGTGGTCTAACCCTCTCCAGTCAAGAATCTCAGAACTTGTGGACCACCCCCCACCAACCCAAAAACTGGAAACCAGAAATCAGTCCAACCTCTATGTAATCCAACACTCCCCCACTCTCCTATTGTTCCAAGTGAACCAACCATTACCAGGCTTAATGTCAACAAGATGCAACGATGAAATACTTTCCCAAAAGAGGAGAAAAGAGGGCTCCAACCACATGACACCCCCCTTCTTCTCACTCAACTCAAGGATAGCATGGAAATCTCCCGCCATAATCCAAGGATGGAAAGGGACCAGCCTTCGCATATAATAAATATGAGACCATAAGTTTTGTTTGCCCTGAAGATCAGTGGGGGCATATATATTGGTAAACAAAATAAGATCTCCAATCTCAAGAATGGAGGCAACCCCAGATAGCGAAGATCTGGAAGCCATCCACCAAACAGGATGAATCCTTGAAGGGTTCCAAAGATAGGCCACCCCTCCAGAGGAACCAGCAACCCCAATACATTGACATTCACCTCGCCCCCACAGCTTTAGCACCAGACCCATCATACTCTCCACCAAGAGTTTAGTTTCTTGCAAGAATAGGACATCAAGTGACTGATTCCTAATCAAATCCTGAACAACTTTTTGTCTAGGGCCACTATTCAAGCCCCTTACATTCCATGAGAGCGCAATCATTTAGGAGGATTGGAAAAGTGAGAATCCAAAGTCTTTACTGACCTTGACTCAACCAAATTTTCTCCCATCAATTTGATTTTATCCAAATCCTTCTTTCTGCCAACCTTTGAGATCTTCTCCGTAGCACTTTTCTTAATATCTTTCTGATGCAAACCCAGGTGAATGGAGGAATTGTTACTTTTAGCCCCAACCGATTCCAATTTCAGGGCTATCAGAGAGCCCTCCCCCTAGCCAAATTTACCTCCGAACTAGGAATGATTCCCAAGTGGACCCCTACTATTTGATCCATCTCCATTTGTTGGATTCCAATCACTTGCAGGGCCTGGGTTAAATCCTCAATACCTCTTTTCAGACCCCCCCTGAAGCACCTTGTTCCAAAGGAGTTAACCCCAGATTCACTTCCTGATGGCTAAGGTTGTCCGAGGACTCAAATCTGTTATAGGTATCCTCCTCTTGTCTCTCTTGTAAGGACCTCTTTTGTCCTCAATTCTTGTTCCTTGTCTTAACTGAGACAAAACCACCAGTACCCTCTACCTCAGCCGACATAGTAGCTTTTCCTTTATCAGCCCTATCATGACTCTAGGTCGGAGGTTGGCATGCCACCAGTTTATATCTAGGGCACTTACGCTATAAATGACCATACTCATGACACAGACGACAATGAAAAGGTAAAGTCTCGTAATCAAGCTATTGAACCCATGAATAAGAGCCCACACACATATCTATAACATTTGACAAAGGTTTACTAAGATCAATTTCAATACAGATGTGCACAAAAGTCATTACCTTTCTCCCTAGGGTTTGCATTGAGGATCCCACTGGCTTCCCAAGCAATGTGGCCAACAACCATAGTACATCCTCCCAATAGCATTCCACAAGAAAACGTGGCAAATGAACCCACACTAGAACCCTGCTTGGGAGCTCCTCCGAAGGGTTAAACCCTGCATGCCAAGGCTTGATGAACAACCCCACCTGGTTGTAAAATACGGGCCTCCTTCAAAGACCCTATTGTGATCCTCCATGCAATTGAAGGTAACCATGAAATAGTTATTTTCCAGCATCATAATCTCCATTTCCTCTTCCGAAGCCCAAGTCCTTTGCACCCAATTTTCCAAAAACTGCAAAGAAACCCTCATTCCCAAAAACTTGCAATAAAGTGAGTGTTTTGAAAAGTACTCAATGTCTTCATTAATCAGTTCAGGAGGAATAACCAGCTTTGGTCTCTCACTGCATCTCTCCAGGCAACCATTAATCTTCATCATGCGAGAACCACCAGCAATCCCCGATCTTGATTCAGATGAGAAAAGGTTATTGTTAAAAGTCTTCATACTTTGGAATGGGGGTTTTGAGCCCACCGCAACGCGCAAATCCATGGTTGTAGGTACTTGCGAGTCCTCACCACCAATACTCATCATTGGAGCTCCACCAATACTCGTCATTGGAACTCCAAAAAATTAAGCAAGATAAAAAAAAGGCCCACACCCCAAAGGGCCACTCAGGAAAGCACAGAACCCTCAGCCCCACCCCCTCCCCCCCCCCCCAAAGCCCACTGTGAGAGGGAGCCTACCGAAATCCCTAACCGCTTGAAAGCCCATGGCCCACAACAGCCCCAAAGCCCAACCGCTCGCAGACCCCACTCCACTCGCAACCTCCTGTTTCACCCACCACACTCTTTGTCGAACCCTACCCAACCCCGCCTGCAACTCCACACCCCCGTCATGCCTGCACTTCCCTCCCCCGATGACCCACCTGTAGCTCTGCCTCCCTCGAGCTAGGGCATCGAAGCCCTGGCTCGGCTGCCTGCTAGAGCCCGCATGCACACCATCCAAATCTACACCTATTAAGTTGATTATAATTAATATTACATAAATATAATTAAAATAATATAATATTATAGATTTTTTAAATTAGCTTAGGAATATGCACTTAAGAAAAATAAATATTTTCACTATTAAATTTGTGTTATTTTATAATTATTTATATTTTGTTTTGGATTAAGGCAAAAACAAGTTTTGAAGGGACCTCAAAACCCTTTACAAAATGATTCTAATACGAATAGAATCAGAGATTAACATCCAAAACAAAATGGGTTGCATGGATAAGCATAAGAAACAACGACCAAAGAGACAACAAAAGCCCAGCCGGGCATAAAAAGACAACAAGGAAAACTAACCTAGACACAGACAGAACCAACAACCAAAAAACAACACAGACCCAATTACATAAGGCTTTTGAGGGTCTCAACGACCTCAGCCTCAAGGACATTCATTATATCAGCAACAATCTTCATAGCTTTGTAATCCACATTCTGAATAGTCGCTTTTTTTTCATATTCCCACGGGTCCTTTTGTAGGGTCGTTCTTCACCCTGAGCCGCCTTAGCATCATCCCCAATAATGACAACATCCCTATCTGGCTGCTCCAGACTATTCACCATAGTGTTCATAACAACCGCAAACTGTTTGATAATTTTGTGACTACTTGTCATTATAGTTTTGAGGGTGTCCTGGATCTTTTTATAGCCTTCCTCAACACAGGTAATGCGATCCTCCAACCTTTTCTTCAATTGATCAACCCCTTCACCTGTCTTCTTGATGTAGTTCATAATCGACTTTTTCTCATCCTCATTCCAATTCCCCTCATTATTCTAATTACCTTGAGTAGAACCAACAGGGATCACTTCCATTTTGCTTCCCAAGGCTCTTTGGTTGAGGGCTCTTTGGTTGATCCTTATCTCCTTTAGTTCATGAAACAACCATTTGAACATACTAAAAGTGTCAATAACATGTTCACGAGCCATGCCCAACACATTATCATAATCCTCCCTCTTATTGTTAAGCTCAACAATTTTGAGATGAAGGTCTTCAATTCCAACTGCACCCACATTACTAGTCTCCTTATTGGATGAAGGAGAGGTCGGGACATTAGGGCATTCAAGGTCCTTACCATCTTCTGCCTTCTCACTAGAAGAGGGGGATCCATTCTCAACAAAAGTAGAGGAGGAGGACATAACAATGTTCTTTTGCCCTTTTATACCCTTCCTCACCTTAGGTTTTGAACTCGAGGATATTTCAATTTTAGCTTTTTTTAGGGGAGGGGAATTCCCTTCAGACCCAGACCCAGAAGCCTCATTGTCAGAGTCACCCACACTAGTCTCTTAATTCTCAAAAACAATGTGGCTATAATTATCAGGGGGATGAAGAACATGAAAATGGGCATCAATAAGGACCATCATGCCTTCGTGCAAGATGGGAAACTTGGAAGGGTTCTTGCGGTGGTCATTAAAATTAACCCTAAGAGTAGACATGAGATAGAAAGGGAAACACATCTTCACACCATGGCGGAAATGATTCAAAATAACAAAGTGATGACCATACACCCTAGTATAACGACCATCCAAAGTAAGGTAATTCATGATTACCTTAAGAAGCTTCTGCCAGAAAGACTTAATGACCACAATGTCATAGTAACTGGTCGTCTTTTTAACAATTTTGGCCCACTCTGCCTCTTTCTTGGGGAAATTTTCAGTATACACTCTGTCTTTGTAATACTTAATACCCTCCATAGATAACCCTGTGACCTGTGCAATAAGGGCTTCATCAACCAGGACCTTCCGACCATGGAGAACAATAGTTCCATCCTTCCAGTTTTGAGCAAAATAGTTCGCAACATCCTGCTTATACCCTTGTAGCCTCTCAATGTAGGGAGTGAGCCCCCTTTTCTCCAAAATCCACAATAGCTTCTTTTCATTCTTCAAATGCACACAACTAGGCAACTCAATTCTTATTATTTATATTTTGTTATTAAAGTAAGAGTTATAGTCAATATTACATGAATATAATTTTATTAATATAATTTTAAAATAACAATGATTCAAAATTATAATAATTAAAAATTAAAACAAATATTTTTATTATAATTCTAAATTATAATAATTAAAAAATTAGAACAAATATTTTTATTACAATATTATGACGACAAGTACTCGCCACTAAGTGGCACTTGTTTTATTTGATTTTTTAATTCTTATAGAATTCTTAAATTTTAATTAGCTTAAATGTTACTATGTTTAAATTAAATAATTTAATTTAAGTTACTTAATTTCAATTAATTTAAATTAGTTAATTCAATTTATTAATTTAAGTGATGCGTGTAAAGAAACCTAACTTTAGTTTCTTTTTTTATAAAGAAAGAAAACTATTTAATTTAATTAGCTAAAATTTTACTATTTAAATTATTCAATTTAATTTAATTCACTTTATTTTATTTTATTTAAGTTATTTAATTTAATTTAAATGATTTAATTTTAGTTAAGTTGTTTTATTTGATTTTTAAATTCTTATATAGTTTTTAAATTTTAATTAGCTTAAATTTTATAATTTTTACATTAATTTAATTTAAATTACTTAATTTCAATAAAATTTAAATTATTTAATTTAATTTATTAATTTAAGTGATGTGTGTAAAGAAACTTAACTTTAGTTTATTCTTTTCCTAAAGAAAAAAAATTATTTCATTTCATTTCATTTTAGTTATTTAATTTAATTTAATTTAAGTTATTTTTTTTAATTTTTATTTTATACAATTCTTAAATTTTAATCAGCTTAAATTTTACTATGTTTAAATTATTTTATTTAATTTAAGTGACATTACTTTATTTTATTTTATTAAGTTATTCTATTTTATTTTTTAATTCTAAAATAATTCTTAAATTTTATTATGTTATAGTTTTCATTTAATTTTTAGTTATTTAATTTAATTTAAATTATTAATTTAATTGACTGCATTAAATTTAAGTTATTGATTTAATTACACGACATTCATATGCACGTCAATTTAAATGATTTTAGTTTTTCTTAACACATATTTGTGCATCCATGTGTGAGTGTAATACGCCTCTCGGCATAACTCAACGTAATAATAATAATATAAAGATATGATAATATAATAATAATAATAATTAGTGTTAATAGATTTTTTAATTTTAGTGAAGAGTTTAAAAGAAATATTAAAATATTAATATAGTAATATCTTAATAATAATTTAATATTGATTACAATATCATAATATAATGATAATTTGATATTAATTATAAAATAATAATAATTTTTAAGTGGAATAATGAACAAATATGATATCTTTCGATGTACTTTACCTATATTTCTCTAAAAATGGGTATACTAGTTATTATTATATTATATAATATTACAACATTATTATCATATTATATTATGTTGTTATTATATTATAATGTTAATTTTATTACTTCAAGTTCTTAAAACTGTTAACTAAAAAGTCAATAATAGAATAACACCAAAAAAATAGCTTCTTATTCTTAACTTAATTTTTGTTTAAACAATCAATTTAATTCCTACCCATGACATCATATGTAAACTCAATCAACATAATATTTTAATTATCTTTAATATTTTTTTAAATTATCAAATTAAATTATTTTCAAATCGATACATTAACTATAACAAATCTTATTTAAAAATAAATTTAATTTATAACTTTATTATTAAGACATTAGATTTCTTAGCAAACGAATACTGTTATCATATTAACCAAAAAAAATTAAAATATTTATTATCAAGTAATAGTTCTCCTCGCCCCTCCCTGGGGATGTGGTCCTTATGGTCAGGGATAGGCCTTGGACTCAACCGTTGGATTTTGAGGGCCCCCCCTTTTGCTGTAAAAAATTCTTTGCCACAGGTCAATTAGCATTGGAATTCTCCCTCCCACGTCACAAGGTTGTGGGTACTTAGTGGAAGGATGCCAACTTGGATCACCTGACTATCTATGCTACTGACTCGGCTGATGAGTCACCCTTCACCAATAATATTGTTGTTGACGTTGTTGTTGTTGTCCATGAGGATTCAACTCATGTTGCTCCTATTTTGGATTCAATTCATGTCACCTTTGACTTGCAACTCCACGCTACACCTATTGGTTCTACTCCTGATGCTTCTCCTCTGCAATTGCCTATTGTTGTTTTGCAATAGCCTCTTGTTGTCCTGTTGCAACTGACTCTTGCCCTGCAGCCACACTCTCTTGACTCTATTGATGGTATCCAAGATGGGTGCTTACTGCCCGATCATTCTCTTGATGGTCCCAATGAAAGTATTGCCTAGACTGTTGTTTGTTGCAAGCAAAAGGGGAAATTCTCTCGGCCCCCCAAACCCCGCCTTGTCAAGGTTTGGGTGTCCCTACCCCTCCTTGAGTTGGGTTTGGGTTGTTGAAAATTAGACATGTTTTTGTTGTTAATATGTTGTTTATAGTCTCTGACTACGTTAAAGGGTCAATGCCCAAGTTAATGCTGCTTATTAATAAAAAATAAAATAAAATTGCAATTTGATAAAACTTCGCAACAACACGACCTTATTGTATTATTACATTTTTATATCATGTCACTATATTTTTATTTTACATTCCTTCTTATTATTATCCTTGTGAAAAAAATGGATTTGATGTAGGGACACTTTCAATCCCCAAAATTAATAACATTAGATTGAGATAATTATGAAATTAAGTGATTGCATGATGGAGATAGACAAAATTGATTGATTAGTTAAACTTAAACTTGGAACGAGTGGTAGTTGTTTTTATTGACAACCACTTTTGCATCCATTTGTGAATATAATTCACCTTCAGCGTAAAAAAGTTGAAACCTTGTGTGAGGGGTTGTGTCTCTAAACCATGACATCCTATTCATGTGTTGCCACATGCAAAATAAATGATTGTCTATGCAGACACCAAAAAGACCTATAATAAGACATTTTTTTAATTTAATAATTAAATTAAGAATAAGAAAATAACTATATTCTAATTTTTAACTTAATTGTTAAATTCAAAAAATTGTCTTATTACAAACCCTTTTGGTGCCTGCATAGGCATTGCTCAATATAAAGAGGTATAGTTGCATTGTAATATTCATGCATAATGTTTTACCTTGGACTCAAATTCACCACCCATACCTTTACCTCATGCCATTCTATCATGACTAATGTTGAGCCCATGTAAATTACAACTAATGGTAAATGCTCTTATAAAGGCAACGTAGTCAAATATTTCCAATATGTTTATATGCCATATTTTTACCCATGACCTTGTACATCCATTGTGCTCAAACTCTTTGATGAAGAATGCAAATATCTCTCAAATAAATTTGCGTAATAATACTCTAATATTTTGCATTATTTATGAATATATAGTTATGGACTATGCAATGATTTTCTTATTGTGATGGTTTCTATAAACCTAACATTATTTACTATTTTGATGATCTCCTTGATCAAAGCTCTATCCATTCTTAGAATGACACTTATTTTTTTAGTTGTGTTGATATTTATTTCTTAAGTTTTCTTTAATAATAATGGGCATTGAGGTTGGAGAAACAAGCAGAGCGGTCAGTGCTTCATCCTAGGTTGCAACATGTTAGTTGAACTCCTCCTTCGAAAGGTTGTTTGTTCATAGGCTAAATCTTTCTATTTTCTTATGAGTACAACAAATGGGAGGCTAGTTTCCCCCCACCTAGTGGGCATGGGGACCCAGGCTCCCTAATTCTTGATCTGGGGTCCTTCTAAGAGGAAGATCCTAAATCCTATGTTGACAAATTTCTAGAGGGGAATACTCCAAAAAGAGTGGGAAAATAAATTCAAATAGAATCATTGTGCTCAATGAGGGGTTACAAGATTGATGTCCTAGATAATTTAGTTCAAGATGTTATTCAAGACTTAAGGATCTGGCTAGTAGGTAAGTTCTTGACCTTTCACTCTAATGTTGATCAAATTAGGCGTTGGGTAGATGGGATCTAGAAACTGAAGAAAAGTGTTAAGGTTAGTGCTATGGCAAATGGTTTATTTTTGTTCAACTTTGTCAATAATCAAGACCTTCTTAAAGTTCTCATAGGGGGTCACTGGACTTTTGGTTCTAATGCTACGCTAGTATTTTGTCCCTTTGTAAATGGAAATCGAGTTTCGATCCTGAAGTGGATCTGGGATTTGTCATTCCTACTTGGGTAAGGTTACCTGGTCTTCCTTTGGAATATTGGAACACCAAGATCTTTTTGGGAATAGTTAGAGTTTTTGGACAACTAGTGGTAGTGGACAAAGTGACCTTACAAAATCTAGACTTGTCTTTGCTAGACTTTGTGTCAATGTCTTGGTGAATATAGTTTTGGCAACATCAGTGGTTCTCAAATCTAAATATGGCTCTTGGAATCAAAACATTGAATATGAAAATGTTTTTCTGCATTGCTAAAACCGTGGTCTAAATGGGCACTTAGGCCTTGATTGCAAGAATCAACCCCATCTTAACCCTATATATACTGTTCCATAAATTCAAGCTTTAGATAATCCTAAGAAGAATGTATTTGAGTCAATGAAGGATCACCTCCTTGAACAATCCACTTCAAGGGTTTAAACCAATGAATCTAGTGAGAAGACACAATTTAAGAAAAAGGTAGTAGATGTGCAAGCTCAAAAGGAACCAATAAGTAAGAATAGATTGAATAATCAAACTCATCTAGGTACCCAAGAAGATTGTAGCATCCCTTCTCCTTTTAAGGATAGGAACTTGAACATCACAGATCAACACTCCAATGAGAAACAAAAATTGAACAGAAGGAGGGACATGAACCAAACTAAAGATGATAGGGAAGTTGAAGAGGAGAATCCTCCTCAAGGAAAAAGAGTCTAAACTTCCTTGATGGATAAGAAAGGTTTGCAGAACCAAGATCAAACAAACAAGGTTGTCAAGGATATAAAATAAGGTGATCAAGAAAATATCCTATCCAAAGGTAATGATAGGTTGTCTCCCTCCCTTGGGAGCCAAAACCAAGAGCTAGATCCGAAAAAAAGGAAAAAACAAAGAACAGGGGCCCAAAAAACAAAATGGTGGGTTTAAATATTCAAGGGAAAACTTGGCTATTCTGGGGTTTGCATCTAACCCCACTCAAGGAAATAAAAAAGTAGACTTATTAGAAGAAGAATTGGACATGGAGTGGACTCAGGTTAGTAGCAAGGCCAAGAAGAAAAATAAAGTTGACATTGGTATTAAGAGCAAGATTGGACGACCATCTCAAAAAGAAACTAGAATCAAAGATGTTGCAAGAGAGATAGCAATTGGTAGGTAGAAAACTTTGGATGATTTATCGGAATCAAAAAAGAAACAAAGGTAAAGGGAGTTGCTCCATTATTGAGGAGTTACAGTTTTGCTGGTATTTTTTGGGAAAGTTATTGATGAAGTTTATCTCATGGAATATTGGAGGGTTAAATAACCCTTCCAAGTAGCATGTCCTAAAATGTACCTTATTAGATAGCAAAAATGGATGTTGTTTTGATTTAAGAAACAAAAATGAAGAGTGATGGTTTTGAAAAAGTAGCAAATAAAGTTTGGTTGAATGTTGATTTCCTATCTAGTGATCTTGAAGATGCTTTAGGAGGCTTGAGTACTCTTTGGGATTCTAGTAGATTCTCGGGGTTTTTGATTGGTAGATGCAAAAATAGTCTTTCTATGAGGACAAAGGACAATCTCTTTAATGAAGAATAGAATTTGATAAACGTTTATGCCCCAAACTCCATATCTGCTACAGAATCCCTATGGGATAAATTGGCCACCTTAATAATGAACAATAGTAATGAAAACTGGTTGCTAGGAGGAGACTTTTACTCTCCTCTTTATCCTTCAAATAAGTCTCAGGGGGTGGAAGACTTCTCAGATAGTATGTCTGATTTGGCTGATTTTCTCACCACTATGGGTCTAGTTGATATTGATCTTCAAGGACAACAATTCACTTGGTCCAATAGAAGGCAAGGGAATCAATTGATCCAGGTGAAACTTGACAGATTTCTTGTTTCTAACAATTAGCACATTTTGGCTGATTTATCTCTTAAGGCTTTCCCAAGATCTGGTTCAGACCACAATGCCTTGATTCTTACCTGGGATAATAATCCTAACAAGGTTTGTTTCCCTTCAGATTTGAGATCATGTGGACTTATCACCCAAAGTTTAGAGGATTAATAGAAGAATGGTGGAACCTCCCACATCATGGGACCCCTATATTCAAAATTATGTAGAAACTCAAAACTGTCAAAGCTAAGGTAAAAGGTTGGAACAAAGTCTCTTCTAGTAATATCTTCTGACAAAAATGGATAAAGGAGATTTAGATGCAAACTTATGTAAGGAAGAAATAAAACTAAGAATAGAATGGTGGAAAATATCTAAATAGGAAGAGACTTTTTGGAAACAAAAGTCATGAGTTCTATGGCTCACTGAAGGAGATAGGGACACAAAAAAAATTCACCAACCAACTATGAAGCACAAGAGCCTGAACAGGATAAGAAGTTTACAAAGGGAGGATGGTTCAACTATCTTTGAGGGAAAAAAAATAGCAGATATAGTTGTCTCTTTTTTTTGTAGATTTTCAAAACATGAATCTTCCTCGGACTAACTATGTTGATCTCCTTGAGGTTATCCTAGAAGTTTTAGGTCTTGAGGATATTAAAAAACTTAAGAAACAAGTGACCCTTCAAGAAGTTAAAGAGGTTTTTTCCTTTGGCGGGGGTGGATGGGTATCCCCTGCTTTTTTTCAAGAATTTTGGGACACTGTTGCTCTTGATTTGTTTAATGTGGTTAGAGATTTTTCAGATTAGGTAAGCTGCTTAAATAAATTAATGCTTCTTTTATTTCTATTATTCCCAAATTTGAAAATAAAATCTCAATGAAAGACTATAGACCAACGAGCATGTGCAATACTATTTACAAAATTATCTTGAAAGTCGGGGTCAATGGGCTTAAATTTGTATTGGATAAAATGATATATCTGAGTTAGAAGGGGTTCGTGAAGGGTAGACATATATTAGATGTTGCTCTGAAATGAAGGAATGATCTTAAAATTGGACATATCTAAGGCATATGATAGAGTGTTGTGGCCATTACTTATTGAAGTTTTGAAAAAATATGGTTTCAAAGGTAAATTTCTAAAAATGCTTATTGAGTGCTTCTCCACCCCTTCTTGTTCTATCTTGGTAAATGGATCCCCCAAAGGTTATTTCTCCTATGGTAGAGGATTAAGGCAAGGGGACCCCCTCTCCCCATACCTATTTATTATCTTGGCAGAAGCCTTGGGCTAAAATATCCAGAAATTTTTAAGGAATGGTTCAATTAATGGGGTTAAAGCAGCCATGTCTCTTCAACCGCATTCCCATCAACAGTTTGTGGACGACACTATCCTATTTTGTGAAGCCTTTATATTTAAAGCTAAAGGTTGGAAGAGTATCCTTAGGAAGTATGTTGAAGCCTCAAACTAGTTCATTAATTACAATGAAAGTAAACTCTAATTTTTTAATGTGAGCCAATTCACCAAGACTAGAATTATTAATATTCTCAACAGCCAGGAAGCTTCTTTGCCAGATACCTACTTGGGTTTGCCTCTTGTTTGCAAAACATCTAGCAATTATTATTGAAATCAAATAGTTAAAAAAATCCAAAATAATTATCAGGGTGGAAAGGTAAACTCTTAAGCCACAAAGGAAAATCACAACTCCTCAAAGTTTCGCTCCAGAATATCCCTATGTACTACCTTTCTCTTTTCACAATCCCATAACTCTTAGCTAATAAAATTGATCAGATCCAAAGGAAGTTCCTTTGGATTGGAGTGGAATAACAATCAAGGATAACTCTTGTAGGATGGGACAAAGTTTGTACTCCTAAAAGACAGGGCAATCTTGGGATAAGGAAGTTTAAGTTATTTAACAAAGCTCTTTTAGCTAAGATCGGGTGGCAAATCATTCAGGACTCTAAAAATTGGATTGATATTATGTAAGAAAAGTATCTTCACAATGAATCCACCAATTAGTTCTTATGGGAATCAAACCTTCCCCGAGGTTCAGTGGTATGGAACAACCTTCTAAATATCAAATAGATTCACAAGAAAGGGGGGAGAAAATTAGTGGGCAATGGTAAGAGCACCTTATTTTGGGATGATGCTTGGGCCAAAGATGGATCCTTAACATCCATACCTTTCTTAAGATCCATAAAAAATAACCTCATCAATAAAAATGCCAGATATTTGAATAGCTATGTTGAGTGGCCAGGAAATAAGCCTATATGGAGGAATTTAGAAGAACAATTGGCAGATGATGACACTCAGGAAAATAGGAATCCAAATAGATGGGACCATGACATTGCTTTCCTAATGGATCAGGTGGAAGGGTGCACTTTTCTTGACAAAAATTCAAAGAATGAATGGATTTGGAAGTTGTCTTCGTCTAAAAAATTCTCAATTAAGTCTGCCTACTCATCGATGAAGAACCACAATGATATGCCAATGGACTAGAGACAATTTGGATCCCTAATTTGATTCCTCGAATTAATTGTTTTTAGAGGCTGGTGGCCCACAACAAAATATTAACTATTTATAATCTCATCAAAAGAGGTTTCTATTTAGTTAATAGATGCTCCCTTTGTTGTAATGACTTTGAGGATGTTCAACATTTACTTATTCATAATCCTTACGCCTAAGAATTTTGGAACTCTATTCTCTCTTAGAACAGTGTTAACTGGGTGATTCCTAGTTGCATTAGACATCTTATCTTGCCTTGGTCCTCATCCTCGTTTTCACATTTTGTCATTAAGGACTTATGGAGACAAGTTCCCCCCTTTGTGGGTTGGGGGATTTGAAAAGAAAGAAACAATAAGATATTTAAAGATCATAAAGGAGATGGTAGTGCCCTAGCCCAAGGCATAAAAAAGAAAATTAATGAAAACATTAATGATGTTTCATATGGGTTTTCAAAATTTGTGTTGAATTACACTAAGTTGAGGATTAAACAACTGTGGGGAATAAACTAGTATCTCCTATAAATCAATTGGCAAAAGATTGAGGCTAGAAAGAATAGCAAATGGGAAGGCCTTGATGAAGGATGGATCAAGTGCAACTTTGATGGTTGCTCAAAAGGGATTCCAATGATCTTTGTAGTAGGAGTCATTACAGATCATAAAGGAAACTTGATAGAGGCTTATGAATGTAATTTAGGAATCTCTTCTAATAACAAAGTAGAAGCATATGCGGCTCAGAAAGGACTTAAAAGACTTAAAGATATGAACTTGGAAAGAACTAATTTGGAGGAATATTCTAAACTAATTATCTCAATTATAAATGATCAAAGTGTGAGCCCATGGGAAATTAGAAAGTTGATGGAGGATTGCAAACAAATTGTAAGGGTTTTTCCTTATTTCAAAATGGTTCATTTCTATAGAGAAAGTAATATAGTCGCATGTTTAATGACAAATATTGCCTTAAACTTGAAAGGTTGGGAAATTTTAAATTTTTGAGATTGTCCTAGAAATCGGAAGGAAGTTGTGTTTAAAGAAAAGCAAAAAGGTGGGTTTTTTAGAAACATGATTTGTAATGATGTTGGTTATCCCTCTTAATTATCTAAAGATATGCATTTCTTGTCACCTCTACACGAGGGCAAGATATGGATATCAAAAACCTTATATAACACAATGACTCTATTTAAATTTTAAAGCCATGCAAAGGATATGCAATAATGATTTTTATCGGAATAGCTGTACTAAGAAAGTGTGGAATGACACTTGAATTATTGAGAGGCATGGAAAAATTTGAGAAAATTCTAAAGAGTTTTGGTGAAATCTTTAGTATCAACTCCATCCAGACATCAAATTAATTAGAGAGAAAAGAAATAAGGAGACTTCATAAGAGTAGACCCTGAACATTGTTGAAATGGGAGAAGCCATGAAGAGGACTGGGCTGAGGGATTGTTTGTCACTGCAAGAGAACAAACAACTCTAGAACCTACTGGATAAAGTTGGGTTAGATCCTTATATCCTCTCCATGAAAGGTCATAACAAAACCTTGTCTACTAAGTTTTGTAATTCCTAATCAATAGGAACGGTTAAAGTTGGTAGTGTTAGCTTCACTATCACTCCACAGTTAATTGTGAAAGTCACTGGCCTTAGTTATAGTGGATTGAAGGTGGTTAAAAATAATTTGGGCGAAATAAAACCTTTATTAATAATTTTGTAGAGAAATGTGAGAAACTTAAAGTGGTTCAAAATGGCTATGAAAGGGAAGACCTCCCCCGCCTCATATGCTCTTCTTATCCTGTATATGATGAAGTATTTTACCTTAGAGTGTCATTATACAACTGTGCATGGATATCATTTTCCGCTCCTAAACCATATTTGCTACAAGGAATTTATAAATGTTCCCTACTTTCTTTTCACTTCAATGAGCAACAACATTTGTGAGGTGGAAGGATTTACTAATTGAAGATGTTAATTGGGAATGAACTCTTCAATAATCCAGATTTGAATTTAATGAGGGAAAACAATTTCAAGAAGGGAGGACTATAATGTTACCTTTTCCCCTAAAATTCTACACTGATCCTAAGCTTGTTTTTTATTTCTTACAACTTATGGAAAGTAACATAGGGAAATGTAAGTGTTCAAATTGGGTGTGTTTATGGTGAAAACGGATAAAACAATATTGAAAGACTAAATGAATTCAACCACAAAACCCTAGCCTAACAACAACAAAGATCCACCACAACATATGAAGATTACCTAAGGCAATGCAAATCAAATGAAATCACAAAGATTATACCATCACATGTCCAATAGGGTTTGGATCTCCATTCTTCCTATCTCCATTGATCTTGCTTGATATATTTTCTCTCAAATTTTATGTGTGCACAAGAGCTCAACAAAGAACGGAAATGTGGTTGCAAGTAGGCTTGATTGCATATGAAAATTCAAAAGCATAGTGTAGTCGGGTTGATTAGCTGATTAGAATAATTAGTTGATTAGTCGGAAGTGCTAGTAGTTGAATTGAATGATTAGGGTTGATAATGAAGGAAGCATCTCCTTATATATAAGACACCATAAGAAATGGAGGGATGCAATTGAGAGGTGTGAAAGATAAATGGTCGGCTAGGATTAGAGGGTAGGTAGAGGAAATAAGAAAATAATGAGAGGGTAGGTAGTGTAGGAATTAAGAGATGAATGACATGTGTCATGGGTAGAAAAGGTTAATGAATTTTATTTTATTTTAATTTTTTTTTTAAAAAAAAAGGGGGTAAAGATTTATTTAGAAATCATAGAAATACAAAGAAGAGGCCTCAGGCCCACCAAGACAACAACAAAAAAAATCCTAAAGGAACCACCAACACCACCACTACAAGGTCAGTGACCATAGCATTAGATCCGACCATCGAATTTCCAATGATAATATCTTTTTGGAAAGCCCTTAGAAAGATGATGTTCCTCAAAGTAGGGCTGAAGGCCAGCTACTTTGGAATTGCACAAAAAATTAGGTTCATCTGGAGCCTCGAAGAGCCTAAAAAATGACAATGAAAAGAACCAAACATAAAAGGGAATTTGATCCTACACCATAGGGTGCTCTTGTATCATCCTATCTTCAAGCATTAACCTGTCTAAAGTTTCAAGATAATCATGAGGTATACCATCCCTTCCACTAAAATCCCAACCATCAACATGCTCTGAAGCCCACTTGGCCAAACAATCAGCCACTCTATTCCACTCCCTAGGAATATGACAAAAGGAGACAAATTCCAATGTGTTACACATTTGTAAAATCTGTCCGACCACATAAGCTAATTGCCAGCTCACATCATTCCAATTTTGTTTGTTCAACATGTCCACAACAATCTGAGAGTTTGACTCACAAATAATCTTCCTCCATCCTAAAGAACAGCCCCGCTCATAACAATCTTAATAGCTAGGGCCTCCATAAGATTGTTGGAGTGCTGCCCTGTGTAAATAGAGAAGAAAAAAATTGCACAACCATCATCACCTCTACCTATACCTCCAATACCTGCATGTCCAGGATTCCCACTGGAAGAGCCATCAGTATTAATTTTTAAGATTCCCACAAGAGGGGATCCACCTTCCATCTCTACTTATCCGCTACTTTGCATGACGAGATCTATTTCCAGCAACACAGTCCATTTTAATGTTTTCCAATTGTAGATTCCTTACAATAGCATAATCACCTGGATCAACATTTACAGACAAATTGCATTTAGCCAAGATTGTCTCCTGAAGCCTATTAACTATCTTCTGCCACAGTTGAGAACTCCCTATATGTGAATCACAAAAGACCCTCTGATTCCTTTCCAGCCATAAATTCCAGATAATAAGAGCTAGCCCAATAGCCTAGGCCACTTGAAGAAAAGAAGTCTTTGTTGGGGGTCTGCCCAAGCTATCCCAAAATTCAATTAAGGAGGTAGCATGAAAACAAGCATGTTGCCAAGCCTCCCATCACTTGTGCCAAATATCCCTAGAGAAATGACATAGAAAAAATAAGTGGGAGCAGTCTTCCTCATTATGCATACAAAGATAACATATAGATGGTCCTTGGAAGCCTCTCTTATGAAGATTCTCCCACGTGAGGCATTTCCTCTGAGAAACCAGCCATATGAAGAAATTACATTTTGGCCTAGAAAAGCTATTCCAAACCTTCTTCCACCAAGGAACATCCGTCAGGTCGTGCAATTGCCTATCAAGTTGAGCATAACCTTCAACAACAAAAAACTTGCCTTTTGGATTAGGACCCCAAGCCAGAATATCTCTCTCCTTGAGGGAACTACATAACCTACCCTCCAAGATATTAAACAACACCACACGATCTTCATCTGAACCACCCAAGGGCCATTCAAGAGGATCCTTCCAACAAGTCACCTCAACCTGTCCAATGCACCTAACTGTTTTAAAATTCTCCACCTTAACCCATCCAGCATCACTGAAAATGTTGGAAAGAGGCTGAAGCTGAGGATAACTAGACAAAATAGGAGGGTGACCATCCCAAGAGTCTTGCCAAAAAAGAGCTTCAGAGCCTCTATTACAAATCCAGAAAAAGACCATCTTTAATAAGTTGGGCACCTTTTTTAAGAGTATCCCAGATACAAGAGCCCCCACCCACTAAACTGAGACAAGGCACCTCATGATCATTAGCACCAGGGAGATACTTGTGGGTTAAAATCTTGGCCCAGTCCTGATCTTGACTGTTACACCACCTCCAATACATCTTAGCTGCCAAGGCCTTGCTAACCAAAGCAATAGATCTCAGGCCAAGACCCCCTGCATGTCTCGGTCTACAAACAAAGTCCCATTTAACTAAACTCCACTTAGAAGAAAGGAAACTACTAGACCAAAGAAATTGACAAGAAAGAGCATCAAACTCTCTCACAAAGCTAGAGGGGGGAGCTTGCACAAAACACCTATAAATGGGAAGTGCTTGCATCACAGTCTTCAGAAGAATCACTCTTCCAGCAAAGGATAACTACCTGTAGGTCTAATGATTAACCTTACAATGAAATTTATCCAAAATTACTTGCCAAAAATCTTCACGCTGACCCCCCAAATCTAAAGGAATTCCAAGGTACAACAAAGGAAGAGACCCCATATGAAATTTGAGGATCCTGGCTATCCTATTCTGAATAAGCCGAGGGGTATTAAAGAAATATATGGATTATTTATCCTCATTAATTTTATGACTTGAGGCTTTACAATAGATATCCAAAGCTCTCCTAAAATTCACTGCCTCATTGATTCTGGCCCTACCCATCAAACCTGTGTCATCCACAAACTGAAGATGGGAGTGGGGAGGTAAAGTATTATTCTAACTCCAGCCCTGAATAAGACCATGTCTCACCTGGAAAGTGAGAAAATTGCCAAGACCTTCAGCCATGAGAATAAATAAATAGGGAGATAGAGGGTCCCATTGCTAAAGCCCCCGAGAAGCGCTAAACAATTGTGAGGGTTCCCCATTAATAAGAACTGAGAAAGAGGTAGAAGTCACACAACTAAGAACCCAATTCACCCACTCTTCTCCAAAACCAAAAGCCAAAAGGATATTCTGTAAGAAATCCCAACTCACCCTATCATAAGCTTTGGCCATGTCAAGTTTAATAAACATAGCCTTCTCCTTAGAGGAAGCCATCGAATGAATGGCCTCCATTGCTATCACAACTCCATCAAGGATCCATCTTCCATTAATGAAACCACCTTGCTCCTGAGAAACCAAAGTGCAGAGAAGAGGTTTGAGTCGTTCAACAATCAATTTAGTGATTATCTTGTAGACAACATTACATAGAGAAATAGGCATGTACTGATCCAAGCTATTAGCCCCCTCCTTCGTAGGAATGAGAGACAAGAAGGTAGAATTCATAGTTTTGAGCATTTGTTTATTCCTATGAGATTCTTGAACCACATCTAGAAGATCATACTTTATAATCTCCCAAAATTCTTGAAAAAACTCAATAGGAAACCCGTCAGGGCCAAGAGCCTTGCCTTTTTTCATTTGAAACACAACCCCCTCAAGTTTAGACAACAAAATGGGGTGCAAGAGAGCATCATTCATTTCAATAGAAACAAGAGGGGGAATATAGTTCAGGATGGCCCTCTCTTCCACCATAGCTTTAGGATCCTCTTTGGTAAACAAATTAGAAAAAAAACTGACAACTTCTGTAGCAATTTCTTCTTTAGATGAAAGATGAACCCCTTATGAAGAAATGAGAGAGGTAATAGAGTTACCATACCTACGAGCCTTAATAGAATTATGAAAAAAAGCAGTGTTTCAATCACCTTCTTGGAGCCAATCCACACGAGACTTTTGTTTCCATAAAATCTCCTCATGCAGCTCCCACTCTTCTAAGTCCTTAAGAGTAAGGGACTCGGCCATACTGAACTCCATAGTCATCCCTTCATCCCTAATTTGACGCGTAGCCTCATCCAGCTTGGATTGAGCTGCCATCTTGTGTCTATGCAGGTTCCCAAAACATTGTTTATGATAGTTTTGATATTAAATGTAAGTACATATCCAATGGCCAACAAGATGAGAGGGGGGGGTGAATCATACAAACTTAATCTTCCATAAAAACATCAGATTCAACCTCAGTAACATATACTTTAGTAATATAACAAAAATTGTTAAACATGCAAACTCAAAAGCATATAAACATCATAAGCCTCATAACACCGGATTTAACGTGGAAACCCAAATAGGGAAAAACCACTATGGGATTTCGGACCCACTAAGAAATATACTCTTCTAGAGTATGCTCAGTTAAAAGCAAATCCTGTTAGAGATTACAAACACATTGCTAGATGTGACCTAGTTAAGGGATTTCCCTCAGATCTGTTAGGAACTTCACCTTGTTAGAAGTGACCTTGTTAAAGGATTTCAAACACTCAATTAGAATGTCACCTTGCTAGAGGGTTTTACAAATAAGACTGTTAAGTCCACTCGGTTAAGAGATTTTCTGTCACTTTCACAAAATAATAGTAATAAAAATCTATCTGCAACTTCACATCTAAAATGCTAAAGCGGATTCTTATTTGTTCAATACAATCTAGACATAGAACTAATCTTGTCCATCTGCTGGGCTTCTATACTCTGTTATTCAAACAGGTCTTCAAGCTTCTGTGCTTGATAATCACTATGTAGCATCCTTGTGCATACACTTGCCCGCATGCATTGTTTATCAACCATTTCCTATTTATAAACAATTAGCTAACCCCTTAATCTCCTTGATCACATTTCCCATGATCAATCATAGCCATCAGATCTTCAAACTTGTCTAGGTTCAATGCATCTTTCGATCTGAAAACCTTTTACCCCGCCTAGGAACTTGCATATATTTCTTGGAACTTGTGCCAGGGTATTGCGGTTCAATCTGCGCTGTAGATCTTCATGTCGACTTTCCTTTGCCATAGATTCATTAACAAACTTCATGCACGACATACCAATCATTTAATCAGTTCCAGCTCATCAGCTTCCTTCATTAAATAACACATGTAAACATTTAATGCATTCTGTTACAGCTCGGTTACAACTTGGTAACAACTCGGTAAATACTAAACTTTACTCGGTAGACATTCCGCCTTCATTAACCGATAGCAATAACCTTAGGGTTTTATCGACTAGGTTCCTTAGGGTTTACCGACTAGGTTCTTTGCTTGATAACATAGTATAGTATTAACCTTTACAATTTACAACATATGTATGATGTTAAAACAATCTAAACATCATGATCTCATCATTGTTTGACTCAGTAATAGTTGCCCATTGAATACCTTATTCATCCCCTTATTCATCATATTCTTTCTGTGTTTTTTATCGACATCTTTATATTCTTCAAATCATACTTCTCAAGATATGGTAACATCATACTAAGTTAGAAAATCAATTTCTTGACATCAATGACAAAATAATAGTATCAAGATAGTAAACATCCTTAATCAGCTATATCCATAATCATCAACAATCTCCCAATGTCTGTTATAATGCGATATTGCCAACAGTTTATTCTACCTCTTCAGCCTATATTTTACATGTTGTAATCTCTTCCCAAAGGAGTACATAGCCCGCCCATGGGCAGGCACCCCTTCATACCACCAATCAACCATAAGATCCCTCAATGACTAATCACAAAGCCACATCAATTGAAATTTCAAAGGGGGATTTTCGGAGGTTCTAAAAGATGTAATAGAAAGCTTAATAGGCCAATGATTAGAACCCCTCCAATCAAGAATTTTTGAACTGGTGGACCACCTATCATGCACCCAAAAGCAAGAAACCAAAAATCTATCAAGCCTTTTAGAGATAGCCTCAACACCACTCCTCCTATTATTCCATGTAAAGACACCATTAATTGGCTTCACATCAATGATATTCAAGAGACCAATATTATCTCTGAGTAAATTTGGGGAAGGATCAAGCCTGAATAACCCACCTCACTTTTCTTCCAAACTAGTAACGACATTAAAATCTCTAGCCAAAATCCAGGGTAGAAAAGGATCTTGAGCCTGAACAAAATTGATGTGAGCCCAAAGATGAGACTTACCCACAAGATCCGTAGGAGCATAAATATTAGAGAAGAGGCATCTTTTTCTCGTCTCAAAGCTAGAAGCGACCATAGAAATGGAAGACTGCTAGAAAACCACCACAAAGGGGAAACTTTCCTTGGGTTCCAGAAGAAAGCAACCCCCTTGCACTACCATGAGAGCTCAATCCCTGCCAAAGGCCCTGGGGCCAGACATGGAAAGCACAACTAGCCAAACCATCCACTGAAAGCTTGGTTTCCTGAATAAAAACAACATCAGGAGACTCATAGTCAATTAATCTACGAACAACCTTTTGTCTAGGGATGTTGTTCAACCCCCTTACATTCCATGAGAGCACAATCATTTATGTGGTTGAGAGAAGTGAGAATCAATGGGCTTTACAGACCCCAACTCAACCAAAGTATCACCAATAAGCTTAACCTTTTCCTGATCTATTTTTCGTTCACTCCTTAAAGGTTTGTCTGAAGAACCCTTTTTGATGATCTTCTGATGCAAGCCTAAAACAGGTGGGGCTTTGTTACTCTTCACTGAACTTGAAGCCACAGTAGTGGAAGGGGGAGTAGGCACCATGACCATTGCACCTTCAAGAACCTGTGACTCACTGAGATCTCTGTTGTCTTGAACATGGGATGGCAAATTCGTAAGCATTTGAATATCTTGTTGATTCTCCAAAGATAGGGCCCGACCCTCTTTGTTGGAATCCCCATCCAACACTTCATGCTGAAATTGGGCACCCAAGGACATTTCAACTGGAACTCCTTCCTCTTGGACCAAATCCTCTAGAACCTCAAACCTATTTAGGTTGACATCATTTTGCCTATCCAACCAGGTTCTCTTCTTTCCCTTGTCTTTATTTCGAGGTTTCATAGGAATGAAGCCATCTTTATCAGCAAGACCATTAGGCATATGGGCTTTCCCCCTATCTTCCCCCAAAACAAAGTGAGGAGGATTGGAAACAGTTGGTTTAGAAGATTTATTTTTGGGGCATCTCCGCTGTAAATGACCATATTCATGACAAATTCTACATCTAAATGGTAGGGTCTCATAGTCCAACTGTTGGATCCAAGAAGATGTCCCCAAACAGATTTCCATAGAGTTTGGCAAAGGATTATTTAAATCAACTTCTACACATATGCGAGCGTAGGAAATTACCTTTCGATCTTGAGTTTGTGAAGCTAAACCCACAGGTTTACCAAGAAGCAGTGAGATTAAGTGAAGAATATCTTCTCTCTAGAACTCCAGCAGAAGCCTTGGCAATCGAATCCACTCGGGCACACGAGAGGGAAGCTCCTCAGCAAAATTAAAGCCAATATGCCAAGGTTTGATATAGAGTCCCACCTGGTTGAAAAAATAAGGGCCACCTTCAAAAGCCTTGTTCCTGTCTGCCAGGTTGGAAAAAATAACTAGAAAATAGTTATTGGCTGCCATAAGTAGCTCCATGTCTCCTTCAGGATTCGAGACACAGCGTGCCCAAGACTCTAAAACAGGTATAGAGAGGCGAAGACCGATGAATTTGCATATGAGAGCATGGTCGCACCAATATTCAACATCCTCTGAAATTTGCTCAGGTTGAATGACCAGAACTGGGCGATCTTGGGATCTCTCCAAACAACCATTCACTTTTTTCATGTGAAAAAGGCTCTTTCGAAGAAGAAACACCTGCCCCTGATTGGGAATGGCCAATGTGTTCCTTTCCACATGCATGCATCAAATGAGACGAATCCGCCATAGCCAGATCTCCAGAGAGCATCCATGAAGAGGATACTCCTCTATTCTCCATGGATCCAGAGAAAATACCAAAAGAAGAAGAATAAAAGGGGCAGAAAACCCAACCCCAAAACCCCACAAACCCCAACGACAACACAGAGCAGAAGAAACAGAAGAGGGTTGCAAAAAAACCTTGCGGCAACCCAAAAAACCCGACCACGGGCAAGCAAAAGTCGACCCCCAGCAAGCAAGAACCCCCCTGGAATGAAGCAAGCAGAGCGCAAATTATAGGCTAGGGCACTTCGGCCCTAGCATGACATCCACACACACGTAGAGCCATCTCCCTTCAATTAAATTAATTAATAGAAAGACATCGGTTAATGAATTAAATAAATAAATAAAGATTTATTTAATTAATAGAGGAAGGTGGGATCAATTAAATAAATAAGATATTTATTTAATTTAGGAATATTTCTCATTTAAATAAATAAAGGTATTTATTTAAATGAGAAATAAGGCTAGAAGAGGGCAAATGAATCAATTAAATAAATAAAGATTTATTTAATTAATAAAAGAATTAGGGTAAAACAATTAAATAAATAAAGATATTTATTTAATTAGACAAGACAATTTTAGGTGTCTACAGGGTGCAAAATTACAGAGACCACAAATGTTGTGTAACGAATTAATTATTTTAAAAATAATGATTGTGTGTGGGTGCATTTTGGAGGGGAGAGGGAAGAATTTAAATTTTGCATATATAATCAAGATAGGGACTAAGAGAATACACACTTGTTTATCTATTAATATTAATTTTACGACGGCTCTCTTAGTGCCCAAGGTTTGTAAATATGAGGTGAAACCTATAACACTATTGGATACAGATCCATCATATTTCTTGACAATAATATAATTGCTATCATTCTTGAAATCTTAGTAAACTAAATTGATTTTAAGTGCAATTCTTGTTGTCATAGTAAGAGGAGTAACCAGTTTTTATTTGTTGTGTTTAATGTTACATACATACATACATACACATATATATGTATGCATATGTATAAATACATATGTTTGTGTATGTATATACATATAGATGTACACATATACACTCTTTGATGAATATAAAAATCATAAAATCTTCTTGTAGAGGATACCTTTGCAAATCCAGTACACACACATACATATACATATAGATAGATAAAGATGCACTTATTCTCATATATATTTTTATTTAATATCCTATATGAATATATAATAGATATGCACTCTACCTATGATAAAGATCTTATCAAATTTACTATAACATTGACAAAGAGAAATTCAAGACATGAGGTTGTTGTTAACTACTAAAAATATCAAGCCAACTTAACGAGATAGAGAACAATCAAAATGAGATAGAGAATAGTCATAATCATATTACAATGATGATGCTATGTAGCAAAGTATTATTTATGCTCACAACACAAGAAAAGTATCCAATATTCACACACAACAAGACATAATATTGTGTGTGAGTGTGTGGTTTCATGGAATCGTAATGTCACACTATTCTCTTTGGTATGCTTCCCTCTCTTTGGTGATACTCTCTCTCCTCATTCGAGACCTAGGAAATTAGTTTCTTGCACCTACCTCATATAACCAACAAAGTAGTTTGCCTATTAACCAAAACATTCATAACATACTATAAACATTCAATAGATAATAATCACAAAAAAAAAAAATTGCATCTATTTCTCTTAATCATCATCAGATTTGATATTCTCTTTTTGCATATTGTAAATAACATAGATCCATCTTAATATAATTATCCTCAAACCACAATTTTCATAACATTATTTAAAGTGCATAACAAAGTGTTTGAATTGAAATTTTCTTAAATAGCATAGATAAATTAGTCTAAAAATGGGATGAGATATCTTCTCCCCCTTAAAGATCATTGTCCTTGATGACTTAGTTCAAATTAGGGTTAAACAAAAACAATGATTTTTCATAAGATTAACTTATTCATATAGACGAAGAAATCTTCGATGTAACTCTTCATAATCTCCCTTTGTGAAAACATACTTTGAATATTTAAATTTGCTTGAAAGAATTGATTCATTCCAATTATCCAACTTATTGTAAGTAAGAATTGTATGTTAGAATATAAAACAAAGATTTCTTTCCTTTTTCAGTTTATAATACCATCCTTACATCTAATAAGAAAGTGCACAAATATATGTATTGATTGTGTAATATTTATCTTTTGTTAATAGTTCTTTAATTAATGACCTAATTTTTTACTAGATTTGTGACATAAGTAGAATCAATATAACAATGATATGTAAAACATTGCAACCTTTTTCTGAAATCCACAAGTACCTAGTTAAAAAAGTTAATTAACCTATTTATTAATTTAAAACAGTGTGATCCATTCGGTTAAGCCCAGCCTTCCACTCCACGAACAAAACCAAAAATGTTTTTTTGAATTGCTTTAATTATTTCTCTTAAACCCACAAACCCAAACAATGCTTCGGCCTCCGCCTTATTCAATATAAACCAGAGCTTCTCAGCTCCTTCTGATGGAAAATATTATTGTTCAGTTTCGCCTCTGTATATATAAGCAAAGACTGCACGTATTTTTCCGACGAGGGGAGTTCACAATTGGCTCAGGTAGGCGATAAATAAATGTTTAATCAACTGGGTATCTCTAAAGGATGAATTGTATGTCGTAGGGAATGCAAATGCATTGTGAACGTTATTCGTCATTTGGGTCTGTAAGAGAAATGGAAACAGTGTATTCTTAGGAAGTAAATATTGGCAAATCTTATACTGGATCATTATAAGGGCATGAAACGCAGATGAGCAATATTCCTTTTCTCGGTTAATCAACAACGCTCCTCCTAGTTATGTAAAATTTACATTTCTATTAAGTTTAGAAGCCAAGTTCAAGGGAGTTATATTGTACCATAATTTATGAGATACTTCCGCGCTATGCCGCCTTGTTGCACATGATTTTAACGCAGAAAGCATGCCCAACTAGACTTAGACCCAGGTTATCATTATGGCAGTTAGTACCTGAATCAGTAGACCATGGCCCTCAAGACTGAGCCAGATAAAATGTTTTTTCAGTGGCAAGATGGAACAATTAGATACGGATGGAGGATAACTGATCAAAGATGAATAGCTATGTGAGAACCAAATTCCAAGCTGTTTCTAGAAAGGCTATGGATTGGACTAGAAACAAAAATACCTTCAGACTTGCTGTTGGCCCTGAGCTTCTCAATGAGAAAGTGTTAGGATGTCCATCAAAACGAGTATATAATGTGGCTGCTGCTTTGACTTACCCAGAGTTTGAAAATGTGATTCAAGAAGGAATATGGAGCAATTACAAACTATCTTATGAAAAGACACCTGCAATGATGGAAGAATGTCATCAAAATGGGGGTACAATGGAAAGGGAGCAAACTGGGGCGAACACTGCAGATTCAACTTTTCAATCCCCAATTGAAGTGTGTGCACCATGTGGAGTGACAAGAGAAGGGAAAGAGCCTCTGAAATTTCTTCCATGTACTGTTCATCAACAAAATATGTTTTTGGGTGGATCTCTAAATGCTTGTGATGCAAAGATTGATGAGCATGTTGAGGTACACAAAGAAATGCATAGCTCTGAAATATCTTCAATGATTCTTACCTATAATTTACTTCTTATTGAATGCATCAAGTTGGGACAATTGGACAATGGTTTGATGCTTATTGAAGAAATGACTCAGAAAGGTATTCGTCCTTCTATGAGTAGTTGTAGGGGGCTTTTGAGGAAATATTTACAGGCAGGGAAACTGGACACTGCACTAAATGTCTTGGAAAAAATGTTGGAGGTAAGGCTTTTCCCCACAACATCAGCGATTTATAGTCTGTTACTTTGTCTTTGCAAAGAGGAAAAATTTGATGAGGCTTATTACCTACTGAGTATATTAATCAGCAAGGGATTTTCTCCAAATGCGTTTACTTACAATGCATTGATTCTAGGTTTATGTGAATCAGGCAAGACTATTATTGCACTAAGGCTTTTTCGCTCCATGAAGCAAAAAGGTTGTGCTACAAATGTGTACACTTACACTGCTTTGGTCCATGGCTTTAGCAAAGAAGGTAGATGGGAGGAAGCTTACAGTCTCTTGCATGAGATGGGATCCAAAGCTGTTATTCCAAATGTTGTAACACTTGATATAATAGTTGAGGGTCTTTGCAAGCAAGGCAAAGTTGAGGAGGCCTGCACAGTCCTTGATATGATGGTTGAGAATAACTTTTCTGCAAATTTGATCACTTACAACATAATGCTTCATGCTCTTTGTAGTGCTAGGAAGTTTCAGAAAGCATGTCAGTTAATGGATCTTGTTTGTGAGAAAGGTCTTCTTCCTGATCTATATACTTACACTACTATCATAGAATGTCTCTGCAAGGCAGGCCAAGTCATAGAGGCCCATAGGTTGCTGCAACATCTGTTTGCAAAGGGTTGTGTTCTTGATATTGTTACATGTAATGTTCTCTTGAATGGTTTATGCCAGAAAGGTAGATTGGATGAAGCTTATGCATTCCTGCGAGATGTGGAATGCAAGGGTTTTTGTCCTAATTTGGTTACACACAATACATTGCTGAATGGTTTGTGCAAGACACAAAAATTTCAGCAAGCATTTCATCTTTTTGTTCAGCTGCCTGCAAAAGGCTGCAGTCCTGATATTGTTTCTTATAACATAATGATTTCTTCACTTTGCAAGGAAGGCAAATCTCTGACAACTGTGAAACAGCTTTTATGTAAGATGTGTGTTGAAGGTTGTATGCTAAATGTAAGGACTTTCACTTCTTTAATATATTATTATTGTAAGGTTGGAAAACTCTGGAAGGCCTTTAAGCTGTTGAATTGCATGCTGAGAAAAGGTTGTCTTCCTACTGTTGTTACCTACAATGTATTATTGGATAGCCTTTGTAAAGAAGGGAGATTACAAGAAGCAAGCAAGCTTTTCATTGATATGTGCAAGCAAGGATGTGTTCCAGATCGCATTTCTTACAACATATTGATCCATGCATTTTCTATTTCAGGCCAGATGTCAACATCAGATACAATCCTTAGGGATATGTGCTGCAAAGGTTGGACACCAGATGTTTTAACTTATGGTGCTTTGATCCGTGGCTATTGTAAGGTAGGTAGAGTAACTAAAGCACTTGAGATTTACGGTCAAATGCCAGTGAATGGATGCCTACCAAATATGTCCATTTGTAATACCTTGTTATATGGTGTATGCAAGGAAGGTAAAGATCATCAAGCATACAAAATTTTAGTAGACATGACAGTTCATGGACATTGTCCTGACAAGGTCTCTTATTGTATAGTAAACCAAATACATTCTAAGGAAGGCAGATTGTCTGAATCATTTGAACTGCTAAATCATTTGATGGATCATGGTTGTTCTCTACTCAACGATCAGAGTTACAAAGCATAGAAGGCAAGCATATGAGTTCATCCACGCACTGATGATGCAGAATAAGTTGCACTCTATGGAATCTGGGATACCTGGATTTTTATGTACAAAAACACATAATGGCTTCACAATAGTTTGGACAACAAAATTGATCAAACGGCCATATGTGTGCATCTATGAGAGATCTGCTAATGATTATCAAAGTGCCATTTACATACGAGAGCATATTCTGAAGAAAGACTTTGATCCAGGATCAGCATTGTTGTTTTTAAGGGATATGTTGATGTAGAAGCGCTCTCTATAATCTTATCAATCATTAATGGGAAACCTGCACCTGGAAGGAAGTTTATGGTTTTCTGCTTCAGTAATTGAACATTGATATTTGAGAAAAAATTCTTGTTTCCACCCTCTTCAATATTTCTGGCAATTTCTGCTTTAGAGTTCCTTTTGACCTTCTCTTATCAAATTAATAAAGACTATACTCAAGCACCTGTATTATTCCAGATTCCACAGACTTGTGATGATGAATAATTTGTGCTGTACAGAGCTTGGTCTAGATGGACCTCTATTCCAAAAAATACTCATGTTGGCTATTGAACAGTTTGGAGATCAATAGCCTTGTTACAAACACTGCTCACTAAAGTGTCAACAAGGTTTAAGTGCAGCTCCTAAAAGTAGAGTTTGATGCAGAAGTGCTGTTGTTATACCATGATAAAAGGAGGAGACCTGCGACTGGAAGCCCCTCTATGGATTCGTGCTTCATTACCAGTTTCCAAAGTTTATAACAAAAGGTTATTTAAATACGTTCCCTGAAGTTCTTTTTGTTATTTTTCTTTTTAATACCATTTCCATTTTCTTTTGACTTGTAGCCATCTTTGAGTTACATATCTGTAGTCTTTTAGCATAATGTTTTTTAGTTTTAATAGTACACAGCTGTTCTCCTCCTTTTGTATGCTCCATTTTTAAGACAACTGCAGGTTTCTAATTATACTGAAACTAATGGATAGATACAAATGAGAAAATACAGAGAATTGAAAACAGTTAAAAGTTTTATCTTGGTACTCGGACATAAATTCGAGCTTAGCAGGAATGATACTTTGAACAATTAGTATTTGCATAGAACTATGAAAAAAGATCAACCTATGGATTCAATATTTTTCATGACTGTGCATTTGTCAATGCTACAATGCAAGCTCAAATGAGGGTAATTAGTTTGTACACTGTTCCATGATTTTTTAAAATATTGCATGAAAATTCTAACAACAATTGCATCCCAAGCTTGATCTAAAATAAAAATAATAATAAACTGAGATCGACAGTCTGCAACATTAAACCATTCGCATGATTTTCTAGACAAGTGGCGATACATAATCACATTAAACAGTTAAGCGGCATTTTATTAATAAATAAAGCATAAAATGTGAATGATTATGATTGTCAGCTTTGGGTATTATGTGTATGCCAAGCATATTTTATACATGGTAGCAGTGAAGATGAAATGTGCAACACCCAGAGATTCATATTTTGCTCACCACCATTGGAGATGTAGATTGCTGGTGGATAATAGGATGTGTATTGACCTCAACTTTTCCTTTCTTAGCTTACTTTGTTAAATTCTAAAAAGACCAGGACACCACACTTCTTGAAAACTATTCCAATAAATTAATTCCTATCAAGATAAATTATTCTTATTGCTGTATTAGTACTTGAACTTGTTTTTTTCTTATTAGAGTTAGAGAAATAAATATTTTCTACAGATGAATAAACTTCCTTAGGATAGGATTCACAATCATGTATGCACATATAGACTGAGAAATGACTTAACAGAATTTCTTATCTAACATCAGCATGAGCAAACTGACCTAACTGCTAAAGTGGCATATCATCATGTACTGAGCGTCTATATTTAATGCCCTCTTTTCCAATGCCCTAGTTTTTGTCCTAAAATCACAATCCCAAGTAAAGTAAGGAATGAAATAGATATATCATTTACCAATTAGATCCTTATTGAGACCCCTCAATCATGTTAGATATAAAATTGATCATTCCTATTAGGGTTAGGGACATTATCTTAATCATTATTGTAAATTACATAATATAGAATATACATGTGGGATTCCCTTAAAGCTTTTCCCAACAACCCATCCACATTATGAAGCACCATGGGAGATCATACAAGGGTGCCTCGAGGTGTTCCATCAAACCTAGGAGCACAGAATGACCCGTCATTCGGCCTCCCAGCCCAACTTGGGGTGTCTCTACCTGAATGACTTCCTAGCTACTAGCATTCCTCATATGCACTTTCTCCCCTCCATAATGGGACGGCCGGTTGGATAAAATATTAAGGAATCTTTACTACGATTTCTTATGCACAATATTACAACAGCAATATATATTATGCCCAGGTATTTCAAGCACCTTGCAATTAACAAAGTCTGCTGGCTTCCTCTTATTAATTCTGAAATCAACTATAAGAGTCGATGCTTCCTTGTTTGATCTCGTAGATGGTTTGATGATTATTGATTTCTATTCCTTGATTCCATGCTTATTTCTGTTTTTAGACAAATCTGATCTGATTCTTTACCATTATTAAATATTATAGATGACTGCTTTTCTGAATTTAACTCAGACTTTCTCTTCTTATTCCATGATCCATGATGATCCCTTTCTTCGATGAATTGCTCCTCTTATATCTTCATTTGCAGGGAGTCACACTTTTTAATGCGGCAAGGGATACATCCCTTCACAAATGGGTCACTGCTCCTAATTTCTCTATTTATTTATTGCTAACAATACTTTTTAATCAACCCAGTCAGCCTACTAAATATGTTGCCATTTCATTCTTTTAATTGAGGTCGGCCTTTTTAAATGTTTGATCTTAATTTTTTATCGATTTAGTCCTTGGTCGGCCTATTATGCCCTGCATACTCACCCCTACATTTTGTTTGACAAAACTCGGGTCCCCCTTTGTTTGTTGTCGTTCCTATTCCTTGTTTTCCCTTTCTTCTTTTTGGTTTTCTTTGTTTCTTTGCTTTTCTTTGGAATCTTGGACTTCGGGGAGCCGAAGGTTTCCGTTTGGTTCCCTTTAGAACTCCGGACTTTGGGCTTCCCCTTTGCTTTTCGGTTTCCTTCGGAGTCTCGGACTTTGAGATCCCGGGAATCACAAGAATGTTATGTTCCTATGATCGTCAGAACCCTAGAATCTCAGATTTTGGTTTCTTTGGTGTACTTTGTCCATAGGCTATCATTAATGCGACTAAGGAGGGGGTTATTTAAGTCCACAAGAGCTCATTTCTAACTTCATTATGCACTCGACAAGCTCTACAACCTTGAAACTTCCTTAGTTTTCCTATGACGCGAGCGTAGTGACTTTTCAGCTGATTGTGGACACTTGCCCATGCAGATTTCTTGGCTTTGGAGTGCCTTGTTTCCTTGCTTTTGTGTTTTGAGGTAGGTTTCTACCTCTGATTGCTTTTGTTTTGTGTTTTTCCTTGCTTTTGCGCTTGTTCTTGTTTAGTTAGATTAGGTTTTGTTTGGTGTAGATTATGAATAAGTTGACCCCCTTCACGGGATTCAACATTTGGACCTTGAAACAATCATTTCATGCCCTAATCTTGCCCTGTGTGATCTGGATCCCTTTGATTTTGAATGATTTTGGTTTGAATTTGTGTTTTTTTCGCGCTTCCCGCATCGTGACCTAGTTCCGTACCTTCAAAAAACCTAGCTCTAGTGTTTTCATTGATTACCCCTGCATGTAGAAACCCTGGCTCATCCTTATCTATGCTGAATTTGGCTAAGTGTGAAAGTCTTCCTTACTTTGGAGTTTTGGACTCCAGAGTCCCCAATGACCATAGAAAGTGCCAATAATGATGATTCTGAGATCCCCATTTACTTTTAGCCCTAGAATGGCCTAATTCGGAATTTCGAACTTCAGAGTTCTAGGAGAATCTCTACCAAATTGGACCTTGAACGACCAAAACCCCGAATCCCAAATTTTGGACTCAACACTTGAAAAACAATGTATTTCGGAATTTCGGACTTTAGGAAACTTGTCCAACCCATGCAAAAATGTCAAGAAGAGACCAAAACCTTGAACCCCGAAATCCAAGGTCACTGAGTAAAACCAATTTTTAGGAATTTCGAACTTCAGGATGTTAGGCGAATCTTTACTAACTTGAACCCTGAGCGACCAAAACCCCAAGTTGTGAACTCTGAACCTAGTGTTTAAAAGCCAAAGTCCTTTGGGATTTCGGACTTCGGGAAATTGGTCCGACCCTCACCTTTTGAGCATAGCGTAGCCTGAAGCTTGGGACCTCGAAGTCCGAAGTGACTTTATAGAGAAGACTTACTTCGGAATCCTGGATTCCGAAGTCACTTGAGAACTGCTTACACATTGAACCTAGGATGCCCAAAACTTCACTTTTCGCACCTTAACCCTAAAAGGCACCTATATCGGGATTTTAGAATCCCAAATTCCTGGAAAACTTGTGATCTTCTAAGGCTTGTATCTTTCATATACTTGGTTTTTAGACCCCCTGAACTTTAGCGATAGACCTATCACTTTGGGATCTCGGACATCGGACATCGGACCTCGAGGTACTTGTTGTGACATTTTCACACATCGCCCCATTGCAAATGGGGACCCCCACTTTTTGCTTTGCTTAATGATTTGCTTGGTAGTTTCTTGGTTGTTAACCTTTACTTATGAGTGGAGGATGGTTCTGTCAACCTGGGATGAGTAGTTAGGTCACATTGCTAGGAGATTTCAAAGTTACTAATATTGTCAAGTTGCAAGGAAAGATGCTAAGTTGCTAGGGTTGATTGGTTTAGGTGTCGGAGTTAGAGTTGGATGAGACTTGCATGATTGAATTGTATTAAGTAGTCAAGTCATGAGGATCTCAATTGTAAACGTGACTGAGTTGCTAGGGTTTTAAGGTAGCATAGGTCAAGATTGAGGCTTGGTGGTCATGAATTGCTTTCCACGATGAAAGAATATCCAAATGATGAAGTGTGGAAACATCAAGCTCATTAAAGTTTTGAGGTGAAAATTTGGCTAAGTCCTAGTTTTGCTTAAGGTATGGTCTCAACACTGTCTTGCTCATCAAACAAGCTGATCTTGTGCAAATGAAGGAATAAAGTCTGCCTTAGCAAGCTGACTTGTGCAATCAACCACTAAAAATGCACCCTCAAACTTGTGCAAATGAAGGCATAAATGCCGACTCTCTTGTGCAAACCAATTACCAAATACCGCCTTGGCAAATCCATTTTGTGCAAACCAAGCATGAAAAGTCGCTATTCTTGTGTAAACAAGCACCTAAAGACTTAAATAGTTGTGCAATTGGACCACTAAATGCTGCCACACTAAGCTTGATCTAGGCAAGAAATCCTTGTGCAATCAAAGATCAAAATCTCGCCTAAGTTGTGCAAATGAGTCACAAAATACCGACTTGTTTGTGCAAATGAGCACCCAAAGGCCGCCACCATTGTGTCAACAAAAGGCAAGAGTCCACTGCATCTAGAACAAGTTGTGCAAATGAGTCACAAAATACCGACTTGTTTGTGCAAATGAGCACCCAAAGGCCGCCACCATTGTGTGAACAAAAGGCAAGAGTCCACTGCATCTAGAACAAGTTGTGCAAATGAAGCACAAAATACCACTTTGCCTTGGTGCAATAAGGTGATCAATAGTTGATCAAACAAGTTTGCTTGTGCAAATGAGACCCTAGATGCCGCCAAGTTAGTGCAAATGAGGCACTAAAAACCGCCCAAAGACAAAGTCATCTTGTGCAAACAAAGGTCAAATTGCCGCCTAGATTATGCAAATAAAGCCCATGATACTGAATTCATTGTGCAAATGGAAGTCAATTTACGGCCATCATTGTGCAAATGAAGGGTTTAAAGCTGAATTCATAATGCAAACAAAGAGATAAATGCCGCCTAAAGCATAGTGTGCAAACGGATAACTTAATGCTGACTTAAATGTGCAAATCAATCACTAAATGCCGACATCTCCGAGACTTGTTCAAGCAATAATGCTAAGTCGGCCAAAGGTATAGGCGCTCAGCAAAAGAGAAGAAATTATAATGTTTTGTTTGTTAAAAACAGGCCAGCCTAAGATGAAGGTGAAGAGACACAACCTTCACATCAACGCCTATAAGAGGGAGCTTTTTTTTACCTCATTTCAAACATCATTTAATAACAATCAGTGAATTTTGATCCAGACTTCCAGCAGAGCAGGGCGAATTTTACCAAGGGCAGCGATTTTGCAACAACTTTTGATCATTTCATTGATCAAAATATACTTTAAAGAAGGGCAATTCTGATTAAGAGGGGTTTTGAATTCAACTTGGAAGGATTTTCAGTCCATTTTTGAGGATAATCTGGGCAGAATTGTGTGAAGATTCATACACCATCAGACTTGTAGCAGTATCAAGGACTAGGTTAATCAAGATCAGGTCTAAAATCAGACCTAGAGAGTGAGAAATCAGACTTCAGTCAGATCTTCAAACATCATTTGATCAAACGAAATCAGGCATATAGAAGTGAAAGCTAGGTGAAATTAGTATATATTTTATGTATTTGACACCCTTTTGTTTGCTTTGCAGGTGACTAAGGAAGAAATCAGAAGCAAGTCTGATTGTAGGAGGATCAGAACAGCACTCCAAAAGGGCTACTTAATATCAAGGTCAAGTTTCAGTCATGCAAAATGAAGATCAAAGTCAAGGTCCAAGATCCAAGAAAGATTAGAATCCTACACCCTAAAGCATATTAACATCATTGGGAATTCAAAAATGAAAAACTTCATCGGCGAGTGACAAAGGACATCCAAGGCAAGCATTGCAACTTGAGAAGATCTATGTAAGGCTCTCATTGCATCATGGCGACATGAAGAGGTCAAGGCCTTACGACGTGAAGGCAAGATAAGCAAGCAAAGATAGAGGATTGACTTGACCATAATGATGCTTCCTATCATCATCACCACATTGAGCAAGCTCGAGATGTTGAGTATCAAGAGATATTGCTCAAGGCATCAACACTTACTTGTGATGAGGTAACAAATCTACAATGCAAACTGAGGTGGCATCCTTGCCACCACTCCACCAATCAAGAGGTTCCACATCAGCATGTCCAAATGCAATGTACTTGACTCACCCATGGAGGCACAAACCTCGAGATACCTAACCTCATTTTCTATTGGTTCACATTCAATGTGTGACACATGTTAAACTAAATTTAATTTTCTCATTGGCCAGAGGGAGTTGTAACAAACCCTAATTAGGGTTTCCATCTTGTAATCTCGACCATTGATTGTGAATCAATCTGAGCCATTCATTGTAATGAGACCTCTATATAAGGCTCAGTTTTCTCATTTGTAAAGGTTAAGAATAAGAAGACAAGAAGACACTAGGAGAAGAGCAGTAGTTAGATAGCAATTAGTTGATAGTTAGAGTAGAGTAGGAGGAGGAAAACTTGAACTTGTTGCAAAGGCTTATTGGAGTGATACTTAATTTCATTGATATTATGGTGAATTTGATGTTATTTCCATTTGTGGTATGGTTTCTTGTCTACATCTCATAGTTTAATTGAAGCTCATTGATTATAATGTATGCTTATGAAGATATTTTGATGAACTCCTTGGTTCATACTTTTTGTAGCTTGCTGATTCTATTCTACAGTGCAAAGTTAGCCTGAACCTTACACTTGTATTCAGTTCAATTGTGGATACTTATTCAAGTTGCATCATGTATGGGTATTTGCACAAGTATTCATTATGTGAAAACCTTTCTCATCCTTAGAAGATCGCATCAATCTTGCGTAGTTGTTGTTATCATGGCAAAGCAAGATTTGATATGAAGCAGTTTGTCTATCCGAGTAACATTCATTGTTATCTTTGATCTTAGGAGTAGCGTAGTCTTCTTAAACCCTATCACTTTTGCCCTTTTTTTAATCAAGTTAATTTCCACATTCTAGCAACATCCAACATCCAAACGCTCAACATTCAAGTATTCAATGGTAAGTCCCTTTGGATTACCAACAAACACATCAAACCATTGAGCTATCCATATGTCATGACATGACTATAGAAACCTTGGAGTCATCTTGGTTGATCATCTAATTTAGCATTCGAGGAGATTTTGATCAAGAGAGGATAGAATACCTTTGGTATTTTATTCTGTGTTAGAGGTGTCTAAAAAACACATCAACAGTATCCTTGGTCCCAAACATTGCAAACCAAATGTTTCCCGATTCCCCGAACGTCCAATTTCGGAGTTCTCAGAATCTTGAAATCTCGAAATCGAACAGATTTATAAAGAAAGTTCCAAGATGGATCCAGTGGTTTTCTTAGGGATGCATGATGATTGTAATTTTGCTTCAACCTTGCAAGTGTACCTGAGATTTCTATGGAAGAAGTAGAGCCAAAAGTGGAAGTATCGGAGGTTGCAAGGAAGAAGACAAAGGCAGAACAAAAGTTGGAAAAGGCACCCATAACCATAAAATACTTATACAAGGGTCAGCCTACCCTATCCAAGTTTGAAAATGAAGTATAGTGGGTAATTGATATAGAGGTAGGGCATATAGACATGGATGCCATAAGAAGAGCAGTATGGGATCCTGAGGCGAACCATTCATATCTTAGGATAGAAAGGTTTGGGCTGGCACATGGAGCTGCATTCCCCCAAGCAATGCAATCACTAAAGCTCATTATGGCAGTGACACAACACTACAACCTAGCTGGCACAACACTACAACCTAGCCACAAGATAGTGCATCGATGATAAGGGGAATGTAATTGTAGACTTGTCCCCAAACATAATAGCTCAAACATTTAGGATCCCATAATATGAACAAGTGCTACAAACTACTGAAGAAGAGACATTGGTTGAGTATTCCAAGCAAGAAGACAAACACAAGGAATACTTGAATAAGACTTGCTCAGAAATCCTCAAAAGTCTGGGAATAAGGTCATAGACAAGATCCATAGAATAGGCTGTAAAGATGCAGTAGCTGACCTTATAATAATGCTTGGCAGAGCATTCGACAAGGAGGAATATAAACATTACACACCCTGGATGTATTACTACGTCTATACCATTCTTAAGAATGAACATCATTTTGACTGGGCACAAATAATTTCTAATAATCTGCATGAGAAAATCAGCAAAGTTCTAACAACAAAGAAGTTTTACATGATATCTTATGTTATACGGCTGATTGCAAGAAAAGGAGTATACCTTGGATTGGACACTAGGGGAAGAATGGGGGAAGCTCCTGGAAATGTTTTGCCATTGGAATGCTTCCCTCAATTGCACCTGAAGCCATTGGACAACCACTTCAAAAGGGTGAATGATGCTTTCATTTATGCAGTGATTACCAGGTTGATAGGGGATGTCGGATATCGCCTCTCTAAAGCAGCAACGCAATTAGTAGAAACTTGGGGAACCTGGTTTATTCAAAACCCCAAGTCAACATACATCAAGCTAAGTGATTTCCGTGACCACCCTTTCCTCCTGCCCTGACATTGCAGCAACAAAATCATTCTTTTGGAGTTCTTTTGACAAATTGTGGAGGTGCAAGCATTAATGACTCTGAAGCACAAGCTGGGAATGGGGTTTCCATTCAAGCTAGGATTCTATGAATGCCCTAATGTAGCCAAAACAACAGTATATGAGTTGTAGGCCTTGAACATAAAAGAGTACGAATCAAAGAGATTATTGTATGATCCAATGGGCAAGCTGAAAGCCCTAATGCTCAATACATTTCCAAGTCACTGGCCTACTTTAGAGGATTTTTGGGCTGGAATACAAGACAACTTTGAAGCTAGGAAAATAAGGTATTGTAGATTAACAACTTTCTAGATGAAAGCCTTTGACATCAAAGATGATATTTTTGATAAATTTTCAGATGATGGATAAATTTTCAGAGGTGTCAAAACCTCAAAAAGGCATTAGAGGTAGGGGTGACACCAAGTCTAATGGTGGTGGCATAAGAGGTAATGGAACCTCCTAGAATGGCAAGAAGATTAACTCCAGGAGAGGAAGCACAAGAGGAAGGAGAGGCTCCTAGCATTGCTGCAACAATTTCACAGAGCCAACCGCCTCCCTCAAAAACAAAATGAGTTGAAATGCATGAGATTGATGATGATGATGAGGAAACAGAAACAAATGATGAAGTTATAGTTGCCCAAATGGTTAGAACTAGTAATCAAAAGAACCCTCCTTTTTAGGTGTGCGAGGAGCCATCGTCATCTAAGGGGCCAAGAGTGTTAGAACAGGTGCAACCATAGAAGGATACATCCACTCCAGTTGCAGAAGAGATAGTTGCTCCTCACATCCCAGTTGCCACTCAAGTAGAGAAAAGCCAAGAACAAGGGGGAGCAGAGATGGAAGTTGACACTGATAATTCAAGAATAGTGCTTGTGACGTTTTCACACATTGTCCCATTGCAAATGGGGACCTCGACTTTTGCTTGCTAGCATAGGTGTTTTTGCTTAGTTAGCATAGGTGTTTTTACTGATTTTGCATAGCTTGGCAGTAGTTTTGTCTCCTAGCTCTTAAGGAGGGAAGTGATGTCTTGTCAGTTAGGAATGGGTAAATTGAGTTAGGAATTCAAATTTCGAGTCTGGAATCCATGAATAAACATTAGGTTTAGAATTGAAGGTGGGAATTCACATTGTTGTCGAAGTGCAGGAAAAATTGCAAAATATTGCCAATGTTGTCAGGAATATTGCTAGGTAAAGTGAAATGAAGAAAATATTATGGAGAAAATGAGAAAACTTCCAAGGAAGTGATGCTTGTCAAGGTCGGATTTTTTGACTTTGACAGGAGAGAAAAATAAAGGAAAATTCCTAAGTTCAAAGATGAAATTTCAAGGGAAAAAATCAGGGGATTTCCTTCTAACACTTGGAAATATTGCAAGATTACTTATCATAGGTATATAAATGTTGAAATTTCACTCCAAGATTTCCTTGCTTCATGAAGAAATGCAACAATTTTTTTTTTCCAAGGCTTAGGTGCGCTCCAAAGAAAGAAATTTCTTCCCTAAGTCTCAAATGTGCCCAACACTTCCCAAATTTCCTCTCCTAGGTGATTTAGCACCATAAACTCCTTGACAGCAGTGAAAATTCGCTCCAAGGATGAAAATTCCTTCCACATCATGAAAATGCTCTCGAGTCAAATTTCTTCTCCCTCTCTAATTCAAGCTCAAGGAGGATGCATTGCTAAGTTGGCCAAGGAATTAAGTAACATGGGTGCTATTCCTTCCCCCTAGTGAAATCCCGCTCTAGAAAAATTAAACAATTTCTTGCCTCGTGAGAGAATCCGCTCATAATTCCTTGTCACACATGCATTCACGCCCTCAAAATTCCTTGGCATACCTCAAATCATGCCCTTTGTCCTTAGCTAGTATGAAATCCTGCCAAGGAGTCAAGTGAGGAGTGAGAAATTTCCTTTCATACATGAAATCGCGCCCACAACATGTAACAACTACACAGTTAATCACTAATAAAATATAAGATTTAGTGAATAAAAATAAAATAAAATAATGAAGATCTAATCTAGAAAGATACAAACATTTGACAAAAACATTTTTTAAAATTAACACATAACATGATTTTGAGTCCATACCTTTAACATATGTTGATTATTGTTCTTTGCATAGCAATATAATGCAAAAATCTATATTATAGATACAAGTACACATATCATGATAACTCAAATTCTGCAAGAGAAGAGTCAATGGTAACTAGCCTTATATCTGCAGGTTACAATATGGATAAAATCATAACACTATAGTGCAAAACTTACTTTGAGTCCTCTTCATAACCTAAAATAGAAGAGAGAGGGAGATAAGCATCATCGAGGTGATATCCACCCTACCACGAAGCATTAGCTTCCCCGTGCTACTCCATTAGAGAAGCCCGACGCATCACAAAGATCTAGCATTGTGGGGTCAACATGCATGATGGAATCTAATTCACTACGTGAATATCTGACAAGATAACATACCTATATGCTTAAGAATCATGTACCTAATATAGATTTCAACTAATGCACTTTTTAATTGATAACATATTATAGAAAAGAATGCAATCAACCCAGTCCATGCACTTAAGAATTTATGTAAATGATAATTAATACTTATAGCATGGAATGTCTTGATCTCCTCATAAGATCAAGATAAATATACCTATATCCAGAAGATGACCCAATCTGGCATTGTTTCTCATAATATAGTTCTAAGGTATTGGCATTTATACCTACAATAATACCCATTGAATTCATATACTTCAACATCTAATCAGTTATCAGTTTCTAGTCTGCTGATTTGTAGCGAAACATGACAGTTTTAAAATGGTCATAACTTTTATGTTACTAATCCAATTTTAAAACTTCAATATGTTTTGGAAAGCTTAGAAGCTAAAGAGATAAACCCAGGAAGCATTCAGTAGGAATCCTTAACATGTGCAAGCAAATTTCTCTGCAAAAACAGCCTATCAGCTTGCCTAAAACAACAACTTGACCACAAAACAGTCTTATACTATGCAAGTAATTATTTTTATAAAAATTCTCTCTTTAAATCAGCTCAGTTTTAATATTTTACAGCTAAAGATGTATGTTCAGTTTGAATGTTTGAGAATTCTTCACTCTTACTAACAATGTATTTTAAGGTCTTTGGACTATCTTTCCAGGTTTTACTTATGGAACAAGTAATTCAGTTTTCCATTGATCCTATAGGGTCACCCATTTGAGTAGGAAAACTATTGGCAGTGCCATAAATGTTTGCCTACAGCAATTTAGAGCGGTGGATACAGTAAAATTTCAAACGCTACCATTAACATGCAAGCTATAGTAGATATTCTGAAAAGAGATCGATGTCTGGGCAAGGTGTTTGAAAAATGTATTCACACCTCCAAACATTTTGCATGGTCATCCTTTAAAGATTCCTATACTTCTGTTACTCCTCATAGAGTTCTTGTAATAAGTCATGAACATCTATGTTACCCAAACCAAAAGTTCCTTCTAAAGTTTCAATTTATGCAACTCTGTAAAATTTTAGTGGCTAGATGAAATTTGGAAGTAAGTTTCAATGCATGCAACTCAGTAAAATTTGAGTGGCTAGATAAAATCATTACTTCCAGATTATAAGCTGAAAATAATGAAGTAAAGGGAATGAAGCTGACATTTCTCATTCCAATGAAAAGTGAAAGCTTGAAGCTTCTAAATTTTATCCTATTGTATCTTTATGCATTTTCCTTGTAAATCTAATCTGGAGCAACCCGACTTTGCATAATTGTTTAAACTGATTTTCCACTTTCCTAGAAATTAAAAAAAACACATAAATATTACATATCCCTGGGCTATAACGCTTAACCTCTATAGTCATATATAAACATTGCCTCTCATAATCATTTTATATTTTCTATTTCAGTTCACCTGCTTTAGTCTTGTAGCTCTAATCAAGCTGCAAAATTGCAAAAAGAAATAGTATTCTAATAATATAGACATCCAACAACAGAATGGTAAAATGGAATAGAAAACTACACTAACCGCATATTTTGATCGCTGCACACATTGAACTATTGTTTCCCCAAATTTGTCCTAGCTAATAACGTGCTTGGCACAGGGATATATGTACAATGAAATAATCTTATTTTTATTCAGTATACATAGAATATCTGATAGAGATTATATGGATTTTGGCTACACCTTTTGGAAAACAAAGTAAATCCCAACATACTTGTCTGCCAAAGGATCTCAAACAGTTTTTCTTCCATAAATTTTTAAATTCATATCTTCATTAGAATCATCTAATTGAAACAACAAACAGCTTTGGGTACTAAAGAGAGCAGGTATACCAGTCTATGAAATTTAAAGAGAAAGGATCCAACAGCCAAGTAAGGAATCACTAATTAGAATCAGCAATTCTTAACTGTTAATGTTAGTTTTTAGGATCAGACTGATAATAACATGCAGAAATGAATTAATGGGTACACAGAACACAGTGGTACCCTGGGAAAACCTCCCTCTTGGAGGTGAAAAACCCAGCAACAAATTCTCAGTTTGTATTATGTCAAAATCAGTAGAAGTCTTACAACTTTGCTTCACACTTGAAGCAATGCAATCAACAGATAATAATCTGAATTAGGGCACACAGTAAGATAAGCAACACTCAGACTTATCTGAAGGATTCCTGCTGTAGGTGGTTGCTGATCAGACACAGAAGTGCAGATCCTTAGCTTGGCAGGAGGACAGATTGCTATGGTGATTCGCTAGACATGAAGATGATTTGTTGCACCAAAAGACACCTTCGCTGTCCCTCAGAGAGAGTTTGCTGTCCTTGGATCAGGTCACTTGTTGAAGGTATAAAATCACTGCTTGCAGAAGGAATTCGCTAACCATGAATGCTGCTCCAGGTTTGCTGATCAATTGCAGCCTCAAGGAGAAGTTCGCTGCTCCTATACATGCATTCACTGCCCTAGATAATGCAGTCTTCAATATTGAATGAAGTTGCTGAATCAGAGGAACCAATTCGCTGATTACAAGATAGTAGTTGCTGATTGTTTATCAGATGTGTTTGATACTTGCAAAAGACTTCGGATATATATGTGTCCAATTCACCTAGACACCTCAGGTCGGCCCTTTCAACTTGGCGCCAAAACATAGGGTTAAATTACAAGTTACATAAGATAGGGCCTGCCCTATTCACAAGTTACATCACAAGTTACATTCAATATAGGACCTGACCTATCCACAAGTTACATCGCCCAATTAGGGCCAGTCCTAAAGTAAGAATTACACAATTGAATTTTGCAAAATATAGTTATGGCTAAGGCCGACAGGCCAATTAGCCATCAAAAGATGCTAGGTCGGCCCTAGAAGGGATCTGACCTAGCTACAACATCAATAGTTAATTTGTAAAGGACTTGCCAAGAATTTCTGTGGCTAGCATAATTACATGAGAACTACTCACTGGGTGGGAACCTTACCCATTATAAGGTTTGTAGTCTTCCAATTTCTATTAACTTCTGTACACACTATGATAAGAATAATAATCACTCCCATCTCTATATGATTCATTTGTCAGTGAACTTATTGAAATTCAAACTAGAATATTAAGTTATTCAAATTTAGCAGAATAATAAATGAAGAATTTGTACTAAATACCTCAACATTTTAAAGTACTTCTGAAAGTGGTGCCAGTAAGAGTGTCTGACCTATGAAATGAGTAATGACATGCCCAGACATATACTCCATCAATTTTCTTTTTATCCCCAAGTAGCATCTAATAAATCTTATGCTCTTGTTCTCTCAAAGGTTAAAGCATATCCCTCCATATGTTTGTAGTTGCAACGCACTATTTGGTAGGACAGAGCAGACAACAAATTATTTGGTTGGCGTCTTCAGGAAAAAAAATTATCTCCCCTGCCAGAAATTTGCCACCCTTTTTATCCCCTTAATTTTTCAAGTCTCTAGAAACTTCAAAGCCAAATGTAATTGGCAAGTGTAAAGCCAGGTGTAGCCAAAATTCCCCAGCCTTTTGCCAGCTCCCCCACGTTATGTCTCATGCATGCAACATTGTGCAAGCATTCAAAGGCACTTAGTGGGCTAATTTGAATTTAGCTTTTATTTAAAATTATTAGATTTCTTTTTATTTCTTTTTTAAATAATTAATCTTTCTTTTTCCAAAAGGGATACCAACATTGGAATAAAATATCAGTGTTTTTTTAATCTTATCTTCTTTTAAATAATCTATAATCCATTTTAAATAAATGAATAAAACAAAGACCACTAGCTTGTCGATATAGAGATAAAGGGTAAGTAATAACAATAATCTTCATGTTACTAAAAATAGTAATATATTGAAATATTACATTTATTAATCATATTGATATACACGTCTTTATGTGCATATGCAAACACCTATACCTATACGTATATTCAAATGTAGGAACCCAAAATTTTTAAATCTTAAACACATGCAACCGACCTGTCTACATGAGTTAGGTAAGTGTAATGAACGATCCCATCATGACAAGTTTAGCTCCTCTGCTAGAGCCTCTCCCCGATGATACTCTCTCTCCAATGTAAGAAAAAGTAAATAGTCTCTAACACACTTATGAAAACATAATATATAATCAATCATCACCATAATTCTTCAAAAGACCCTTAACATAATCAATTGTCTTCCGAAATTGCTTGTGATTAATACAATAATCCATTGATTAAGCTAGGATAATTAAATGGGATGTGACACAACATTTCCTGAAGGGCATGGAAATGCGCTCAAGGTCAAATTCCTTCTCCCCTTTGTTTTTGCGCTCACATATGCATATGTAACATTGGAAACAAGGTAAGACAAGTCGGCTTAACCAAAACACAAGGCAAGATTGAAGAAGATATGCAAGTCGGCTCTTGAAAGGGGAATTGAAGAGAATTCATCAAATCATAGAAGGAAATAAGTAAAGGAAGTGAATCAATTTCAGTTGGAATTCCTTGATGGTCATGGATTTCTAAGTCATGGACCAAGTCCTAATCTTGCCTTATTGTGCAAGAGAAAGTGCAAGTTTTACATTTTTTAATGTTTATTTTAATTCACTTGCATTTTATTTGAGGATTAACATATGTTTATATTTACAAAATTAGTGATTTGTGGTGTTTGATCTTTTTAGGAATCATGGCTAGGAACTTCAATGATGTACAACGAAAAGGATGAATATTCAATGAGACATGAAGGATAAACATCAAGGACTTCACAATGTGAAGGACCAATGGAGAGGATTACTCTACAACGTGAAAGACTATACAACATTGACATGCAAGTAATCAAGTTCAAGGAAGATTAATGAAAAGAAGATCAACATTGCAACATGAAGACTCAACAACGACAAGACGATCAAGGATCTCAAGGATGAGTATGGCAATGCGAAGACAACAACTACAAAAAGAAGAAGCACAACTTGAGGCTTCTCAACCACCTCCAAGGGCGGCTTCTCCTACCAAAGCACAACTTGAGGCAACCGAACAACAACAAACATCATCCCAGATGCAGGAACAAGCTCTTGCAACATGAGGATCTTCATCTGGAGATTAGGATAATACAGATGTCCCACAGTGGCTGCAGTTCAATTTCCAAATGAAGAAGAAAACAGTTTTGTAGAGAATAAGTATGCAAGATATGATTACGGAGCTTCAAACATCTAGGAAAGTCAAAAGGGCTAGGACTCTCTTCTCAACCTCTAGGAATGAGCAAGGAGAGATGGTTGTAGACATTGCCTCTCCAGTAATTGATAAGGATGATAGAGAGATTACTCCCTCAGATTATCAAGTCTCCCGGGTGAGTCTTTGAAGACAAACTAAGTGGGGAGAAGAGACTACCCTTGATGCTGTAGTAGAGACAATAAAGTTGAGAATTCAGAAAGATCATTGCTCTAAGCAAGAGCTAGAGTCTCACATTGCACAATATGGGCTGCTTGTTAAAGACCTTATTGCACCCTTGACTTCTCAAGCTGCAGGTGTACAAATGCCATCACTAATTCCTCAAGTAGAGATAGACTCTCTTTATGCAAAGAAGACTAAGGCTATAGTGTTGGATACTTGGGCAGCAGAGCAACTAACTAAGATAAGGTCATTTTTGATTAACTCTTATAAGGTGTATGAGGAAGCCTGCCAAGTAGAAGACGAGATATCTCTAGATGCCAGCATATGGGATAAGGAATCCCAAAATCTCCAAAAATGAATTGACTTGATCAAAGAAATTAAGGAGTTGAATGAGGAGGAAATCAAAGAAGCAGATATCCTAGGAGAGGAATTCAAGTTAGATGTCACAGAGAGGTGCAGGACCGAAATGGTAAAAGTGTCATTATCCTATGTTGAATGAGCATCAGGCGTTCGAAGATTACATAACAATCTATATAGGTGCTCTTCTTCTCAGGTCAGACTTGGACAAGCTAGATACAATAGAGGTCATTCATGCTCAATGGGACAAGTTGGTGGAGGAGAAATTCAGTCCAAGTAGGAAGTTTGATGTGCAATTCATGAATAACTGTTTGGAGTTAATTGTTGCTACTGAACAAGCTACAAGGGTAGTGGCTGCTTTGGAGGACACGTGGTAAATTAAAAGAAGCAGTTGAAGTTGCCAAGTTTCATATTGATTGGATAGATGGGCCTGTGGAGGAGCCTCTTAGTCAATGTTTGGAAAGTAATTGGGAGTACAAGAGATGGCTTAAGCAAGCTCCCTCATGAAATTTAAATTTTTGTATTTATCATTCTTTCCATCAACTGGGGGAGTCAAGTTTCAGTTAACTCTCAGTAGTGACATGGCAACCTCATCTTTATCCCGTGAAGGCGTCCTTAGTGCGACCAGTGAATTGTAGTCCAAATAGAAAGTTTCTTCCTTCAACAGTTCGGTTTCCTTTTCTCTGCATGCATGCGTTTCAACTGCAGTAACCACAAGTCGTGAAGGCAAGTTTGAGATGTCAACTTTCAGTTCCAGCGCATGGTCTTCTTTTTGGTGACCTACTTGCATGTTGGCTGTGCTTCCTAGGAAATAGGGAATTTTGAGGTCTCCTCCTGTAAATGTAGTTTCTCAAGTCATCTTCAAGGTTCACGAATTGATGATTTGAGGTCCATAGTATAGCATAGTGAATTTATTTGAGCTTTCAAGTATTTTCTTTGTTTAAGACACATTTTGTGAAGGTTGTGAATCTGAAATACTAGTGATTTGCTAGTATCTTTTCAATACAACAGCACTAGTGGATTTGATATCTCATGAGATATTTCTTCTGAATTCCTGGTATTTTATCTTTGCTATGACATCTTCCTTAATTCAAGAATGAACTATATTGTTTCAAGCATCTTCACTTCATAAATCATTGTACACATGTTAATGGTGTTTGAGGTTGGAATGTATGTGTGAAAAGAGTAATTACATTTTCTGGAATGTATCTTCATTTGCACGATTGAATTGGTAAATTTAGCATGTTGAATGGATTAATATACTTAATGCTTTCTTGAATTTTGTTGATGATGTTTGCCTGGATTAATTGCTGGTAATTCATCTTTCTCGTTTCCCTAATCTATCTTTTGTCTTTTATTTCAATAAGTAAGGTTAGAATCTGCTTAGGAAAGTTATGTCTCCGGTTAGCATGCCCCTTATTAAGGTTAGCCACATCAACACTTAGCTGTCCGTGCACCGATGTGACCTGTTGTGACCTAATCACACATCACCCTGTTATTTTTAGATCAGACTGATAGCAATGAACAGAAAACAACACAATGCACACACAGAACACAAGAGTATCCTGGGAAAACTTCCCTCTTGGAGGTGAAAAACCCAGCAACAAATCTCAATCTTTATTATGCAGAAACAGATTGTAACATTACAATTTTGCTTCAACACTTGAAGCAGCAGATAACTCAGAACAGCAGAATGCTGACATCAAACTAGGGCACAAACAATAGCATTAACTTATCTGCAAGATCTCATAAGTCTGTTCGCAGTCATGCACAGATTATGCAAGTCAATTCGCTGACCAAGGATGATATTTGCTGCTCTCAGACTTGCTGTTCATGAATAATGAATCGCTGCCTCTAGAGAGATGTATCACAGAAGAAATTTGCTAGTCTTGCAGAGATAATTCGCTAATGTAATGTCTGTCTTTGAAGCATGAAATGACCTTGCATATATATGAGCCTTGATGCCTTGTATGCCCTAGGTTGGCCTTGCTATTTGAATTCATAATAATAATTATGTTTTGGCACCCAATATAGGGTCAGACCAATAAGCATATACAAGTTACATGATATAGGGTTGGCCCTATCAGATCCACAAGTTACATCGCCCATTTAGGGCCCAACTTAATTCACAAATTATATCGCCCATTTAGGGCCGGACCAAAGTACAAGTTACACATTGAATTTTGGATAATAATGTGGGTAAGGCCGATATGCCAATTAGCCACCCACATGTGCTAGGTCGGCCCTAGAAGGAATCCGACCTAGCTACAACATCAACATTCCCTCTTAGCTAGGGAGGAGGAGTCCTCAATATCTGAGTCACATAGTGACATCCACCATGGCTACTCCCAGAGGGTGGGTCCATCATGGCTACACCCATGAATGGAAAAGCAAATGGACACAAGTGCCCATCACGGAATCCTCAACGTGATGTTTGTTGACGTGTATTTTATACACCATCATACACAGAATAAAATACCAATAGGCATCTTATCCTCTCTTGAGAAAATAGTCTCTAACTGCTGAAGATTCGCGTAAAGGATCAGTTAGGAAGACTCCAAGGTTCTTTGATGTAGGGTCTCTACGTGTGGACAAGCTCCAGTGGTATGATGTGATTTGCTGGGATCACAAGGGGACTTACATGTGATGATTGAACTTCCGATCTGCTTTGCTGAACACAGGCTTTGACTAACTTAGATTTGAAAAAATGGAAAAAGGATGAGGGCGAAGAGAGGATCTAATCCTAATACTAAGAATGTAGGAGCAATGATTGATCTTTGACAAAACTCTAACTAGGTCTTGTTTTGACATCAATGGAACATCTACACAAGACTAGTGCGATCTTCTAAGGGAAGCTTTATGATGTTCAAATCATCACCGCAGGCATAGATACCATCCAAGTTGATGCATATCAATGAAGAGGCGACAAATTGAAATTGAGCTTAGGCTGAACGATTCCAGTTGACTACACAAGGCAAGTCTGCAATCAACAAACTGCTAGTAGTATGGATATACGAATTTCCACCATTAATCAATCACATTTCCTCCATTCATCTAATCATCTACCATCTAGGATTGAAGACTCAACAAGAAACCATGCAAATTGCAAGAAAACGACATATTTCACCATTACTTCAATGAAAATGGAGTTTGTTTACAATCAATGGCAACAATTTCTTGCCTTGTCCTCCTATTCTACTCTAATTGCTATTCTAATCACCTTCTAACTACTTTCTATCTTCTAACTCTCTAGCTATTGCTTATTAGCCTTTACAAATGAAATGCCTGGGCTTATATAGTGCCCACAATACAATTTGATGGCTTAGATCAATTCAAGATCAATGGCCAAGATTTTACAATGAAAACCCTAATTAGGGTTTGTTACAACCATTACATAACATTTAATGCTTGACCAATGACAAAATTGTATTGCTTGGACACATGTCCCTTCTAAAAAAAAATCGACCAATGGATAGCCGGGGTAGGTACATCGGAGTTTGTGCCACCTTCCATGAGTTAGGTACATTGAATCTGGACATGCTGAGGTGGACCACACTGACTGGAGGAGTGATGACTAGGATGCCACCTCATCCGACACTTGGTTGATACTCAATTTGGTATCGTTGAGAGGCTATCTTTAATTAACTCTTGTTCTAACTCCTTTTGTCCTTGATGTGCAAGACGATTGATGTACCTTGCCTTGGAATGTTGGATTTGGAAGAGGTCGCCCTTGTCTTGGCTTGATCGTTTCGGTGAAGACCGTCCTTGATCCGGCTTGATTTTTCTTGATGAGATCTCCATTTGATGCCTACACAACATTTCAAAATTAGCAACATGATTTTGCAATACATAACATAAATTAGAGAGCAAATTTTAGGAAACTTAATGATACGTCCTTTATTAATCATTTCCTAAAAAACGATTGAGCTTATTGAAATTCAAAATTCAAAATTCAAAATTTAAGCTATGATGATCAACGTTCAAAATTGAAACAATAAATCCATATCGCCATACCTCTCTTGAGAGCTAACTCTAGAATGCAAAAACAAGGAAATCGCCTAGGCAAAATCAAAATTAGATGGCTTCAACGTGATCTCCTTTAAATGAACGATCCTTCTATCAATTCATCACCCTTGAGGATATCTTTGACGTGGTCTTTGGCAAGTTCGCCCAACTTGAGACTAAGCTCGCACTCCTTTTGAATATAATTCGCACCTCTTTGTCTTCCTTAAATCGCACTTGAGATGATAAAATAACAATGTGAAAATAATGATCTTCACCACCCTCCTTTATAAGTGCTTACCTCTCATCATTATTTAGGCCGACTTTTGTAAAAATAAAGCAATTATAAACGATTTTTTAATAAATAAGAAAGGTCGACCTTCATAAAACAATAAAATACCAAGCGCTCTATAATAATTAATTAATTTGCCATCGTTTTTAATTAATAAACTTCGATTTTTTTTACAAGGCAAAAATTAATTAATATTTAAATGCAATATTTAAATGCTATTTTTAATTAAATTTTCAATCTTATCGAATTTTCTAGCATTTAAATAAATTCAAAAATGTGTTTGAGCGCCAAAATATTTTGAAGATGGAAAGATACGTACCTCATCACCCTGGTCCCTTGGAGAGGGACAGGAGCGATCCATCAACTGGGTCTTGATTCTTGCAATTTCGACGTCCAAAATCTTCATCTCCACGTTGAATTTGCCATTTTCGCTAGGATTTTCGAACTTGAGTGTCTTGCTTGTGTGAACAAATGTCTCTTATAACCATTATCGCCCTGGTCCCTTGGAGAGGGACAGGAGCGATCTTCATGTTCTCACTTGAAATTCTTCGTTCTTGGTATCAACTTCTCCTTTATTTTCTTTCAAACAACGCTTTGAACCCTTTGCAAGTTTGTTTTGTCATGATCTCCGAAGGAAAATGAGCGCTTTGGCAAATATCGCCCTGGTCCCTTCCTGAGGGACAGGAGTGATCCCAGTGTCCTGGCTCAAATTTGCAAACTTTTGATCTTCGTTCTTCGTTCATTGCCTTCCAAAGGACGTCCTTGACCTCGCCTATCCTTGCCTTGTCTTGGTTTTGACGGGACATGAGTGTTTTGATGAAAATCGCTTTGGTCCTTGTCCAAAGGACAGGAGCGATATAGGCTCTTTATACAAATTGGTGATCGTTTAACGTTTGAAGCCTTTGTATATCATCTTCTAATCATGCCTCGGACCTTTTACCACCTTGCAAAACCTTGACTTAACGTGATTTTTGAGAGATTTGGCCAATATAATCAATATCGCTCTGGTCCCTTCCTGAGGGACAGGAGCGAACTTCAAGTTTTTGAGCTTGTCCTTGCTTCCATCAACTTGCCATCACTTTCATCTCGTAGAATGAAGTCCCTTTGATCCCCTTGGATACTTGATGTTTGATAAACTTTCAAAATTTAGAGCTTCATGAGGATTTCGCTTTGGTCCTTTGGAGAGGGACAGGAGCGAACCTAGGTTTTTAAGTGCAAATCCTTCATCTTTGGCAATTTTTGATGCTTTGCGCTTGATGGAGATGTCTTAAAATGTCTTCACCACCTTGTTCTTCGTCTTGGAGTGCCTTGAATTTGGAGGAACGACAATATAACCATTATATCGCCCTGGTCCCTTGGAGAGGGACAGGAGCGATCCTGCTCTTGTGGGCTTCATTTTACTTTATCACCTTCAAAATTTATCTTCAATGGTCTTGCCATACTTCATTTCATTCATTCATGCCTTGAGATCGGTTGTAACTTGGCAAGAAAATCATCTATAACAAAAATCGCTCTGGTCCCTTCCTGAGGGACAGGAGCGAACTTAAGCATTTTGGTCCTTTGATGGCATTTGATAATCTTCAATTTGTCTTCAATGGGTTCAATTCATCTCCTTTCTTGCCTTCAAACATAAAACTTGCTTGATCTTTGCCCAGATCATACCTTATGAAGAATTTCGCTCTGGTCCTTCAGTGAGGGACAGGAGCGAATTTGACCCTCTAGGCAAAAACTTCATCATTTCATTGTTTTTGATCAAGTCTCGATGCTCTATCATGCTCATTTCGTCCTTCACCATGCCTTTGATGTCTCAATTCGTCCAAACATGGTCAGGAATAGCTCAAATAAGTATTTTCGCTCTGGTCCCTTGGAGAGGGACAGGAGCGAAATTCGCTCTGGATCCTCAGTGAAGGACATGAGCGAAATTTGACTTTTCGAACTCTCTATCAGGATAATTTTATGGAATATAACATTTAAGTATAAGAAAGAAGAAACATAGAAGTCTTATACTTTAAGTTATATTCCATATATACTTTCAGGATGTTTGAGAGTGGTTTCAGACCTCCTGGAGTTATATTGCAAAATCTAGTTTTTGGAGGTTTTTTTTTTTTAGTTTCCAGACTTGGTCAAATTTCAGGATCAGGACATTCCAGACTTAGCCAAATTCAGGATCAGGACATCACTCAAGCCGGACTTGCTATCCATGTGATCACCCCGACAACACTCAAAAATGCAAAGGCTAGCTAACAAAACCCTAAAAGACCTAAAGAACAAACCCTAAAAAGCAAAAAAAAAGCAAGGGTCCCCATTTGCAATGGGGCGATGTGTGAAAACGTCACAACAATGTCGTCATCTCATCATGACGTTCACCATAGCTACTCCCAGAGGGTGAATAAACACAAGTGCTGAGTCATGGAGTCTCTCACATGACATCCAACATGGCTACTTCCAGAGGGTGGATCCATCATGGCTACACCCATGAATGGAAAAACAAATGAACATATGTGCCCATCACGGAATCCTCAACGTGATGTCGTCATCTCACCATGACATTCACCATAGCTACTCCCAAAGAGTGAATAAATACAAGTGCTGAGTCACGGAGTCTCTCACATGACATCCACCATGGCTACTCCGAGAGGGGGGATCCACCATACCTACTCGTAGAGGGTGGAACAAGGGCTTTCACCTCAAACTTCTCTCGCAAAGAAGAATGCACTAACAAGGGCTTGCACCTCAAACTTCTCTCGCAAAGAAGAATGCACTAACAAGGGCTTGCACCTCAAACTTCTCTTGCAGAGAAGAATGCATTAAATGATGATGTGGCTCCCTCTAATATCAACCTTCTGACCTCCTTGTCCAAGGTTGCCTCAGATAAAATGTCAGACTCCCTCGGAAGCTGAAAAATCAGGCTTCCTCTGAAGCTGAAAAGTCAGGCTACCTCTGAATGTTAATTCCTCCTTTTCAAGGAAACGTCTTCAGTCACCAACTCAATCTCATGGCAGCCATTATCAAGGTCTTCCTTCCTTGAATACAATCTCTTGTGCTTCTTGATCCATCCTAAAAGCATTTCAGAGAGAGATTACAACTAGTTCATAGAACTAACCTATCCGAAGGAAAATATCAATGCTAGAAGCATACAAAGTTCACTATCCCAATGTTATGAATTAACAACTGCATAAGAATTTATGAACATTATTCCAAAATATAAGCATAAAACACATCTCTTTATTGGCGATTTCTCAGGACCTGTGTCCACATCCACTCTAGGAGGGACACGATAGGGGCGATCAGGCCGATCATTTTGCTCTGGCTGACAATCACTGTCAAAATCAGAGTGAATGCAGGTCCATTCCACATTTACTACTGTAGTCTCATGTTCTCAGATTCATGAATATCTGATAATGAGGTAAGCCATCCAGCTAGACGGGGATCTCAGATCTCTAACGACGATTCATAGAATTAAAGGAAGCTTAGCGGTGAAAGGTCTTCCCTCGAAGGCCTTATGCTCTTCATGTGAGAGCTTGAACATGCTCATATAGCAAGTACCATGCACGATGGGGACGTGTTGTGACGTTTTCACACATCGCCCCATTGCAAATGGGGACCCTTGCTTTTTTTTGCTTTTTAGGGTTTGTTTTTGGGTCTTTTAGGGTTTTGTTAGTTAGCCTTTGCATTTTGAGTGCTGTCGGGGAGATCAATAGGATAGCAAGTCCGGCTTGAGTGATGTCCTGATCTTGAAATTTGGCTAAGTCTGAAAGTCCTGATCCTGAAATTTGGCTAAGTCTGGAATGTCCTGATCCTGAATTTGACTGAGTCTGGAAACTGAAAAACCTCAAAAAACTAGATTTTGCAATATAACTCCTGGAGGTCTGAAACCACTCTCAAACATCCTGAAAGTATATATGGAATATAACTTAAAGTATAAGAGATGTTTCTTCTTTCTTATACTTAAATGTTATATTCCATAAAAATTATCCTGATAGAGAGTTCAAAAAGTCAAATTTCGCTCCTGTCCTTCACTGAGGACCCAGAGCGAATTTCGCTCCTGTCCTTCTCCAAGGGACCAAGGCAAAGTGCTCCTGTCCCTCACCAAGGGACCAGGGCGAAAATACTTATTTGAGCCATTCCTGGCCTTGTTTGGTTAAATTGAGACATCAAAAGCATGGTGAAGGACGAAATGAGCATGATAGAGCATCCAGAATTGATCAAAAACGATGAAATGATGAAGTTTTTGCCTAGAAGGTCAAATTCGCTCCTGTCCCTCACTGAAGGACTAGAGCGCTTTTCTTTATATGCACAATTTTAGACCTTTTTTGGACATTAACTTTTATTCATAGCATGAAGTAAGATGATATCTTCCTTAGCCAAGACATTTTTTGATGAAAATTGTAACGATTTGGCCTAGAGAGCAAAATTCGCTCCTGTCCCTCACTGAAGGATCGGAGCTTGAATCCCAAATTTGCATTATCCTCACAAGACTTAAATAATTTTGCGATTGGAAGAGGCCAAGGGGAGTGTGCTCTGTCCGTTGAATATAATTTAAGTGGGCCACAAAGGAGAAAACCAACCTAAATGACAAGTTCGCTCCTGTCCCTCACCCAGGGACCAGGGCTATTTTCAAAGGGCGCTCCTGTCCCTCTCCAAGGGACCAGAGCGATTTTCCCTCAAGGCAAGTTTTGGGCAAAAGGAAAGCAAGTTTCGCGTTTGAGGTGGATGGAGGAAGACACAATCGATCCGTTGAAGATAATTTTCGAAGCTAGCAAAGGACGAATTGGCTTGTAATTGCAAAAGTGCTCCCGTCCCTCACTGAAGGACCGGAGCTTGAATTTCAAATTTGCACTGTTCTTGCAGGATCAAGACAATTTTATGATTTGAAGAGACCAAGGAAAACATGATTTATCCATTGAATATAATTTGGAAGGCTAACAAAGGACGGATAAGCTTGGATTCGCAAAATAGCTCCTGTCCCTCACCAAGGGACCAGGGCGAAAATGCTTTAAAGTGCACTCATTTCAAAGATCGAATAAATTGAACTCGAAATTCTAAGTAAAAATGCCATCTTGGACGTCAAAAATGAGGTCTTGGACGTAAAAAACAAGAAGTGTGAGGTCCAAAAGGTATAAGCGCTCCTGTCCCTCTCCCAGGGACCAGAGCGATCTTGTTAATGTCCATTATCTTGCCATGCCTAGGCGCCAATATCATCTATGACACATTAAATACCAATTTCGCTAGAACTCCAGGATATTTTAAAAATTAAATTAACATTTAATAAGTGCGCATGGTATTTAATAATTAATTTTGAGCCTAAAAATCGAATTTTTTAATTATGAAGGCATTTAAAATTAATTATTATTAAATTAAAAGATAAAATGGGAGCGCTTGGGGTATTATGTAATGTTTTTTATCAAGTCGGCCTCTCCTTTTATTTAATTTTTATTTATCTTTTGGCCTATTTTTTCAAGTCGGCCTATGGGAAATGAAAGGATGAGCGCCCATATAAGAGAGGTGAGTTGAGCAATTTTAATCCATCATTCATTCATTCACACAAGTGCGATTTGGAGAAGAACAACAAGGTGCGAAATCTAGTTGGAGTGGAGCAAATTTTGGAGACTAAGGAGGGCGAAATTCATCTTGAAGGCTATTGGAGAGGCGTATTTCTTGCTAGATTGGAGGATAATTTCCAGATTTTTGAGGACATTTGAAGGCGAATTTCCAGATCTTGAAGAAGCTAGTGGAAGATGGAGTTCTTTTCCAAGCTAAAGGGGGCGCATTTTGCTAAAGGGAGTCTTGATCTACATTTTGCCTAGCGAATTCTCCTATTCTCGCATCATTTTTTTAGAATTAATTCCCAAGTGGAGGTATGGCGTAATCACCTTGGCACCATTTTTGAAGATTTAAATTTTGCTTTGAAAGTCCTAAATTAGGAAATGATAACTCAAGATTTATCATGAGGTTTTCTAATTAAAATCTTGAATCTTTTTTAAAGTTTAATTTTTAGATTTCAAGATATATTATTAATTGTGAAATGTTGTGTAGGTATCAAGATGGCGACTCCAAGATCGAAAGATCTACAAGTCGGAAGACTCTCCTCAAGGAAAATCAAGCCAGATCAAGGACGATCAAGCAAGGACAAGGACGACCTTCTTCGATCCAGTCTAGCATCGACAAGGACGGCCTTCTTTGGACTAACGTCATCAAGGGCGACTTCTCCAATCCAGTATTCCAAGGCAAGGTACATCAATCGTCCTGCACATCAAGGACACAAGAAGTCAAAGCAAAGGGTTCGTTGAAGAAGCAGATAGTACCAGATGAATTAATTAAAGTTAGCTTCTCAACAACATCAAGTTGAATATCTACCAAGTTACAAGTGTCAGACGAGGTGGCATCCTAGTCATCACTTCTCCAATCAGTGTGGTCCACCTCAGCATTTCCAGATTCAATGTACCTAACTCATGGAAGGTGGCACAAACTCTGATGTACCTACCCTAGCTATCCATTGGTGGAATTTTCTAGAGAGGACATGTGTCCAAGCAATACAATTTTATCATTGGTCAAGCATTAAATGTTATGTAATGGTTGTAACAAACCCTAATTAGGGTTTTTATTATTGAATCCTGGCCATTGATCTCAAATTGATCTTAGCCATCAAATTGTATTGTGGGCACTATATAAGCCCTGGCATTTCATTTTGTAAAGATAATTAGCAATAGTTAGATAATAGTTAGAGAGTTGAAAATAGTTAGAAGATAGAAATAGAATAGTAACTAGAGTAGAGTAGAGAGAGAAGGCAAAGATTGTTGCCAAGATGTTGTTGTAAAAGACTTGTAACTTCATTAAAGAAATGGTGAAATTTATGGGTTGATTCGACAATTTGCATGGTCTTTATACTTCTCGTATTTGATTTCATGTTATTAGATGAGTGGAAGAAATGTGCTTGATTGATGGTGGAATTCATACATACATACTACTAGCAGTTTGTTGATTGCAGACTTGCCTTGCGTAGTCAATTGGAATCATTCAGCTTAAACTTAACTTCAATTGTCGCTTCTTCATTGATATGCATCAACCTGATGGTGTCTATGCCTGCAGTGATGATTTGAACATCATAAAGCTTCCCTTGGAAGGTCGCACTAGCCTTGTGGAGATGGTCCTGCGATGTCAAAACAAGAAATAGTTAGAGTTTCATCAAAGATCAATCATTGCTCCTACATTCTTAGTATTAGGATTAGATCCTCTCTTCGCCCTCATCTTTTTTCCTTTTTTCAAGTCAAAGTTAGTAAAATCCTGTGTCCAGCAATATTCAAAGCAAATCAGAAGTTCAATCATCAAATGTAAGTCCCCTTGTGATTCCAGCAAATCACATCATACCACAGAGAGCTTATCCACACGTAGAGACCCTACATACAAGAACCTTGAAGTCATCCCGATTGATCCTTTTCGCGACATCTTCAGCATTCAGAGGCTTTACTCAAGAGAGGATAAGGTACCTTTAGGTATTTTATTCTGTGTTTGATAGTGTACAAAATACACGTCAACAGGACGGCAGTCAGATCTCCCATATGATGGCCTGCCAATTTTCTTCCTTAACTCTTCACACAGTCCGTTCCTGAAGAATAACCTTCAGCATACACATTCTGGAGTTCCATGCAATTGTCTGCAGAGTATCACTTGAATTTCATACCATCATCAATCATTGTCAAACTAATAAAAGCATGAATATCATATTCCACTGTTATTGTACAGATTCCCACAAACATCAAACTACTGTTCAAGAATTTAAAATAAGAATGGGACAGTCTCAACAAACCCATACTTATTAGTTAACCATTTCACAATATGCCACTGCATCATACAAACCATTATCCACTGCCAACTGATTGAGCTCTAACATGTCACTGCACTGGGCATGAAAGGAAGTCACTGTCATAAGCAGCATAAGAAAGAAGTACATCATTGTCACACGCTCAAGTAATTTGTTGAGTTTCCAAGCAACCACTGTGAATACACATTGTCTATATCATAGAACCATACAAGATGGTCACTCGTCATTGAAAGAGGACTACTGCACAGTGAGGTAACTGTACCATCCAGTTGCAGAGGTGCAACAAAAAGAACAAAGAGATTATAGTGCAAGATCAACAGGGTCATGAGACAGAAGAGTGATGACTACAGCCAAGAGGTCAGCAAGCAATGATTCACTGTCAGTATAGCAGAAGCCACTTACAAGAGTCTCATTTCATTATGCTCCCACCAATAGACTAGTCTCATGATGTAATGGTAGAATTCAAGAGGAGATTAAAATGAAAACAACAATTGATTCAACTCACCATCAAGCCTGAAAAGACTAATCACACTAATAACACTGCCCAGATTTTATTACCAGCATAGAGAAACTCAATACTCTGCCCATATAAAATTGAAGAAGCAACCATAACACTGGACTTGGGCCTTGTATCGCCCAGATTTGAATTAAGTCAACATGACACAGTTAATGTAATTTCACACACTAACACAGATTTAGACTGTCTACCTGTTGACGTGTATTTTGTACACAATCAAACACAGAATAAAATACCGAAGGGTACCTTATCCTCTCTTGAATAAAGCCTCTGATTGCTGAAGATATCGCGAAAAAGGATCAATCAGGATGACTCCAAGGTTCTTGTATGTAGGGTCTCTACGTGTGGATAAGCTCTCTATGGTATGATGTGATTTGCTGGAATCACAAGGGGACTTACATTCGATGATTGAATGTCTGATCTGCTTTGAATATTGCTGGAACACAGGCTCTTACTAGCTTAGATTTGAAAAAAGGAAAAAAGATGAGGGCGAGGAAAGGATCTAATCCTAACATTAAGAATGTAAGAGCAATGATTGATCTTTGATGAAATTCTAACTAAGTCTTGTTTTGACATCTCAGGACCATCTCCACAAGGCTAGTGCGATCTTCGAAGGAAAGCTTTATGATGTTCAAATCATCACTGCAGGCATAGACACCATCAAGCTGATGCATATCAATGAAGAAGCGACAATTGAAGTTAAGCTTAAGCTGAATGATTCCAGTTGACTACGCAAGGCAAGTCTGCAATAAACAAACTGCTAGTAGTATGGATATACGAATTTCACCATCAATCAAGCACATTTCTTCCACTCATCTAATAGCATGAAATCAAACACGAGAAGTATAAAGACCATGCAAATTGTCAAATCGACCCATAAATTTCACCATTTCTTCAATGAAGTTACAAGTCGTTTACAACAACATCTTGGCAACAATCTTTGCCTTCTCTCTCTACTCTACTCTAATTGCTTCCAACTATTCTCTAACTATTCTAACTATTTTCAACCCTCTAACTATTATCTAACTATTGCCTTTACAAAATGAAATGCTAGGGCTTATATAATGCCCTCAATACAATTCGATGGCTTAGATCAATTCGAGATCAATGGCCAAGATTCAACAATGAAAACCCTAATTAGGGTTTGTTACAACCATTACATAACATTTAATGCTTGACCATTGATAAAATTGTATTGCTTGGACACATGTCCTCTCTAGAAAATTCCACCAATGGATAGCTAGGGTAGGTACATCGGAGTTTGTGCCACCTTCCATGAGTTAGGTACATTGAATCTGGAAATGCTGAGGTGGACCACACTGACTGGAGAAGTGATGACTAGGATTCCACCTCGTCTGACACTTGTAACTTGGTAAATATTCAACTTGATGTTGTTGAGAAGCTAGCTTTAATTAATTCATCTGGTACTATCTGCTTCTTCAACGAACCCTTGTTCTAACTTCTTGTGTCCTTGATGTGCAGGATGATTGATGTACCTCGCCTTGGAATACTGGATTGGAGAAGTCGCCCTTGATGACGTTAGTCCAAAGAAGGCCGTCCTTGTCAATGCTAGGCTGGAGGAGGTCGCCCTTGTCCTTGCTTGATTTTCCTTGATGAGAGCCTTCCGACTTGTAGATCCTTCGAGTTTGGGAGTCGCCATCTTGATACCTACACAACATTTCAAAATTAGTAACATGTTTTGCAACGTGGAAATATAGACTAGAAAGAGGATTTAAGTTTTAAATTAGGAAACCTCATGATAAATCTTTGAATTATCATTTCCTAAATTTAACTAAGCCACTTGAAATTGAAAATTGAAAATTCAAAATTGAGACTAGGAGAATCTCGCCATACCTCCACTTGAGAACTAAATCTAAGAAAAGAAGCAAAATTAAGCAAGTTTGCTAGGCAAAATGTGGATCGAAGTCTTCAAAATGTGCTTCTTCTATCAACTTCACCACCTCTAGCCTTCAACGCCTTGAGGAAAATTCGCTCCACCTTTGGCCTTCAACAAAAATCGCTCCTTCCTAGACCAAATTTCGCACCTTGTTGCTCTTCTCCCAATCGCATTTGAGTGAATGAGTGAATGATGGATTAACATCGCTCAAGATGCCCCCACTATATAGGCACTTACCATTGCAATTTCCCATAGGCCGACTTGGAAAAATAGGCCAAAAATTTAATAAAAGAAGAGGCCAACTTTATAAAAACCATTAAATAATACCCCAAGCGCCCCAATTTTATTTTTAAATTAATAATAATTAATTTTAAATGCCTTTATAATTAAAATTTCAATTTTTTAAAGGCATAAATTAATTATTAAATGTTTTGCGCACTTATTAGATGTCAATTTAATTTCAAAAATATTTCAAGGTTTTATCGAAATTGGCATTTAATGTGTCATAGATGATATTGGCGCCTAGGCATGGCAAGATAATGGACATCAACAAGATCGCTCTAGTCCCTGGGAGAGGGACATGAGCGCCCTTACACTTTAGCCTTGCAATTCTTGTTTTTCACGTTCAACACTTCATCCTGGACATCCAAAATGGCATTTTACTTGAAATCTTGAGTTTGATCTATTCAATTTCTGGAACGAATGCTCCTTAGAACCATTTTCGCCTTGGTCCCTTGGTGAGGGACAGGAGCGATTTTGCCTTTTGCCCTTTGTTTTTGTCTTTTCCAATCGCCAATGCAAGTTGTGAGGTAGGCAATGGTCATTATTGTTCGTCCTATGCATGTTCAATTCACCTTCTCAAGACAAAAAGAGCTCTTCTAAGGATTTTCGCCCTGGTCCTCCAGTCAAGGATAGGAGCGCCTTTTAGTTTATTGCACAAATTCTTAATCGTATCAACCTTGAATCACTTTCTAGACGTAGAATATCATTCCCCCCTTCATCTTGAGTCCTGGAAGCAAGAAATAGTATTTCACAATGCTAGGTAATTAAGTATTTTGAAAATTTCGCTCAGGTCCCTTGGTGAGGGACAGGAGCGCCCTAGCCATTTTTCATCAACTTGATGGCCTTTGTTACTTCATTCCTCCGTGAAACCTTTTAAACATCATTTTGACCTTGCGTCTTGACTTGGATTCGTCCGAATTTGGAGAGGAGGGTTAGCTAATGTGTTTTTCGCCCTGGTCCCTGGGAGAGGGACAGGAGCGCCTTGGCCATTATGAGCTCATTTATGCCTTGCTAACTTTCAAAATTATCTTCAATGGGTTGATTACGCCCTCCTTTATTCATCTCAAACATGAAACTTGCATATCGCTCGCCAGATATTTGTCTTGTTTGAAAATCGCTTTGGTTCCTTGTTGAGGGACAGGAGCTTCATTTGAAAATCGCCCTGGTCCCTTGGAGAGGGACAGGAGCAATTTTGTCACTTAGGTTGGTTTTCTCCTTTGCAAGCCACTCAAGTTATATTCAATGGACAAAGCACACTTACTTTGGCGTCTTCGAATCGCAAAATCACTTAAATCTTGCGAGGATAATGCAAAATTGGAATTCAAGCTCCGGTCCTTCAGTGAGGGACAGGAGCGATTTTTGCTCTCAAGGCCAAATCCTTTTACTTTTCACTTCAAATTTCCTTCGCTGAGGAAAATATCATCTTTTTACATGCCATGAATAAGAGCCCAAGTCCAAAAAAGGCCCAAGAAGGTGTGTACAAAGAAAATCGCTTTGGTCCCTTGGTGAGGGACAGGAGTGAATTTGACCTTCTAGGCAAAAAAAAACTTCCAAAATCTAGTTTTTTGAGGTTTTTCAGTTTCCAGACTTAGTCAAATTTCAGGATCAGGACCTTCCAGACTTAGCCAAATTTCAGGATCAGGACTTCACTCCAGCAGGACCTGCTATCCTATTGATCTCCCCGACAGCACTCAAAATGCAAAGGCTAACTAACAAAACCCTAAAAGACCTAGAAAACAAACCCTAAAAAGCAAAACGCAAGGGTCCCCATTTGCAATGGGGCGATGTGTGAAAACGTCACAACACTACCAAAACACAACCTCCTTATTACAATACTTATGAAACTGGAGTTCACGTTGAAACACGAGTATAGTGCTTGGGCTTCAAATGATCTTGAAGGTACTACAAGGATTAAGGGCAGCTCCAGAAGGAGAAAAGCCTTCTCTAAGCAATGTAGTGCACTTATCGCTGTTATCACCCAATCTGTTCACGATCGATTCAAACCCGCTCTGATACCATGTTATTTTTAGATCAGACTGATAGCAATGAACAGAAAACAACACAATGCACACACAGAACACAAGAGTATCCTGGGAAAACCTCCCTCTTGGAGGTGAAAAACCCAGCAACAAATCTCAATCTTTATTATGCAGAAACAGATTGTAACATTACAATTTTGCTTCAACACTTGAAGCAGCAGATAGCTCAGAACATCAGAATGATGACATCAAACTAGGGCACAAACAATAGCATTAACTTATCTGCAAGATCTCTGAAGTCTGTTCACAGTCATGAACAGATTATGCAAGTGAATTCGCTGACCAAGGATGATATTTGCTGCTCTCAGGCTTGCTGTTCATGAATAATGAATTGCTGCCTCTAGAGAGATGAATCACAAAAGAAATTCGCTGATCATATGCTGGAGAAATTTGCTAGTCTTGCAGAGAGAATTTGCTGATGTAATGTATGTCTTTGAAGCATGAAATGACCTTGCATATATATGAGCCTTGACGCCTTGTATGCCTTAGGTTGGCCTTGCTATTTGAATTCATAATAATAATTATGCTTTGGCGCCCAATATAGGGTCAGACCAATAAGCATACACAAGTTACATGATATAGGGTCGGCCCTATCAGATCCACAAGTTACATTTAAATGTTACAAGTTACATCGCCCATTTAGGGCCCATCTTAATTCACAAATTATATGGCCCATTTAAGGCCAGACCAAAGTACAAGTTACACATTGAATTTTGCATAATAATGTGGCTAAGGCCTATAGGCCAATTAACCACCCACATGTGCTAGGTCGGCTCTAGAAGGAATCCGACCTGGCTACAACATCAACACACCCCATTCCAAATGGGGACCCCCTACTTTTTAAGCCCCCTCGGTCTTTTGGTTTTGGTTTTTGGGTCTTTTTGCGGTAGTCCAGTCGGTCCTCTATTTTTTGCAAGTGTTTGGGGGTCAGTTTGATCAAGTCTGCAGCTCTTTTGAGCAATTTTGGCCAAGTTGGGAGCCTGTTTTGTTTGTCTTAGGTTTTTGACCTTTAGACTTGAATTTGAGGCCATTCCTTTAGGGTTTTGCAAAAAATGAATGTTGCATTGGAATCAGGACCCTTTAAGGAACCTGCACTTGAAATTTAAGTGAATTCTGAGCAATTTTCTATTTTTAGAAAGTTCCTATTTTTTTTGGGATTTTATTGCCTCCCAGATTGGTCTAATTTTGCCGAAAATCAAGCTTACTTTTTTTAGTAAGTGTCTCTACATCCTGTTTTGCCCTAACTTTGACATTTTGAAACACTTCCTATTTTTTGGAAAGTCTATTTGTGGCAGGTTCTTCACAGGCAAACACTGAAGACCAAGTGTTCCTGAACATTCCTAAATCTAGAAAAGTCAAAAAGCAGACTAAATTGATTAAAAAAATGACTAAGTATGGGCATCCAATTCAGAAGTGGAAAACACGAAAAATCTGCTTAGTTTGGCAAAAAATCACTTTAACTCCCCAAAATGGCATCCTAATTGTGGAAAGATTTGAAATTGGTCAAGTCTAGAAAGGAGCAAGTCAAATTTCCTTGTTCAATGTGAAATGGCATCCTAGTCAAGAGTCAGGTGCCAAAATCAAGGCATCATGGAAAATCCAAAGATGATAGAATTCCTTCACACTAGCAAAATTGCGCCCAAGGTTTGGTATAGGCGCTAAAACCATAGTGCCATGGAAAATAAAAAAAAGGTTGAAATTCTTTGACATGGTGGAATTAGTGCCTAGGTCTTGACTAGGGCGCTAAAATGAGTTTGTCATGGAAAAACTTGAAATGGTCAAAATTCCTCCTTTGCAATGTTTTGGCGCCCAAGTTAGGAAGATGGCGCCAAAATCAGTTGGTCAAGGAAAGTTGGAAAAACTGAAAATTCCTCCCCTACATGGAATCAACGCCCTAGTCAGGTCAAGAGCGCTAAAATGGGAGGAGCATGGAAAAGTTGAAAAATCGCAAAATTCCTTCATCAAGTGAATTCAACACCCAAGATGGCAGAAGGGCGCTAAAATGACTGAGTCATGGAAAGATGAAAAAGTGAAAATTCAGGGAGAAATAGCACCCAAGCACAAAGAGGAGCGCTAGAATGAGGAGGTAATGGAAACTAAGCAAAGGACAAAATTCCGCCATGGAGTGATTTTGGCAACCAAGCCAAGGGTTGGTGCCAAACAAAGGTCCTTAAGGAAAAATGCCAAAAGGTTGAAATTCCTCCAAGACAAGGAAATGGCGCTCAAGTGTGGAATAGGGCGGCAAAATGGAGATACTTTGGAAAAGCGAAAAGTGAAGAATTCCTCCACCAAGGCAAAATAGCGCCCTAGTCAAAAGTCAAATGCCAAAATCAAGATGCCATGGATAAATCATGAAAGGTTGAAAATTCCTCCACCAAAGTGATTTCCACGCCTAAGTCAAAAAAAATGAAAATTTTCAAGGCAAGAAAATTGAGGGTCAAGGATGAACTAAACGAGAATTTCCCCTCTGGATAAATTTTGAAAAACCCATTTTCAGGCATAAAAAATCATCCGAATTTTAAAATGATGATAGATTTGGATTCGTGAGATAATTTTCTCTCCTGGACCCTGGAAATCTAATTTTGGAAAGGATAAAAAATTTCCTTTGGAGCATGGAAAAGTCAAAATTTCAAGAAAATTCTTCATAAATCAAAAGTTTCTCTCCTGAAGTTTTCTCTCTCCTAGGGTTTTTACTGCCAAGTGGATGGATAAAAAAGAATCTGAAGTCAAAATTTCAAAAAACTCTCCAAAATTCAAAAAGATGGAAAGTTGGCGAGTTGGCAGCACAAAAAGAAAGAATATTCCAAATCATGACGCCCAACTCAAGGCATTAAAGGAAATTTCCATGTTGGAGCTCAACTACAAAGGTGGGACCCGTTTGCATGGTGTCTTGGAGAGGAAAGTATGACGCATAATTAAAACAATTGCCAAATTTGACTCTTGCCAACTTAGTAGTGTGTTGGTGAAATTTTATATAAATGTGCAGGAGCAATTCATTTCTCACATGTGAATTTGGAGAGAAGTAAAGTTGGAGAGAAAGTGCAAAAATTCAGACTTGAGAATATTTTATCCTTTCAAGAAGTTGTGTTCACGGAGAAATGGCTGAATCAAGTAAAGCAACAACTATTACCAGGCAGGCATAGATAAAAGCTGAAATGAAGGGATTCCTTCCGGAATCCAAGATGGTGTCCAGGTGGAAAGAAATTAGTGACACAAATCTAGGAACATTCAACTTGGTTGCTTTCCGAATCAGGATGTTTGGGACAGCCAGACATAATCCATCACCTATTGCTGCCAAGATTGTTAAAAGAAGACTTGTTGCGGTAGCAGGTTTCCCTCCATCTATTCAATGTCCGGAGTTGATCTTGGAATGCGCAAAACACTACAATCCGGAGAGAAGAGCTATTTTAACAAGTGGCAAGCTTTTGGCCAACTTGACTCTAGAGGCTATTGGTGAAACCTTTGGGATTCCATCACATCATTCCATGACATATATGACTATGAATGGAGCTAAGGTGGTATACGATGCAGGTCCTGATACATGTGCGGAAATCATCAACAAGAGCTGGTTGCAGAAGCCTAGGCCACACATTTCCAAAATGCCTAAGACGCTCGCGATTTTTGAATTCAAGGAGGATTATGTAGATTTGATAATGATGTTAAGCAGGATAATGGGGTGTCCACATGCCATAAATTTTGGATCATGGATGTTTTTCTACATTGGCAAAGTCATGAATGCTAATGGAATAGTGGACTGGGCCAGGTTAAACAGCCATTATGTGCATTAACAACTGAAAGATTTGAAGGAGAAGAAGTGCCAATCCTTCTATATGAGTTCTTACATGATTTATTCACTTGCAAGGATGGGTGGCTTTGATGGCTTGCCGACAAAGGGGCCCATGGGACGTGGGCTAGCATAGTTGAAAGTTTATGAATGCTATCCTCAACTACACCTATACAACACTAGTTCTTTCAAACTAGTAAATGACACTTTCACTATGTACCTAACTAGATTTATGCAGAATGAGCTTCAAAAGAGAGTGTTGCCAGAAGCCAGGGCTTTGGTACAGAAATTTGGGGCCATGTTCCTATAGTTTCCAAAGTTCACTTATATCTGGACGCAAGGATTCTCGTACCAGCCATATAAACTCGAGGTATCCATTTGATAAACTAGTACTGTTGGAGCTTATGAGGCAATTGACGACATATGACCAAATTCAGAAGAAGAAAAGAAAGCTGTCTATTGAATTCCCAGTTGTGCTCAGTGATTATGTGGAAGTGTGCCCGGACTTGGCAGTTGCTGAAAAAGTAGTAGAGGAGTTGGCATTCTATTGCTTGGCATACTACACCCCCAAATCTCATTATGATCCATACCATAAAATCAGGGTGGTTGCTGGATTAAAATTTGTCCACAAGTTTCACCTAGAAGATTATTGGGCAGGTGCCAAGGACGATCTTGAGGTCAGAAAGAAAATGTTTTGTAGATTGCCCCTCGACATGATTAGGATTGGTGAAATAATACAAATCCCAGATCAGGTGAAAGAGGATACAAACATAGTGCAACTGGAGTTTGCAAAGGTCAAGGACTTGCCCATCCAGTTGCCAGATTGGTCAGAACCTGAGGTAGATGACTTAGACATTTTAGCCAGGCTGGTTCTGAAGTTCACTAGGTAGTGGGTTGATTGACATATGAAGGCGTTGAAGGAGAAAAATGTCCACCTGAGCTACCAGTTGATGGGAAGTCTGGATTCCCATAGTGAGGCCACAGAAGGATCTTCACAGGCCCAAGCTGAAGAAGGGGAAATTTAGTAGGGAAAGGTAGGACCTAGTGAAGGAAAAAGCGCTCCAACGAAGCCTAGGGCAAGGAAAAGGAAGGAAGCCCAGCCAAATGCCCAACCAGAAATTTAGTCAACTACTCAGCAGGAGGTCCACCCGGAAGAGCCGCAACAGAAAAGAGCAAGAGTGGAAGAAGTTCAGTCGCTGACTAGCGCTTCCAGTGTGCAGGAGGTAGAAATGTTTACACAAGAAAATCCAACAAATCTGCCACAAGGCAATCTTCCTGACAAAGCTCTAGCACAAGATGTTCTCAGTATAAGTGCTTCACATAGGCCCGATCAGTCAAGAGTTCAAAGGCAAGAACTTCCTCTCCGTCCAGAAGAGCTGCACTAAGATAGTTTCATAGAAACAATCCTTGAAGGGATGGAGGAAGTCTCATAGGACCATGTGCAGATGGAAATTCAGGATCAATCAATTACTGCTCCTGATTGGTTGAAGGATAGGTTGAGGAGGGAATCAGAAAAGGAAACTGATCCAGCACGGGAATTGGAAGAACTTCTGAAAAGAATGGATCAGCCAACAGAGAAGAAGGCTGCCCGGAAGTTTTCTAGAATCACGAGAGATGAGTTTAGATCCAGGACTCTACATTTGGCTGAGCCCGTGGTAGACAAGGATAGGAATGAAATTTCGCCAAGTGGGGCCATGCTTCCATGACATAGGTTGTGGAAGATTTCAAAGGATCTTCCTTGGCTATGAAAGAGAAGATGCAGAAAATGAAGGAAAAATGTAGAAGGCTGAAAAGTGAAAACATGGCCTTGTGCAAATGTCAAAAGCTTCAAACATCTGATCAGGGAAGCAAATCCATCCTTTGTTCCTCCTCTCTCTCTTCCTAAAGAAGTTATTGATGACACTGAAACAATCAGGATAATAGCCTAGGATTCCAAGGAATGGGTGGAAGACATCTTCGCTGCAGTTGGAAAATTCATTGAAGACTTGGCTCATCTTCACTCCAGACTTGTTGCCCTTTTGAACAGGCTAGATGTGGCAGATGGTCTATGGGAGGATGTTCACATTTATCAGGACCTGACCATTCTGCGACTCAGAGCCCTAATGAAAGTTCCAAAGCGGATGCTGATTGATGGGAAGGTGATTTTAGGAAGGTGAAATTTATGACTTTCCATGGTGGTTTTGCACTGTTTGCTCCGGAAAGGATATCTTTGAAAGGTTCAACATGGAGTCTTTGACTTTAAAAGACTCAATCAGAAGGGTATAGGAGGAAATTATCAGCACAATTGAGGCATTATTCACAAGAAAGCTGAACGAGGGCGGAATGATTGTGAACTTCGTGAGGTCTCAGTTGCATGAATTCTTCTTTGTGGGATCGTTTTCCAAGAAACATTTTGAAAATGTTTCTTCATTTTCCAACACTATGAATAGAAGACAGGAAATGGTGGTAGAATGGGAGAACTTTTTGTGCAAAAGCGAAGAGGAAATTACTTTGATGGAATACAGGATAGGAAGTGTGCCAAGTGTCTCCATAGGAGAATTGGAGGCCGTCATCGCCAAATTCATCACTTATGCCATTAATGAGCAAGACAATGGTCGTCCATTTTTGGACGAGAATCTTTTGACTGAATATTAGTGGCACACTGATTGTTGGAATATTTGGACCAAGTGGCAGCCCGAGCAACGCATGTTGAATTAATGAAGCATCTTCTGCATGTAGCCGCCACATTTATGACATTATGGCAGGTTCCTTTTGCATGTTGCCGTCGCACGGAGGATGATGGGCATTTATGGCAACATGGGCAATTTTGCATGGGGGGATATTCATTGCATGTGGGCGAATTTGATGAAGATGGTGCATTTAATGCACAAATGGATGCTATTTTGGGCATTTAAAAAATTAATTGTATAAGGGTTTCATGGGCATTTATTGTAGATTCCCACCTTGTTGCATCATGTGTGGGGAATCTTTTTGGGGAAAACCTTAATTAGGGTTTGCATGTCCTCATGGTTTGAGGCCTTTATAAAGGGGTGACCCCCCTCATTTGTAAAAGAGGAGAGATTGATTTCGAGAATGTTGCTATAAGTTTTCGAGCAGATAACTTAATACATTGTTCAATTTCTTGGTGTATTGTGTTGTTTTATGACTTGCATGGTCTCACTCTCTTCATTTAGAATAGATTTGCTTTCAAGTTGTTAGACGAATGGGATTTGATGAGATTGTTTATAGTGTAAACCCTCGCTCATACCGTTGGTTGGTAGCTGATTGTTATTAGCTGTGCAAGGTTAGTTCGAGCCTTTTATATGTGGAAACTTAACTTCGATCATTGGGTGGACATTGTTCATTGATGGTGTTCATTGGTGGTCTGAAAACATTTCGCACAACCTTTGAAGATTGCACCGCCTTTGTGTAGTTGTCCTATAGTGGCGAAGCAAAGTGTGGTTTGGTTTCACTTGAGCAATCCCTGTCTCCTTGTTCTTAGAGTTAGATTAGAATAGCGTCTCTAAACCCTTCCCATTTACTTTCTACATATCTTAAACCCAAAAGATTCTAAAAACGAGCCATTCAAAGCTAAATCATTTGCGAGTAAATTTCTTGAAGTTGCAAAAAATTGTCCAATCTTCTTTGAGTGTACATAAGGCCCCTTGGATTACTAGTATATCACATTGGCCAACTGAGTCACGTCCATCGCATATAGGAACCTTGGAGTCGATTGTCTGATCTTCCCGCAATCTTAGCACACAATCACACTTTGATCAAGAGAGAGTGAAGTGACCATTAGGCAACTTTATTTTGTGTTCGACGCTGTCATAAAAAAACGCGTCAACATGACCCAACTTAGAAGACCTTGGGAGGTCGGGATTTCCCATCCTTACCTCTTTCAAGAGAAGTCTAGTAGAGATATCTGGCTTATGTTGAGTGTGTCAATAGGCCCATCAACACAACCCTCTTAAAATAACCGCTGCATTTAGTTTATAATTCTGGGTTGGCCTTAAATAGGTTAATAGTATTAAATTTAATAATTATATTTATCTTTCTTTGTTCGGCCTTAATATCTTTTCTTTGATGAGGTCAACCTCCCTTAATTGATTATTTTTTCGTTTTATTTTATTACCTTCTTTCTAGGTTGGCCTTGCTCTTCTGAGTTTATGGCTGCCACCTGTTGGTGTCTGTTTTTTCATCTACCAAACATTAGGATAGGATACCCGAAGGTATTCTATCCTCTCCTGAAAAATCACTATTGATTCCAAGGTCTATATGTGCGAACAAGTGACTTTAGTGGAATAGCTCCTTGGGTAGTGTATGCTGAAATTTCAAGGGGGACTTACGTTTGACAAGTATCTTGAACTGCTGGACTAGATGGATTTAGCAATTTTAGGCACTTCTTTTTTTGGGATTTTTTGGGATTTAGACTTTCAAAAGAAAGGGAAAAAGAGATAGGGTTTGAGAAGGCTAATCTAATCCTACGAATTCTGGAGACGGTATCAACTGGGTGCTCTCGAGAAACCAAACCTTGCTTCGCCACACTAGGGACAACTTCACAAGGCCGATGCAATCTTCAATGGGTTGTGCTTATGATCAAGATGTTGGGATGCACAGGGGATGGGCTCAGACTAACTTTGCACGGTGAGATGGAAATCATCCATACACCAAAAGTATGAGTGGAGATACACCATCAATTGACACTTATCAAATCCTTCATTCGAATTAACAACAATGAAAGCAAATCTAAGTTAATTTTAACTAAGTGTTGAGGTAATTGAAACCATGCAAATCATTAATTGAAACCATGCAAATCATTCAAATAATAGAGATTACAAAGCAGGGCACATGCAATATATTGTCTGCAAATGACCTTAAGCAACAATACATCAAAAACCTCACCCTTTTCAAATGAGAGGAGGCAACCTTATATAGTTTCTCAAAAAATAAATGAACGGCCGAGATCAAACAGTTATCAAGGGCCAAGATTGAAAGTCCTAAACCCTAATTAGGGTTTCTCGAAATACTATTAGTTCAAGCAAACGAAAGGGTGACAAGTGGCGCAACTGCCAATTTTACTGAGGTGAGTGGCCACTTTCCTCTTTCAAAGATTCAACGTATCTGGACACCACGAGCTTGACCTCCTCCATGGTGACACTTGGCAAACCGCCAATCTGGAAGTCGATGAGATCCACATCGTCGGCGCATGTGGCAAGGATGCCTTCCCACTCCACTGCTTGGATGAGGAAGTTGTCATCGATGGAGAGGAAGTTTGCAATCTTCGAAAGATCGCCTTTGTTAATCATCCTTGAATCTCGGAAGAAGCTTGCCTGAATCCTGGCTCTCAGGTTCTCTGCTTGTAAATGCTTCTCCCTTAGGCTTTCCTTCTACCAGATCTCTGACGCCACACGGAATACCTTGCCCAGGATCTCTCTAACCCTTGCCTCTGTCTCAAAACACTTGGACTCGGATTTCTTCAGAACCTCAATCCGAGTGACCAGAGCATAGTACCACGTGCCGAAGTCGTACCTGTCTCTTGTCTATATGATGCCTGCATCCACTAAGCTCTTCTTTGACATGCCTCGGATAACCTTCAGGTGAGGGAGTATTTCATTCTGAATTTCATCCACTTCTTCCCAATTGGATGCTAGATCCTGGATACGATCAATCAACAAAGAAGTTGCCTCATGTGTTGATACTTAGTTTTCTACCAGGGTGTCAGCACGCATCACAGCGTCTGAAATCCACTCCTTTTCTTGAGTGTATGATCCCTTCATCTCATCATAGTCCTTCATTGATCCCTGCTGAAGAGGCTGTGGTGGAGTAGCTGGGACTTCATGGTTGAGCAGGCTGGTAAGATGGAGAACATACTTCCTCCACTGTTGGTTCTCTTCTTCCACTTTCTTCCTCTTTTCTTTGTCATGAGCCAGCCTCGTCTTTAGAACGTTACAGGAGTCGCCAAAATATTGGATCTCCTGGTCTTGGGTAGGCTTACCCATCTCTATGGTGGTAATCTTGTAGTCATCTGTGGTGACATTGTCCCTAGTCTTCCCTTCTTTGGGCACTGCTATCTGGATTGTCCTAAATCCGGCACTGTCTCTCTGAATCAGGGAGAACTTCTTGGCTGGTTTGGGCGGTTTAGCTACGACGGGTTCATTCACCTTCTCCAGGAATGCTGCGGTAACCTCCTCGGTTGAGTGGACATCCTTGGGAACCTTGGCCTTTATCCTTGCTCTCAGCCAATCAGGAATGGTTGATTGTTCTACAGTGTTCCGATCAAACTCATCGTCTGCTTCTCCTGGGTTTGCTGGTATGCCATCCAAGAAGATTGTAGGGGCTTCATCCTACCCCCTGTTTGGAGTTCGGAAGACCTTCTCCACCACTTCCTCAACTGGCTAGGAAAGCACTCTTACTTCATCATCACTCACATAGATGTTCATCTCTTGTTCCCCAATTGTATTCTGATCAGGCGCAATGGAAGCAACACTTAGGATGGAGTGACTTTCGCTGGATTCTCTTCTCTCAACTACAACCCTTTTCCCTGTGCACTTTATGGAGCTTCCACCCAACTCCTTTCTCTTTCGAGATCCAACACTTTCTGGATTCCAAGCATCACCGGCAGAGGTACAAGGGTGGACGGACAGAGTATCATCCACTCCCATTAATTCATAAGTTAGAACAACACCTTTGGCCTTCAACTGTTTTGTCTCTTCAGACGCCCACCACCTTGAGTACTCAACCACTGACCTCATGAGGTCTGCTAGATCTGATTTTTCTCCCTCTGTCCAATCTATCAAGACTAAAGGTTCATTCTTCATCATCTCAAAACCCGGCTGCTGAAGTTCTAGGCTTTCTTCCACCTGATTGGCAACTTTGAACACTTCCGTTGCTCTCACCATACTTAAAGGAATTCTTGACCAGAACCTCTTCCGGATCTTGAAACTATCAGCTGCATTAGCCCAGTAGTCTTCTAGATCCAGTTTGTGCTCAAACGTTGTCCCTTCGATCTTCTTTATCCTATGGAATGGATTGAAATCTTTTCTTGCCTTGTATTGGTAGAAGGGATACTAGGCCAGTTCTTTCTCAGCGGTAGCTGTAGCCTGTGATGATGGACATGTTTCCAGCCCATTACCAATTGTAAGTGAGGATGTCCCTGCCTTCTTCTGCTTATCCCTTTGAATCACTATATACTCCTCCAATTGTCTCACAACCTCGAGCAACACCACTCGGTTGGTAGGGTAATCTGGAAGCTTGTATGGGGGCCCAGAGAATCCCTGAATTCGGAGGTAAGTGAACTTTGGATATTGGATGTACCAACACCCGAACCGACCAATGAAGTCCATAGACTCTTGAGAGAGCCTCTGGTGCAGGCCACCTTGAAGGGTTCGGGTAATGTGCATCAAGAAGGCATCATTCACCCTTTTGAAATGGAACTTCTCCTCCATATGGAGTTGGGGATAGCAATCATATACCGGAAATTGGTTCTCCTTGTTCCCAACTTCTCCTCTACAAGTGAGACCTCTGTCCCTGTAGGTACTGGCTAAAGAATAGAACAAGTAAGAACTCATGAAGAAAGTCCTATTCGCCTCCAAATTCCTTAGCTGGCTATCTAGGTTGTCGCTGATCATACGGGCCTAGTCTATCATTTTTACTCCATTAATTATTTCATTAATGAAATAATACATCTAGGGTTCGAATGGAGCTCCCTGAGGATTTCCTATTATTCTATTGAGCAAGACAATCATGTCCCCAATGTCCTCCTTGAAGTATGCTCGCACTAGGCTCTTTCTCTGGAGTTTGGAGGCGCCCTTCCTCGACTTGTCTAGCCAGGAATGATTAACTATGGCATCATATTCTTCTAGGTGATCGTGGTACAAACTGTCAGCTTCGTCCTTGGTCATATATACTGCGTTGTGGTACTCAGGGATCTTGAAGGCCTCTCTGATGGCCTCATCGTTGACATTCGCCAACACTCTTCCATCAGGTGCAACAATATCCTTACTAATGGGGTTGTAGTGTTTGGCACATTCAACTACTAGTTCATTGCACTGCATGGTGGGGAGGAAGCCGACAGCGTGCACGATACCACTCTTCATCATTTTTCGCGCAATAGTGGTAGGCACAAGGTTGTCCAGACCAAACATTCGCTTCTTAAACTCCCTCAGATTGATGTGTCTGAGGTTGGTGTCGCTGATGTTCTTCCACTTGGAAGTCATCCTTGACTCTGGAGGAGCATCTTTATCTACCTGGAACTTCATGGTGCTTAAGACCTGCAGATGAATGATGACAACTTTAAGTTAGAAAAATTCTGCAAAATTTCGAAAAAAATAACGGGGCCGCGAAATGGCCAAGTGTTGGAAAATTTTCCATTTTTCACTCTCATACTTAGCCACAAAAATTGAATTTTCACCTCCAGACCCTCAGCCTTGAGGTTGGTTGAAGTCACCATCAAGTGTTAAAATTTTCAAAAAAAATTTCATACTTATTAGCCAAAAAAAATAATTTTCTTTCTCCAAAATTTTCGAAAAAAATCATTTATTAAATTCTGGAAAATATTCAGAAAATTCACAATCTTAATTTCACCTCTGACTTGGATAGGAATAAGGCTAGACTTTTCTCCAAAATATTGAGAAAATTTAGAAAAGATGCCTTTCTCCAGAAATCTGTAAGCCTTCTGCCAAAAAATATTATCCCACTTCCAGCAATATCTAGAATTTCCTCCAGATGATTTTCAAACTAACATACTTTACTAAGCTCTCCTTAGTAATTTTGAACTTCTTGGTGTAATAATGAATTTGATAATGAAGTATTTGTAGACAAGGTTTAAGCAAAACCCCTAAAATAATCCAACTCATACTTCTAATTCTAAAAAAAAACTTTCTATTTTGATTTAAGTTTGAAGATATTCATTAATCCTCCAATATTCCCTTTCAAAAAAAAAAAACATGTTGACTTTGTTTGACCTTCCATGTGTAGGTTGATTTTTCGAATTTTATTTCCATCCTTTTCAAATTTTGGCGAACTTTGCCAACCTCTCCAAGGTATGGCGGACTTTGGCTAGAACTCCTTCATGGCCTCCATTAAAGTGAAAATTTGACTAAGGCATTGGGGCGGACTTTGACTCTTGCTCCCACATGGCCTCCTTTTCCTTGGCGGACTTTGGTGTTGATTCCTTCGTGGCCTCTCTAGGTGGGGCAGACTTTGGAGTAGGCACCCTCAAGGTCTCCATCATCCTGGCTGACTTTGGCTATGACACCCATGGACCCTCCTAGCCTATGGTGGACTTTGGAGGTTGCTCCCAACACTTGGCAAGCTTGGGCGGACTTTGTTGTTAGCTCCCACATGACTATGGCGGACTTTGGTATCTTCTCCATCTTGGGTGGACTTTGGCGTTAGCTCCTTCATGGCCCCTCTTCTTGCTTGGTCGGACTTTAGGCTACACTCCCACCTTGAGCGGACTTTGGAGACACCTCCTAAGGCGGACTTTAGGCATCCCTCCTCTTGGGCGGACTTCAACCTTAGCCCCTTCATGGCTTCTTAAGCTTTGGCGGACTTTGGCTTGGCCTCTTCATGGCCCCTTCAACCCATGGCGGACTTTGGAGTAGGCACACATGTGACCTCCATTGGCATGGGGGACTTTAACCTTAGCACCCACATGACCTCCATTATGTAGGGCGGACTTGGAGCTTGGCACCCACATAGCCTCTTCAGCCTTGGGCGGACTTCAACCCTTGCTCCTCCATGGTATCTTTAGGTGGGGCGGACTTTAGAGTGGGTACCCATGTGACCTCTAAACTCATGGCGGACTTTAGGCAAGGCACCCACATGGCCTCCCTAAGGCATGGCGGACTTTGATGAGAGCACCCACACAGCCTCCTAAGGCATGGCGGACTTCATGCAAGGCTCCTTCATGGCCTCTTCAACCTTCGTGATGGGGTTTGAACCTGCATAAACACTTCAAAACCCTTGTTAGCCAGACTTAGAAGAATTTTCAAAGAAATTTCAAAATTTCACAGTTTAATCTAATTTAACTGGATTAACTTGAAATTTGAAATCCATGCTTAGGTGGATCATCTGAAGCAGCAAAAAGCCTAAAATCTAGGGATTCAACTTTTTTAGGTCAAAACTTGGAATTTTTGAGTTCCGGCCTGTTGACGTGTATCTTGTACACTATCAAACACAGAATAAAATACCCAAGGGTACCTTATCCTCTCTTGAATAAAGCCTCTGATTGCTGAAGATGTCTCAAAAAAGGATCAATCAGGATGACTCCAAGGTTCTTTGATGTAGGGTCTTTACGTGTGGATAAGCACCAGTTGTCGTTGTGAATGCTGTTTCATCAAGGGGCCTTACGTTTATGTTATTGCAGGAACAAGATTTCCTAAAACTAACAAGTTCTCAAAAAGATCAAAAGGTAGAGTTTGCAAGGGATGAATTCTAATCTAATCCTAAGAATGACTCAATGTAGGTTAGACTTGGCAAGATTCTACCAATTTCAATATTGCCAAAACATAACAACTCAACTGAAATTGATGCGATCTTCTAAGGTGACTAATGATTTTCCAATTCATCAAGGATCGTAGACACTACCATGAAGGTACATATCAATAGTTCAATGATGATGGAAGGTTTAAGTAATCCAAATATCTCCAGTTGACCACACAAGGCGTTCTTACAATCAGCAAGAAGCTAGTGGTTTGGAACGTGAATCTCACCAAAGATCAAGCTCAACACTTAGTCCTTCAAATTTAAATACTACTTCGACCAAGAATGATTCAAGAAAGTAAGCAACCATGAAAGTAGCCACAAGAATTGCAATAAAACACCATAACTTCAATATTTTATTGATCTCAAAGCCAAAATAGACAACAATTGCTTGAAATTCTCTCTTCAATGCTCTAATCTTCTAATTTCTAACTTACTCTCTCTAATCTCTCATTTTCTAATTTTCTAATGACAAAATGAAAATGAATGACGGTATATATAGCATCCTCAATTACAATGAATGGCCCAGATCAAAAGAAGATCAACGGCTGAGATTCTGACACCTAAACCCTAATTAGGGTTTATTACAAAAAGTTCCCCTTTTATTGAACAATATTAAATGCATAGCCAAATATTTAATTGGCACAAAAATCTAGGAAACATAGACCAATGATAATTAAGGTGCCACATCATCTACAACATCCTCTCTTCTAGAACTTTGTTCCCTTCCCAATGCTCCTTCTTAGCATATGCAATGAATCTGGACACAATTCCTTCAATTTCAGCAATAGGAATCTCTGGAAGATTCCTCATTCGTTCCTCCAAGTGGATGACTTGATCGAAGGCCTTGAGAAGAGCTACATCCCATCCAGGTTCGAGTTCTTTGATTTTCTCAATCAGGAGCATAGTAGCGAACATTTGATCCCTTTGCTCATCTGTGATAATATTCTCATCTTTGCAAAAGATGACCTTAACCTTCTCTTCCAACTCTTGAAGATTCACATCTGTCTCATCTTCAATCCTTCTGCCAAGAATAAAACATAACACCTCAAACACCTTGTCCTGAATCAGATGGATGACCTCTTCAACTTGATTGCATTTGGTGCTAATGTCTTCGAAAAGACTTCTTTCATCTGGAGTAGAGTTGACCACTAGAGTAAATTATGAGCTCCTCCATCCATTATCTTTTCTTGTGCTAGGATCTTCCTTGGTGTTTGCCTGATTACTTGCAGAACAGGAATGATAACATCTCTAGTGTGGGCAAAGGTGGCTACTGTTATCATTAGGTTGTGAATGATCTCAAGGACCTGGATAGCTCGATGGGTGGTCTGCATCATTCTTGTTGCGAACTCAATGGCAACGGTATGGGATTTGTCAATCCAAGAGCTCATAAGCTGAACCAAGCTCTTAACTCTTTCTGCTTCGCCAACTGATTCAAGGGGAAGTGCTTGCACAGGAGACACTGCTGGATCCTGACGTCCCAAAGGTTGATTGAGATGGCTAAAGTAGCCTCTCCAAGCACCTCTCTCTCTCTCAAGCTTTCTATTCTTTTCCATTTCTTCTTTAAGCTTGTCTTTAAGTGCCTCAAATGAATCAGTGGCCTCATCCAGTGTCTGCTCGACTGTGAGTGGACCAAGCTCAAATGTTTCTACATCATACTCCTCTGCAAGGATTTCACCTTCATATTTGTTTACTGTCGGTGTAGCTATCTGTAACTTCCTGGACCCTGTCTCATCTCTGATCATCTTGGACATCTTGGTGGCTTTCTTCCTTTCTGTTATTCCCTGAGAATTTCCTACAAGGCTCTCTAAGTCAATTACATTATCTTCATCTTCGATCACAATCACCCTTGTTAGCCTCTCCTTCAACCAATCTGGAATGGCAGATCTTGTCTCTCTAACTTGTATCTCTTTAGGCAATGGTTCTTCTTCTCGGAGAGGAGATGTTACTTCATCATTATTCTTGTCTTCATGTAGCTCATTAACTTGAGGAGATTGACTTGATGAACGTTGAGACGCTTGCCCTTCTTCTTGTGTATCATTCTGTACCATTGATTCCATAGATTCCTCAACTTCAGGTACCCTCTTCTCTTGTCCTACATTCTGACTTGTCCTTTTTTCATGTCGAGAAGATGTACCAGATGAGCGATCTCGATTGGCCTCTTGTTTCTTCTTGGAGGGTTTTCTTTTCTCAGGTCTTTCTTTTCTCTTCGCACCTCTAGGGTGGGGATTGCCTTCACTTGCGCTTCGAAGATTACCTTCACTTTTGCTTCTAGGATGAGGATTGCTTTCACTTACACTTGCTCCTCCTTCCCCTGGTCTTTCCTCCAAAGTAAAAGTCATAGGTATGTTCTGTTCTCTCAACTTTTGATGTTGCACATCAACCCATCTGCGAGTACAAGACAAAACTAGAGCCATCAAAGCTTTTAAGTCAAAAACCTCAGGCTCATTCCAATCTATCTTCACTGCTTTGTCTTCTCGGTCATAAGATGATTGGAGATGTCTGCCACTGTCCTGAGCTTGATTAGCCACTCTGTAAACTTTGCATTTCCTGATGAAATCTAAAGGTAACCTGGAATGCATCTTTCTTTTCACTTCTAAATCATCTGAGAGATTCATCAAAAAGTCCTCTATCTGAAATTCGTGCTTGTACTTTCTACCAACTGTTTCTTCTATATACCCATAAGGATCAAAATTCTCTCTCAAGGCAAAGAATGAAAATGAATATAAGGCCAGCTCTTTCTCTGCATCATCTATGGCTGGAGCATTAGGACATACCTCAACTGAATTCCCTAGTATGATAGGCACAGGAATTCCATTTCCATGCCTGTGTCTGAAAGCCTTTGCATAAGCTGCCAACTGCCTAGTCACCTCAAGTAATACTATCCTGTCTGTCGGATATCTTGGCAACATATATGGAGGTGAAGGACACCCATGAACTCTAATATATGTAAACTTCTGGAATTGGATAAACCAAGCACCATACCTCTTCACAAGCTCCTGTGCATCTTGAGATAGCCGATTGTGAACCCTGCCTTGCAATGTCCTGGTGATGTTCATCGTGAAGGTATCATTGACTAACTTGTAGTCACTTCCAGGTGGATGATGCAAATGGACATAAGAATCACAAACTCTGACTTCTCCGGGCCCTCTTCCGATCATTCCTCTGTGAGGTAGTCCTGCATACTCAAAACTCCTGATCAAGGCATATATGATGTATGAACTCATGTGGAAGGATTTGGTAGCCTTCAGTCTTCTTAACTGCACGTCCAAGCAATGGCTAATAATTCTAGCCCAATGAATTGTCCCTTTTCCTTGAACTATCACTTGGATGAAGTAGAACATCCACTTCTCAAAATAGAAGGCTTGAGGAGCCCCTGTGACTCGATTGAGTAAAGTTATCAAATCTCTGTACTCCTCCTGGAAGTCGATCCTATGTGGTGTGTTGGGAATCTTGCTCAGGCGAGGACGACTTTTGAGTAACCAATTCTTATTGATGATGCTCAAGCAAGTGTCTGGATCATCTTCATACATGGATCTAGCTCCTTCCAAGCTTTTGTAAATCATATCTTTATGTTCTGGTAAATGGAGAGCTTCACTGATAGCCTCTTCTGAAAGGTAAGCCAAAGTGTTTCCTTCCTTGGACACGATTGATCTTGATTGTGGGTTATAATGGCGGGCGCACTCGATCATCAGCTCATGGCACTGGACGGCTGGAGGGAAACCAGCCGCCTTGATAATGCCACTTTCAATTATTCTCCTTGCGACAGGTGATGGCTTTCCAATATAAGGGACCTCTCGAAACTTCTTCACACTGAAGTTTCCCAAGTTGGTATCTCCAATGTTGCTCCATTTTGACACGATCTTGGTCTCCAATTCTTCATTCCTTTGATCTTCCTTCATGAGAGCTGGACGACTAGTGGATGCTCCTGCCTTTGGGGTCGCCATCTTGACACCTACACAACATTTCATAATGAGTAATATATTTTGCAATTTAAACATTTAGGAAACTTCATGATAAATCTTTGAATTATCATTTCCTAAACTTAACTACGCAATTTGAAATTCAAAATTCAAAATTCCAACATTTGGACAAGGGAGATCTCGCCATACCTCTACTTGAGGATTAACTTTAAAAAAAAACGATGCAAAATAAGGCAAGTTTGCTAGGCAAAATGTGGGTCGAAGTCTTCAAAATGCGCTTCCTTTATCAACTTCACCACCTCTAGTCTTCAATAAAATTCGCTCCTCTTAAATCAAATTTCGCACTCCTCCTTGTTCTTCCAAATCGCACTTTGAATGAATGGATGAATGATGGATTAACATCACTCAAAATACCCCTACTATATAGGCGCTCACCACCTCATTCCTTATAGACCGACTTGGTGAAAATAGACCAAAAATAAACAAAAATTTAATAAAAGAAGAGGCCGACTTTATAAAAAGTATTAAAATGATACTTCAAGCGCTCTATCTTTTATTTTAAATTAATAATAATTAATTTCAAAAGGCCTTAATAATAATAAAAAACGATTTTCTAAGGCTTAAATTAATTATTAAATATCAACGCACCCTTATTAAATGCCAATTTAATTAAAATATTTCAAGGTCTTAGCGAATTTGGCATTTAATGCGAGTTGTTTGAAGTAAGTGCTCAAGCATGGGAAAATAATGGACATCAATAACATTGCTCTAGTCCCTTGGAGAGGGACAGGAGCGATCATGCACTTTAGACCTTGCATTTCTCGTTTTTACGTTCAAAACCTCACCTTTGGCGTCCAAAATGGCATTTTTGTTTGGAATTTTGAGTTTAATCCATGTGATCTTTGGAAGGAGCTTGCCTTAAAGTATTTTCGCCCTGGTCCCTTGGAGAGGGACATGAGCGATTTTTGTCTTTTGTCCTTGATCTTTATCTTCCAAATTGCCAATTCATGTCGCGGGGCAATCAATGATCTTCATTGTTCATTCTATGCATGTTCAACTCGCTTTCTCAAGACAAAATGAGCTCTTCCAAGGATTTTCGCCCTGGTCCTCCAGTGAAGGACAGGAGTGATTTTTTCTTTTTGAGCCTAGGATTGTTGATTCTTGGGGTCAATTCCTTGTCCATCATTTTCGAAAGGCATTTCCCATCTTGTATCACCTTGTCTTGGTGTGGCTTTGGAGGAAGATTGTTGGTTTTATAGAAATCGCCCTGGTCCTCCAGTGAAGGACAGGAGCGATTTTTAGTTCATAGCACAAATTCTTAACCACATCAATTTCTAATTACCTTCAAGGCATAAAACTTCATTCCTTATTCCATCTTGAGTCTTGGAAACGAAAGTAGCATTCCAAAATGTTAGGCTATTAGGCAAATTTGAAGATTTCGCTCTGGTCCCTTGGTGAGGGATAGGAGCGCCCTAGCATCGAATTTCGTGGTCTTTGCAACTTCATTCTTCCTTGAAGCACTTTAAATATCATTCCAATCTTGTGCCTTGGCCTGGATTCGTCCAAATTTGGAGGGGGAGGCTAGATAATGTGTTTTTCGCCCTGGTCCCTTGGAGAGGGATAGGAGTGCCTTGGCAATTATGAGCTTACTTATGCTTTGCTAACTTTCAAAATTATCTTCAATGGATTGATTACGTCCTCCTTCATTTATCTCAAACATGAAACTTGCTTTTCCTTTGCCAGAAGTTTGTCTTGTGAGAAAATCGCTCTGGTCCCTTGGAGAGGGACAGGAGCGCCTATTGCAACTTGGGTTGATTCTCTCCTTTGTAGGCCACTCAAGTTATATTCAACGAATAAAACATACTTCTCTTGACCTCTTCAAATCGCGAAATCACTTAAATCTTGCAAGGATAATGCAAATTCAGAATTCAAGCTCCGGTCCTTCAGTGAGGGACAGGGGTGATTTTTGTCCTCAAGGCCAAATCTTTTCACTTTTCATCTCAAATTTCCTTTGCTGGGGAAGATATCATCTTTTACAAGCTATCAACAAGAGCCCAAATCCTGAAAAGGTCCAAAAAGGTGTATACAAAAAAAAATCGCTCTGGTACCTTGGTGAGGGACAGGAGCGAATTCATCTTGCCAGACAAAAAGTTCAACCTTTCATTGCTTTTGACTAAGTCTGGATGCTCCATTATGCTCATTTCATCCTTCATTGTATCCTTGGCGCTTCAATTTGACCAATCAAGGCCAAGAATGACCTATGTAAACCATTTCGCCTTGGTCCTTCAGTAGAGGACAGGAGCGAATTCACCTTAAACCTTCAAAATTTATCATTTTCGAGTCTTCAAAATCTTCAAAATCTTCAATTTACGTCCAATTATATCCCCTGGCGACCCTGCACAAAACAATTAAAGGAAGTTAGAGACAGGTATGCATTAAATAACATTTTCGCCTTGGTCCCTGGGAGAGGGACAGGGGCGATTTCACCTTTTTAAGTTAAAATATCCACAATTTAAATCTTCAAATCACTTCATCATGCAGGGTTAGGTCATCTTCAGGGCCAGGATCAGTTATCTTGCTTCCAAAATTTGGTCAAAATTTACCCAGACAAAATGTACAATTCCATCATTAAAATGCTAACACTTAGACATAGCTTGAATTTTCCCCAAAATCCTGATTAGACCTAACCTGAGACATACTTGACTTTCTGACAGGCTCATCCTACTTCAAAAATTGCAATCTTCGGGAGGATGCTTAATAATCTTCAAAATTTGACTGGACTTGGCTTGAAAATATCTAAAAGAAACCCCCTAAGGCTTAACCCTAATCCAGACAACTCACTTACTTACTCAAAACCCTAAAAGCAGAGAGAAGAACAGGCAAAACAAAAGCAAAAAAAAGGGGGTCCCCATTTTAATGGGGCGATGTGTGAAATGGTCACAACACGGCCGAAGCAGGTCAGTGGCACAAGTGTAAACCCTAGGTTTGCATCCCGAAAAAGCAAAAAGCCTAAAATCTAGGGATTTAGCTTTTTTAGGTCAAAACTTGGAATTTTTGAGTTCCGGCCGAAGCAGGTCAGTGGCACAATTGTAAACCCTAGGTTCCCATTCCGAAAAAGCAAAAAGCCTAAAATCTAGGGATTTAGCTTTTCTAAGTCAAAACTTGGAATTTTTGAGTTCCGGTCGAAGCAGGTCAGTGGTGCAAGTGTAAACCCTAGGTTTGCATCCCAAAAAAGCAAAAAAATAGAAATCCCTAAAAAATAGGGAAAACTTTCTAAAAATAGCCATATCGGGGATCGGGCTAAAAATGCCAAAAACGAAACTTCCTAAAAAATAGGAAAAAGAAAAAAGCAAACTTTCTAAAAATAGAAAGTTGTCCAAATTCGTCCAAATCAATTGCGATCTTCGTCCTTTGGCCTTTCTAAGCACTCTGGTGGTGTTCACACTTCGGAGTCACATAACTTGCAAAAAAACTAACTTTCAATTGTCAGGGCCTGAAAGGCTCTGAACTGGACAAGGCTTGGTGAAACTGCAACAAAAGGCCACAAGATACTAACAAAATCCTAGAAAGCAGGAAAAGAGAGGGTCCCCATTTGCAATGGGGCGATGTGTGAAAAAAGGTCACAACACCACCCTATTTGTATAGTTGCGATTTCCCTTATTGAAGGGGACATGACACTATATATGCCAAGGAAATATAAATGCATCATTCAAGATACTCACTAACTAGCCTCAAGGAATGTTGAGGCTTTCATTTATTTATAATCTATAATCTTTAGTTGATTGGTATATTAATCTGGATGGCTTGATGGTCATTTTGCCAGCCCATTAACATTTGTTCCCACTAGTTATTACAACATGAATAAACATCATCAGGGGAAAAGTAGGGCCACCAAAACTTCTATGATTATGGTATATGAAGCATTTTGGAGGACTGCTAGTGTATGTTTTAGTTAACATTTATCTGCAAGTTATGTTGGACTTTTGTAATCACCCTTTTTATTAAATACACTTTTATACTCTGCTCATTATTTGGAATAAATACACCGCACAGGAGATGATAATTCCATGCCTACTACCTAGTAAATTGGAATGTTCTTTTTAATCTGCCATTATATATCTGAATAATGGTTTGACACAGGACATCCCTGGCTACCAAATCTTCTATGATTATGGTATATGAAGCATTTTGGGGGACTGATAGTGTATGTCTTAACATTTTTCTGCAAGTTGTGTTGGACTTTTGTAATCACCCTTTTTATTAAATACACTTTTATACTCTTTGCTCATTAGATGGAATAAATACACTGCACAAGAGATGATAATTCCATGCCTACTACCTCGTAAGGTGGAATTTTCTTTTTAATCTGCCATTATATTTCTGAATAATGGTTTGACACAAGACATCCCTTGTAATGTCCCCACTTTGAAATAAAACTTAATAATAAATGATAATAATAAAATTAAAATATTTAAAATTAAATTAAAATATAAAATAAAATAATTAAATATAATTAAATATGATTAATTAAAAATTAATTAAGTTAATGAAAAGTCAAAAGAAATGAAAGGAAAGGTTGTGACTCCCTCAACAATGAGATATAAAAGGGAGAAGAGAACCTCATTTGAGAGGGGGAATAATTTGGAAATGAGAAGTGCAGATCTGATTTAAATGATAAGTGCAGATCTGATTATGAGAGGTTGTGTCCCTTTCAAAGGGCAGAAATAATGAAGAGTTGCACTCTTTCAAAGGGTGCTAATGGTGAAAGGGTGTATCTCTTGCCAAAGGGTATACATGATGAAGAGGTGTGACCTCTCCCTCACATTGAGAGATATAAAGGAAAGGAATCAAAAGCATCTAGTAAGATCACCATTGATCAGATCAGACCAGAATTGTTATCAAGTTACAGGCAGTAACATTTGTGTTCTTGGTGGTATGCATGGGGATGTGCTTAATAAGTATGCTTAATATATGAAGCCCAATAATGTTCTTATGCAGAATTAATAGTAATGCTAATATGGACTGCAATATGTATGATAGTCATACTTAATTTCATATATATATTCATAATACATAAGAAATATATATATTTATAGTCTAAATCATGTTATTACTTTCCATATTTAAGAAGATGGGATTGAGATGTTCCAAAGAGGAGCAGTCTAAATCCAAGCAATAGCTTAAGTCCCAAGATAGGGTGGGGATCAGCGACCCATAAGCCTTGAGGGTATAGACCCAAGATAGGTAAGGGCTTGGATCTGTAAACTTTGAGGGAACCTATTGTAGTTGGTCTCTAAGCGCTTTGGTAATATATGTAAACCCTTCTCCCTTAAAACTGAAGCAGTAGCAAGGTTTGATATCTATATTAAGAACTATGAATAATGAAATTAATCAGCTAATGAGGAAAATAGACAAGCACTTGTTAATAACTTATTGAAGAAATTCTATCAATTTTAGTATATTTAAATAGATCAGGTAGGGGACATTACATCCTTGACTAACCAGCAATCTTGCATCACCCAAACATATTCTGCTTTCTTTTATGTGTTTTCTTTGTTTTGAAGATTCATCTTTGGGCACCATGAGTTGGAATGTGCACATCCATGGGTGTGATTCAAATGGTTTTTGGAAGGCTATAAGAATTGGTTGAGGTAGCTTTGCCACACCTTTGCATAAATGTTTCTGTTAGTAACTCCCTCTGGGATGAGCTCTCAGTCTGTGCAGTACCAATTTGATCTTGAAAATCTTTTCTAGCTGATAGGGGCTTGTCCAGTTCACTTTTCACCCTTTTGGTATCAAGTGCACAGAGACCTAACAATTGGGGCTGCAACCTCTAATGGATTCTTTAGGTCAATTTCAAGTTTAAATACAAAAGGTTTTCAATTTTATGCCACAGCTTGAGGCCAGTATAAACCATTCCCTAGGATCTCAGATAGAACTGTAAGATGTCTTTCAAAGGGTTCTTTTGGTTCCTCTTAAGCAGATTATTATGAATCTAGAGTCAGAATCACAAGAAGTTGCTAAAACCAAAGAAGAAGAACAACCAATATTATGTGTTGAAGATGTGTCAATAATTGCAAATAATGTCCAAGAAACATCCATCCAATTTTTAGGTGTATAAGTAATTTACCCTTGTAAAAATGGTTTGCAAGGTATAGAAACGATTGGACCACATGATGATGATGTGCAAAATATTAGTTAAGCTGTTGTGAGGATTGATTTGTCTAAGATTAACCTCCATGAGGGAATTGCAAGTTTATCAAGAAAACTCCATGATGATACATACCATGTAATGCCCGCCAAAATACCCTAGAGAAATACATCTAATCTAACTACAAATAGAGATAATTTATTTTTAAAAGCTCATATACTAAACAACACGTACATTTATAACATCCATCTAATGCATATCAAATACATCATCTACTAAATGCATCATTACAAATTACATCTTTTGCTAATTACAACAAAGCATAAAACATCATAAAACAACTACGCAAGCGGAATAACACATCATATCATCTTTTCCCCTAGGGTATCTCAACGTCACTACTTTTAAGAGTAACATCCTATAAACTAAGTTCATTTTAGAGCACCAATTCAAATGTTCCTAATCCCCCATCATTACACATCCATTCTATTCATTATGAATCCAAATGCATATCCCCTCATAAGATAGTACTAGATCATAATCTAAGATTCACAATGCCTAACAATAGGATTACTAACATACACAAGTACATGAAGTATAACATCAATGCTTAACTATTCTAGGTGCATGATGCCACCTAAGATACCTATATCATTTCCAACTAATCCATACATAATAGCATCTCTTAACACATACCATATGAAATGTCAACAACACACTATTACAATTTCCATTCTACTTTAATCCCTAAGATCATTTATGACACTAACAATGCTTCTCATTCACATTCTTACAAGAGTCATCCAACTTGCAATGAAACCACATATCCAACTCTATAAGTGGAACTAGATCATTTCTTAAAAGTACATATCATCACCAAGAGATTACTAACCACATGCTCATACACAAATCATAACAGCAAGTAATAACCCTTCTTAACACATGATACCACCAAGATTCACACATAAATAATCTAACTCAAACCCATTCCTAATGAACACTTCCACAATATAGATCACATGGCATAACATTATCTTAATACATTCCAAGGTCATAATCTTTCAATATCATATTACAGGATATTACGAATCACAAGAGCACATATTTTGTATCCACATTTTGCAAATCATCATGATACAATATTAACCCTAATGGATAGAAATCAGCTCCATAACTCAAACACATAATAGAGAATCATTGAATCCATACAAATCCACGGCTACTCACTCATTTGCATATCCCAAGAGTAACTGACACTAAGGATTAACATCCTTCAAATCAAGGCATACAAGATCATTATTATATTCACTACCACCCACATGATATACACAATCATTGCAATCATTTAATTCCTGCTAGCTGGAAATTACATTCATCATGAATATCCATTTACAATAATCTTATCCTATATATCTCATTTCGAAATCAATCCTCTACAAGTCTCGTTACACATATTCCAAAATATTGGTTACATGGCTTCCTTTACAATTACATCCTTTTGAGTTACGTACCGCATGATAACAATCATAACAATCATAATTACATAGATTATGTTCCAATTTACATCCACATGAAGAGATAATAGAAATCCAAGTCCATGCACTCAACATCCAAAGAAGAACATCCCAATGGAAGAAGGCATCAAACCACCTGACCATGTGGAACCAAATAGGATCCACCCTTCGTGTTAGGAGATGACATGGGGTTCCAACACTCACTCAAGACCTAGGATGACACCTAACAACCATGGGGCTCAACATAGCACATAATGAACTCAACATAACAATAATCGCATGACAACACAAGGCTGAAATCAACAATAGACTCTCCCAGAGGCGTACAATAAAATCATGGCATATGGACATGGTCACATGTAGGAATGGAGTGTCATCACATGCTGTCCTCATATAGAAGGGAATATGGCCATCCTTACTAGTCACGCTCCTACATGCTAGCCTCACAAAGAAGGTAAATATGCATCCATCGTAGACATGTATGCTATCCTCACAAAGAAGAGCAATCCATACTCTTAATAGTCATACAAGCTACCCTCACAAAAGAAGGGTGAAAACAATCCCTTAACAAACATGTGGAGCCATCTCAACCTATGTGAGTATAAGGGAGATTGACTTGCCATCTCATATGGCCCAACCAAATAGAATTATCTTATTAGGTGAAACCCAAACCCAATTAATTATTACATGTTATCATTGAATTACAAAGAGGAAAACTCCCATTGTGCCTTAGCGGTCTAGGTGTCAAGCAACCTAACTCACGTGACCCCGGTCATCACAAGGAAGTTCACTCCCCCTAATCATATGCCAAGCTATAGGGTAACACATAAAATGACATCGCAACACATGAAGGAATGTACACAAGAAGGCCTTCAAGAACACATAACATCACTAACCACATACTGCACATAGAGCATACATATGAACTGTTACAAGTATAGGGCCTTCACCAATGCCTCATAGGTATAGTACCAAAGCAAGAACATGAAACATAAGCACATCATAAACTACTGCAAACCCTCAACAACGAGGTACAAAACATCCCACTGGAGCCATAGAAGCAATCCTCAAACAACAAGGCAACAACCTCTTGCTGGAGCAACTTCTGCATAAGGAAACTCCTCAACTGTAGGCCATGATCCCACTTACCGGAGCACAAAATACATGATGAAACATCATAGAACATCATGAACCAATTAAAATTGCTCAACACAGACTTCACATGCCTCTGGGAACTCACACAATCCATACTAGGACTTTACAACACTAAAATTGACTTTTCTGGGCCTTCTAGAGCAGTTTAGCTCTCTTGGTATGCACAGTGGCATTCCTGGTTTGTAGGGTGGTGTTTCTAGGACATTGCCTAGCGTTTCTGGTTCATTGCACATCGTTTTTGGTCCATTGGTTAGCGTTTTGGGGTACAAAGGTCAGCTTTCTTAGTCTATAGGTTAGCTCTCCTAGTCAGTTTGTCAGCTCCCTGGGTTTGAACAATGGCGTTTTGGTATGCATAGCAGCGTTCTTGGTAGATAGGGTGGTGTTCCTGGTTAGTATGGTGGCGTTTCTGGTTAGTATGGTGGTGTTTCTGGTTGATTTGGTGGCATTTCTGGTAAAGTATGCAATATCTCAAGTTTGAAGGATCCAGAAGGTAAAGTAACTGCCCAGATTGACTTAGGAGACAAAAAACCTCAAGGACATGACTAGGAGGTAGGATGAGCATTAGAAAGGGTATACACATGGTTTATGCATCAAATGCAACTCACAGGAATGAGTTTGCAACTCAGTGGATAAGCACTTGGCCAAAACTGCATTTTGGGAGTCTAGGCGCATGGGAGATAACTCTAACTCTGCATAGGCCAAATGGACTTTACAAATGCAACTCCAAACACCCAAACACACTTGCAACATGATTACAATAGATTGAAATATGCCACAGACAGTCACAGGGAACTTCATGAGCTCTTACATAGTCATAGAAGCACTCAAGACATAGAAAAATAGCTCCTATTACAACCAGGAGTTTACAAGGAGTACAATACCCAAATGAACATTCAATAACAATAAGAACATTCTACAAACACACAGAAAAAGTAAATACATATATGCATTTATCCACCATTCACTTACACAGACAAAACAACTCAAGAATCTCACTTAAACATAAGGAGCAATCTGCAATTTCCCCATTTCATTCATTTAATTCCAAAGGATTTAAACTATAATGTCTTTCTTTTCCCCATCCATTCAACAATCACAAATACATCATTTTCACGGGAAGACACAGAGAAGACAAAATTTCAGAAAATCTAAAAATGGAAGAACTCCAACCTGGATATTGCAAATCCAAGGATGAAAACTGAAGAAGAGCTTCCACAATCCAAGCTTCCAAAATCCAAATGCAAACCAAGATCCAAGCCAAAATCTCAAAGCTTCAATCAAAAATCCTGCTAACTAGTAACCCGACAGCCATCCAGAAATTTCAAATAAATAGAAAATACACAGCAAATTATGCAAAAATCCCAACCAATCAAAATAATCCAAAAATCAATATTTATTACCTATCTTGTATAATTCTAAGGTAAGAATATTTTATTATATTTCTTACATATTATTCCAAATTCACCCAATCAATTAGGAGGGTAGGTAAAATCAACTTTATTTTATTTTTACACCTCCCATGCATAGTAAAAGCAAAATAATAATATTATTACTTTTTAAGAGTGTAGAAATAGAAATAGGCTTTATACTTTTATAATTATTAATTAATCAAAATCAACTTAACAACTATATGTAAAATAATTAAAATAAATCAATCATCAATAAATAAAATCAAAGGATAAAATTAATTAAATAAAACAATAGTCAATAAATCAATTAAATAAATAACAATCGATTAAATCCAAAATAAAACCAATTAATTAATAAATCAAACATTAATAAATTCAATAACAATAAATCAAATATCCATTAATTAATTAATTAATTATAACTTTAGTAATTATTACTCAACATTAATTAATTGATTAAATAAATATCATCCAGCCATAGGATAATTAATCCAATCCATGATAAACTACACACACACACATAACCAACTACACATAGATAGAACGAGATATCGACTCAAGACTGGACAACACTTACACCCAACAAGACCGACAAGGTGAACATACTAGACCATGAGTAGGTGAGGGAAAACCAAGTCATCTCCAACAACTGCCATTGGGATTAGGACACACTCAGACTTGTGAGACCAGGTGGAGTTGATGTCCGGTACCTGAAATCCTGCATCCATCGATAAACACAAAAGAACATATATATACAACATCATAGTAGTAGGCAAGTGAAAGAGAATCGCAACACCTTATCATGCTCGCGATGAGTGATAAGGCATCGTCCCTTTCACGAAGACAATCACCCAATACAAATAGGTCTTATAAAATCATCATCATGAAGTAGGGTTAGTATCATCATCATATATCATGCAATCATATAAATCACATAAGAATCTCGAATACATATAAGTCCATCAAGAAATACCATCCATTGAATATTCATAACATATCATCCATCACATAGATCATCAAAAGTCATCAATATAACACATGTCCATAGAGCATCACAAATGTCTACTGCATAGAAATAAAGTCATAATCATCATCATAAGTCTAGATAAGTATATCGAATCATGAATCAAAATGTAAGTCTAGGAGGGACACTACGTACAAACTACATGGAAGTTGATCAGGCGACATTTGAACTCCCTTGTTCCAAAATCAATGAGCTTGTTGATGGGTTAGTTTGTAGTCATGAGAATAAGACTTTTGGTTTACCTCTTGGAGAGACCAACATGGACATTGAGAAACAATGGACGCATTCACCGTGTTCTCATCTCATAACACTTAAGTTAAAATTGATACGACCACCTTGGGGAGCTTGATGCTATTTGAAGTAAAAGATATAACCTATAGTGAAGGACACCTAGATCCCTTTACTCAAATACAAAATTGGCTTTTCTCAAAGGAGTGGGATCTTAGTATTCACAACACTCCCCTAATTTATCATGACAGAATATAAAATATTTTGCTATCATTTTGGATGTCAACAATGGCAATCAAGAGTTTGTATTCATTACCCAAGATTTTGGTGAAAATGAAATGAGAGAGCAGATCATGACAACGAATAATCTCATTCAATATGATCAAGTCAATATCTCTTGTCCTTTTTCAAGGCCAAAATCTAATACTATATATACGAATGATCAGAATATTTATAGTACTTAGGTTAAGCAGAGCGTATTGTTTCATAACAAACACCTAGCAATCACCTGAGAGAGCAGATCATGACAACGAATAATCTCATTCAATATGATCAAGTCAATATCTCTTGTCCTTTTTCAAGGCCAAAATCTAATACTATATATACAAATGATCAGAATATTTTATAGTACTTGGGTTAAGCAGAGCATATTGTTTCATAACAAACACCTAGTAATTACCTGAGAGAGCATGGCACATAAGAATGGTTATTTGTAAGCAAGGAATAACTTGTGAAAGCTCCCTAGCTGCTATGGGAAATGGCCATAATACAATATATCCCATCTTCTTCTTATTATATTCATTGGATGGAACCTTTGTGACATTCCCCTACATGTAAGTTCATACAAAAGAGGGAAGTTAGTTTATTTGATTATAATGAGAACATATTCCTACCACCTATCTGTGCAAGGATTTTATTGTGGAGTGAAAACCATTTTGTTATCTTTTGGAAAGGAGGAGGACTTTGCATTAGATAATACCATCTATAGTGGTTAAGTATAATGCTCCCGTGTTTTACATTTTGACTAAGTGGTGAGGAAGACGAGCATTGGTAGAAAACATCACATTGGTTCTTACACAATCAAAAGCTGATCTGAAATTCACCAACAAGATTGTTTGGGTTAATAAATATCAAATGGAACCCATACTGTACACTAGTTTGATAAAAATTAACCAATATCATGAAGCTGAAATAGAAGGCATAGTGACACCAAGAGAAATAAGGGAAAATTAATCAGATTTCCTCATGCAAATATGAACCATTAAAAGCAGCATTGCAGTTCTAAAGAATAAACTTATTCAATTAAGAGTATTGAGTAAGAACCATGAGAAGTTATGTATTCAAGAAAAATATGAGTTGGATAATAAAGTGAATGAATGCAATGATATGATTGAGGAATTACAACAAAAGATGAATGAAAATAGATGCTCATGGGATGCTTGTAAGACAGATATGCAAGGAGAAATTGCCAAGTTACCAAGTTACAAAATCAGCTTGATTCTTCAGTTAATAAAAGAAAAGTGTTGAAATTCAAACATAAGGAATTACACTCCAAACATAGAAATGATAAAAATGAATCGAGAAAATGTAAAAAAGGGGCCAAGGAATTAAAAACAAAGAGGAACTACATACTGAGCTTAATGAAACAAGAGTATTGAGACAGGGACATGAAGAAGTATGCACAAAATTAATACAAGAAAAACATAATTTGGAAAACACATTGAAAAAGTGTAATGATATAAATAAGGAATTACAAGAAAAAATGATTGAAAATGGCCTTTTGTTGGATGTTTGTAAGGTGGAGTTGGAAGGAAGAATTGCAGGACTGTGAGTTGTCTTTTTGTTTCTTCTCTTGAGGATGAGAGAAAACTTTTCCTAAATTACAAACCTTGCCATTTAACAACTCTTGGTTTTGTTGTTGAGAGTTATTGGGAAATACCGATACATAAAACCGAAGAATACGGGACAATAAATTGTCCTCATACTTTAGAGGATGGCATTAACCTTATTGGCAGTCCGGTTGAGGCAGGTATACTAACAGCTACTTTTCAAGGACATCATTTTAGTATAGAGTTAGACATAGCCAAGACAATGAGAGAATTGTCACTTGGTTTAGAGTTTTGAATTCCTAATTATGTCAAGGTGACTCAAGGTGACTCAACAGAGGCTAATTACATCACAAGGAGGAGAAATGTCTAGGAATTACAAAATCTACAAGCTTGATTTGGGATCTTGGTAACTCCAAGAGCATCATAGCTTGTGAATGCTTGCGGACGAGCAATCTTAGGAAGGGCGAATTGTGATGCCCCCGCCAAATTGCTACCGATCGCAATGTACATAGCCACCAATTTCCAGCAATTAGGTGATTAGAAAGTGGTGCCAAAGATAATGCTAATAAGGTGGCACTAATTTTCATAATTGCTATTTAGAATGAAGAAGAATTAAATTAAAATTATACTATAAGGGCAGTGGATGAATAAGAAAGGTTGCAACTCCTTCAAAGGGCAGTTATTGTATGTGAAAGGTTGTGACTCCCTCAATAATAAGATATAAAGGTACATCATTTCATTGTGGAGAGGACATCAATCAATTGGAAATATGAAGTGACTTGCAGTAAATAATTATAGCCAAAGAGGACACAAACCCTCCAAGGATTGTCAAGAGATTTAAGGATGAAAACCCTTAATTTCTCCTATCAAGTTATTGGATGAAAACCTCTAGCTTGTCTAAATATCAAGATAAACAATTTAGGAAATAGCTGCAAATTGCAAGAAGAAATATAGTAGAAAATCAAGATAAGATTATTTGAATTATTTGAATATTCTAATAAAATTCATGATTTTGATTTAAGTTATATTTATAATAAAAATGCAATTATCACTTTAGAATTTGAAATATTGTTTTAAGGAAAAAATAAGCAATGTTCTAGAAAGAGACATTACAGAAAGTTTTGCAAGTAGATTGCATTGTGGTTGAAAATGTTGCTCATTGATAAGTTGGTTGAAGAACTTAATATGGTGTAGGGTTAGACCATGCATTAAAGAGGCACCAAGTGTGATCTGTTTTGATGGTTTAAGCTCAACAATATGGAAGAAAGAAGTCCAAAGTTGGTGCATCATTCAAAATGGAGTCAAAGGTGACAAGTTGTGATCATTGAGATAGAAGAACAAAGGATACAATGTGCACGTTGCCAGAGAAAAGTAGACTGGTGTAGGAGTATAAGCATTGGGGAAGGTCCCTATTTGGTTGTGGACATTGAAGAGGGATGTTCTCCACATGGAAAGGTTCAATCACATGTTTTGGTTGGTAAGACTCCTTGACAAGGAGATGTTCATGTTTTGCTTGGACAAAGAGGATGTGGAACATATGCACTTGGATGGAGAGGAACCACACCATACTTTGACACAATCAAACTATTTCATTGTGATAGTGAAGGTCCAGTTTAGTTTGCTGAAAGAAAACTGAAGCAGGAGGTAAGTATAAGTGAAGTTAATAGATTAGTGGCTCATTTTAGAGATTTTGCACAAAAGAACCCACATGCAAAAGGTTTTTTGGGATAAAGACTGGTGGTAAATGCAATTAGAACAAGTAACCAATTATTGTTTATGAGCCTATATAGCTCAATGGGTATACCTTCATTGGGGATAAAGATGTGTGTCATTGGTAAGCTTGTGAGATTGCATGGTGTGTACACAGTTACTAATTTGTTGTGCTAGATCTGGTTTGTTGCGCCATTAGGAGGTTGTACACAAGATTAGTGTCTCAAGTTTGATCCTATATGTACTAAGGCCATACTACAAGAAGTTAAAGGTGCATTTTTGATAGAATTTGATAGACAGTTTGTGCACCAAACATAGCTACACTAAAGATTTTCAGCAAACTCCTACCAAGTTTGTATGGCATTACTATTGACACTTCAAAGACTTGATAGCCAAGATACCGTAGACGATCAAATTGGTCCTATAGAAAGAATGGTTTATTGGTGGTCCCATCTCTCATATATGACCTTGGTTGCAGCTCAACTTAAAAGGTTGAACTAGTGGCTACACATGACTCCTTGGATGGCAATGATGACTTCTTTGTCAAATTGATGTCATCCAATTCAACCTCTCTTGCATGTACTACAACCACATCCTCTATAGCTTGCCTCTTGAAATCAACAAATTTGCCCTTCATAAAGAAGGAGGCCTCCTCATCTTGCATGATCCAATCATTATAGTGATCAATCTTATCCAAATCAATAAGCTCTTGTGATATATCCTCCAAATTTGTTGTGTGAAGCCAAAGGTTGTTTTGCACAAACACTAGGTCATTGAGGCATTGTTGAATCACCTTTGCTATGCTTCTTTGTATTAATGTTGTGAAAAAAACTTTAATTATGACCACAATCAAAAGCACCACAAGGTTGAGACAAAGTTTAAAGGGATATATTTTGGAGATTTAGGGGTGGAGTTATGCTCACAACCAAAAGCAACACAAGGTTGAGACAATTTAAAGGGCTATATTTTGGAGATTTGGGGTATTTGCACCCTAATCTTTCCCACCAAGAGAACCTGCAAAAAAGATATTCAAGAGTTTGTAAGTAAGCAATATTTTATGAATTGGTTGAGTTGATTTTCCCACCTCCACTCAATGATCTCCCAAATGGAGACATTTCTATTTGTATCACCCCTTTAATAGTTTTGGATGGCCCCTTTTGATCTATCCATGGCCTCCTAAATGTATTACATTAATTTTTTCTCCCCATCTCTAATAATGACCTCTATCTAAAATATTTATATAAATTACTTTGATCTAAGAATAATTCAACGAAAATCAACCAAAACATTCACACAAAATAATCAGATATAAAATCCTCACATAAAATAGATAGATTTACACATAAATTCATTGGAACAAAATATTTAATTCACACATTTCATTCAAACGATTACATAAATCTATCACCACAATTTTTTGTTGATAATCAAGATTGCAATTATTAGAAAGATATTCTATAAATGACTAAGTTGTTGAAATACCCATCACTAAAATAAAACTAATCGAAGCACTGGCTCAACCTCTATATGAAACTACCCTTTAGAAACCAAAGGGATTTTGTTCTCTAATTTCCAAATGAAAGAGTTTCATTCTTAGATCCAATAGTTGAAAACAAATGCTGGAACTATGGTGGGGGTTGTTGACATGATTTTCGAAGTGATCCCAATTGATAAAGTAGTCTGCCTTATATAGAGGTTGAAGGCCTAGCGTGGGCTAATTTTACTTTTAAAATTGGGCTTATTAATGGCATCTCTAATTGACCTTGAAGATCGGTGGATTCCTCTATTCAAATGGTAGGTTTAATGTGAAATTGCATGCTAGAAGGTAGGGGTTTGGAGAAATGCTTATTGGTAGAATGAGTAGATAGTACTCTCTAGACCTGATGTTGAGGGTTCGAAAATGGAATTTGGTGTGCTAGGATGCAATTTAGTAGGGGTTTGAGAATTCACATGTTGACAAGAGCAATGTGGTGAGGGTTCAAGGATTCTTGTACCACAAGGATGAAATGGTAAGAGGTAGTAAGGATTGGGGATTGGTGATATTGAGTGCATGGAGAAGTGAATGTTTGTGGGTCCACAAACAACATGGGAGTGGGAGGTTGGGGATTGCGGTTTTGGGATATCTGATATTGAGGGGCAAGTATGGAACGGAAGCAAGATATGGTAATATGAGGAAGTTTGAAATCCAGCCCAAGGCTAGAAAGCGATTCAAACATCCTCATCCTTAGGATATTGGGTTTGTAGTCAAAGTCGTTTTATTTAAACCTTGGTTAAATTTTAAATCTTACATCTAAAAAAATAACTATCATTTTGTCTTTGCGTTGGATGAATTTGAAAGAGTGAGTCAATTATCAACTATCAATGTCCACTTAATGGAAAATAATGTGGCCTATTTGATTAGACAAAATATCATTGCCAATGCCTTTATGTGCTTTGAATTTCTAGTCTCCTTTGTGCTCTTAATGCCAAAATGGCTGAAAAATATTTCAAGTAGCCCTAGTAATAGATAAAATGGGATGGTTTGTTGAAAATTTCACCAAGTAGTTAAAAATCACATTTGAAGCATGTTCTTATCAATTCTATAGTTTTTTTTGAGAAGAGTTTTAGTTTTACCAAATAATTCCTTGATTTGACTGCCATTCCCTACAATGGGTTAAAACCCCACTAGAAATCACCTTGCCCATGATTATTCATGGTTACCTATTTTCTTTTCCCAACTAAAACTTCTATGGACTCAACTGCCTTATTATGAATCTATTGTGAGGAATTTTTATTGCCGCTTCCACATTTTTTCTTCTTGTGCTGGTGTATTGTGGAAGTCTCTAGCTCATCAATTTTCAATCTCTCTATTAATTTGGTAGAAGACTCAAGATTTGATATTAGTTGTTGGTAATGTTAGAATATTTAATCTTTACTTAGCTTAGGTTTATTTTTATTTAGTTTAGGATATTCCTTTGGAATTCCTACATGTAATTTGTCCTCTAGTACATGTGTGAGGATAAGTCATTTCTTTTATTTTCCTTTATTAAGGAATATTAGATTTCCTCCATAAGAGGATGTGGACACATGGCACACACATTTTATGAATGGTGGCATTCATAGATTTGGGAGTTACTTTGTAACTCCTCTCCTCATCTCTATTTAAGAGATGCCTCCTCTCTCATTTCTTCTTAATGACAATATTGTAAAGAGCTTCTTGCTCTCTCTCTCTCTCTCTCTCTCTCTCTCTCTCTCTCTCTCTCTCTCTCTCTCTCTCATTTTTAGGCATTGCCTCATTCATAATATCACAAGGGGTTTTTCTTTGCTTTTCCCCTTTCAAAAGTTCTTGTGCCTCCTTCTTCACATTTGGGTGATGCTCCATGTTTATTGCTTTTCTCTTGGTAACAATTACTTCATCATAAACTTTCTTGGATTAATTTTCCTTTCCTTGCTCTTTTATTTCCTTTCATGGTATCAGAGCAGGTTTCTAATCCTTGTTTTAAGTTAACATTGATGAAGGTTACCATTCTGTGGAGTTCACCTTGTTGGAGGCATTCTTGAGAGGAGAAGAAGTTCTTTTCTAATATTTTCTATTGTGCAGGTTTTAGTTTCAGATTTTAATTTTTTTTCAAACTTGTTAACAAGTTTGCCTGCAGGTTTAATCTCCTATTCTAGTTAGTTTTTATTAAAAAAAGGTCTTTGGAAGGCTTGCCGCCAAAGTTCCTTCTCTCTAGTTTAAATTTAATTATTTTTAAAGTTTTGGAAGGCTTGCCGCCAAAACTCCGGTGCTAACTTCTTTTCCTGCATACTTTAGATTTCATATTCATTTGTTTTTGAAGGCTTGCCGCCAAAACAGTTTCATCATAAAGTTGTTTCTTTGATTCATATTGCAGGTTCTCACATTTTGTTTATTTGCAAGCCTTTTTTGATTAAAAAAAAATAAAAATTTAAGCTTCCTTGCAGGATTTTGTTATCAAATTTTCTCATTTTCTAACCTCATTCACAGAATACTAACTCTTTTTTAATATCTATTGATCTATTTCAATCTTTGTTTGTGCTTATTTCAGCTGGTTTACTTTACATAATAAATCTTACATTTTATTCCTCTTTGGAAGTTTGTTTCTGTGAGATATTTTGATCATGCACAGAGAAATCAGTCTGTGTGAATAAGTGAATACATTTTATTCAGAAACACAAGTTCACCAACACATGCGTGTAATCTTCCAGTAAATCGCATATTTAAATAATTTTGATGGGTGTTGTGTTTTAGTTCACTGTATTCATTTATTCTGAATAGTACAAAGAGGTCTGCTAAAGAAATTACAGTACCTTTTTTTTTAAACACTGTATTCTTTTTTGAAATTACTAACCCCCTCGCCTCTGGGCTTCTTCTTCTTGTCTTGCTTTAAAATTGATGGTCCGTTTACTGTTATTGGGTGCTGTATATAGACACAAGTCTGGCTCCTTAGAACACTCGGGCAAACTATCTTTGTCTCTGTTTTTATATAGCTCTCCTTCTTCCATACCCTCGGCCTTCCTCTGCACCTGCGTCTTGCATTCAACAACTCTCTGAAATTTGATTACCTCTAATCGTTGTATACTGGCATTGCATCGTTTTTACTGTAATAGACATGCTGGTTCAAAAAAAACTGAAGAAGTTTCCCTATTTTAACGTTTCTGCAGATTTTGTTTTGTAACGTACTTGCAGTTGCTTTAACAGCCCACGCAGCTGTGCTTACAGCCCACACGACCTACGTTTTCAGTAAATACAAGCATTTAAAAAACAAAACTGCAACGTCTTAAAACTTGCATGCTGTTTGTACATTTTTAAATCTGCAACTTCTATGTATTCCCTGTGCAAAGAATCATTATCTGCAATTTCTGTGTATCGCCTTTGTTGGTATTATTACGTCTTTGGAAAGTTGTAACGGTTTTGAATTATTATATCATTACATCTTATACCGTTTTTTTGTTTTGTTTGCTAAGTTGTTTCATTTTTTCTTTTGCTTTACAACGTCTCTGCATCATATTAAATAATTTACCTTAATTTAAAACTTTGAGTCATTTATTTTAAAAGAACAATTTCTTATATTCAATTTTCTCATTCATTCGTATTAATTCTTAAACATTGGCCTTCTTTATTTAAAACATTTGATTTCATTTGAATACTGTTTAGAAACAAAGTTTTAGAAGCTTAAAAGACTCACGTATTTTTAAAAAAAGCTTAAGAACTTTATAAAGTTTATATATATATAGTTTAAAAGTTTAAACAAAAGGTTTATGATTTTTTTTTAATAAACTTTTTTAATATATAAAGTGTTTTAATATATATAAAGTTTTTTAATAAATTTTCAATATAAATTATTTTATTTTATTATTAATAAAGATTTAAAGTTCTTTTAAAATACAAAGTTTGTTTTTTAAAAATTTAAATTTGTTATTTAAGATTTGAATACAACTTTTTTATAAATTTTGTTATAGTTATTATTCAAATTTGTTTTTTTTTTTTTTCAATCAAGGAGGTTAATTTTTTTTGTTTTTTAATCAAAGGGGTAATTTTTTTTTTACAAACTATTATTTTGCTATCATGTCTACATTAATTCCGGAAATTAAATTAAATAGTTCCAATTATCATTGTTGGAAAACACATATCTCGTTTATTTGTCGTTTCAAACACCTTTTGGATGTTGCGACTGATAAAACCTTTGAACCCGCTACATCTGCTCCTCAAGCCGACCTAGATAGATGGAAGGCTCAAAATGAGGAAGCACTTGGTTTAATTGGTATTTCAATGGTTCCTGATTTGTATGTTTTAATTGGAAATTGTACAAAAGCGCATGAAGCTTGGGAAATTTTAAAAACAACTTATGATAGCTCAAATGAATCCCAAAAAATTCAACTTCAAGATCAACTTGAAGATCTAAGGTATACGGATTTTAAAACTATGGATGAATTCTTATTAAAGTTTGATTCTGTTAATAGTCAATTAACTGGTTTAGGAGTTACTCTAGCTGATTTACGTTTAATTCATCTTATTCTTAAAAAATGTCTTCCTCGTCAATTTCAACAATTTATTACGAATATTCATGCTCAACTTGCTATTCCCAGCTTAGCTACTCAATTAACATATGATATTTTTCGTAATTTATTGCGTCAAGAGGAAGCTAAATTAATTCAATTTGGTACTCTTAAAAGTAGTGAACATGCTTTTATGTCTAAAAATCAAAATCATAATAATAATTTTAGATCCAATAATAATAAACATCATCATAATCATAATAATAATCATAATAATAATCACAAATCTCCTAATTATCAATCTCATTCTAAATCCTATCATAACAATTCTCATAATAATAATCATAATAATACGTACAATAATCAAAGGAATAATTCTCAAACAAGACCCCATTGCACATATTGTGGGAAAGATGGACATATTACTAATAATTGTTTTAAGAAACAAAATGGTAAAAAGCCCATGAATCAAAATAATCAAAATAATCAACATAAACCTCATTATAAGAAAGGTAATAATAATGGAAATTCATCTCGTCATGCATTTACATGTTATAATGTTTCTCAACCACTTGAGTGGATTATTGATTCTGGTGCATCTCAACATATTACTTCTCATAAAGAATGTTTTGAATCTTTGCATCCCAATACTTCTAATATTCCTGTTCAATTAGCTAATAATCATAGTTGTAAAGTTGAAGCTATTGGTGATGTGAATGTTCCTAATGGGAAATTACATGATGTTCTTTATGTTCCTGAATTAAAATCAAATTTGATTTCAGTTCCTAAACTTTGTCAAGATTATAAGATCAACTTTTATAGGGGCATATGTTATATCATTGATCCAAACACTAATCATGTTATTGCTACTGCTAAAATGGATAGTGATAACTTATTCAAGTTCTATGAATTTGCTCCTCCAAAGTATTCTTTGCTTACTATTGTTGATTTTACTATATGGCATGAAAGACTTGGCCATCTCAATTCTGATTATATTTCACTAATGCAAAAAGCAAATATGGTTGATGGATTGCCTACTATTGTTCCTTCTCAAATTGTTTGCAATGGTTGCATGAGTGGTAAGATGCATAGGGAACCCTTTCCTCATGGTCAATCTTGGAGGGCATACACTAAATTGCACCTCGTTCATAGTGATCTCTTGGGTCCCATGGAGAATCCCTCCATCCAATGTTCAAGGTATGCACTTACCTTTGTTGATGATTTTTCAAGGAGAACATGGATATATTTCCTTCATAGTAAGGATCAAGTGCTTGATGTGTTTATTGAATTTCATATGTTTGTAGAAAGGCAATCTGGTTCTAAAATTAAGATTCTTCATACTGACAATGGAAGAGAATATGTCAATAATGCATTTAATGCTTATTTAAAATCTTTTGGAATTAAACATGAGCTTACCGTTCCTTATACACCACAACAAAATGGTGTGGCAGAACGGAAGCATAGGACAATTGTTGAAATGGCTAGATGTTTATTACATGCTAAAAATATGGATTACAAGTTTTGGGCTGAAGCTATGGCTTGTGCAACATATTTAATTAATAGAACACCTACCAAAGCCTTAAAGGATAAAACTCCTGAAGAAGCTTGGTCTGGTAGAAAGCCTAATTTGCAGAATTTAAGAATTTTTGGTTCCATAGCTTATGTTCACAAACCTAAGGAGAAAAGGAAAAAATTAGATGCTAAATCTTCTCCTTTTATTTTTGTTGGTTATGATGAAAATACTAAAGGTTATAGAGTTTACAATCCTATTACTAACAAGGTAAAAGTTGCAAGAGATGTTTGTATTGCAGAAAAAGGCATTCATGATTGTTCTAAAGTGGAGGATGATGAACTTGGTCAAACCAAAGTTGTGCTTGTGGAGGACCAACCTCCTTCTCTTAACCCTACTCCTAATGCATCTCTTTCTATTCCTTCTAGTGATAGTGATGATGATAATAATAGCTCTACTCCTCATGACTCTTCTTCTAGTGATGAATCCATTACTTCTAAAAGAAGACCTAAATGGTTTAAATCTTTAATTCAAGATAGTGATGAATACTTAGCTAGAATGGATAAACTTCAAGCTAGGAGAGTTAATTATTGTAATTATGCTTTAATGACTACTATTATGAATTCTAATGATCCTAAAACATTTGATCAAGCTAAAAATCAACCACATTGGCAAAAAGCAATGAAGGAAGAATATGATACTTTAACTTCTAACCAAACTTGGGATTTAGTTCCCTTGCCTCATGGTAAAAATCTTGTTTCTTGCAAGTGGCTTTATAAAACTAAATTGAATGCTAATAATCAAGTTAGTAAATTTAAAGCTAGATTAGTTGCTAGAGGTTTTTCTCAAATTGAAGGCTTAGATTATACTGAAACTTTTGCTCCTGTTGCTAAAATGCCTACAATTAAACTTGTGCTTGCTTTAGCTTCTAGAATGAATTGGCCTATTCACCAAATGGATGTTAAAAGTGCTTTTCTTAATGGTGATTTACATGAGGAAATTTATATGTCTCAACCTCCTGGTTTTATTAAAGAAGGTAATGCACACTTAGTTTGTAAATTAAAGAAATCAATTTATGGATTAAAGCAATCTCCTAGGGAGTGGTATTCAAAGATTAATGAATTCTTTCTTTTTCAAGGCTTTATTAGAAGTAAAAATGATCCTAACTTGTATATTAAACATAGTGAAGATGATATTATAATTATTATCTTGTATGTAGATGATTTGATTCTTACTTCAAGTTCCAATACTTTGATTTCTGATATTAAGTTTCAACTTAATCAAAAATTTCAAATGACTGATTTAGGTCCTTTACATTATTTCTTAGGAATGCAAATTTGGCAAACCTCTAAAGGAATTTTCTTATCTCAAAGTAAATATGCTCAAGATCTCATAGATAAGTTTAAAATGAATGATGCTCATCATGTTTCAATTCCTATTGAATTAGGCACTAAGTTAATGCTTGATATGCAAACTCCTCTTGTTGATCCTACCTTGTATAGACAATTAGTTGGAAGTTTGAACTATTTAACTCTTACTAGGCCAGATATTGCTTATAGTGTTGGTTTGGTTTCTAGATTCATGTCTAAACCTCAACAAACACACTTTAAAGTTGCTAAAAGAATTTTAAGATATATTAAAGGAACAATTAATGTAGGTTTGTTTTATGATGCAAATTCTGATTTTACTTTAAAAGGTTTTACTGATTCCGATCTAGGTGGAGATCCCAATGATGGGAAATCTACTTGTGGTTATTGCTTTTTTGTTGGTTTAGGAGCAATTTCTTGGAATAGTAAAAAGCACAATCTACCTCTCTTGGATCCACTGAAGCTGAGTACAAAGGATGCACTAATGCTTCCAAAGAAGTCTTGTGGCTTAGAAGACTACTTGAAGATTTGGGTCTACCTCAACACGAACCAACTCCATTGTATTGTGACAACCAAAGTGCCATTGCCTTGGCTAAAAATCCAGTTTTCCATGCAAGGACAAAACACATTGCTCTCCAACACCACTTTATTAGAGAACAAATTGAAGACAAGCAAGTTTCACTCCTATATTGCAAGGGGGAAGACCAAGTTGCAGATATTTTGACCAAGCCACTTTGTAAAGAAAAATTCCAATTTCATTGTAAAAATCTTGGATTACAACCCATTGAAGGGTTTGATGTAAGCTCCCCAAGTAAAGCTTAAGGGGGGGTGTTAGAATATTTAATCTTTACTTAGCTTAGGTTTATTTTTATTTAGTTTAGGATTTTCCTTTGGAATTCCTACATGTAATTTGTCCTCTAGTACATGTGTGAGGACAAGTCATTTCTTTTATTTTCCTTTATTAAGGAATATTAGATTTCCTCCATAAGAGGATGTGGACACATGGCACACACATTTTATGAATGGTGACATTCATAGATTTGGGAGTTACTTTGTAACTCCTCTCCTCATCTCTATTTAAGAGATGCCTCCTCTCTCATTTCTTCTTAATGACAATATTGTAAAGAGCTTCTTGCTCTCTCTCTCTCTCTCTCTCTCATTTTTAGGCATTGCCTCATTCATAATATCACAAGGGGTTTTTCTTTGCTTTTCCCCTTTCAAAAGTTCTTGTGCCTCCTTCTTCACATTTGGGTGATGCTCCATGTTTACTGCTTTTCTCTTGGTAACAATTACTTCATCATAAACTTTCTTGGATTAATTTTCCTTTCCTTGCTCTTTTATTTCCTTTCAGGTAAACCCATGGGGAATTGGGTCCTCTTATTTGTGCACAGAACTTTTTTAAGAACAAATTGGGTCAAATATTGGAATTCAAAGTTTCCAATTTGTAGAATTAAAATATTTGCAAGTTCCATCAATGGCTTGGCTCCCTCGATACACTTACATGTTGGTGTAGGTTTTTATTCTTTTTCATTAGTTTATTAAGTCTCTTTGTACACCTAGTTTAACTCATGGAAGCATAAATCCTCAAAAATTCCCAATTTTCGCAATTTTTTTAAAATACTGGGTCGAAACGATTTTTCTCCCTAAAAATTGCAATTCAATTAGCTGCAATTTTCAACGGTCTTTAAGGGTTTAATAAAAAAAATTGCTCAGGAAACACATTTACTGTCCACCAAATTGTCGTGAAACAATAACCATGCGAAATCAATATTTAATTAACTTTTTTTTTTTTTTTTTCATTAGATTCGTCCTGGGATGTGGTTCACCATCAAGGATTAGCTAGATTTCATTAGGTGGTTGACGCAAATCGCAGGTAAGCGACCTTGAATGGACATATATTTCTAATAGATGTTAAGGACATCAAAATAGACATGTTCTTTGGTATGCTTCTATGTTTGATGTTAAGGACATTAAAATAGAGACATGTTCTTTGGTATGCTTCTATGTTTGATGTTAAGGACATTAACATGGAATGGTTAGGAGATGTGTTGTTTTTTTCTCAGTATTCCACACTACTGTTATTTGCCTTATAGGTTTCTAGTAATGATTTCCATGGATATAAATCCAAAGACACAATTTAGTGGGAAATAGTGGACAATATCTTAAATATTAAGGCTTATATCTGATTTTTCTAACATATTAGAGCCTTATAAGAGTACTTGCCAAAAGTAAATATAGAAAGCCAAACTAAACTGAAACGAAGCTCTATTGGCTTAATTTCTTGAAAATTCCCGTGTTCTTGACTATTCGAAAGAATTTTAACATTACAATTGTCAACAATGATACCAAGGTGGTTCTTTAGATTATCAAGGTTAGGTTAGAACAAATTTCCTTTTTGGATGTTAACACTGTTGGGACTAAAAAATTCATGCCTGATTTTTTAGGTCCCATGTAAAATTTTGTCCAAGTGCACTTAGTTTTGCCTTGTAAGATAAGCCTAAGTTGCTCTGTTTGAGAGCTTGCCATTTTGAACCCATTGAGTATCATGCAAACTCCTCTTGGAGGATTGTTATACACCTTATAGGCATGCCATGTGTCCATTTGCAGCTTCCCTGGATCAGTTTTGGTGAGTTTGTGAAGTCTCCTTTGCAGGCCTTGAAGTTGGGTTGTTGATTTGTAGTTATTCTATTTTTCTGAGTAGCCCTGTTTGAGCAAGTATATCTTTGCACCAAGTGATTTTTAAGCCAAACTGAAATTTTCCCGTGATTCTCTACAATTTTTTGAAGCCCCATGCTAAGTGGCTAAGTCCCATCAACCTGTTTGACAAGTTTTCAAAGCCATTTCCATTTGCAAAAAGTTCAGTTTTGCAACTGAACAGTGTCAAACAGCAGTTAAGAGCCCACTTTGAAAATTTATATTTTGCACCCAGTTGATCTGCAACTCAAAAGGAGTGTACCCCATGATTCTCAGTAAAATTATCTACAACATCCCTGGTTTGTAGCCCCCCAACTTATCATTTGACCACTTTTTGAATTCCAAATGAACATTTTCAGGGTTTCAGCATCAGCAGCTTTAGTGTTTTCAGAAGAGCCAACTTTGAGGGTGAATAATTTTCATATGTGACCTAATCAGGTCAAACTCTCTTGCACACATGTTAGTGTGCCAAGTGGCGGCTCCCGAAGTGATGATTTGATATTTTTTCAAATCAGGGTTTGAAGGCTACTCAAGTTGTTTAAACAGGTTTAGATTCAGAAAAGCCTGAGTAGGCATCTTTGACAGTTAATGACTTTTGCCTCTGATGTCGTAATGACGATCCATCAGATGCCCTAGATTCTATGTGTTACAGTCTATCAGTGTGCCAGGTTTTAGGCCCTAATCAGGTGTTTGGGTCAGTTTTTGAAGCCAGTTCTAGAGACTCTTCGGGTGTTTTTGGCCAAGTGTTAGAGTTGCAAAAATGACAAATTTGAAGATTTTGGATTTAGTTTCTCACATCCTGGGCACCTCCAATTAGTGAATCAAAGCATTTCCCCAATTCAGTTACTCAGAAACGAATATTTTTCTTAGCCAAGCCCACTTTGGGGCCCGACTTAGGCTGAGGCACAATGTGACTATTGAGGCTCAAAGGGTTAAATATATATTTATTTTAATCATATTGATTGAAATAATATTATATTTAAATAAAAGGAGGGCCAGTTGATTAATTTTAACATTTAACCATATGAAGGGGGTGAGAATTTGTTAAATCATTTTTCAATGATTTAATTATTATAGGGTATTTAAAAATCATTTTGCCAAGTATGCATGAAGGGTAAGCATGGACAAAATTATTTAAATAATTCTATTGGTTTAAATATTCAATCGCAACGCAAAGGTGTTTAAATTAATCATTTTATCAATGATTTATGAAGTGGGCAAGAGTCCTGGTGGGACCAGCAAATTAATAGCCAGATGCTCTCGTGAGATCAGCCAAGAAAATTAAAAAATTGTGATGTGGGTAGGGATTTCTTTTTCCCCTTATCCTGCAGTGTTTCATGACACCCACAAAACCTGTGTGGGGCAAGTTGGAAGGGTGGGAAAACCCTTATCCCGTGCAACGAAAGTGGGCGAGCTATGCACCTGCGAGATAAGGGATGTGAGTGCACGGGAGGTGAACGGAGTTACCCCACGTGAATTCAAGGGGCTCTTAAATTTCGCGCGGGACAATAGATGAGGGGGCGGAGCAAGGTTTTTGTCCCGCGAGGATCAGGGCATGGTCCAAAAACGGTGCAGGGGAAGACTTCAACAAAAAACATATCAAAACATAGCCCGCATGAAATGAAATTAGGGCAGCTAAAAAAGGATTCAACGTGAAGCAAAACAAAGGAAATTTGGGCACAGGCTAAGCACAAAGATGAAAAAATCAAGGTTGCCACATGAACACTGCAAAATCATAGAGATTTTGTGACTCGTGTTGGCGGATTGAGCTTAGGGCAATTTTGAAACGCAGTGTGACCCCACATGGGCACTGCTGGTGTAGGCACACTACATATGATCTTAGGACAGCGATAAATGACACGGCTCGGCCGTCCACCAAGGCACGCAAGCATATTTCAACATATGAGTTTCATGGAATACCGTAACTGCAGGGTGTGTATAACAAAGGAGGATGATCTTCGACGGGAGGGATGCTCGATATGTCCTGAGATCGACAAAAGCAGGAGTATGGTTTTAAAGTGAAAATATGTTGACTATGATTTGCATAAAATGGATTTGTAGGGAGACTCCAGAGGCTTCTTTGTACAGGCACATGAGAACTTACGGCTTGGTGATTTTGAGGGGAGCTTTAAATCAGGATGTGGGCATCCACTAAAGCCGAGGCTACTGGAAATTGTTAAAGAGGGAGTCCGTGTACAGTCAATGGGGCAAAAGTTGAATTTTTTTGTGACAAAATAATGTCTCCTTCATAGATTATGCAGTCGGTAGATGCCACCAGTACTGGTAAGCAAAATGTGGTGGGAACCCTATATGCAACATTATGCATGGAATGAGGGATCAAAGAGTTTTGTCAGAAACTACTATGAAATTTCCCCACAGGTTACAATACACCGTGAGTAAACGGGTTCAACATTTTGACAAATGTAATAATAGTGGGTGCAATAAATCTCGTTGGTATTTGGGCACGCTGGTTGGATCTTTCTCATAGCTGATGATTATCGATATTCATGCACAGTGATTTTGTTCTAAGTCTTGAACTTGCAAATGCACAGAATGGTCAGATTAAAGGGGATGACAACAACTGCATAATGGTGAAGTTGAGTTTTGTTGGAGCTATTTTACCATTGGTAAATCCATGAGTGTTGCAGGTCTACATAGTATGAGTTTATAATTTAAAAATGTTAAAATCTTTCAAATGAAGTATAGTTGACAGGAGCTGAAGCCCTAATTGAAAGGTTGAAGATCTGTTACTTAGTGACAATCTGAAAGATGAAGGGTTATGCCAGCCGAATACTTCGGGATCATGACACGCTAAAGATTGAAGTATGCATATTCTGCAAGGTATATGAATTGTTCAAGATACAAAATATTATAATTTTTTACATTCGAGCAATTCATATAGATCTTATTTTGATATAAATAGGGCATGGTGTGAAAGGGGGGTGACAATGGGGAGTTGAGTGAATAAATTTTAAGGTATAATGAGGAATTTTTATTTCATAGGGGTAAAGTTTTTACAAAGAGGTAAATATGTGAAAAGGGAAGACAGGAAGGTAAATGACTTTTCACTTAGTAGTGAAATGTAATGGATGGATTTTCTTTCACTCAGAATGTGAAATATTTTAAGGCCAAATATGCAGTCACAGCGAAAGGGTGGAAATATTCTTTTCTGGAAATTATTTTCGTAAGGGGTAGATTATCTTCATTTCAAAGGAGTAAAATACAATGAGGGTGCATATTCAGTAAATTTGAAAGTCCACTGTACTTAAGGGAGCTCTTTTAGAATTTCTAGTCAATGGTAAAATCTTTGCAAAAGGAGCATTTTTGTTTAGTAGAGGCCTTTTCTTCTGAGAGGGGGGTTATTTTAGTCTCGAGTGGGATATTTTCAGTCAAAGGGCCCTTTTTTGCCATTTCTAGATAGATGAAAGTGTGCAGGCCAAAAGTCATTTTTGACTTTCACCAATATGGCAATGTTTCCAGTTGTCAGGTCAGAGAGAAAAGAGAGCTCCTGCAGCAAGTGCGACAAGAGCTCAAAATGGCAAACATTGGCAAGGGTGTAGATGTGAGTTGACAGGTGCACCAAAGTGATTATTTTTCCGATTTTCAACACAATTCTCTAGTAGGAGTGCAGATGCAAAATGTGGTAAATTTTGATCATTGAGTAGGGGTGAATGTGACAAGTGACTACTGCAAGCTTTTTCTAGATTTTTGAAGAGTCACTTCCTGTTTTTGAGTGCAGTTTGAAGAATCAATTTTGGAGGAGAGATGCAGATTTGAATTTGAAGACAACAGAAATGAAGACGTGTCATTCTATGAAGCATTCTAGGGTTTCTCTGGATTCTTTCTTCTGTCTATTTATTCTATTTTCTCCTCATTTTGAAGTATTCCAACCCTGAGGTCTGCTAAGGCAGACAAATGTATTGCAAAGAATATTTGTAAAGTGTTTGAGTTAGGTTCAGATATCTGAAAGTTGATCTTAGTTGTGAAGTTCTTTTGTTTTGAAATGTGCTAAATAGCTTTATTTTATCAAATGCTTGTCTCCAGCTGAGAATGTACACTTCTTTGAATGAAATAATCAAGTATTATGGTCATTCTTCAAGCACATTTGCTGCTCTGAGTTGTGTTTTCTGACTGCCTTCTATTCAAGAAATGGAGTAAATGCTTTCATCGATGCAATAAGATTCTGTATGTTTTCAGGTGGATCATTAAGTATGATTGTTTGATATTGTTTTAGTAGTCTTGTTATTACAAGTTAATAATATTCAAAAGACTTTCAAGACATGCTTGGATGTAACAACATAGGTGATCTTTTATGTGACTCCACTACCCTCTCTTTGGCACTGGTCAATACTTTGCAAGTTCTGGTTCAGTTGGTTCCATATCTTATCAAAATTATTTCATTTTTGTTTTTCCTTTATGTTTTAGGAGTAGAGTTAGTTTAGTCTTGTTCTCAGTATTCTAAGGAGCAAAATGGGATTATGCTCAAGTAATGGTGAAATGTCAAGCACCCATTATCATGCAACTGAGAACTATCCACCTTGTTTAAATAGGTTTGCTGGTTAGTTTGTATATCATTTTCAGACCCGCAATAGGAACACCCTCCTGAGTCTAGTGGAGCTCGATGAGTAGAAGGCTTGCATAGCCTTGTTCAGTTACATTTTCTTGTCTTCAGTCTTGTTGTGACCATTTCACACATTGCCCCATTAGAATGGGGACCCCCTCTTTTGCTTTAGGTTTTGCTTTCCTTTTGCTTGTTTTTCTCTCTGCCTTTAGGTTTTTTGAGTGAGTGAGTGGTTTGCTTGGGTTGGCTAGATTAGGGCTAATCTTGGAAGCTCGTTTTAGGGTTTCTTTCAAGCTGAGTCTAGCCTAATTTTGGGGAGTTGTTAGCTGTCTGCCTGAAACCTCAAGTTTATCAGAATGAAGCATGCCTTTTCAGGAGAGTCAAGTTGGTTAGATCAGGGGACAGGGTGAATAGGTCTCATGTCAGGTTAGGTCTAGTTTGAGGGTTTTCTTGTCAGAGTCATGTTTGTTTCCCGGTCTGAGTCAGTTGAGCAGGGTCAGTAATCAAAGGAAGGTCAAAATGGTGAATGATAAACAAATGCACCTGATGATGACTGGAGGCGTTTTAGAAGGGAATGACCAAAATTGTTGACTTTTGAGACATGATGGAGAAAGTTGTCATCTTTTGCATTAAAAGAGAGTTTTAAGCTTTGATGTGATGAAAGCCAGTCAAGGACAAGATTTTCGCTCCTGACCCTTCCAAAGGGTCTAGAGCAAAATCTCTCCTTCTTACCTTCTCTTGGCCCTGAAAACCTAGTAAGACCCTGCCTGGACCTAGTTGAGTGATAGATTTGTCCTGATTTTGAAGCAAGGGAGTTAGTTTGATCAAGTTTGATGGAAAATGAAGTGAACCAAGGTAAGATCTGGCCTGAGATGTCAATTTCGCTCCTAACCCTTCCAAAGGGTCCAGAGCGAAATTTTGAAAAGCTCTCATTTTTGCCTAGTAAAAAGCAAGATTTTGATGGGGATGCGTGAAGGAAGGTCTTTGTTTACCTCTCGAGGAGAGTTGGAGTTCAAAATGTCTAGAATCAAGCCTAAAATAGGATTTTCGCTCTTGACCCTTCCAAAGGGTCCAAAGCGAATTTCATCCTAAACCCTATTTTTTGTCTTGGATAGACTTGCAACCTTGTTCCTAGCTTGGAAAATGATCTAACTTTGCCTTGTGAGGTGGTTTGAAACTTGAAGACTGAGCAATTTGGCCTGGAATGGAGATTTCGCTCCTGACCCTTCCAGAGGGTCCAGAGCGAAAATCTTATTAGAGCTTATTTCTTTCTAACTTTGGCCAACTTTTGATGTGCAGGGTATCTTGGAGGAAGGATTGGATATTATTGTTACCTTTGAAGATTTGGAAGCATGAAAAAAATGAAGGACTTTGGACAAAATGGTGAATTTCGCTCCTGACCCTTCCAAAGGGTCCAGAGCGAAATTCCCAAAAGCTCTCATTATGCAGTGAAGAAGGTCAAGTTTTTGGCATGAATGAAACAAGAACAACTTGCTTTTTCCTCTTGAAGATGTTTTAACTTGGAAAATGAAGGATTTTGTCCAAAAGGAGAATTTTCGCTCTTGACCCTTCCAAAGGGTCCAGAGTGAAAATTTCTATAGGAGGCATTTCTTGTCTTGTTTGGTCAAATTGAGGTGTCAAAGGCATGATGAAAGGAAGAATGAGCATGTTGAAACCCTTAGGCATGTTTAGAAGTCATGAAAATGAAGGATTCTGGCCAGGAAAGGTAATTTCGCTTCTGACCCTTCCAAAGGGTCTAGAGCGAAATTCCTTATTAACCTATTTTTTAGCCTTGCTTGGACATGAAATCCTATTCCTTGCACAATGAGACATAAAATCCCACCTTGCAAAGAAGTTTCAAGTTTAAAAAGTGAGGATTTTGGTCAAGATTGAGAAATTCGCTCCTGACCCTTCCAAAGTGTCCAGAGCAAATTTTCTCAAAATCACTCTTTGCTATCAAGTTTTGCTAAGTCAAGTGTGGGATAAGGTGAAATATAGAAGGAATTGCCCCTGGAAATGACTCGAAGTGCTAAGAAATTGTTGAAAAGTTAAGGAATTGAGCCAAATAGTGAATTTCGCTCCTGACCCTTCCAAAGGGTCCAGAGCGAAATTCCTAAAAACACCTATTTTCCTTGCAAGGTCAGGACAACTTTTTCGTTTTTATGGCTTGAATGGGTGTGAGGAGGTGTGTTTTTGCCTTTTGAAGATGATTGAGGTTGAAAAGGTGAAGGAATTGAGCCAAAGAGAGATTTTCGCTCCCGACCCTTCCAAAGGGTCCAGAATGAAAATCCTAAAAACTATCCTTTTTTCCAAATTTTGGACAAAACTAAGCTTGGACAAGGGTGTGAGAAGAGAATTTGGATTGCCTTAGAGTGAAATTGGGTTGCTAAAATGCTAGTTTTGAAGCCAAGAGAGAAATTCGCTCTTGACCCTTCCAAAGGGTCCAGAGCGAAATTTCCAAATTCTCCTTTTTCCTTGCAAATTTAAGACAAGATTTTGCTTTTCATGACTTGAAGAGGAGTGAGGCAAGATGTTTTATGCCTTGGAAGTGATTTGAAGATGAAAGGATTGGAAAATTGCCCTAGAACCTAATTTTCGCTCCTGACCCTTCCAAAGGGTCCAGGGCGAAAATCCTAAAACCAACATGATCCTTTCAAGTTTGTGCTAAGACAAGACTAGACCAAGGTAGAAATTGCCCTTGAGACCACCTTTGAGTGGGTGTTTGTTTCAAAAAAATGATGATTCTAGGTCAGAGAAGGATTTTTGCTCCTGACCCTTCCAGAGGGTCCAAGGTGAAAATCTCAAAATCCCCTATTTTGCCTTGCAAGATCAAACCAAGCTTGGGTGGAGTGAATGAAGAAGACCATTGCCTAGCCTTGAGGGGTGGATTGAAGTCAAAACGATGGAGGAGTAAGCCTAAGCAAGGAAAATTGCTCCTGACCCTTCCAAAGGGTCCAGGGCGAAAAACATCAAAGACACCTTTTCCTCCAAAATTCAAGTAAAACTAGGCTTGGATTATAGTTAAAGAAGCCATTTGGAATGCCTTGAAGAAATTTAGACCTTCAAAAAATGAGAATTTTGAGCTCAGGAGAGAATTTTGCTCCTGACCCTTCCAAAGGGTCCAAAGCGAAATTCCCAAAAGAACAATATTTCCTTCAAAAAACTGATAAGCCAACTCAGTGATGGAAATGAATAGACCTTGGAGATTGCCTTGGAGGAGGTTAAGGATTAAGCTAAGGTGAATTTTGACTTAAAAAGTAAAAATCGCTCCTGACCCTTCCAAAGGGTCCAGGGCGAAATGCACATTATCACCTAATTTGCTCATGTGAAATGGTAAAATTTGAAATGCAAGACTTTAATTGGGTCGAAACAAACATGAGCTTGCCTTTCGGAAGATTTTGGAGTCAAGAAAAAAAGGTATTCAAGTCCTAATTTGAAAAATCGCTCCTGACCCTTCCAAAGGGTCCAGGGTGAAATCATCAAAAAGCCTATCATTCAACCTTGTTTGATTAAGTCAGGAGCAAATTGCAAGATTGTGAAGACAAGGACATTAAATTTGCAAATATTGGTTGTGAAAATTTCAATTCATGAAGTGAACAAGCCTGGATGTAAAGTTCAAACAAGCCTTGAAGTGGTTTAGACCTTCATCATCTTGGATATTTCAATGCCTAAGGAGGAAAGAAGCTTCATTGAGCCTTGATCAAACCTCAGTATTCCTCAATTTTCACTAAATTTGTCAAAATTTAGACATTTGGGAAGTTAGATCAAATTCGCATGAATTATGGCATTTGTAATTGAATCAATTAATTTTAAGCCTTAATATAAATATAAGAACACCTGTCAAGCCTTAAAATTAATTTTAAAAAATTAAAAAAATAAAGGTGAGCGCTCAAATTCATTTATTTGCTTTTACAAGCAAGTCGGCCCCCTTTTAAAAGAGATTTTATCTTATTTTATTGCTAAAAACCTAAGTCGGCCTCATGGTTAATTAGGGTGAGCGCCCTATATAAGAGAGGAGTGTTGCAGCACTTTCAAATCATTCATTCATTATTCTTCTCATGCGAATTTCAAAGAGCAGATTGGAGGAGCGAATTATACCAGATTGGAGGCGAATTTCTTGCTAAATTGGAGGCTAATTTCCAGAATATGCTAAGTGGTTGGAGGCTAGTGGAAGGCGAAGTGCTTTTGAAGGTTAATTGAGGCATAATTCATCCAAAGGGAGACCAAAATTCAATCCTTATCCAGCAAAATCTGATCTTCTTTCTTCATTTTTCCAAGGTTCATAGTTAAGCTTTCAAAGAAGGAGGTATGAAGAATCAAATTTTTGAAGTTTCTATTCAAGACTTATTTTGATTTCCATAGCAATCTTTTAAAAATCTAAGTCTTGTAAAATCTGATTTCCATTTGTAATTAATTTGAAAATTTATAATTCTTGGATTTATCATGTCATTTTCAAATTAATGTTTTGAATTATTCCCTTGAAAGGTCTTAAATTCTATGCTTTAAGGTTTGATGCTTAAAGACTAATTTTAAGTTTTTGTGTAGGCATCAAATGACGACCCCCAAAGTCGGAGGATCTACTACTCGGTAGGCTCTCATCAAGGAAGATCAGAGGAGCAACGAATTGGAGACCAGGATCGTGTCCAAGTGGAATAATATCGGAGACACCAACTTAGGAAACTTCAATGTGAAGAAGTTTCGAGAGGTCCCCTACATTGGCAAGCCATCACCTGTTGTGAGGAGGATAATTGAGAGTGGCATCATCAAGGCTGTAGGTTTCCCTCCCGCAGTCAAGTGTCATGAGTTGATGATCAAGTGTGCTCACCACTATGACTCACAATCAAGGACGATCGTAACCAAGGACGGGAACATCTTAGCCTACCTTTTAGAGGAAGCTATAGGCGAAGCTCTTCATCTTTCGAACCATAAAGACATGATCTACAAGAGCTTGGAAGGAGCAAGGTCGATCTATGAAGATGATCCTAAGTCTTGTTTGAACTTCATCAATAAGAATTGGTTGCTCAAAAGTCGGCCTCGCCTGAACAAGATTCCTAATACACCACATAGGATTGACTTCCAGGAGAAATACAGGGACTTGATAACTTTGCTCAATCGAGTTACAGGTGCTTCTCAAGCCTTCTTCTTCGACAAGTGGATGCTCTTCTTCATACAAGTGATCGTCCAAGGAAAAGGAATGCTTCATTGGGCCAGAATCATTAGCAATTGTCTGGATGTGTAGTTGAGAAGGCTAAGACCCACCAAATCATTCCACATGAGCTCATATGTTATATATGCCTTGGTCAGGAGTTTCGAGTATGCAGGGCTACCTCACAGAGGAGTGATTGGAAGAGGACCCGGAGAAATAAGAGTTTGTGATTCTTATGTTCAACTGCATCATCTACCTAGAAGTGACTACAAGTTAGTCAATGACACCTTCCCGATGAATATTACCAGGATATTGCAAGGTGGGATTCACAGTCGATTTTTTCTGGACGCACAAGAGCTTGTGAAGAAGCATGGTGCATGGTTCATTCAGTTTCAAAAATTCACATACATGAGAATTCATGGGTGTCCTTCACCTCCCTACATGTTGCCAAGATATCCAACAGATAGGATAGTACTACTTGAGGTGACTAGACAGTTGGCAGCTTATGTGAAGGCATCTAGACACAAGCATGGAAATGGAATTCCCGTGCCCATCATACTAGGGAATTCAGTTGAAGTGTGTCCTAATACTCAAGCCGCGGAAGATGCAGAAAAGGAGTTATCTCTATACTCATTCACATCCTTTGCCTCGAGAGAGAATTTTGATCCTCATGGTTATATGGAGGAGATAGTCGGCAAGAAGTACAAGCATGAGTTTTAGGTGGAGGACTTTTGGATGAATGTCCTAGGCGATTTAGAGGTCAAAAGAAAGATGCATTCCAGGCTACCCTTAGATCTCATCAGGAAATGCAAAATTTATAGAGTAGCCGATCAAGCCCAGGATAAGATACCTCCAGTCATCCTATGAGAAGGAAGACAAAGAAGTGAAGATAGATTGGAATGAGCCCAAGGTTTTAGACTTGAGAGCTTTGATGGCTCCCGTTTTATCCTGCACTCGCAGATGGGTGGATGTACAACATTAAAAGTTGAAGGAGCAGAATGTATCTATGACATTCACCTTGGAAGCAAGACCAGAAGAAGGAGAAGCAAGTGTGAGTGAGAATATTTCTCATTCCAAAGGCTCAAAGAGGAAAGGACCTGAGAAGAGAGAACCTTCCAAGAAGAAGCAGAAAATGAATCTTGATCGCCCACCAAGCACATCTTCTAGGCATGAAAAGGAAGCAAGTCAAGGGGAAGATCAGAGGCAGATAGTATATGAAAATGATGAATCTACGAAATCCATGGTACAGAATGATAAACAAGAGAAAGGACAGACACCTCAACATTCATCAAGTCAATCTCCCCAAGTTGGTGCTAATGAGCAACATGAAGAAAAGAATGATGATGAAGCAACATCTCCTTTCCGAGAAGATAGACCTCTACCTAAAGAAATACAAGTGAGGGAAACAAGATCTGCCATTCCTGATTGGCTGAAAGAGAGACTAACAAGGGTAGTTGTGGTTGAAGATGAAGAAGATGTGTTTGACTTGGAAAGCCTTATAGGAAATTCTCATGAAGTAATAGAGAAGAAAAAGGCCACAAAGATGTCTAAGGTAATTAGAGATGAGACAGGATCTAGGAAAGTGCAGGTAGCTACACCAGTGGTGGACAAATATGAGGATGAGATTCTTGCAGAAGAGTATGACTTAGAAACATTTGAGCTTGGTCCACTTACCTCTGAGCAAGCAATGGAAGAAGCAACTAATTCATTTGAAGCACTTAAAGACAAACTTAAAGAAGAAATGGAAAAGAATAAGAAGCTTGAGAGAGAGGTCAGTGCTTGGAGGAACTAATTTAGTCGTCTTAATCAGCCCTTGAGATGTCAGGATCCAACAGTATCTCCTTTACATGCACTCCCTCTTGAATCAGCAGGTGAAGCAGAAAGGGTGAAGAGCTTGGTTCAACTTATGAGTTATTGGATTGATGAATCTCACAAGGTAGCCATTGGATTTGCAACAAGAATGATGAAGACAGTTCATCGAGCTATCCAGGTCCTTGAGATTATCCATAATCTAATGATAACTATAGCTACATTCACTCACACTAGAGATGTTATCATCCCAGTCTTACAAGTGGTAAGAGAAACACCAAGACGGATTCTGACGCAAGAAAAGATAATGGATGGAGGAACCCATAGCCTCCTACAGTGGTCAGCTCTGCTCTAGATGAAGGAAGTCCTTTTTGAAGACGTCAACACCAGATGCAGCCGAGTTGAAGGCATCATTCATCCAATTCAAGATAAGGTGTTTGAGGTGTTGTGTACCATTCTTGACAGGCGGATTGAGATCGAGATAGATGTGGACATCCAAGAGTTGGAGGATAGAATCAAGGTCATCTTTTGCAAGAAGGAGAACATCATCACAGAAAAGCAATGAGATCAAATGTATACTACTATGTTCCTGATTGAGAAGACCAAAGAACTTGAACCTGGATGGGAGACGACTCTTCTCACTGCTTTTGATCAAGTCCTTCACTTGGAAGAACGAATGAAGAATCTTCCTGAGATTCCCATTGCTGAGATTGAGGAAATTGTGTCCAGATTCATTGAATATGCTAAGAAAGAGCATAGGAAAGGGAACAAAATTCTAGATGAAAAGTTGTTATAGGATGATGTGGCAACTTAATTCCTATTGGTCTATGTCTCCTCGATATTTGTGCCAATTCTTTATTGGCTATGGATTAGTAATGTTTATCTAAATGGGGACTTTTTTGTAACAAACCCTAATTAGGGTTTAGGTGTCAAAATCTCAGCCGTTGATCTTCTTTTGATCTGAGCCGTTCATTGTATTTGAGGATGCTATATATGCCCTCACTCATTTCATTTTAAGAAGTTAGAAAAGAGAGAGAGCTTAGAGAGAAGAAAGTTAGAAAGTTAGAGATAAATAAGTTATTGTTGTAGCAAGATTGAGTAGTGAAGAAAGAATTTTGAACAAATGTTGTCCATTTGGTTATGAGATCAATAAAATATTGAAGTTATGGTATTTTATTGCAATACTTATGGCTATCTTTATGATTGTTTATCTTCTTGAATCACTCTCAGTTGAAATAGCATTTAAATTTAAAGTTTGAAGGATGAATTGTTGTGCCTGATCTTTGATAAGATTCACATTCCAAACCACTAGCTTCTTATTGATTGTGAGGACGCCTTGTGTGGTCAACTGGAAACATTAAGATTGATTAAGAATTCAATCATTATTGGAAGTATTGATATGTATCTCTATGATAGTATCTATATCCTTGATGATTTGGAAGTTATTGAATCCCCTTAGAAGATCGCATCAGTTCCAGTAGAGTTGTAATTTCTTGGCGATACTGAAATTGGTAGAATCTTATCAAGTCTAGCCTTCATTGAGTCATTTTTAGGAATAGTTTAAGTATCTCTTCCTTGAAACCCTTACCTTTTGACATTTTTTGAAAATTTGTTAGTGTTAGGAAAATCCTGTTCCTTCATTTGGAAAGAGAGTAATGTAGACACTCAAAATTGTCATGTCTAATTAAATAAATATTTTATTTATTTAATTATCTAAGCCTAATTCTTCTATTAATTAAATAAATCTTTATTTATTTAATTAATTCATTTATCCTCTTCTAGCCTTATTTCTCATTTAAATAAATACATTTATTTATTTAAATTATCCCTTTCCTAAATTAAATAAATATTATATTTATAATTGTCCTACTTCTTCTATTAATTAAATAAATCTTTATTTATTTAATTAATTCATTAGCTTTTTCTACACATGACACATGTCATTCATCTCTTAATTCATACACTACCTACCTCTTTCATTATTTTGGTATTTCTTATACCTACCCTCTAATCCTAGCCGACCTCTCTTTTTACACCTCTCAATCTTAACCCTCCATTTCTTATTGTGTCTTCTATTTAAGGAGATGCTTTCTTCATTGTCAAACCTTAATGACTGATTTTGGAGTACTTGGCTACACTACGATCCTACTTGCAACCACATTCCGTTCTTTGTTGAGCTCTTGTGCATATTAAAATCTGAGAGCAAATATATATCAAGCAAGATCAATGGAGATAGGAAGAATGGAGATCAAAACCCTATTGGACATGTGATGGTATAATCTTTGTGATTTTGAGTTATTTGCATTGTCTTAGGTTATCTTCATATGTTATGGTGGATCTTTGTTCATTGTTAGGCTAGGGTTTGGTGGTTGAATCCATTTAGTCTTTCAATATTGTTGTTTATTGTTATCCATTTTCACCATAAACATTTTGGCATGCCCGGTGGGACACTTGTCCCTTTGCATTTAACCTTTTTTGTTGCAGATTTTGCATTTTTGAAGTTGCAGATCGGACATTTTTCGACGACATTTTAGGTTTTTTCGCGTCTGCGAGTGTTCAGATCGCGTTTTTGTGTTTCAGAAGCGTCTGCGATATCGAGAATCGTGTTTGTGTTTCTGCCAATTTTTATTTTTTTGCAGGTTTCTGGAATCGTGTCTGAGAATTTTAACCGCGCCTGTGATGGATCTTATCGCGTCTGCACTCAGAAGTCGCGTCTATGACCTCTGATCGCGTCTGTGAACTACAGAACCACGTCTGTGTCGTACAGACGTGTCTGCGTCTGGTATAGAGGCGTCTGTGAGTTCTGTTTTGCAATTTCAATTTTTCTGAGATTCGGGTTTTCGGATTTTGTACTTAGGGTTTCAGATCTGGTTTATTTTCGGCTAACCCTTGCAGATCTAGCTAACCTGGTTTGTGCAGCTTGCTTTGGAGGCAAAAACGTTTTGGTTGAAGGCCCCTTTTCACAAAGTCTTTTGGGTTTTCTAAAAATTTACCTAACTTGTGTGCTTGCAGGAAGGGGTGATCATTTGAAACAACCCAAACTACTAACAATCTTTGTTGCAGATCCTTGGCAAGGGTTTTTTTGATTTTTATTGTGTGCCTTGTTTTCATAGCTTAGCAAACACTTCAATTGGTGCACTAAAATTGAATCATTGTCTTTTGTGTCTTGAGCAATAGGCTCTTTTTGTTTAATCTTTAGAGGGCCTGTCTTCCCGTGTGGTCATTAGGACTACTAGTGAGAAGAGAACGACCCAAGTGGTACCAAGGAAAACCCACCTCATCCAAACCACTATAATCAAATGTATTCATGGTGAAAACTATGAATAACGTGTGCTGATTAGTTCATACCGACACTATGTCTCCCCATAAACCCGTTTGATCAAATTTATTTGATCATTTGTAGGGCGTAACCCCTACCGGCTGGGAGCCTTCTGTATTTACAGAGCTGAAAGTGCCGCATGTATGGCCACACGAGCGGATGCCCTTACTAGCACCTCTTTGTTTTAGAAGCCCAAATCCTTCTAGTTGTTGAGGCAGGAGGTCGGACCTCTGGTAGCGGCCCACACACATACGGTTCTTAGTAGAGATACAAAGTTCGCCATGGGGAGTTTTCATGGGGACTGATGCTTGGTTGACCCGAGAAGTGAGTGCCGAGGGTGGATCCAGTGAGGTCAAGCATCTAAGTATCCGCTCTGAATAGCGTAGCCTCGGGGGTAAAACCCTATGTGGGATCAACAACTATTGTCTTGGCCAGCCCTAAGATTTGTGCTTGTCTTATGCTAAACATTCAAACATTCAAGACAAAACAAGAAAACAGTGTGTCTTTTGTGTCTTCAAGTGTATGCAAAAACTTTTTACATCAAACAACACACTTTTGGAGTCTAAACAGTTTGCAAACATTGAGTCATCAACATTGTGTCCTCTTGTCACAAAAAACAGTCGAAAAACCAGATTTGGTCACAACAAAACAACTTCACAGATAGGAAAAATTGCACTAAGGTTACAGAAACGCGTCTGTGTCTGTTCAAACCGCGTCTGCATCAGATAAGCGCGTCTGTGAAGTACAGAATAGTGTCTGTGTTTTTATCAGCGTCCGTGTCAAACAGAGTAGCGTCTGTGTCTTGGAACCGCGTCTGTGAAGTATACAGAGGCATCTGTGTCAGGAATTGAAAACTTTAACAGTCAAGCAAACAAAGAAAATCAGTTTCGGCATACTTGAGCTTCTTAGGTTGTCTCTTCAGGTTTCATCTAGCATTCAACCTGTCCTTGGGTCTCACATAGTCCATCATTGCTTCACATCTCATTTTACATTCATACTTGTCTAAACTTGAGTCAAAAGGTCACTTGCTTGTCCTCATCATACTTTGTCAACACACTACATACAACTACACTTTGCTAAGTGGTCCCTCATCAAGGTTTCTTACCTTTGGGTCTCATTTGGTCTTACTTAGAGTCAAGGTCAGCTTACCTCATCAAGAGAAACTATCCTCTCTTTGGAAGTCACACCTACTCTACTACTTACATACTTGGTCTTACACTTTGGATATTGCAAGTACACCTCAAGATTCATTTACACTTCATACAACTCTTGGTCTTCCATACTCTTGTCATTTTTCATCTAGTCTCTCACATCTTGGTCTAACACCTAGTTCATGGTTGAAACCCGCCTTAAAAAATCTAGGAGAATAGCTAAAGAAGCTCAAGAATCCGTAAACATGAGTTCTTATGAGTATGACAATGATCTATTCTACAATCCTGAGCACACTACATTACCAGACATGAATGTTTATAGACACAATCCAAATGTGGAAAGCACAAACACTATAAACAACAATGCTACGCACAATGACACAGTGGACAACTCTTCAATACTATCAGCAGACATAGAAGAATCCATAATGAATCCTCAATTCAATAGATTGGTTGAAGAGATAATGAGGAGAGATCAACAATACTTTCTAAACATGATGGCACATAGTGGAGCTAAAATACCGCATGATTTTGACTTATCTCAACTTATGGAAAGTCGACCCTCACAACAAATTCAACCCAACATGGATCAAAGGAGACCAAATAGTGGAGGAAATAGAGGACCGAATAATATGATGTCGGAGTCACCATCAGCCTTGCTTCAAAAGCCAGCAATCTCACATACACAAGATCAAACATATGATACTTACACTCAAGGACCATCATGGAGGCCTTATGCTCAATCACATGCTCAAGGTATGAATCAATCAAAACAAGTGGATACTCAAGGACATCCTCAAAATTTTGACATAAGGAGACCTCATGTCAAAATTGGGGGCAACATAATGGAAAATGAAAGGCCTATTGAATATGGTTTATACACACAAAATAGATATGGGGTCCCTCAACAAGAAGTTATGCCAAGTGCTCCATATATGTCGCAACAATATAGACCTCCATATGGACATGTCTACGATCAGTATCATCCATATATGCAACAAGCTCCTCCTCAAATGGGTGTTTCAAACATGGGGTATGCTACAAGAAATCAATTTCCTCCCAAAAATAATTTGGAGCAACAAATAAGAGATTTACAAAAGAAAGTGGAGGACATGAGTACATCAAAACCTACATACACTATGAGAGATATATGCCCTTATCCCTTCGATAAGAGCATTCCAATGCCTCCATTTCCTCCACACTTTGTAACGCCAAAATTTGACAAATATAGAGGGAGAGGAGACCCCAAGGCACACATAAGACAATTCTTCACAGCTTGCATTGAGGTAGCGGCAGAAGAAACATACTTGATGAGGTTATTCCCACAGAGCTTAGGCGATCAAGCTATGGAATGGTTTTCTCAATTACCTCCTGGTATTAAGTCATGGGGCGACTTAGCAGAGGCATTCATTTAGCATTTCTCCTACAACATTGAAACAGATGTCTTAGTTACTACCTTGTGCAATGCTAAACAAAAGGAAGGAGAATCTTTTGCAACATTTTTACAAAGATGGAGAAACTTAGCTAGCAGATGCTCTTGTGAAATCCCGTAGAAACAAATGGTGGAGATGTTCACACAAAATGTTAATAAGGCTATTGGCTATGATCTCAGAAAAGCTTGTTTGTCTACATTCAAGGATGTTATTGAAAAGGGCCTAGCAACAGAAAAGGTCTTAATTGAACAAGGAGTTATCAAGCTATTCAAAGAAAACAAAGAGGACTTCAAAGGAAAGGACAAACCAAAATTTTGGAATAAGAACAAGAACACAGTTAATGATGGTGTTGTTGAGGCCAACACAGTGAGACCCAAGTTCGTCTTTTCTGGATCAAGTTGTACCAGCAATCAGGTGAACACTCAAACAACTTCTAAACCACGAAGGAAGTACACCCCATTGGGAGAACCACTTGAATCAGTATTCAAAAAGCTTGTGGCAAACAAAGTAATTACAGTTCCAAATTTTCCTCCTTATGAACCAAAGGTAAAACCAATTTGGTGGAATGATGATGAGTATTGTGAGTTTCATAAGAGCAAGGGTCATAAGACAAGTAATTGCCATCGATTGAAAAACATTGTGCAAGATCTCATTGACAGAGGAGATATAGAGATTGAGGGACATTCATCTAATCAAGAGCATGAGATGTTTAAGGAACCATTCCCAAAACATGACAAAGGAAAAGGCAAAGTCACAGATGATCAAGCCAATTATACTAGAGCACCTTACAATTATGATTCTACTATCAATCACATCTCAATGGACAATCATATTTCTACTATCACTATCAAAAACAAAAATCCTGAGAATCATTCTCAGAGACCCAAAATTGTCCTAAAAGGTGTGGGATCTTCGTCCGAATCTACCTCTGAATGTCATGTTACAACCCGTCGAGGTAAGATCACATTGCTAGGTACCTCCACTAAGAATACCAATCCTTTATCAATCAAGCCTGAGTAAGACCTTGTAGAACAACTAGGGAAGACACCTGCACTCATCTCTATTCTTGAGCTCTTACGTATATCTCTTGCACATAAAGCTATCCTTGACAAAATCTTGAGAGACACTGCTATTCCTACTGATCTAAACGTGGACCAATTTCAAGCCATGGTGGGATACCTTTCCATTCCACACTCCCTTACATTCACATAAGCTAGTGACGTCTCCGTAAGTCAGCCACATAATGTGCCACTACACATTGAAGCCTTCATTCACAAACATCAAATAAAAAGAGTCCTGATAGATGGAGGAGTAGGTCTAAACATTTGTACATTGAGCACAATTAAACAATTGGGATATTTTGATAAAGCTGTGAATTCTACAAACAAAATCACCATCAAGGCATATGACAATGAAGAGCGTTCATCCAAGGGCACAGTCACCTTACCTCTTAGAGTTGGGTCAGTTACAAAGGATGTGGTTTTTCAAGTACTTGATCTGGATCTCACATACAACATATTGCTAGGACGTCCTTGGATTCATGAAATGAGGGCAGTCCCATCTACATATCATCGATGTATCAAGTTTCCACACAATGGAGTTGAAGTGACTGTCAAAGCAGATCCAAATCCATTCATATATTGCAACAATCTGCAACCTAGATCCAAAATAACAATACCAGCCAATCGAGAAGCTATTCCTTCATCAGCATATGTGGATCCAGAATCATTGAAAGCTTCTACATCAAAACAAACAGAGCTCAAAGAAAAATTCAAGGTTAAAGACATGGGATGTGGTGAATATATCTTCCATGTTGATCAACTCCCACTATCTCCTAAGGCATTCAATCGACAGGAACAACCTACAAACAATTTTCAATGCCAAGGAATTGGGTGTGAACCACCTAGTGTTGTGGCTACTAAGTCTGAATGCAAATCTCCTCTAGTGGTGCAAGCATCTCTTGATATCAATAGTCCTAAGAATGGTTCCAACAAAGAATCTATTGAGCGTATCACCAACCCTCTTGAGGACTCACATAGCTTTACCATATCATCCACTCATTCCATTTCCACTCCACTTCCAGACTTGGATCAACAAGAATTACAAAAGCCCTTACTCATTGGGGATCAAAAATCAAGCTTTGAAAAGAAAAATCTAAAAGTCAAAAATAAAGAAAATTCCTTCAGTCCAAATCAAAATCAAAAGCTATTGGACTCAGCAAAAATCAAGGTCAAGGATAAAAATCCAATAAAAGAAAAAGAACAAGAGTTGATCTCCCCTAATATCAAAATAACTGGGGGCAAAAGTTCTAAAATTTCAAGTCAAAAAGCACACTTGTTGATCTTAAGTCTCCATCATGCTATCCTACTTTCACTTCTTTTCACAATCATAAGCCTTCATCACTCATCCACTTGTTCCACACATCCATCCCCTTTTGGTGATACATCACGGACCTTTAATGGAGTTTCCTCGAAAGACTTTGCTATCAGTGATGCCCAAACTTCTTCAGGTGACACGCATACAGGCCTGTGTAGTCCACACACTAGTAATTCTATCTCAGTTCTCTTATCAAGGAAGACAGTCACTCAAGCTACACATCATTCAATCAAGGAACAATGCAACTACAATCACAAGGTAAAGCCTCACACATTTGAGGTAGGGGACTTAGTTCTCAGAGAAAATCCCAAAAATCAGCAAGACAGAGAGAAGAAGGGCAAGTTCGAACCAAATTGGCTTGATCCTTACATCATCAGAGCAGCATATAGATCTGGGGCATATCAGCTCTCAACTACAGAAGGTGAACCTTTGGAGGATCCTATCAACATCATGCACCTTCGCAGGTTTTACACATAGCTCTTCAGAGTATCCTAATTCGAAAATACAAAAAAAAATCAAAAAAATTCAAATATACAAAAAAAAAATTATAAAACAAAAAAAATCGTTACTTGGTGAAAACCTGGCAAACAGGTGCCTTGTAACAACAAAAAAAAAAAAAATTGAAAAATCCAAAAAAGTAAAGAGAAATAATTTCGTCCAACGGTGAAAACCACTTCGGTGGCGCCCTGGGCAAGTACCATGGTGAAAACTGGGTTCCCAGCGCCATGCATAGAGACATTGCTCCTCCCTCCTTTAGGATTCTCTTTCATCCTTTCACTTTGCACACACTCACGACCAATTCACTCACAATAAAATTACCCATTCCCATCATGGCTTGTTATTGATCTACCTAAGATTGGTTAGCCATCCATAAACCTCCCTTTTCACATCCCTTTCCATCCATAATAAATCAGATCCTATCTGTGACTATGGCCAATCCTACGTCTGGTAATGGGTGTGGAACTGAGAACATCACATGTTTCGAGGAGTACAGTTTCTTTCAGATTTCTTCAGTCTATCCGCGCACAATCCGCAATAAAGCAACATCTGCATCGCCAGTCCGCAATAAAGTTCCATCTTCTCCACAATAAAGTATCAGTTTCATGGATTCAGTCAGTTTCAGATGAGACACAGCAGCAACAATGAGCTTCAACAAAATCAAATCTTTCAACAGACTCAGACAACATATGGTTCAGTGCTATCTATCCTTTTTGTGAAAGTGAACATTGTGACCATAATCAAATTCGACTTATACATGTGACAAGAGACACTAAACTTGAGGACTACAGTGGATGTTGGTGTCAAGTCTTGGTTTTCTTTTGATTTTATCTTTTGGTGACATGTCTTTTAGCTTTTCCAGGATGTATCTGACTAGAGATTCTATCTCCAGGATGTCTTTGACTAGAAAGGCGAGGATGGGGTATCGTCAACTATTTGCATTTGCTGTCTGTGGATTGTCTCTTAGTAATGCTATGGCTTGTCCAAGGATATGAGGACACTGTGAGTCTAGTATGAACTGGGGCATTCCTTGTTTGTGACTGTCTTATCTCCATGCAAACGGGTACAATGACTTTCTGGGTCGAACAGATGCCTCGATTGTCATAACCTACTTGCCATAATAAGCTCAATGATGATAATGCACAAGAATCTCTTTCACGTTCATATCTTCTGTCTTTCATCCCCCTTTCTTGATTGACTTCCATCATCCTTCTCGAGTCCGCGTAGCCCGCTATCACATGACTGAGTATAATGACACACCAAAAACATTTGCATTTCATATAGTTACACCTGCATCACCACATATAAGCATTTCATACATACATATAGATATCACAATTGCATCACATCCTGCATACAACATATGTTAGCACATCTTACATTTCCATCATGTAAATAATCATCTGCATTATCATATTCATTTGCATTACATACATTCACATTTGCATCATGCATTACATATACAACATAAAAGAACAAAAATATATTGCATTGCATCATATAAGCATCCATATCATCAAACATGCATCACATAAGAACATCTCATCACATAAGGTACACATGCATATAGCTACCGCAAAAATGGATCATCTCATATATATAATCAAAAGTGTCATGATACAATGATGTCAAAAGAATCATATGGCTACAAAATCACCCGCAGGTGTCTACAATACAAAAAAATGGTACATATACTGATACAAAGGGGAGCCCTCTATGGCTATGATGAACTCCCTCCCTCGGAGCCGCCTGGCCTCGACGGAGTCTGAGCTCTAGATGGTCCCGCTCCAGGATCCCCCTGTCTCTCTGGTGGTGGTGGAGGACCCATGACCCCACCGCTGGATGCCTGCCTCCTACAACTCCCTCCCGTAGCCGTCGCTGTACGCGACGATCTATGGAAGCTCCTCGCCCGCTGATCTGCTGGCACTGCACCATAGTACAGATCCCTCCAGTAGGCGATCTCCTCTCTGGCTCGCAGCACATATGCGTAGCCTACCCCTGCATCCTCTGCTGCCCGCCTCCCTGCTCTCAGAGCTGTCTCGGCCTCAGTATATCTCTGGATGGCCTGGTCTCTCTCCCGCTCTGTGTCCCTGAGCCTGATCCTGAGGCGATCCCTCTCCCGCTCCAAATCTGCAATCTCGTCTGCCTGGCCCTGGCAGATCTCTCTCAGCCCTAGCAGCTCATCCTCCTCAGGATCTCCACCCTCAGCCTCTGCCTGTGGCTCCTCCTCTGCAGGTGCCTGCACCTGTGCCTCCCCCTCTACCTGTCTAGGTGCCTGAATAGGTACTTGTCTCTGCACCTGTCCCTGTCCCTGCACCTATCTCGGTCCCTGTGCTCTAGGACCCTGTGCTGCTGGTACATGTAGGGGCAATCCACCCCGACCCCTCACCACCTGAGCTGCTCTCTCCTGTCCTCCCTCCCTCTGAGGTGCTACTCGCCTCTCTCCCACCACTCCCCTCCGCCTCCGTCGACCCCTGCCTCCATCTCCTCCACCATCATCATCATCATCCCCTCCCACCTCTCCATCAAGCAGCTCTCCTGGATCTGTCAACCTAGGAAATGGATGCTCTGCCCAATACGCAGAGTACTTTGCGTCCATCCCTGCATCCTCTACCTCCGGCCACATGTCCCATGGTAATGGCATCATCTCCGCCAGCTGTGTCACGGCCTGATCATATGATAGAAGTGGCCCGAACTGTACCTGATCTTTGACTGTACGGGCATACATGCCTGAGCCTCGTGGCATCCGCTGAATCCGGCCGAACTATCTGCATACCCTGTCAACAAGCTGCCTCTCCAGAATATAGGGCGTCCGCCCAATCAGATACCTACTCCTGAATGCATAGGGTAGCTCCAATGCGTCGTCATCCCACTCCTCGCACCCCAGGTACGACCTCCAGATAACCATATCAATGTCATCTATGACGCGTCTCCAATGCTCCAGTCGACCAATCCGAGGCTGTGATGTAATCATATCGTACAAATGCACAAAGCTCCGTCCATGCCCTCTGCCTCTGAAGTGGATAGGTCGTGTGATCGGCAGGTGCTCATATGCCCACACCTGTAGGAGAGTCACTCCGCAGCCCAAGCCCACTGATCCATGGTAAACAAACTGATGCAGCTCATAGTATAAATGTGCCAAGACACATGGCCCCCATGCATATCTGGTGTGCTCTATCATCAGCGTCTCCAATGCCCCTCCCCAGCCAACTGCCAATCCCCGTGTGGCTCTGTCCGGACACAAATAACCACTGATAGCTCCTCCAATAACAGCCGGCAACGCTAAACCTGTAGCGGTCATGGTATCCCAGGCCACGTGACCTACTCGCATCTCCAACCCGGGATCCTGGAATACCCATCTCAGTGCCTCCCTGTCACCATCTCGATCGTATGGAATCAACTCTCCATCGATCGGAATATGCAAAATCCTGTAAACATCCTCAAGCATCACTGTCATCTCACCCATAGGCAAGTGAAATGTGCAAGTCTCGGAGTACCATCTCTCCGCTAGTGCAGTCAGCAAACCCATGTTTGCCCGAAACTCAGGCACATATAGCACATGTGTGAGACCCATCTCTTCAATAGAAATCATATCATGAATCGACAACTCTGGTCGCAACCTCTGAGTCGATGGGAATCTCTCCCGTGACTCCAACATAGGCAGATACTCCTGCAGTCAACCAATCAATCATGTCAGTTATCGTGGCATTCACTGTTTATCACAAAATGCTACTTGCTACCTAAATGCATACGCTTACCTATCCTAGTGACACTCACTGTTCATCACAAAGTGTTGCTATCTATCCTAGTAGTGCTCCTTGTTCATCACAAAGTACTACGTGTGTGACATTCCCTGTTCATTACAAAGTGTTACTCACATTCGCACTCCCTGTTCATCACAAAGTGCTGCCTATCTTGGTGCTCCCTGTTCATCACAAAGTGCCTTGATCTATCCTAGTCTTCCTAGAGGACCTGCTTGAGTGTATCCTCTCAGCAGCTTATCCAATCGACAGCGTATGTTCATCACAGAACTACCGATTTGACCTTGAAGACCAAAACCATGCATTTTGACACACACACGTGCTTTAAACTCCTAAACGCGCTTATAGACTGCACAAACGCACTTCTGCAACACAAACATGCTTTCTGAACACAAACGTGCCTATATCATGCACAAACGCGACCAGGGAACACATACGTCCCTGCATGACATAAACGGCCCTATAGGGCACAGACGCTTCTGCATTTCACAAACGCGCCCGCAATCAACGCAAACGCGGTTCAAGGCATAGACGCGCCTGGACCCGACATAGATGCGCCTGTCCGACACAGACGCGCCTGGCACTGACACAGACGCGGTTGCGCATTTTTGGCACTTTTTAACTACCCTATTCCTAGCGCATTTATTGCTACTTAGCATGCATTAATGAAAAAACTTGAAATGTGTGAAAGTACGAGGAGGTTTTCAGGTACTTACCGGCTCTCCTGCATCTGCTGGTCGCTGGAATCAGCGAACACAGTCAAATCTATGAACCAAAGCCATCGTTGCTGACTGCTGCTGCTCTTTTTTTCGCTCTGCACTGTGCTCTTGTAAGGGTGTGGATGACAATGAGGATGTCTTTTGCCCGTGGTCTATCTTATAGCCTACCCTAGCCCTTGCCCTCATTTCCTGAGTCAGTATTCTTCTTCCCGTGACTTTGTCACTTTATTTGATCAGTCCATTCTATCCCGTCTTTCTTATTGAGAGATTGTCTGCAATTTTTTTCAGACATTTTCATCCAATCTCTCGAGGGGGCATATCATTCCCATTCTGGGGCAACTCTGTATCAGTTCATCTTATCTTCTTTGAAACAACGCGACAAGCCGCATTGTCTCAAAGAGGGGCAAAATGTAGACACTCAAAATTGTCATATCTAATTAAATAAATATTTTATTTATTTAATTATCTAAGCCTAATTCTTCTATTAATTAAATAAATGTTTATTTATTTAATTAATTCATTTATCCTCTTCTAGCCTTATTTCTCATTTAAATAAATACATTTATTTATTTAAATTATCCCTTTCCTAAATTAAATAAATATTTTATTTATTTAATTGTCCTACTTCTTCTATTAATTAAATAAATCTTTATTTATTTAATTAATTCATTAGCTTTTTCTACACATGACACATGTCATTCATCTCTTAATTCATACACTACCTACCTCTTTCATTATTTTGGTATTTCTTATACCTACCCTCTAATCCTAGCCGACCTCTCTTTTTACACCTCTCAATCTTAACCCTCCATTTCTTATTGTGTCTTCTATTTAAGGAGATGCTTTCTTCATTGTCAAACCCTAATGACTGATTTTGGAATACTTGGCTACACTACGATCCTACTTGCAACCACATTCCGTTCTTTGTTGAGCTCTTGTGCATATTAAAATTTGAGAGCAAATATATATCAAGCAAGATCAATGGAGATAGGAAGAATGGAGATCAAAACCCTATTGGACATGTGATGGTATAATCTTTGTGATTTTGAGTTATTTGTATTGTCTTAGGTTATCTTCATATGTTATGGCGGATCTTTGTTCATTGTTAGGCTAGGGTTTAGTGGTTGGAATCCATTTAGTCTTTCAATACTGTTGTTTATTGTTATCCATTTTCACCATATACAAGTAACACGGACAAGCTTTCTCTGAAAGTGCGTAAGGCCCCTTGAAGAAACAACAAACACAATGACCACTGGTGCTTATCCACACGTAGAGATCCTACAAAAAAGAACCTTGGAGTCATCCCGATTGATCCTTTTCGTGACATCTTCAGCATTCGGAGACTTTAATCAAGAGAGGATAAGATACCTCTGGGTATTTTATTCTGTGTTTGGTCGTGTACAAAATACACATCAACAAGTCTGTAGATAGCGTTGATTTCATGACCTAGATTACCAATTCCATAGTTTGGTGTTGTGTGTCTCCTTAGGACTGAAGGTAGCAAGAAAAATCAAAGTGTGATAATTTGGAGCTTCAATTTGACATTGGCCATCAAGTTTTAATGACAAGCGGGTAGGGTAATGACAATCGTATGAGAAGTGGTAAGCAAAAGTATATATATAACTATATATAGACATTGTGGAACAGGAAGTAGAATGGTTCCTATCAAAAAGATAAAAATCAGCTTGTAGTGCTGAAAAAATGAATGATTGTTTTGGTTATGTTTAAATTTCCTACATATTTTGCAAGCTTAATGCTTTGTTAATTGGTGAATCTCATTGCTTAAATGCATGCCCTGCACATGTTAGTGAACTACATTCCATTTAGGCTCATCATATACATGAAGGTTCAAAAGGCTTCCAAGGAGTACAACACATGAATGCTTTAGACATATAGTGTAGCATTCCATGCATGTTAAACAGGTATTAGGAAAACTTATACATGCCTCAAGAGAAGTCATGCCCTAGTCTTGTGGGCTTATCTTAGTCCCTCTCGAAGCAGGCGCCATTGTTGCAAATATGCTATTTAGATTGTCACTGATGTCAACTCTCTGATTCAGAAGTAGTCTGGTTGTGTACAGAGTGGTCTGGTTGAGCATAGAGAGTGTATGTATGAACTAGATGTGCGGATGGTCAGAGTCCATCTGAAGATGTTCTAGATGGCAAATAATGTTAGCATGATGTGTTTCCGAAGTATATGTGAATTCTGTTTAGTTCGGTTGTGCAAAGTTGTGTTTAGATGGATAAGTGCAGAGTTTGTGCAATTTCTGGATGTTGAGGAGGAATGCGTTGCATTCCTTGTCTAAGGATGTTATGGATCATTGGATCCTGTTCTTAAAATGTCTTAACTTCTTTTGTGGTGGTTTTCTTATTTCAGTTTTGGGTTCGAATTAAGAGTTTGTGTACATTGTTTTATCTTGAGAAGATGTTTTATGTGAGAGGTTGCGTATGGTATACATAGAATCCTTTTTGGAGATATTTGGAAGGTGTGCCGACTTGGTATAGGTTTCTACGCGTCTTTTTGCCTTTCACATGAGTTGTATAAATCATTTTTGGGCCGATGGTAAATATACTTGTTACATCTTCTTCAGGCCGACTTCATGAAGAATATTGACGATCTGGTTTGTCTATATAGGATAGATCAGTTGGGTTATGAAAATAGTGAATGGAGATAAGATAGTAAGAGATATAATGCGAATGTGATGTTAGTTTGATGCGAAATAGAGTTCCAGATGTGTTACAGTGCAAATTAAGTCAGATGAGTGTTAATTAGTGAACAATTATCTACATATTGATAGATGTTGTTCTCCTATGCAGTTCAATCTATTATTCGTATTATATTTGGATAGATGTTTTGTATCTTGCTCTGAAGAAGTGATCTTCAATAGTGCAAGTCTCTCTTTTGTATCTCGCCCTAAGGCTGTGCGCCTTAGCCTACATGTCCAGAGCAATGAGCTAGATTATTGTAAACACTTTATACACATTGTGAGACAGATTCTCACCGTGGTTTTTCCTAGTTTGGGGTTTCCACGTAAAAATCTTAGTGGTCTTGTGTGGATGCATTTGTTGTTTTAGTTATTTACTTTCATGCATATATGCTGAATGGATTTTATGTTTTAAGTGTTTCAAGCTGATCAAGTTTTAGTTTATGCTAATTCACCCCCCTCTTAGCATCCGATAGTGTTCAACAATTGGTATTAGAGCTTTGGTTCTGAAGAGACAATTTAACCACTGAGGTAGATTTGGGATTTGAACACTATGTTTGAATCTGAGGATATGGATGCTATGGAACAACATGATGGGGAAGTGGAAGGTGTTGTTGATATGGAAGGAGAGTTGAGATTTGTTTTGACAGATTTGAATGAAAGCAGATTCATGTGCAAAAAGGCTGAGGACAAAGTTGCCTATCTGAGAAAGCTACTTGATGAAAGAAGGAAAGCTATGGATGATCTTGACACAAAGCTAAACAACAAAATTGAGGAATGTACTAGACTTGAAAAGGAAGTGCATAAATTGAGGAAGGAACATAAAGGTTCTAAGGAACAAATTGACAAAGGTCTAAAGCTAAAAGGTGGAAGCAAAGTACTTGATGCCATGCTAAGTGCTCAGAATCAGAATAAAGATAAAGATGGGCTTGGTTTTGTGAAAGGTGAAAGTTCTAAAGACAAAGGAAAAGAAAAGGTTAAGGATACTGATAAGAGTCAACATGATTTCATTCCAGTCCGAAACTTCAAGGAGAATGACAAAAGGTTTTCTCCAACTGTGTCCAGATACTCTTAATGGTAATTGTTTTTCATGTAATAAATTTGGACATAGAGCTCATGAATGCAAAAGTCAGACCAGAAATCAATCCGTTAACATAAGATGTTATTCTTGTAGTAAGTTTGGGCATAAGGCTTTTGAGTGCAGAAGTAGGATAATGTAGAATGGATATAGAAATATGAACTATGCTTAGTTTTTCAATGGAATATGTTATGCTTGCAATGCATATGGGCATAAAGCTATTGAATGCAAGACAAATAAGAGATTTGGAAGAACTGGCAATGGTAGAATGAACGGTAGTGAACCTAAGTGAGGTTCGGTATGTTACAACTGTAACAAGATGGGACATATCGCGAAACATTGCAGAAGTAGGATTGAGAAGTCTAATGGTCCAACAAAGAAAATTGATATCAATTAGGAGAAGGAAAAAATGAAGATGACTTGAGTAAAGAAATCAAAAGATAAGGTTGAAGAGAAGATTGAAGATGGATCCACATCTACTATGGGTGTTGAGACCTCTTTCAAAAATTGATAAAGATAGCTAGGTCTGAGGGGGAGAGTTGAAAGAAAATCTTTAGAACCCCTGTATCGTTCAATGCTAAAGTGCTTTCAACATGACAGAGTTAAGGAAGTCATTTCCAAAGGATTTTGGATGATCTGATTGGTCTGCAATGCAATTAAGTGAAAGGAAACAAAAACAGTATATTTATCAACTTTTTGAAATATGTTGGTAAGGGTTCATTAATGACTTGATATGAATATATTGGGATTTTTGAGCTCATTTGTTCACTTGCAAATTGATATTTCAAGAGCCCCTGTTCGAAGAGAGTTTCTGTGTGATCACGTGCAATTGAAGCATTAGCCGAAAATAAACCCTAGTTGCCATAAAGATGTTGATTCTAGTTGTTGTTGATCTTGAGTTGAAGCCACGACCTATTCTCAAGCCGTATCCATATGTGGCGGTTGTCAAAGATAAAGAAGGTGCATTTTCAAAAGTTCCACTTTATTATCTATATACGGAAGATGTTAGGGCATATATCCATGCTGAAATGGAAGAGGTGAGTTATTCTAAATTCAATGATCTCTAGAAGGATTTGATAGAAGATGATTCAATTGCCCTTAAGAGCCAATATAAGAATATCTCATAGCTAGGGTTAAATATCTGGAGGGTATTTCCTAATTTCTCTTATGACACTGAGTGGATTAAGATTATTCTAAGCAACATTCATGGAGATACGATGTACTTGGACAAACCCTACAAAATCATGAAGATGATATTAAAGCTTTGACCCGTTTATGTACGAATGGCACCATTTCAGTAAAGAAATCGATGAAAAATGATACTGTTACGAAACTGTTTGGTTCAAGATCAAACGGAAGAGCAATGACTATTGAAGGTATTGAGGATCCAAGAGTGAAATATACAACCAAAGGGATAGCGCACAAAGTTTATTTTTAGAACTAGGTGGGTTCTGCAATTGCTATTGTAATTCATATCGCATTTCGAATGGTGTTTTGTGGAGAACGATTTAACCTATGTGAACTGATGTTGGAACAACTAATGGAGAACTTGGACAAAACAAGGAAAAGTAAGTACTCGTATATCGCATTTCGAATGGTGTTTTGTGGAGAACGATTTAACCTATGTGAACTGATGTTGGAACAACTAATGGAGAACTTGGACAAAACAAGGAAAAGTAAGTACTCGTTTAAATATGGCTATTTGATTATTTGCCTTGCTCTTATGTACATGAATAAGCTTCCCGTAAGGGACAATTTTGTATGGGAAAAGTCTACACCTATCAGTGCACTGATTGGACAGTATGTTAAGAGTTATAGTATGGATGATAAGTCATACAGAAGAACATTTGGTGGTTAGTTTAAAGATTTCCAACCGACGATGCAAGAAAGGGAAATATATCCTCTAGATTTGGTTCAGAAGTACAAAGATTTGTTCACCTTCCTAGTAAACAGAACTAATTCTTACATTATGGCATTTGAACTGAGAGTTGCATGGATTCCTGAACTTCCATATGAAGCTTATGAAGGATTGGTTGAATCTAAGATTGCTGAGATAAGTGGGTTGGAAAGAGATCTTAATGAACCTCATTTTGGAACTGTGGAAGAAATAGAAGCAAAGCTGAAAGATGAGAGGTCTAGCAAGGGACTTGATAAGAGGATGAAGAAGATATTTAATGATTTGGGCTTACCTAGAGTTGCAAAGATCTATGGACAGAGGATGACAAGATCTTTGTCTGCATTGCCTTCGACAATGCTGAGTTCCTCCAGAATTCTTGTGAAGGCTGCATTTGGTGAGAAGAAGGCACCGAAGAAGAAAACAAAAGCACAAAGAAATCTTAACATTCAAGAAACTGCAGTTGAAGAGATTGAAAGCAGCAGTGAAGAAGAAATTGAGAAAGAAAAGTTCATTATTAGTCCTAAAACTAAGAGGACTAAGATGGAGGATATAGAAGAAGAAGACTTTGCACCTCCTGCAAAGAAGAAAAGAGGCCAAATCTCTATCGGAAAGAAGATTGAACCGAAGAAGGGGAGTCAGAAGAAAGGAGCAAAGAAAAAAAAAATAGAGGTAGACCCACATTATCAACCCCTTAATTTAGATAGCCTTGTTAATGCAATTTGTGAATACAAATCTTTGGATTATACTATGGATGCCTATGATGAATCTCTGTCGGTTGATAAAGAAACAATTGAGAAAGCAATAATTAGATACATGATCATCTTTAACCAAAAATTGAGTGATATTCAAGATGACGTTCCTAAAAGCTTATATGAAGCATTGATAGAGAGGAGAAAGAAGGCCATATCAAAAGAAAATGATATCAAGATGGTTGCTATTGACAATGTTTGTAGTCCTTTATCAGAGATTGTTAGAGGCAAAATTTAGCAAACACTTAATGCAAGATTCCGAAAGAAAGAAAGAGTAAATTTGATGATGGGCGAAGAACCTGAGAACATTAAGAGGATCATTAGGCAATCAAATGATATTGCTTTTGAATTTGCAATAGAGGTAGTGAAGTCTTTGTCTTCTTCAAAGAAGATAAACGTAGGATTAAGTATTGGTGAATCTAGTGGTAGTGCACTTGCTCCAAAGAAGGAAGTAGGAGATCAAAGAATTGACATAGGTCGACCGGAAATAGTTTCGGATTGTCAAGTACAATTTGACCAAGTTCCCATTAATGCAAAAGAACAAAAAATTGAACAGGAGTCAGTAGATGTCATAGGACAACAAAATATTGAGGTCATTGGTCTGGAGAATGTACCTAAGAATCAGAATGATGTAAATCATTTTAAAAATGATGCAATGGAAATGCCAGTAGATACTAGCCAAGTGGTGACTACAGAAGAAAAGGTTGTAATGAGTAAGATACATGATGGAACAGGAAAGACAATTGTTGAAGAAGGAAAGAAGGATGAGACTCGTTCAAAGAAAGTTCACATTAGTCTAAAGAAAGAAAAAAAGATTGAGAAAGCATGTGTGGCACAAGTTTCTAATTTCTCTGAGTTAGTCAAGTTGAAGATGGTTATTGAACCTAGTATAACATCTGAGGTACTACAGGTACCGGTAAAGCAAGGGAGATTGGATCTAGACAAGCTTTCACCTTGTCAAATGCTTCAATTGGGTGATGCTTTGCATCTAAAAGTCTGAAAGAAAAGTTTCATGCCTAGATAATTAGTTGAAGATATGCTGAAGTTTCTCCATGAGAAACTATTAGATGTTCAATTTGATGAATCCTTGAGTGATGAGGACCAATTAAGAGCTTTATTAGAAGAACTGAAGGGACAAGCTTCGAGCCTTGAAACAAAGAATAAAAGATTATAGTGGCTAACGAATAAGTGTGCAGAAACACACAATCGTCTGAAGGACAACATGGCAGTATTTGAGTTGAGTGTAGATAGCGTGATTCAAGTTTACAAGTTCTGTCATTCTTGGCCCGAGTCCACAAGCAAGATTCAAAAGGAGATTGATGCTCTTGAAGCCAAAATCTTGGAAGTGTCCAAGGCAATTGATTTGAGAAATGATGAGGATGCAAAGTGAAGAATAGAAATTGAACAACAATATAAACAACTAAATGGGCTAGTGGAGCAAAAAGGAAATGTGAAGAAAGATTTTTATAGATTAAGGGACATTGTTGACATGCATCTAGCTAGCATGGTGAAAGTTCTGAAAGATTCTCAATCATTGATTGCATTTGTATCTATCCTGACAAGCTATGATGTTGCAGAACACATTATTCTGGAGATGGAGAGTTAGATCAAAGTTTTTGATCTCTATAGAAGTCAACTGGAGTTCTGCTTGGAAAGAATTAAAGGTTATCACAAAGCCATCATTGCCCCTACCTTGCAAAATGTGTAGATGAATCTTTGGTAAGGTGTTCTCTTTTGTTGTGTACATATTTTCCTGGAGTGTGTTTGTTGGAGTGGTGTACTTAGGGGGAGCAAATTCATTGTATAGTACTTGTGTACCCTTTGTCTTTGATGTCAAAGGGGGAGAAGTTTTGGATTTGGAGAAGTTTTTGTATTTGGAAGGATATATGTTGGCATAGGTGTTCCCATCAATGACAAAGGGGGAGATTGTTGCAAATATACTATTCGGATTGTCGTTGATGTCAACTCTATGGTTCAAAAGTAGTCTAGTTGTGTAGAGAGTGCTCCGGTTGAGCATAGACAGTGTATGTATGAACTAGATGTTGTGTATGGACTCTGATGGTCAGAGTCCATCTGAATATGTTTCAGATGGCAAATAATGTTAGCATGATGTGTTTTCAGAGTATATGTGAATTCTGTTTGGTCCGATTAGTGTAGAGTTGTGTTCAGATTGATAAGTGCAGAGTTTGTGCAGTTTTTTGGATGTTGCGGAGGAATGCATTACATTCCTCATTTTGCTGGTACTCTAAGGATGTTATGGATCATTGGATCATGTTCCTAGAATGGATTGACTTCTTTTGTGGTGGTCCGGTTATTTCAGTTTTGGGTTTGGATTAAGAGTTTGTGCTGTTTTATGTTGAGAAAATGTTTTATGTGAGTGGTTGCTTATAGTATACATAGAATCCTTTTTGGAGATATTTGGAAGGTGTGTTGACTTGGTATAGGTCTCTACGTGTCTTTTTGCTTTCCGCATGAGTTGTATTAATTATTTTTGGGCCGATGGTAAATATACACATTACATCTTCTTCAAGTCGACTTCATGAAGAATATTGATGATCTGGTTTGTATGTATAGGATCGATTAGTTGGGTTATGAAAAGAGTGACATGGAGATAAGGTAGCAAGAGATATGATGCGAATGTGATGCAAGTTTGAAGTGAAACATAGGTCCGGATGTGTTGCAATGCAGATTAAGTTAGATGAGTAAACATTAGTGAACTGCTATCCACATATTGATAGATGCTATTCTCCTATGCAGTTCAATTTATTATTCCTATTATATCTGGACAAATGTTTTGTATCTTGCCCTGAAGAAGTGATCTTCAGTTGTGCAAGTTTCTCTTTTGTATCTTGCCCTAAGGTCGTGCACCTTAGCTTGCAAGTTTGGAGCAGTGAGCTCCTTGGCCTATGGCCTAAATTATTGTAAACACTTTATACACATATTGTGAGACAAATTCTCACCATGGTTTTTCCCAGTTTGGGTTTTCCATGTAAAAATCTTGGTGTTCTTGTGTGGATGCATTTGTTGTTTCAGTTATTTTCTTTCATGCACATATGCTGAATGGACTTTATGGTTTAAGTGTTTCAATTTGATCAAGTTTTAGTATATGCTGATTCACCCCACCTCTCAGCATCCGATAGTGTTCAACAGTCATATATTTTGTCTTCAATGATCCAGATAGATTTTAGCAGCAACTATCCCATTTAAAGGGAATTTTCTTCAAATCCTCATTCTTTGATTTTTCATCGAAACTTGTACCTATAATATCTCAGATTCTCAACAAAAAGTCCATCAATGCTTTTAACTCCATCATCCACTTCTATGTAAAATCAAGGAAAATTTTCTTGAATAATAATAGCTAAAATTGTGGCTCAAATAGACACTCATCTTTTGTGATAGCAGGTCTTTATTATCTAATGGAAAAGTATTTACCACTCTCTTTACTGTTTTACAAATATGCTAAAATAGTTATCAATGAGAACATTTCAATATCATTTATGATTTATGGTCTTTTGAGATGTAAGATTCTGTTTCAATTATAACGTAGCATTCCATGCATGTTAAATAGGTATTAGGAAAACTAATACATGCCTTGAGAGACATCATGCCCTAGTCTTGTGGGCTTATCTTATTACCACCCGAAACATGCCTCATATATATTCTCTTTAACGATCCACATAGATTTTAGTAGCAACTGGGAATGTTTCTCGTGCTTTGATTTTTCATTGAAACTTGTACCTATAATCTCTCAAATTCTCAACTCAAAGTTCATCAATGCATTTAACTCCATCATCCACTTGGACACAAAATCAAGGAAAATTTATTTCAATAGTAATAGTTAAAATTGTGGCTGAAATAGTTGCTCTCTTCCTTTTTAGTAAGTCTTTATTATCTAATGGAAAAATATTAAATACTCTCTTTACTGTTTTACAAATCTGCTAAATTAGTTATCAATGAGAACATTTCAATAGCATTATGGTCTTTTGAGATGTAAGATTCAGTTTCAAAAGCATTTCCTACTACTCTATCCTAAGCTATTTGATTCAAAACCTATTATGTTGAACTTCATATAGTTTGCCTTCTAGATTCTTAATATAAGTTCTCTTTCACATTGTTCTAGAAATGGTAAGTATTGTTAAATCACTCAGTTATCGGTTCTTGCCAAAAATGGTCGGGACCTGGTCCTAGTTCATGCCCGGTCCTGGTCCGAGCCTGGTTTGGCCGTTGGGCAGGACTCGGGTGGGACCCAGGTTGAACCAGGGAGGACCCTGGTGAACCCAAGCCCGTGGGTTCCCAAAAACGGGGCCCACGGGTTAGAAAACAAAGAAAAACAATTAAAAAGCAAATTTTTTAATCTTATTTTAACATTTTGAAACTTGAATCAGTTGAAACTTGAAACTTGAATATTATCTTTTTTGCAAATTATGAATATGATATTACATTTATGATTTACGATATATCAATATCAGAATATTTATTGGCATTGGCAATTATGGATTTATGATTTATGATTTATCTATTATCATTTATGTATCATTGTATGGGAAAGTTACATTGTATGTTTCATATTTGTATGTTTGAATTGTGAACATATATAATTTTGATGTTTGAAGTTTGAACATATATATGTAAAAAAAATTAAAAAAAAAATAAAAAAAAAATATATATATATATATATATATATATATATATATATATATATATATATATATATATATATATACGGACGAACCTGTACCCGTACCCAAAAAAAGTAAAAAATTGTCGAATCAAGTGGTTCATATTTGTGATTTAACTAAGTTACCGGTTCCGGTTTGGATTTAGGTTTGGATTTGGGTACGGATTCGCGGATTCGACAATTTTTTACTTTTTTTGGGTACGGGTACAGGTTCGATATATACGAACGAACCTGTATCCGTACCCAAAAAAAGTAAAAAATTGTCAAATCCGCGAATCCGTACCCAAATCCAAACCTGAATCCAAACCGGAACCGGTAACTTAGTTAAATCACAAATATGAACCACTTGATTCCTGTTTTGTAATCTATGATGTCTGCTCAGCAAAGGAAAACTGTCTTTTTAATGACTTTCTTGAGCTTGAGGATTTTGAGATCCTAGAGGCCAAATTGGATAGTCATGAGGTTGAACAACTTAGGAGAGGCTTTGAACTAGGAGGTTTGTCATTAGGTTCTACAGCTCTGTCTAGCGTAGCTCTATTTGTAGTAGCAAGAGTCATTGGCTACATTTGATTTTTTGGAACTTTATACTTAGTTTATAGGTCTACTTTGTACAAAATTTATTGTAATTGAAAGTTTGTCAAGTGTAACCATATAGTTATTATTTATGCACTCTGAAGTATGCTTTGTGCAATGCAATGTAATCAGTGATATGAATATAAACAACAAAATCCCATTTTTTATAATTCATGGGTAAAACTCTATTTTATTTTCTCTCTATATCTCTATGCATGGAAATGCTCTTGAATTTCAAAAAAAAAAAAGTGTCTTTTCGATCTACAATTTTTTACATTTTTATCAAAATCCATTTTTTCCTGTTTTTTTCAAAAAATCTTATACTTCTGATTTTCCATTTTTTTTCCCAAATGATTTTTGCTGCTATGGTTTAACTTACTTATGTAGGCTTAATAATGGTGAATGGGACAGAAAGGTGTAGGTATCTTCCACAAGAGTTACTTTCCCTAGCTAGATACTAAAGTCTCTTCTCATGTCTTGGGAGTGACTCTTCTTGGTTGATGGCATCCACCAAATGTATTCAGAAATTCCCTCTTTAGCAATTTTTTTTTACATTACAATTAGGAAATTTTCTATCTTCTCATCTTGCTCTTCATTGTTTGGTACGAAAGAGTTTTTCTTTTCCTTTGTGCTTTTACTCGCAAGATTCAAACACTAATCTTGCAATTAGAATCCCAAGATTTAACCTAAATATTGGAATATAAGATTTCATGTTTGTGATAAGTACTGAAAGGCGTAAATGCAAGATACCCTCTTTCTAAATGTAAAGGTGTCATAAATAGCCAGCTCCAGACAAGAAGGCATTATTGTAGGATTCTCAAGATTCAGTTGAACACATTTTTTTTCTTTAAACTACTTCTTGCAATCAGAATCCTAAGATTTAACCTAAATATTGGAATATAAGATTTCATGTGTTTGATAAATACTGAAGGTGTAAATGCAAGATACCCTCTTTCTAAATGTAAAGGTGCCATAAATAGCCGGTTCCATATGAGAAGACATCATTGTAGGATTCTCAAGATTCAGTTAATGAAAGTAAAACTTCAGAGAATTGATGTGCATTGTGTTACTCTTGTTTTTGCTTGTTGCTTATAGTGCTCTATTTTTCAGATAGCATCGGAGTCACCATGTGAATGTGGCTGTATATATTTTGAGATGACACTTTGCACTGCAATGGCTTTCCTAGAAAGTAACATGAAACTTGGGATTTATTGGAGGAGCTTAGGTAAGGTTCTGTGCAAACCTTTTTTTCAGTATTTCATTTTTATTGTTTAACTAGTTTTCTCTACATGATATATTTTTGCATTCTTTGGAGATGCTAATTTAAGCTTTTCATAAATTGCATCCCCATGAATATATGCTTCTGTTTGGAATTCATGCATAACTTTGTATCTTGAGTTTCACAGCTAATGTTTTCCTCAATAAATGTTTATCTGTTTGTTGCCATTTCATGTAACAGAACTTCCAGTGTAAAGTTCCACTTATGCACATGGGAAGAACAGTAAGGACAGTGATCACCCGATGTATACACATTCCTGCAATGGAAGAGGTTAAAAAAATATACGCGAGTGAAGAATTTTAATTTTTAAATGGACTTTCATTTGATAGAATTGGCAAATACTTTGAATTTTGCACTTTATTTTGAAGCATTTGATCCGATGCATGTTTGCTAAGAAAATGGAGTCATGTAAACAAGGTTCTAAAGTCAGGGAGAGTGATCGACATTAAAGGGGCTATTAGACTAAATATTTTGATGTTTTAGGCCCTTTAATAGATTTCAAGATGAAAATCATGGGATGAATGTATTGGACATTTGATGGGGAGAGGTGCAACTGATTTTGTGGTGGCATTTGCATAGGGAGAGGTTCACATGATTATGCGGTGCCCTTTCCCCACAGGGAACTTAGGGCAGTGATTGCATAGGGCTTACAAGTTACAAGTACACCATAGCTCCCAGGAAAGTTCATTACAAGAACATGGACCATGTCTTTGTCTGGTACCCATGATTTTTAGTCACTACATTCATATATAATGTAGCCTTTACTCATTCATATATAATATAGCCTTTACTTACATATCCTTATTTGGATGTTGTCCCTGATTCTAGACCTCCACATCTCCAAGTAAATATCAACTACACAGAATTGTGATGGGATACAGTTCAGGATTACACAAAATTGAAATCAATCAAGTTTGGATGTCAAGACCACTTTCAAAATGATCGTTATGATAAAATGTAAACGAAAGCGTTTTGTATGAATTTGAATGAGTTACCCAGACTTTATTTCTTAATTGGAACACTAGAACTAAAGTAAGAGTAAAGGATGACATATGACATGTTTACTTCTTAATGAAAATTAAATTTTTTAGGCCAAGCAACAAGCTCTTTTGAAACTTTTCTTTGGGGTAAATTATTTTTCGGAATTTTTTTGATGGAATAGTTATTTTTATTTTCTTCACATTCATATATAAGAGGTGCATAGTTTCCAGTTTTTGTTATTGTCTAGTTTATGTGTTGTGTGGAGATAAAGATTGTGAAATTCAAATAATCATATAATTGTTTTGGTTGCTTGTGTGATGTAACAATATGCGATGATGCATAAAGTAATTAATTCAATCAGAAATCCAAGAGCAGTTCGGGAGAAAAGCCAAATATAAGATTTGGACATGGAGGAAAGATTAAGTAGATGCAATAATGTTGCTCCATTCCTATTATTGAGGATAGCACTATTTCTTGCAATATACTCCTAAACTAGGCTGCATCTTACATTGTGATTTGACCTTTACAATGTATTTACTTATGTTTTCTATAAAAATCAATTATGGCTTTAGCCTTAGTTGAACATGCGTTGCATAAATGAAATTCAAGATTGAAGATTTGATTATGAACAATACAAATTTGATATAAATAGTACAAACTTAATATTAAATTACACAGCCGTATCAATGAATCTTGATCGGCCCAGGCTAATCTATTTATTTAATTCTCTTCCCTATCTTCAAGATCAAGTCAAGATTGCAGATACAAGTTATATATTCTATATTCTGTATTCTATTATAATTAATTATAATATATTAATTTGATTACATTTATTTAAATATTATAATGTTTTAATCCAAGAAAATTATTTAATAAATACATGTAAATATTGGTCATAATACCGAACCCTGGCTATGGACACATGTTTGCAAGATGATAATTTTAACCATTATTACGACCAATAAACAAACAAATCATCTAATGGGTAGACAGCAACAAACAAGTTTTGAATTTGTCCATGTCTTAATTGTTTACCAAGCTTGCCTAAACATTTTTTGTTTCATTGAATAATAAATAAATTATGGGTTGAATTGTATGAATAGTATACAAATTCATTTTGAAGGTTAGTGTGAAGATAATGGAGTGATGTTATAACATAAAAGATCCTTTCACCAGTACATTATTAACTTTTTTTTTTTCATCTTCTCTATTCTATTGCAACATCTAAAACATTTTTTATATGGTTAATATTTTTGGGCTTCACAAAAAAGCGAAGTCACTTTCCATTAACATAAAGAGGGAAAATGATTGAAATAAAGTTAATGTATATTGAGGATACGTGTAAGATTTGAGGCAAAGAACTTTTTTAGTTTCTAGAGACAATTTAGTAATTAATTGCGTTGTTCGTAAGGAGATCTGATTTGTAGAGAAGATATTACCATGGGTAGAATCTGCACTATAGGGTTAATAGTTGTGTTGTCCTTCATTCATCATAGTTTCTTCCTAAAAGATTGGTTGTCGTGAGTTCAGTTAAGTGGTTTATAATTTTACTTATTATTAAGTGCAAGATTATAAAAAAACTTGCATAGTGGAATGGAGGTTGAATTTATATTACATTGATCGATGGAGAATTGAAGTGGTTTTAATTTAGGTAGGAAATAATACTTAGTACTAGTGATTGAGAGGTATTCATTTCATGAAATTTACCCTCATGCAACTTATGTTATCCCTTATTGATTCCAATCTCAAGATTCCAAAAAATATTGACCCTAGAATGAAAGATGAATAATATTACCATAGTCTATTCTTTGAGTGATTTTAATTTTAGATAGGAAACATTATGTTGCCAAATATTGAAGATTAAGGAGTATTTATTTTTTCAAATTCACTCTTGACTACTATAAATCAACTTCTTTCTTCTCTAATTCCAATTTCAAAATAAAGTTTAAAGACTATGAAAGGCTTTTTGCTATCACATACGATGTGGGCTTGTAAGCTTTGCATCCTAATTAGAGGCACATATAGGGTAAAATGTGTGTGCAACAAATTGTGACCCTTATATTCACTTATGTACAACTCTAATGAACAATGACATCTAGGCATGCATGAGACATAGAAGAAGTAATTATAATGCCAATATGTTTTGTTCACACATTCGTGAAATGTTAGAAGACTTGTTGAATTTTGAATTATGTCATTGTATGAAAAAATGTAAATAAGCTTCAATTGATTTTTTTGATTCACAATTTTGTTGGAAACTTGAGTTGTTGTGTTGTTGTCATTGATGCCAACTTGTCTTGTGTTGTCATTAATGTCACTACGTGTTGTAGATGGTCTAGAAATGAATGTTCTGATATTGTTGTATGGTTTGGTGAAGATGTTGAAGTGTTTCTGGAAGGTTGGTGTAGTGGAAGTTTCAATATGCAAGAAACAATTTTTATGCAGGAAAGAGTATTTCATATCTCAATAGAACAATATTTTGCATTCCTTTGGTATGTGAAGATTGTGGAGTGCAGTTCTAGATATAATCTTTATGATTTGTGTATGTTGTACTATCAAGTTTATAGGTCCTTTGTTGCTTAGATGGTAGAGTTAGTTGTTGTTTCTAATAGTAGTGGTTTGTTAGAATTGGTCCAGAGAATGTTTGGTGGTTCTCTGATTTGTGGATTCAAGTGTTCCTGCTTGGAAGATATGTTCATTTGGTTTGTGCAGTGTTCCAATTCAGTTTTCTGGTGATGGTTTGATTGACAAGTGAAGTAATGATGTTCTGAGTTCAATGTTATCAACTGGTTTGGTTTCCCGTTGACTATGGTGGTGTATCCTATCTGGATCATGCCCTTTTGGTCTGAATATGTTTTGGTGGATGAGTTTGAAAGTTGATATGGGTCTCACTGTGGCATGTGTAGATCAACATTGTTTTTTGTGCATTGGAAGATGTTTTTCGGTCAACTAGTTAGTGTGCTACATTGCTTGTCTACACATTTCGTTTGTTGCCGATCTTCGAGGATGTGTTAGCGTGTGGTTCATTGGAATCGTTTGGAAAAGATGTGTTGGATATGTTTGGGTCCCCTCTATCTACTGCAGTGGACTGCAATTGGTATTTTAAGTCTGAGTGGTCAAATATATATAATATTGTTTATTCTATTTGTGGCCGATCTAGTTAAGGGTTTTAATGAACTATATTGTATATATAGGAGTGGGGATATATGAGTTGAGTATGGGATATATGTGAATTGATGTGAAGTGGATTTGAATGATTCGCAAGTAGATTTGGTATAAAAGAAGTGCGAAAGATAGTTGTGGAGACCTTTGAGACAATGTTTGATGTCAAATGTGTTTGCCATGATATTGGTCGCTTGACACAGTGGTTCAAAGACAATTTCATGTATAGGAGATCTTCATTTCACTTCATTGATCCTCTACACTTGTTGAAAGGTGTGTTTCTTTTGACAGCCAGTGCTTTCATTTGTATCTTGCCCTAAGATAGTGAGTCTCAGTACTGCAAGTCTTGTTGTATCTTTCCCTAAGGTTGTGCACCTTATTGACCTCTGACCTAAATATTGTAATCAATTATTCATATTGTGAGTGTTATTCTCACCGTGGTTTTTTCTTGTTTAAGGTTTTCCACGTGAATTTGGTGTTCATGTGTATGTTGTGCTTTGTGCTTTCATGTTTCATAATTATAGTAATAAGTTAAGTGTGATTTGAAGTTTAATGGATCGAAAGTGAAGTGTTTTGAGGTTCGGAATGATTCACCCCCCCCGTCTCTCAATCCAAATGCAATTCTATTTGGCAATGATAACCCTAATATTTAGACAGATTTTGACTTGTTTTTTTATAGGTGTTCAAATGGACGTATTGAGAAGACACGTTTTAATGTAAAACATTGTGTAGTATTTAAAGGATTGTCTTTGTTCCCCAAATTGTTCTTACAAACATCCAAAGAAGGAAGAACATTGGATGATGCCTCTAAAGAAATTTTAAGATATTTAATAATGATGAACTCCTTAACAACAAAGGATAATGAAATTGTAGAAAATGAATTATGCTTTGACCATCAATTTGAATCTAATGCAAAGTTATTCTTAGGTATTAACTAATGTTTTAATGTACACAACTAACATTTTAAAGATAATTTCATCTACAACTTGCATTTGCATATGTTAGAAAATTAGAAATCTATAATTTGAACAAGTAATCACAGACAAGAAGCTTTTACAAATATATAGGAAAGTATTCTATGGTCCCAAAACTATTAAACAATACCAAAAATAACTTAGATGACCTCGATCAACAATACTTAAAATAAATTCGATCCTATCGTGAGATTTTTATTTTTCTTGCCATACAATGGTATTCTTGAAAGTAGAGGTCCTTCAAGCACTAATCAATCAAGCACATGCTTATTGCCAAGTCTTACTTGTAATAACCCACTTAACTTAATCCAAAAACTCAATTTTTTTTTTATATATATAAAAATATTGATTTCTTATTCTTACTTATTCTTAATAATGTTTGATTCAATCACATACTTAGGTGCATCTATCCAAATGAGATAGGCATCCATCCAAGCGGGGTGGGCATCTAACCATACGGTTAGGCATCTATCCATACGGGACTAGGCATCTAACCATAAGGGTTAGGCATTTGTCCATACAGGACAAGAGGTTTCATCTATCCAATCCGAGATAGGCATCTATTCATAAGAATAGGATATGCTCTGGCCAGAGACTTTAGACTCATCGGGACCATCTGGGTCTTGAGCCACTCTCTAAAGACTACACTCCCCTACTAGGAGTGCACCGAGGTCGCCATCCTTAGGAGTATAAAAATAATTACATAAACAAGCTTGAGTTCTGCCTCGGAATTCGGCCTAAAGCTTCGGGAAGTCAAGTGAATCCATACGAGATTCCTTCTGAGTATGCATTGAATTAATTTTAACCTTTCAATTATTATTTGCACCATTTGATTAAAAGACCAAGGAGATTCAAGAACCAACTACTCACCCATAACCAAATCCTAATCTCCATCCCCGAACGCCTGAGTACAAAGGACAACTTCGTCCCTAGACTGCCTACATACCCATTTCGGCACGAAATCAAGGCGTAAAGTATGTAGTTCTGGTTTTTAACTATGGTTTAATGTAAATTGTTTGGTGGGTACGCAACCCTTTCTAGGGTCAATGTCTCAAATAGTTTCTCTGCGTTTGCTACCCACGATGGTAGCTCTATAGCAAAAAGGCTCAAGATGGCCTTTTGCTTGTGGCTTAAAACAACTAAGTCCCATTTCCTATTAAATACGTCACCCTTAATCCATTATCATTCATTGGAATCATCAAGATAAAATAAATTTTCAAATTCATAACACACAACCAAACCCTATTGGGGTTTTCTAAGGTTTAACTGAGCGGATGTAAATTCATTTATTTATCTTTTTTATCGATCCAAGGGGGATTACCCATCCCTTGGATTTTAACTTCCAAATGACCCTTATTTCTCCCCGGGGATTTAGAGGGATGATGCCACATATGCCGTTATTGCAGCTTTATTAGGCGTTAAGTGCAGTAATTCAACACGGTGACAATACTCGTAAGTGTGACCTAGAGGCACCATAGATACCAAACACCGCTAATTTTTGGTTTCAACTCCTCTTGTTTAGTTATTTAACTAGGAATTTAACTTTGAATTCATGAATCTTAAATGAAGCAATATACCAATACAATTATGAAAACGAAACTATTATATACAAGGAATTATCGCTTGAATTTAAAAACCAAAGTATAAATTTTACGTAATTGAAAGGAACATAAATAAATCGACTACTTGGGAATAGTATTTTCTTCGAAGGAAAATTATGATAATAATTAAAAATTCAAAAACTTGAACTAAATACATGAAATTACTAATTGCTTGAAAACCATGATACTTTCAAAGATAACTTATGAAAATGATTTGAATTACTTGCAAGATATAATTGCTTTGGACAAACCATTACACAATAAATATGAATCCTAGTACTGATTTGCTTGAAAGAAAATTAAATGATTGAATAGCAAGACTTTGGAAATGAATTTTAACACCTACTTGTTTGAAGTGAAAAGTATTTAATAATAAGCCCAACTAATTCTTCCATATGAAGTAACATAAATTTCATCTACAAATGATAACACTATTTTAAATGTGAATCCTAATACTTGAAAGGTACTAAATTGCTTGAAATAAAATTTAAATTATCAAATAATTATACTTTAGAAATGAATTTAATTCTCACTTGTTGAAGGGAAAAGAAAAACAACTATTCAACAATAAGCTTCAAATTAACCACATTATTCTTAATTACTAATTGTTTTGAAAAAGAGATTAGAAAAGAGTCTAAACACTTGCTAGTTAACCAAGTAAATCATACTAAGTCTCCTAATAAACAATTCTAATCAATAAACTTCTAGTTGTTTTTGAACTAATATCTTTGCAAGATTATAAAGTGATAACTAATTACTCCTTCCACTTGAAGTAATGTTAACTTTATCGTTGGATACATTCTACAAACAATAACTTTATCAATTTCAAATACTTCGAAGAGAGCTAATGTTTGTTCCTTAAATTACCCTCAATTAGAATTGTTATTTAATTTTCTAAGTGATCACAAAATAGGTTTCTTGAAACTCATTTGCTAAAACAATTTTGGTTTTGAGTAAACTCTCTTTGCATCCTAATTAATACTATTACCATATGAATATTTAACTATGCAATTTACTTCTAAATTTAACTTTAATTAAATTTATCCTTACTAATTACTTGTATTATTAAGTGTAACTTTTCCCTTTTTACTAGTCTTATGTTTCTTTTTAGCTAGAAGGTAAATATTTTTAACTATTAAAAGAATTGACTATTCTCAATACCTTGTATACTCATATCTTGGAATCTAATAAGGAAACAAATCAAATAATCAACTTTCCGAATTGAGGCAAATATTTGTCTAACATTAACTCATATTGCTTGAAATACCTAAAAGGGTTACTATGAATCTAAACACTTTTACTTGCTAGGTAAATTCCTTTAACCTTTGATACTTGTACTGATTGAAATATACAAAAGGTAGTTTTGAAATCCATTAATTAAATAACTTAAATATTTGAAATGTATTGAATGTCTTGAGGGAACCTACTTACTATTAGGATTTATTTATTTGATGAAAAGATCCAAAACTATAGAATAAGTGTATCATTGGTGCAATAACATTTTCCTTTACTTTGTTTTTCCTAAGTCAAACTAATTTGTTTAATAAGGAGATTTAATTATTATATCTACATCCTAAGAAGGATTAATTCAAGATGATAGATCTCTTAATGCTCTATTATCTATTAAAATTCTCAAGTGTTAATTGACCCTTTTGCCTTATGTGCAATATTTATCTTTTCAAAACCCAAGGGACTCTTTTCCCATCATTGAGGAGATACTAACTCTTTAGAATTAAAAAAAAAAGTTCAAATTTGCAACTTAATTTCCATATTAAAAATCCAATAAGGTATCCATTAATATGAGTTAGACCATTTTTGCTTAAATTTTCCTTTAATATTTTAATAATCTAATTCCTAAAACTAGAGATGATATTTTAAATACATTTCCATTAATTTTAATAAGGTTAGATTATAAATAGGTCTCATTAATCCTTTTTAAATAGATCTCAATAAATAAAACCATTTTTCATTAATAGACCTCAATAAATATATCTATTTTTCACTAAACTCGATTAATTTTCAACTATTAACATTTATAATTATAAACTAATCCTAAATGATTTTTTTAATCACCAAGTGCATAATTAAATTTTAAAGAACTATAAGCTTATTAATTTTAATCATTCAACATAACTTTCAATATTATAAAACATCTTTAATTTTAAATTAAAATAAAAAAATAAAAAATAAATTTGAACTAATACAAATAAATTTCAATTACTTAAACAACTTAGAATATAAATAAATTTTTCAATTATTTGAATAACATATAAAATTTAATTACAAACTCTAAAGTATAATTCAATTATAATAAAACAATTCTTAACTATATATATATATATATAAAATTAGCAATTAACTCAAAATCTTTTTAATAATATAATAAATTATATTTATTTAATCTTAAAAAAATAAACTAATTTTTTTTTTTTAAAAAGTAAACTTAAATCTACAAACAAATTTAGAATATATATATATATATATATATATATATATATATATATATATATATATATATATATATTTGTGTGTGTGTGTGTGTGAAGGGAAATTTACTAATTTATTATTCAAGGCAAGATTTACTACTTTTTTTTTTTTTTAAAATTTAATTTAATTTTAAATTCCATACATGCACAGGGAATAATTTTATTTTATTCCAAAATCCACAAAGATGAATATGTTTCTAAAAAGCACAGAGATGAATATTTTCCTAAAATCCACGGACATGAATGTTTTCCTAACATTCACAGAAGAAGATTTTTTTTTCTTTTTTTTGGATAGAAAAGCAATTTGTAACATGTATTTGATTAAATTCATCAACAAAAACTAAAAAAGATTTCCCTGCAAAAATCTAAAATGGATAAAAGAGATTTCTTTAAAAATAAATAAATAAAAATATAAAATTTCTTATGTGCAAAATTATGAAAGAGACGAGAAGAAGATTTTCTTTGAAAAGAAAAAGCAAGCAATGAATATGCAAGAGGGGAACTTGGATTTGAATGAACAACCTTGTTGACCTCCTTCAATTCCTCCTTGAATATTGGTAATGATCTTCTCCAAATCTTGAAACACATCTACAAAATTTCTCCTACAACTAACATGATATTGAAAATAAATTCATAAGAATTTCAAAACTACTTTATCATCCAAAAACAATGAACTCCCCTTTTTCGAAATCTAGAACTCAATATATAGAAAAGAGAGTCATTTTGCCACTACAAAAGAAATTAATTGATCTCCATATTCTTTTCCCAAAATAATTTCATGCAAAATGATTAATTGTCATAGTGGGGGTTACATGCAAAAAAATTGAATTTGAAATTCTCTTCTAGAACCTTCTCATTTCCTCCTACAACATGTGCTAAATAGCATATTGAGAAAATAAACAATTTCTAAATTAATTTCATGCAAAAATGATTGTTGTCATAGTGGGGGTTACATTTGACCATGCATTCAAAATTCAAATTTGAATTCTCCTCCATTTTATCAAAATGCATTTTGTAACTCTTTTGGCATAAAAATACCATGAATAGAATTATTCTTGTCATAGAATAATTTTGTAACTCCCATGTCATATATTTGCTAAATATAATATTTATTCCTTAATATTTTGAATTTAAAATTTATTTTCTAGAATCTTCTTATTTCTCCTACACCATGTTCTCAATTAGGATATTGAGCAATTTTCAAATAAATTATGACCTTATGTGTGTGTCACCACTTAAATTCTTTTTTATTTAAAAACTTCAACCTCATTTCAATTTATCTTTTCTTTCTAACATTACTCATAAAATTAATATAGTAGTAGTAGTAGTAGTAATGGTACTTGGTTTTTGCACTCCTGATGCTCGTTTGCTTAGCTTCTTCTCTAACAATTTTGTATCTACTTCACATATTTTGGGGGGTTGGGTACTATCTTTGCAACTAGCTTTGTTGGCCTTTATGGTTTTTTGTGATGAATTGGGGTTGGTTTGGGTTTTTCACTTCTCTACTTCAAATGTAATCCGTTGTATTATCTTCCACTGAGAATTTTTATGAGCAAGACCGAAGGTTTTCTTTGCCTGGTTCTTTCCTACTAGTGCTCTTTGAACTAGGTTTGTATAAAAAAATATAATTAATAAAGTTAGCAGTCTTCCACTTTTATTGAAAAAAATAAAGTAATAGCAAGTCATATCAATGTCCAAAAAGAGGGTTATGCCATTAGCTTGATGAGTTCTTCAAAACCGTTGGTCCCTAGTAAGTCCTTCTAAACAAGAATTTCTATGTTGCCAAGATAATTATGGACATGTAAAAATCATATAAAGATATGATAATCTTGTAGCACATAATACTCAATTTGTATATAGTAGTTGTCAAGAAAAAGAACATTGCATTCCTAGGAGATTGACTAGAAGGTTTTAACATAATTGCTCTAGGAATAACTTTATTGTGGTAGGTAGTTGTGGAGTTATTGGACATAATCACCAAATTGATTTCTTTTTCTTTCTTTTTCTTTAAGATCAAAAGGAGTTCCCTCCAATTAATAATATACATAATTCATATTGTGGAGTGGAAGGCTTAAGACCTATATGTGCATTTAGGGTTTTAAGAATTGCAACATTGAAAACTCAATTCGAAACCTAACTATTAATTGATAAAAAAATATTAGATGCTAGAATTGATATTTCTAACCTCACTTTTGCAACAAAGTCGCCTTAGTGCCTACAACAAATCCTCCAATGTAGTAGTTATTTGTGATTGTTAACATCAAGCATAGATATTGCCAATTCTTTTGGACAATATTGTGCTATGGATAAGGTCACCAAATTCATGAAGTGCTTGTTGTTTGCTATATTTTGAATTTATGTGGAGAAAAATCAGGTGCTCTGTACTCAATTTACCATAGCCTCTAAATTTGGTGAGTGAGTGCAATAGATTAACTATGAGGTCTTTGATTATTTATCGTTCTTGTGGTAAAGTGGGCTATGCCTCCACTACTTGCTTGAAAAATAAGAAACAACACTTTGTTTGGAAAATGAAGGATCGAATTCTTGTTTTTAAGGAGTCTTCCTTTCCTTTTGTTCTGGAGGTTCATAAAGTATACATAAAAGAGAAATCCCCTATGGACTGTTCAATGAAAGATATTGCTTCAGAGTTGGTGAAAGGTTTTGCTAGTGATTTTATGATTCCTCTTTTTCTCACGAAATTTAGATCTGGGGAGGACCCTAGTTATATATTAAACCAAAGCTCCTTGGAACATTTTTTTAACCATCTTGACTTTGGGTGGGTTTCCACCCTCTCTTTGGGTTGGGTTGTTGTTAGATTTTGTTTTTCCTTTTTCTATTAACTTTGTTTTTGTTTTGTATTTGTCGTTTGGTATTCTGTTGGGCATAATACTTACTCTTTTTCTCTATACAAGGAATCAGGGCCATTCCAAAATCCTTGTTTACCTAATAAAAAACATCAAGCATACAAAAAAACTTAGATCAAGGCTCCCTACTTAATACCCACAATATGGCTAGATATTTAATGTTTATTTAGAGCACAAGTGAATGTATACATGGTGCATTATAATCTGTGGATTTCTTAGATGAGAGTGTCACCATTATCCTTGAAACAACAAAGAAAATAATAGTAATATCCAATGCTACTAAAAATTAAATAATATTTTATTATATTACAAGTAGCAATTTGCACTAACAAAGTGAACTATGCTTTTATTGGGAGAAAATTGCGAAAGATTGAATTGTATCTTCAACATAAGAAAATTAGTAGATCTAGGTAGTCATATAAAACATTTGAGGGAGGTGGATTTAATTTTTTTGCACGTATATAAAAAATGAGTTGAAATTGGTTATGGTGGAAAATATTGGAGGAACCAACATGCCAAGACATGTTGAACAAGTCCATGGATGAAAGACATTAAAACAAGTCCATTAGAATAAGGGAAAATGCCATTGATTTGGCATTGTGGGTGTATGGAACATACCATCAGTCTACCAATGTGCTCTGTTTTGAATTGTTGAGTCCCATTAATAATTAGATGGTATATAGATGCTCTTGCACACCAAGCTTTGTTGGTGTTCGATATTTGGAAGGCTTTGGATGCACACACGGTACTACACATAGAATTGATTTCATTAGTATTTGTAAAAAAATAAATTAAAATTTAATAAAAAATAGATCATTAAAATTTAATTTTAAAATATTTTAAAATTATCGAAAATATTATAAATATTATTGATATAACTTAGAACATTACTAATACATGTTAGTGTAAATAGTGTCTTTGCATATCTAGTTAGGATATCACCTTTCTAATATTGAGCTATTGACTTAAGTTTACTTGAGATTTTTTATTCTTTTGTCTCACCTCATATGGTTGAGGCATGTGTTCTCATCATTTGAGATACCTATTGCATGCATACTTGCCTCTTGTTCATCCATTTTCAAGTGAAAGCAAGTGTTTCACCTTTGAAAGTGTAGTCATAGTTCTTAAATTCCTATCTTCACACCTTCTTATGCCTATATATCCAAGACTTTCATGCATATTTTATACACTCTTCATTTGTATATGATAGACATAATGTTATGCACTATTTTGTTCAGTAATGAAAGATTGTTTCGTGCTTTCAATTTTTGGCAATCTCCAACACGGTATCAGAAGGCGACAGTGTCTATGCAGCCATTAGGATGCACCATGACATCCATTAGCCTCTAACACCATAATTTTAGTTCACTATCTTTGATGGACTTAACTCTAGGTTCAACACATGTTCAAACTCCAATTTAGCACGAGTTCACCATCCCATCACTGCCTAGGTATAAAATTGTAGTTTAACTCTACAAACAATAGTAAACTTAGTGAACAACAGTTGATAGCAGTTACACTGAGCAAAAATCAGAAAGAAAGATATTTTTGGATCAAACCATTTCTTATTTTTGGTTGTTTTCATTTTAATCATTTCCATGCAACTTCCATAACTCAAACCTATAATCCAAACCAAATTCAAAACCGTTCTCTTGCTACAAAAGTTATGCACATGCTCGTAAATGTTGAGAATGGGTGTCTCAAACTTACTGGTTGGAATCTTGAACAAATGACACTTGGTCTCTAAAATGAGCAGTTCAGTATGAATAAATTTTGTGTTATTGATCATCTTCAAAGAGAACTAAATAACCTTCGTGTTATTGATACAATAGTTGATAAACTTTGCTCATGTACTTGTTTAGAGAAGTAGTGATTTGGTATAGCATATGATTTCAGTAAGATCGTCTAAAGGAAGTAACTAAAGTCTCATTTTGTGGCGATAACGACTATATCGGTGTTTTGGTTTCGTTGCAGTTTTGATTTGTTCAGTATCACGCAAAAGTGTTTTCGGTCGAACTTGAGTTTTTGGTAGCCGAAGTCACCTTTATGACAAAGTGTGATCGATTGATAAGAGACTTGTGAGGGGCCCACTATCGGAGATTAGAGATCGGGTGGAACAAAGCATGGTGATAATGAGAACTAGTGAATTACACTTCCATCGTGTGGTGATATGCCGATATACTATGAGATAGTCTTGGTGGGGACCACGACTAACTCATGGTGTCATGCTAAGTTGGAAGCCGATGATTGGTCCAAATGGGAACATTAGCAGATAGTCTTAAGGATTCTGTGGGGACCACCATGGAATCATTTTGACTTGCCGAGTTATCTGCTGACAATTGGTGGAAACTGGAACGACTCAAAGGAAGCAATGGCGACAACATGTGTGTTATTGACATTTTGAGAAGTTTGACAGTTGGAAGATGTAGTAACTGAAACGAACTGTTTTTCAACAAAGCCATTTAAACGTTTGAAAAAAAGTTGTTGTTGATTGGATAATATGAGGATGATTTCTATCATTGTGCAAAGAGGATTGAAGTAATTGATTGTTAATTCTATAAAAGTTGAATTGAAAAGCCGATTAAGATTGCAATCTTTTGTACTGCTGCCTGAACAGATTCTAGATCAAATCTTGAAAATCTGTAAACTTGTATGTAAATAGTTTTACTATAATACAAGAGATTTCTTTGGTGTGTGGGTTTTTTCACTCGAAAGGGTTTTCCCATGTGAATTCTGGTGTACTAAGTTGTAATTCATATTGAAACACACATCTTCTTTACTTCTCTAAGAAATTAGCATTAGGAAGGCGTTTTCTACACTTTGCTTTCCTTACAAGTGGTATCAAAGCCTAGCAAGTTGTGTTATCCTTGTGGGTAGGATGAGTTTTTGTGTTAATTCTATAGTGGGAGTTTTGTAGAGGTTTGTTTGAAATTGCAGACTGAGATGGCGAACACATCAGGAAGAGTGGACATTGAGAAATTCAATGGCATCAACTACGAGTTATGGAAACTCAAGATGGATGACCTATTGGTTTATAGAGACCTCTGGGTTGCGCTGTTTGGATCAAAACCATCAGGCATTAAACAAGAAGATTGGGATCTCGCAGATAAGAAGGCCAAAGGGCTGATTAGATTATGCCTTGCGGATTATGTTCTCTTGAATGTTTATGAGGAGAAGACAATAGCTTCTTTGTGGAAGAAACTTGGTGATATTTATCAAGGAAAGTCCTTGGTAAATAAGTTGTTCATGAGGAAGAAGTTATACTCCTTGAAGATGAGTGAAGGAACATATGTGGCAGATCATTTAAATGTTTTCAACACGATCGTTGCACAGTTAAATTCTATGGGAGATAAGATTGAGGATGAGGACTGGTGTATGCTTCTGGCGTGTTCCTTATCAGACACATGGGACCATCTGGTGATGGCTATTGGGAGTAAAACAACCACTTTCAAAATAGAAGATGCAGTTTCTTCACTTCTCTCAGAAGAGGCACAAAGAAAGTCTTTTGAAATGGCCAAGGAGGCCCTTGTTGTTCGAGGCAGATCAAAAGAGAAAGGCAAACAAAAGGACAAGAAGTCCAAATCCAAATCAAAGGAGTGATCAAGGTCTCATGGGAAGAAGTCCAAGGTGAAATGTTGGAAATGTGGGCAGACTAGCCATATCTGAAAGGATTGTAATGAGGAGAAAAAGAAGAAGAAGAAGAACTCTTTTGATATAGAATCTTCTCATAGAGATGTAGATGCCTTCATTGTTGCCTTGGTAGCACAGACAACTAACAAAATCTGGTTCATCGATTCTGGTGCACTTTCCACATGACATCTCATAAAGAATGGTTTTCCAAGTATGAAGAGTATGATGGTGGAAAGGTTTACCTGGCTAGTGATTCATCTCTTGAAATTGTTGGTCGAGGAAGAACCATAATTCAGTTTTATGATGGAAGAACGAAGGGAATTGATGGCGTAACGCACATACCAGGTGTGGCTTGTAATCTACTTTATGTTAGTAAGATGAATGATGCTAGTGTACAAGTATTATTCTTAGGTGGTGGCTATAAAATGACTAGAGGCTCTATAGTGCTGGATAGTGTGCAAGGATCGATACTCTATTCAAGTTGGACGCATAGTCTGTTCAATGTAATAGTGTCTCTAGAAAGTCAGACAAGGCTGCTTGGAAGAATAACGTTGCAAGTTCAATGGAGGTTAAACTTCTTGTTGAGAAAACCATGCTTTGGCATCATAGACTCAGTCACATAGGAGAGAAGGTCTTAAAAGATCTGAAAAACAAAAACCTGGTAGCTTGGGGCTTGATGATTGTAACTTTAAATTTGAATTTTGTGAACACTATATATACGAAAAGAAACACTGTGTTTCATTTTATTCTAGACCTCATAAATCTTCTGGTTTGTTGGATTATATTCACTTTGATGTATTTGGTCTAGTTAATGTTCCTTCATTGTCAAATTCTAGATATAAATTTTTTATTTTATAGATGATTATTCGAGAAGGGTGTTTGTGTATTTTTTGAAAAAACAAATCAAAAGTGTTTAGTCAGTTTAAGGAGTTTAAAACCTTCGTTGAAAATCAATCTGGTAGGAAAATTAAATGTCTAAGGACTAATAATGGCAGTGAGTTCCGCTCTGAAGAATTTGATAAAATTTGCAAAGACCATGGAATTAAAAGGCATAAGACCACACCTTACACTCCACAACAAAATGGAGTTGTTGAAAGGTTGAATAGAATGTTGATGGAAAAGGCGAGAAGCATGTTGAGTAGTGCTGGTTTGGAGCAAAAGTTATGGGCTGAGGCTATGTCTACAACATGTTATTTATAAAATAGATCTCCCACTTCAGCGTTGGTGGATAAAGCACCCATGGAAGCATGGTCTAGTAAGAATCCCTCTCAGAGACATATTTGTTGCTTTGGTTGTGAGGCATATGTGTATGTGCCTAATGTAAATAGATCTACGTTGGATACCAAGGTTTCTAAGTGTATATTTATTGGCTACGGTCTGGGAGTGAAAGGATACAAGCTTTGGAATCCTGTAACTGAGAAGTTATTGTACAATAGAAGTGATATCTTCCGTGAGATGAAGGCCACCTCAATTAATATTCAACCTGAAAATATAGAGAAAGAGGAAGCAGAAGTTGAAATTCCTCTAACTCCAGAAAAGGAGGAACTTTGAACTCTATGTGTACCTAAAAGTGAGGAGAGATCAAGCAGTTCTGATAGTTCTGGTCAAGAAGAAGAACAAGAACCTCCATCTCAACCATTGAGGAGGTCTACACAAGAGAGAAGACAACCTGATAGGTATGGTTTCACATTGTTGGATACAAACTGTGCCTATGCTTTGGTTACTAACATTGATAAGCCTAGGACTGTGAAAGAGGCAATACAAATGATTGATTTAGATTCTTGGTTGGAGGCCATGAACAAAGAAATGGCTTCACTAAAGAAGAATGAAACCTGAGATCTAGTGCCCTTGCCTAAAGGTAGAAGACTTGTTGGCTGCAAATGGGTATTTAAGAATAAAATTGGCCTGGATGGCAATCTGGAAAATTATAAAGCTATATTGGTTGCGAAGGACTATTCCCAAGTCGAGGGAATTGATTATGGAGAAATATTTTCTCCTATAGAAAAGCTGACATCTATCAGATTTCTTTTGTCACTTGCAGCAGCATATGACTTTGAGATTGAGCAAATGGATGTGAAGATAGTGTTCCTTCATGGTGACTTGGAGGAAGAGATTTATATGTCCTAGCCAGAGAATTTTAAAAGGTAAAGAATATTTGGTTTGTAAGTTGAAAAAGTCAGTCTATGGTTTGAAACAGTCACCTAGAATGTGGTACCAAAAGTTTGGCACCTTTGTGTTACCTCTGGGATTTGTAAGGTCAAAGTTTGATCATTGTGTGTATTACAAGACTGAGAATTATCGTTTACTTATCATTGCTTTGTATGTGGATGATATGTTGTATATTGGGAATGATAAGGGTATGATTTCTGACTTAAAATCTCATTTGTCAACACGGTTTGAAATGAAAGATTTAGGTGCAACTAGGTATATTATGTGGATGGAAATCAATAGGGATAGAAAGAATATAAAGCTTTGTCTTAGTCAGAGCAAGTCCATTAGTATTGTCCTGGAAAGATTTAACATGTCAGATTGCAAGTAGTTAGTTGTTCCAGTGTTGTAGGGAACAAAGCTTTTTGTTCAAGATTGTCCAAAATATTATACTGAGAAGGAGGACATGGCCAAGGTGCCTTATGCAAGTGTAGTTGGCAACCTAATGCATGCAATGGTCTGTACCAGAAAAATCATTGCCCAAGCAGTGGGAGTATTAAGTTGATTTATGGAAAATCTAGGAAGATCGCGTTGGGATTCTATGAAGAGAGTGTTTAGACACCTAAAAGGTACCTCTCAGTATGCTCTGTGTTATCATTGAAATTTGGTTGGATCACAAAGGACTGTAGGAATTCAGGGATATGTGGATTTTAATTGGGTGGGGGACATTAACAACAAAAGATTGACTAGTGGATATGTATTCACGTTGAATGGTGGTGCAATTAGTTGGATGGGCAAGCGACAAGTTGTAGTCGCTTTATCTACTACAGAGGCAGAGTACATGGAAGCAACTCGTGCATGTCAAGAGGTTGTTTAGATTAAGCGTTTGTATTTTGATGTTGGGTTTAACGCAGGACAAATTTCTATTTGTTACGATAGTCAGAGTAACATTTTTTTGGCAAAAAATTCCACTTTCCATGTCGGGACGAAACATGTTGATATACAATATCATTTTGTTTGTGACATGGTGGAAGATTGAAAGGTTAATCTAGAAAAGGTGGATACTCTGAAGAATGTTGCAGATGCATTGACAAAGCCTATGAACATAACAAAATTCAAATGGTTCACTTGTTGTGTTCACATATCATATCCACACCAAATGCATTAACCAAGTTGATCTTATATATCCACACTAGCAAATTTGATCTCCCACAAGTTGACTTCACAAATATCAAAATATGAAATGTGTAGCTTCAAGTTAGCTCAAATCTACACAAAACAATATTCTGGATCCAAAACATATTATCACACACTTCCCATAAGATGGCTCAATTACCTCAAACTTACCAACAACCACCAGAATCACCTCAATGAAATTGGTCCACACATTACACATTCAATAATGAAGATAACCATGTTTTACTGCACTATCGGATACCAGACCTACTAACACGCTAAAGAATCAACACTGAAGGATAATATTGAATGATAATATGCTTCTCATACTTAATCAACTTAACTCAGATTACAGGGACCAAAAACACATCACCGGAAATGAGAACTGTTCACCAAAACTGTACACAAGTATCACTAACAAACTTGCACCAAAACTTCATACCAGATATCCCAAACTCCATACCGGATAAGATCAATAGGCTGAGTTGCCATGAATGACAACTCCTAAGAAATATCATGCATCAGCCATCACCAATCTTCATCGAAGCATCACCAGATTAGTGTCTTATTCCAACAATCTCCCTCTTTGGCATTGATGGCAACACTGTGAAAAATGCTCCAAGACCTGCAAACAATCTGACAATCTGAAATTCGTATACTCACTTGACTGCAACTGACTCCCCCTAAGAATAAGCATCATTTTTCACTGCACTCTCCCAATTCTCACCCCCTTTGACATCAATAGAAAAGGGTAGGGATTCGTCAAAAATTATGTACAAATGAATAAAATAATTTACATGAATTTAAAAATATCTACATAAGTGTCCTTCAAGGATTTCAAGTAGTCCTTCCTTCCTCTCAAGAAACAATCTAAAACATTTATCAGAGCACTGAACATGTATGCATACACTTCAACATTTTTGAGATTAGATGGCACCTATTTACCTAAGACACCGACTACATCCTGCTGGGCTCCAAGTAGGGTGTCCATCTGGGGAGTAACCATAATTCTCATTTCTCCCACTCTGCTCAACATTTTCTCTTTTTCTTTATTCAATCCCTTTATTTTGTCACTAAAATCAATAATTTGAGCTTCAAGGGAAATAGGAAAAACTGAATGAGGGGCAAATGAATGACTAATACTCGCAAGCTTCCCTTCAAAATCTCTTATTTTCTTATCAATATCTGTAGTAAACTTGGGCAAAAATAGAAATGATTTTAAAAAAAATCCACCTTCACCTAATGCATCCTCTACACTCTTCACCGCGGTCTTCAAAACTTCTCTATCCTGGCTTCAATTGTCTTCAAATATGTTTGAAGCCTCATCTAATTGAATTTATTGAAAACCTTTATATCTATCGCTTTCTCTAATGATACAAAATCATATTCTACTTTATTCAACATATCCTTAAGCTTACCAGAGGGTGACTCATTTGAAATCTTCTTAAGGTTAGGCAAAACATTTTACAAAATTGCAGTAGCCAAAGCTATCACTTCTTTCTCTTCCAAGGCGTACTTGAGTAAGTCCTCACTGGCTTTGATACGCACAAGAGTGGCCAACTTTAATGCTTGAAGATGGGATAAGGTGCTTAGATCTACTAGACCATGAGAAAGATAATCATCAACTGCAATCTACTTTCCCTTATTAGGGGTAGTAGCTTTGGTCATGGTTGTCAGAGCTTTATCTGCTTGCTCTTCACCCTTTTCCTTCACCGGTTCTATATATACATCCTCTTCTTTCTCAACAACTTTGCCATTATCTTTATTCTTCCCTACTTCACCTAACTCCTCTGATATCATTTCTGCAATTATTTCTATCTCAGGAGGATTTTGAGTAGCATCATCAGAGTTATCCACTGCTTGATCTTCAGAGGCATCAGTTGGAGCTACCTATTCAACCGAATCAATTTGTACAGTTGGCTGATCCTATGGAACTTTTGTCTGCACATGAATTTCCAGAGGAGAAGTGTCTTTGCTTGAATGTTCTTCTAGTTGGGTATCATTCTTCTTCGGAATAACTTGATAGCCATTTTGTTTCAAAAAAATTCTCAAAATACCTTCAATATCTTTCACTACTTCATCTACCCTTCCGATCATTATTTTATTCACTCTATGCTTGCTTTAGAAGTTTTCCTTTGCAAATCCCAAAATTTTAGTTATTTCTTCTCTAGTTATTTCCAGACATATCTTTACTAAAGTAAATTCTTTGAACCTTTCCTCTTCTATGCTGGCAGTGTGTCTCCGAGCATCCAAGATGTCATACAAACTCTTAGGGATCATAGAGGATAATTCTATCAAAACCTTACTGACTTTATCCACATATTCTACAATTTCCTCTTCTACTACCCGCTAGTCTTTATCCTCAAAATTTTCATAATATACAGAAACATTTTTCAAATTACCATCCTTCAAAATTTCATCAATTAACTGTTGCAAGGTCAATGGGGGCACAATTTCATATGGACTTTCAATCTTACCAGACTTGAGAGCTTCATCTACTTCACACTTCTTCTTCTTGCCTACTCTAACCTTTCTAGATGGCTTTGCTTGTGACTTAGCTTTCTTGGATGGAGCCGCATCACCGGATGTAGGCTTCCGGACTACCCTTGCATAAGTAATAGTCTTCTTAACTTGCCTTACCTCTTCATCTGACTTTGTGTCTTCTTCTACTATAGAATATTGTCTTGTAGGCTTCTCCTTCTTCCTTTTCTCTGCTCCACCAGTAGACATTGTTGGTTTAGGCTTAGGTGGAGGTACCAATTTTTGTATAATGGAGGCAAGTGTTGATTTTCTAGGCTTGGCATTGGGCTGCTTGGGAGGAGCCAGTTTATCTTGTGGCTTCACCACATCTTCCTCCTTTAGAATATTCTTCTCCCTAGCCTTTTGCATTGCTTCCCAGGTAATACCCATCTGTTCAACAAGTTCCTCAACCTCCTTTCTCACCTTCCTCTTCCTTCCAGCCTCAATGAATTTCTTATGCAGGTTAAGGTCCTTTTCCTGAAAAGTTCCAAACCTTTCTTCCTTTTGATCTACTGGTTGACTTAGTAGATGTTGTGCATATGCTTCAAGCATAATAGCATCAACCTCATACCCCATGGGCATGATCTAGGTTGTTCTCGGCTCAACAAACTCCATGTGGCATTGATCTTTATCGACCATAAAACAAATTGTCTTTTCATACTTGTCTACTATTTCCTTAGTAATTCTTTCTCTGGCTTTCATAGAGGCTTGAAAGTTCTTGAAATAGCACCATAAGGTAGATATTCTGATTGTAGCATCACCTATACCCATCAACCCTTCCTTAATTTGCATCGCCACCAGTTTGTCATAAGCCCATTGGACTTTACCAATACCAGGGATCTTATTCAAGAAGTACAGAGCTAGATTTACAATTAAAGATCCAAACTTGAAAGTATGTTTCTTGTCTTGTTATTTTCTTCAAGTTACTCAATAATTCACTCAAAAGTACAGAACAAAGATCACACCTCTTATTCTCCTTCAACATCTGATATGTAGTGAATATTGTAGTACTGGAGACTGAGTTATGCCTACTAGATTGATATACTTTATATCCCACCACCATTGAGGTGAATCTCACATCATGCTCAACTATATCACTAATTGTCATGGACTAGTTAACATATTGGGAACTGGTAACAACTACCACAGTGGTATTCTGCACTTTTCTCAGGCTAGGAATTTCACCGGTTGCACTCAAGCATGTGATTGCCTGAATGGCCTACTTAGTAATCTTATGTGGTTTGTCCAGCCAGATAAACTCATCATGAATCTTGCTAAGGATATACCGGACCCATTCCTCTTCATCAAATACCAGAAAATGAACAAACAAAGTGAATCCCTTGTCATGAAGAATATGGTATTTTGGCTTCAGATTGCCAAGACTGCTCACAATATGCTTGTTGTAGAGTGTAAGCATGTCTTCATTTTTGAGTTCTTCAATGTCACAATGAATGTGTGCCCTTCTATCTTCATTGTGAAGAATGCCGTACAAAACAGAAGAAAACACTCCTTCTGAATCATCTTCAATCGATTTGAAAGGATGTCTCTTGAAAACGGGTCTTGCCCTCTTAGAAATCTCGACAACCAGAGGAGTAGCAATTTTGGATATAGATGCCATGACGATTCTAGGGTTTTAAATGATAGCTTGCGAATGGATAAATACCTCTTTGATTCACAACCGAGCGCAAGAAATCGATGAATGATCACTTCAAGCTCGGTTTCCTGTCAAAAATCTTCACTCTTTAGCTCTGTTCTATTCTCTCATTCACATTGTGAGAAATAAACCTTCGAAATGCTCTTTTATCTTTTGAACATCTAATTTCCAGCTGAAATAAATGCTCAACCTTAAAGCTTCCGGTTACACTATTTTTTTATCATTTCTTCCACCAGATTGTTGAGCCACTACAAAATCTTTTGGATATCAACTGCATGCTTGATTTGAATCTTGTGCAACCTTCTGGAACCGGTTACATATCTCTACAAGGGGGTTTTAAGGATCTGCATGAAAAACTCCCCCTAAGGCCAAAAAGACCTAGTTACCATATGAGGTTCCATCACCAGATTCAGGTGTGGAGCCATTCTGCACATTCTAATCTTCTTTCTTTACCCACATTTTCTTATGTTGATCTTTGATTTCATCTACATTTGCTTTTCCTTTCTCATCAGATTTGTTCTTGTTCACCAGTGCATTCTTGCTTCTGTGATGTCTTGCAATATGACCTACTTTGTTACATGCATGATAGACAACATTTCTCTACATAGGCCTAAATTTCATCTGATTTGGTCTCATCCAGCATTGGTTAGATATATGTCCAAAGATCCCACATGCAAAACATCTTTTATTATGGAAATTGATCATCATTCTGTACATGTTTGAATTATGTCCAAAATTGTTGCATTTGAAACATTAACGTGTAAAGGTAGGACCATTGTTCACATTATTCATCCTACTTCTTCATTTATTTGCCATATGACCAAATTTATTGCAAGTAAAACATCTACTATTGAATTTATAAGCATTAGGTTGTCTTACCAAAGGTTTCTTGCTCTGCTGATGATTTGATTTTGTATTGCTTTGTCCAAAACTGAAGGATTTCCTTTCTCATGTCTCTGACTATCCAACATCTCATCCAATTGGGCTGAACTAGCTTTGAAATTCTCTTTGTACTCATTAGGAGTAGTAAGCTCATCTCTTAGAATTATGATCTGTCTCTCAAGTTCTTGTCCATTATTCTTTGTCTGCACCAATTCAAGATTCAACTAATCATTCTCATTTGTCAATCTGCAACATTCATCAGATTTGTCCTTCAATGATTGAGTCAAGATTTCTTCATTCTTCTTCCAGTATTCAATCTCCTTATTCATCATCATCACAATAGATTGCATCTCATTCTTCAAAACTGCATTCTCCCTGACCAACTTCTCACATTCATCAGTCTTGTCTTGTAGAATTTGATTGTCAACACTTTGTTCTTCTTTTTCCTACAACTTGTCCATCGGCTCCTTTCTCTTTTCCTGAGAAGTGTTTATTTGATCTTTCAGGGTTTCAATGAAGTCTTCAACTGCATTCAGATTTCTTTTTAAGCTACTCTTTTCCTTCATTGTTGCATCAAGATCTTCAAGTACCACAACAAGTTGTCTCTGCAAACCGGAGTCCATTGATTAAATCTTCCAAATCTTCTTCAAGTCATTAGGCTTCTTTCGAGGCACAAGGCTCTGATACCAATTGTTGGAATCAGTGAACACTAAGAGGGGGGTGAATTAGTGTTTCGATATTTATAAATTTGTTAATTTGATTCTTAATCAACTGGATGCACAAATAAGAAACTAAAATTAAGAAACACAAAGAAATCAAGCACATAACCATAACACCAATATTTTTATGTGGAAACCCGAAAAGCAAAAAACCACGATGGGATTTGAACCCATAATATTATTATACTATGGCTAGTAGTAAAATAATATCACATAAGTTGGAATGCACGTGCATTCAGGCACACTACCTAGAGGTCACAACTCAATTACAAAAGGGATACAACCCGGAGGAAGGATCACTTCCTTGCAAGCTAATAGAAAATGATTACAATGAGTAATGAATTGAATAAAAACATCTAACTATGCCAAGTAACAGTTATGGTTAGGCACAAAGTGATCCACTGCACTGTTATGATAAACTACTCTGTTATGCCTTGCTACTGATTACCGGATCAACAAAATTCAAAGTGCGCACTTGAAACTGCGCTCAATCGCTCCCAAAAATATCTCATATATCATATCCACATTAAATGCATCAACCAAGTCATCTTTATCCGCACTAGCAAATTTGATCTCCCACAAGTCAGCTTCACAAAATATCAAAATATGAAACGTGTAGCTTCAAGTCAGCTCAAATCTACACAAAATAATATTATGGATCCAAAACATATGATCACATGCTTCCCATAAGATGGATCAATTACCTCAAACTTACCAACAACCACTAGAATCACCTCAAACAATCTGGTCCACGCCTTACACATTCAATAATGAATATAGGCCTGTTTTACTGCACTATTGGATACCGGACCTACTAACATGATAAAGAATCAACACCAGAGGATAATATTGAATGATAATATGCTTCTCATACTTAATCAACTTAAATAAGGTAACAAGGACCAAAAACACATCATCGAAAATGAGAACTGTTCACCAAAATTGTACACAAAGTATCATTGACGAACTTGCACCAAAACTCCATACCAGATATCCCAAACTCAATATCTGATAAGATCAATAGGTTGAGTTGCCATCAATGACAACTACTAATAAATATCATGCATTAGACATCACCAATCTTCATGCCAGCAAACCTCTGTGTTATGCACTTGCTTGGAGAAGCAGTGATTTCGGTATAGTATCTGAGTTCGGTAAGATTGTCTGAAGGAACTAACTAAAGTCTCATTCTGTGGCAATAAAGACTATATTGATATTTTAGTTTCTTTGTAGTTTTGATTTAATCAGTATCGTGGAAAAGTGTTATCGGTCGAACTTGAGTTTTTGGTAGCCAAACTCACCTTTCTGACAAAGTGCGATTGACCAATAAGAGACTTGTGAGGGGCCCACTATCGGAGATCCAAGATTAGGTGGAACAAATCATGGTGTTAATGAGAACTAGGGAGTTACACTTCCATCAGGTGGCGATATGTCGATATTCTTTCAGATGGTCTTGGTGGGGACCTCGACTGACTCATGGTGTCATGCTAAGTTGGAAGTCGATGATTGGTCTGAATGGGAACATTAGCAAATAGTCTTAAGGATTTTGTGGGGACCATGATGGACTTGTTTTGACTTGTTGAGTTGTCTGTTGATGATAGGTGGAAACTAGAAGGACTCAGAGGAAGCGATGGCGACAACATGCATGTTATTTACATTCTGAGAAGTTCGACAGTTGGAAGATGTAGTAATTGAAATGAAATGTTTTTCAACATACATTTAAACATGTGGAAAATAGTTGCAGTTGATTGGATCATATGAGGATGATTTCTATCATTGTGCAAAGAGGATTGAAGTAATCGATTGGTAATTTTGTAAAAGCTAAATTGAAAAGCTGATTAAGATTGTAATCTTCTGTATTGTTGCTTGAACAAAGACTAGATCAAAGCTTGAAAATCTGTAAACTTGTATGTAAATATTTGTACTGTAATACAATAGATTGCTTTGGTGTGTGGGTTTTTTCACCCGTGAGGATTTTCCCATGTGAATTCTAGTGTACTACTTTGTGACTGTGTTTTTCATGTTGCTTTGTTTATCTTGTATTGTATATCTTAAGTTGTTGTAATTCAAATTGAAACACACATCTACTTTACTTCTCTAATAAATTAGCATTAGGAAGGTGTTTTCCGCACCATGATTTCCTTGCAGTAAAGAGTTCAAATATCATATGTTTGACAAAATACCTCAAAGAAATCTGGTCTTATGGGATGTTGTGATTCCAAGATATGCACAAAATGAATTTTCTAAAAGGGTCCAGGAACTTTCAAGCAAATGCATTTGGCAGATGTAAAGCTAGGCTCTGCGACCTTTGCCAACAACCTCCCTACCTATGCAAAAATGGAAGCTTTATAACAAGGTATGTTTTATGAATGACACAATAATTTTGTCAGATGTTGTAGTTGCAACTATCCTAGTAGACATGTATACAAAATATGGTAGCATAGACAGAGGATAGTAAGGCAGGTCCTCATGTAGTTGCTTAGCTTATTTTCGCTAATAGTTGTTACTCAACTTTTCAAGCAATAATTTGTGGAGTTGGTGACTCCATGGATGTAAAATTTGCTGCTTGTTTTTAAATAGTCCTCTCAAATAATATTCTAAAATAAAATTCTTAATAATTTATTTCCTCTGAATTTTAAAATTAAAGGCAAATAAAAAGGAGAGAAAAAATGGTGAAGCCATGTGTTATTTTTCTCAATAAGCAAGGGCTGCTTATATTTAACCCTTCCTTTTTTCTATAACCTATTTTCAATTATTAAGCAATAGTTGCTCCACAAAAGTAGGAAAAGATTCCAAATTTTCCTTTTTCCATAATTCAAAAATTACATAGGGACACTTTCACTATTTATTTTTAAGCAGAAAATAGACTTAAGCTGCATAGGGACATGTTTAACAAAATGCCTCCAAAATTTGTGTTCTCATGGAATGTCATGATTCCAGAATATACACAAAATGTATTAGTGGTGAGGCTTTGAAATCATTCAAACAAAATGATTAGAAATACTCCTTGCATGTGCCAATATGATAGCTTAAGAACAATGTGCAAGCATATCCATCAAATCTCCATGAAAGTGGGTTTTTTGTTATATATTATCGTTGGAAATGATCTGGTAGACATGTATGGAAAATGTGGAAGAATTTACATGGCACATAAATGTGGTCACATGGAATGCAATGTTTATGGGATACACACAAATGAATTTTGCAAGGATGCTTTGAACTTTGTTTGTGTTATATGTGCATGCAACCAAGAAGGTTTAGTGTATGTGGGTTGTACATACTTCAATCACATGAGTAACCCTTATTGCTTTACACCCACAATTTATTATTATGTGTAGATGGTTGACCTACCTACTCATGTTAGCTATCTTGAGGACACCCTAAACTTCATCATTGAGATACTACTTAAATATGTGGTGAATGTGTGGATATGTTTTCTTAGTACCAACAAATCACATATGAATATAGGCTCATGAGTATTTACAAGGACACTACTTCTTTGTTTGGATCTTAAATAGATGTGACTTTGTTCTTCTCTCAAACATCTATGCAAAAGTGGGAAGATGGTGTGAGCAAATGGTAAGGAGATGGATGGACCATAAAGAATTAAAAAGATATCTTGATGTAGTTAGATTGAAGGCCATAAAGTGATACATTCTTAAGTAAGAGACAAATCACATTCACAAACACAATAGATCTATGCAAAGTTGGAGAAATTGGCTTGGTAGATGAAAGTATCAAGGTATAACCAAATCTAAGACATTTACTTAGTGTTACGGAAAACGAAGAAAAATATTATGTCTGCCATCATAGTGAAAAGTTGATAATTAATGATTTTGGTTTCAAACATGCCTCCTAGAACAATTATTACAGGTGTTAAAAGCCTTTGAGTATGTATTCATTGTTGCACAATGAAATTTATCTCCGATATTGTTATGATTCCTACTTGCAATGATTAGTTTAGTTGATTTCATAAAGAGGGAATGAACTCATTTGCACAATTCAAGCCCAAAAGGCATATGTTTGAAAGGTAAACTTGTATAACTTATGAATTCAATCCTATATTCAATTGGAATTGTCAACTAATTTTGTTAATAATAGTGAAAACTAAAAAAAAATATAAGTTGTATACAAGATACTAGGAGACTATCTATGCATGCCTCATTATGGTACAAGTTGTTGAAATGTGGCGACTGATCAGTAAAGTACTATACACTCAGCACGTATCCTCACCGGGGTCCGGGGCCGAGCCGGGCCTTGGGCAGGGGTTCGAGGGCAGTAGCCCCCGAGAAATTTTTTTTTGCCGTTTTTAGTTGATGAAAACCGACATTGTAATAAAACCCTAAAAAGGCCGACTTTGTTTGTTGCCCTAAAAATGCATGTTATAAGCGGCTGGGATGCTTAAGGCATTGGAAGGTTGATGTACTGTTTTTGCTAGATAATAAGAAAGATTGGATGGCTGTGTATGGTGGACGTAACCCATTCTAGGTGAACCACGTTAAATCTCTGTGTTATCTGTGTCCTATTTTATTTCTTTATCTTTTGTATTTAAATCTGCATATAATTGTTAGTTCATATTTGCTTCGGATCTGCTTGAAACCCTAACAATTGGTATCAGAGCGAGGTTTTTCTGTAAATTGGCAGGACTTTCAGATTTGAGTGGGAGCAATGGAGGATTCCAAATTCAAGGTCGAAAAGTTTAACGGCCAGAATTATAAGTTATGGAAAATGCAAACGGAGGATTACCTGTATCAAAAGGATTTGTGGCGGCCATTGGAAGGAAAGGCAAAGAAACCGACCACAATATCAGATGAAGAGTGGGACATTTTAGATAGAAAGGCACTGGGATCCATTCGATTGTGCCTTGCATCATCTGTAGCATTCAATATAACAGAAGCAAAAATGACTGTAGATTTGATGGCAACATTGGCTAAGCTGTATGAGAAACCCTCGACTTCGAATAAGGTATTTCTTATGAAGCGTTTGTTAAATTTGAAAATGAGTGAGGGAGGATCTGTAGCGGAGCACTTAAATGAATTTAATACAATTACCAGTCAATTGTCTTCGGTAAAAATTACCTTTGCAGAAGAGGTTAGGGCTCTCTTGATTTTATGTTCTTTGTCAGAAAGCTGGAATAGCTTGGTTATGGCTATAAGTAACTTTGTCTCTGGTAAAAATACTTTGGTATTTGATGATATTGTTGGTGTTATCCTAAGCGAGGAAATGCGAAGGAAAAGCACAGGTGAGACTCCAACATCATCCGGTAGTGTTTTGAATGTGGAAAATAGAGGAAGATCAAAGGAAAGAGGAAAAGGCCCTGGGAATGAGAAGTCACGAGGGAAGTCAAAGAAAGGACGCTCTCAATCTAGAGGAAAGAAAGATTGTTGGTACTGCGAAAAGCCTGGTCATCTAAAGAAAGACTGTTGGTCTCGGAAAAACAAAGAAGGAGACAAAAATGAAAATGACAGTAAGGAAGCTAATATTGCAAGTAATACTTTACAAGATGCTTTAATCTTATGTTTGGATAATGTTAATGATTCCTGGGTAATAGATTCTGGGGCTTCATTTCATGCTACACCCCATAGAAAATATTTTCTAGATTATGTTCAAGGTGATTTTGGACAGGTATATTTGGGTGATGATGAGCCCTGTCAAATTGTTAGAAAAGGAAAGATAAAGATCAAGTTGCAGAATGGTAATGACTGGTTTCTGCAGGAGGTAAGACATGTTCCTAATTTAAGAAGAAATTTAATTTCTGCAGGGCAACTAGGTAGTGAAGGTTGCATAGTTACCTTCTCAGAAAGTATGTGGAAGGTCACTAAAGGATCATTAGTAGTAGCTAAAGGTGAGAAGGTAGGCACATTATATCTATGTACTGGTAACACTTACTCTACCTTAGCTGCTATAGATAAAGTTACTGCAGGGACAACAACAATAAATGTTGCAAGAATAGATTCGATAATGTGGCACCATAGGCTTGGGCACATGAGTGAGAAAGGGATGAAAATCCTTCACTCCAAAAATCATTTGCCAGGACTAAAGAAGATTGATTTAGAGTTCTGTGAAAACTATGTTTATGGTAAACAGAAAAGAGTCAGATTTCTCAAGGTTGGGAAAGAGAAGAAGAGTGAGAAGTTAGAGCTTGTACATTCAAATGTATGGGGACCGGCTCAGGTATCATCTCTTGGTGGCTCTTGTTATTATGTTATTTTTATTGATGACTCAACCAGAAAAACATGGGTATATTTTCTAAAGCAAAAATCAGATGTTTTTGAAACCTTTAAGAAATGGAAAGCTTTGGTTGAGAATGAGACAGGAAAAAAGTTGAAGTGTCTCAGATCGGATAATGGAGGTGAGTATTGCAGCAAAGCATTTGAAGATTACTGTTCCTTAAATGGGATTCGAATGCAGAAGAAAGTTCCAGGAACTCCACAGGAAAATGGTGTGTCAGAGAGAATGAATAGGACTATCATGGAACATGCGAGGAGCATGAGATTGCATGCTGGATTGCCCTTACATTTTTGGGTAGATGCTGTACATAGTGCTGTCTATTTGATAAATAGAGGACCTTCAACCCCTTTGGATGGTGGTATTCTAGAGGAGGCATGGACTGGTAAAAAGGTAAATTATTCTTTTCTAAAAACTTTTGGTTGTGAAGCTTTTGTCCATGTTGATAAAGAAAATAGAACCTAGCTTGATGCTAAATCTCAGAAATGTACCTTCATTGGATATGGGATAGATGAATATGGCTATCGGTTATGGGATTTTGAAAATAAGAAAATAATTAGAAGTAGAGATGTTATATTCAATGAGAAGGTTATGCATAAAAAACAGATGCAGGAAAAGAAGCATGAATAGAACAAACAAGAATATGTGGTGTTGGATGAGATTCCTGAAAATGAAATGCCACAGGTACCTGATGCTCAGCAACAATAGATTGTCCCACAAACTCCTGCAAGTGTTAGACGTTCTACGAGGACAAGTAGACCCCCTGAAATATTTTCTCTTTCTTTGTATTCTAATTTATTAACGGATTCTGGTGAACCAGAAGAATATGAAGAAGCAATGCAGGTAGATGCCAAACAACAGTGGGAGCTAGGCATGAAAGAGGAGATGGACTCCTTGATGAAAAATAAGACTTGGGACTTAGTCCCTTTACCTGTAGAAAAAAGAGCCTTGCCTAACAAATGGGTTTATCGGCTAAAGGAGGAGGAAGGAGGTTAGAAAAGATATAAGGCCAGACTTGTGGTAAAAGGTTTTGCACAGAAAAAGGGTATAGATTATGATGAAATATTTTCTCCAGTTGTAAAAATGACTTCAATTAGAACTGTACTTAGTCTTGTGGCTGCAGATGATTTACATCTTGAACAATTAGATGTCAAAATAGCTTTTCTCCATGGAGATTTGGAGGAGGAAATTTACATGTTGCAACCACAGGGATATGAGGTCAAAGGTAAGGAGAACTTGGTGTGCAAGTTGAAGAAAAGTCTGTATGGCCTAAAGCAAGCACCCCGACAATGGTATTTAAAATTTGATAGTTTCATGGCTGAACATGGTTATCATAGATGTCATTCTGATCATTGTGTATATTTTAAGAGATTTGATAATGGCAGTTATATTATCCTGTTGCTTTATGTTGATGACATGCTTGTTGCTGGGTCTAACATGCAACATATAAATGATCTTAAACAGAAATTAGCTAGGTCATTTGCTATGAAGGATTTGGGTGCAGCTAAGCAAATTCTCGGTATGAGGATTACACAGGACAGGAAAAATAGAACCTTGAATTTGTCCCAAAGTGAGTATATAAGAAGGTGTTGAAAAGATTTAACATGCAGGATGCAAAAGCAGTTAGTACTAGTCATTTCAAATTGACTAAGGAGATGTGCCCAAAGGCATAGGAAGAGGTTAATAAAATGTCTAACATCCCGTATTCATTAGCTATAGGCAGTCTGATGTATGCAATGGTATGCACAAGGTCAGATATTGCACATGCAGTGGGAGTAGTGAGCAGGTTTATGAGTAATCCGGGTATGGAACATTGGAATGCTGTGAAATGGATTCTTCAGTATTTGAAAGGAACTACTACGAAGGCATTATGTTTCAAATGATCTAATGCTGCTCTAAGTGGATTTGTTGACTCTGATCTGGCAGGTGATATTGGTTCACGGAGGAGTACTACAGGGTATGTTTTTACTATAGGGGGAACTGCAGTCAGTTGGATTTCTAGGCTGCAAAAGGTTGTTGCACTTTCAACCACTGAAGTTGAGTATGTTGCTGCTACAGAAGGCAGCAAAGAGATGATTTGGTTGCAATGTTTTCTGAAGGAATTGGGTCAGACACAAGAGGATAGCCCATTGTATACTGATAGCCAGAGTGCCATTCATCTTGCGAAGAACTCTACTTTTCATTCAAGAACAAAGCACATTCAGCTCAGGTACCACTTCATCCGGACTATTTTGGAGGAGGGTCAGTTACGGCTTGAGAAGATTCACACAAGTGAGAATCCTGCCGATATGTTGACAAAGGCAGTTCCATAGGAGAAGTTGATTTCTTCATTAGTTTCTGTTGGTCTTCTTGATTGATAATTATGGAATTTATACCAATCCAGTCCTAGTGTTTTATCCAGCAGATGTTGCATGTACAGTGGTGTCGTGTAGTATCAGTCTCCAAGTGGGAGATTGTTCGGTGTGGAGCCTGATCAGTCTCCAAGTGGGAGATTGTTTAAATGTGGTGATTGATCAGTAAAGTACTGTACACTCAACATGTATCCTCACCGGGGTCCAGGGTCGGGCTAGGCCCCGGGCAGGGGTTCGGGGGCGGCAGCCCCTGAGAAATTTTTTTTTGTCATTTTTCGTTGATGAAAACCGACATTGTAATAAAACCCTAAAAAGGCCGAATTTGTTTGTTGCCCTAAAAATGCATGTTATAAGCGGCTGGGATGCTTAAGGCATTGGAAGGTTGATGTACTGTTTTTGCTAGAGAATAAGAAAGATTGGATGGCTGTGTATGGTGGACGTAACCCATTCTGGGTGAACCATGTTAAATTTCTGTGTTATCTGTGTCCTATTTTATTTCTTTATCTTTTGTATTTAAATCTGCATATAATTGTTAGTTCATATTTGCTTCGGATCTGCTTGAAACCCTAACACAAGTGATGTTTCCAACATTGTTTATGGTATTGTGTTACATGTGTCAAGCATGTCAACTAGTTGTACAAAAGGTACACATGAAACAAATATTGAACACCATCAGATGCTAAGAGGGAGGGGTGAATCGACATATACAAAAATTTAACTCGAATTAACCTTTTTATTTATCATTCATTCCATATACCTTATGCATGAAAGTAAATAATTGAAATCACAAAAGCAACCACACAAGAAAACCAAGATTTTTACGTGGAAAACGCAAGTTGGGAAAAACCACAATGAGAACTATCTTACTATATGATAAACTAATTACAATGTTTAGGCTAGAGGCCAAGGAGGTCTTGCCCCTAAGTTGACTTGCAAAACTAAGGTGCACAACCTTAGGGCAAGATAAAAAAAGGTACTTGCAAACAATAGAGATCACTTCTTCAGGGCAAGATATAATACTTCTAATAAAGATACATCAATAAGGTTGAAGTATACAAAACCACATCCATTGAAATGCTGATCATAGTTCATAATTCAAAACATATCCGAAATTGACTTCATCATTATTTTTTAACGCTTTCGGACCACTATACTACTTCACATATGCTTCGCACAAAGTTCACAACTTATAATAATAATAATATTGTTATTGTTGTTGTTGTTGTTGTTGTTGTTGTTGTTGTTGTTGTTGTTGTTGTTGTTGTTGTTGTTATTGTTATTGTTATTGTTATTGTTATTGTTATTGTTATTATTCTTATTATTAACTCAAATTATCAATATATCATTAAACATCCTGTTTAGGAAATAAGTTGGAGATGTTACAAATAAGATGGAACTATTTCATGTAGAAGTTTTTCATCTTTTATATTTGATAGAGGAAAAAAATTGTCAATTTCATATTCTTGTATACTAATACTAAAGTTCCAAAATCATTCGAGGTGATGAGGATTGCTAGGAACTTTTAAAAAATACATTTCCTTCCAACATCAAGAACTTTTCAAATGTTTTAGAATTACATCTATCAAATAATAGAGAGAATTGCAAGAGTGTATAGCAAAGGGGAATATGTGGGTATTAATGTGGTGTGGTAAAAACTCAAGGGTCAATGATAATGAGGTTCCTCAAGTTGGATCTACATTTAGGTGATTAAAAAATTCATTTACTATTGATATGATGTTTTTGGTATTCCACTACAATTGCTTGCATAAAATATTAGAACTTGAAAATTTTGCATTTCTAAGCTTTAATATTTATTGATCATGTTACATGAAACTCAAATTTCTTATTTACTCAAGTTGTTTGATAGACTTTTGAATAACGATATGTTTTCAATGCTTTGAAAGACAATAATAGATGAATCCCAAATCTCCAAATTATATTAAAATCGGTTCGTTGATGTTCTTTCATGCTTAGAAATGAAAGGGAAGTTTATACTATTTTAAGAGATCCATCTAGAAGGTGGTGATTCATGTCAATCCTTAGCCACTTTATCATGTCCAAAACATCATTTCAAATAAGGAATCTTTCTATATAAGATGATTAACAAGTAGCCATCTTCATTTGTTGTATATGTATTATTATTTTATTTTTTTGATAAAAGTGGAATACTCCACTAAATTTTATTAACATATATATATATATATATATATATATATGTATATATATATATATATGTATATATATATATGTATATATATATATGTATATATATATATATGTATATATATATATGTGTGTGTATATATATATACACACATATATATATACATATATATATATACATATGTATATATATATACACACATATATATATACACATATATATATATACATATATATATATATATACATATATATATATGTGTGTATATATATATACATATATATATATATATGTATATATATATATGTATATATATATATATATATATATTTTACACAGGATTCAAAGAGCATACCGGAGGAAAGAACCCTGGAAAGAAAACCTTCGATCATAGCTCATAAAATAAACTTATAAAACTATCCTAACAGTTTATACAATCTGCCGCTTAAAAAATGCAGTCACCTATAATATCAACTTTACATAGAGGCCATATGGCACTTAGCAGACCCATCAGATAATTCTCAAAAAATAAACTCCTCTGCTACTAACAATGGAAGGAGACAGATGATTTCATAGCCTCGCTCCAAATCTGTGAACCAAAATCTTTCTTCTATCTTTTGCTATGTAATACCTTTACTATACTGCAAAACCAAGAGTCTTTATGACAAGGAATTCAAATACCATGTGCTAGAGCCTTCCAATGGAGGAGAAGAAGGAGGCACCATCTGGATAGGAAAAACTGACACTAGCAAAGACCGAACAGTGTGCATTGATTCTAAGAGAAAGTGAATTCTTGCAAATATATTGACAGCTGCAACCAAACAATCTGGTGATACATGATCTAATAGAGCTACCATAGCAAACAACATATCATCATATGAGTTAGATATCAAACCATTCCTTAAAATTGAAAGAAGTTCTCCATGCCAACTGAAAGATAATAACTGAGAACAAGAAATAAAACCAGCATACTCAAAATCACCAAATTCAAAATGGTAATTAGATAATGCACTATCCAAATCATCAATAGTGTAGAAATGGGAGTTGAAATATGCATAAAAAATTGCCCTGACCATAGCGGAATCCAGAAGCACATCCATACAGATAGTGAGGAACCGAGATGCAATATCAACAAGAGAACAACCTGAGCTTTCCGCCAGCCATCGCTTTCCCAAAACCTTGCGAAAAGCCAGAGAAAAATCCAACGAATAAACTTGAAACAAACGCCCAAGCTTTTCATCATCCAAAGCATAAGAGTCTTGGAAATCATAATGTTTGCGAGGCATCAAAATGTGGTAGCCCACTGATTCCATCAAAAAAGATAATGCAAAGCCAAGAGAAAGCACAAGAGTATAAAGAACTCAATGTCATTATAAGAAAGCAACACAACCATGAAAGGACGACACAATAAATATTACCTCAAGCAAGCCCAAAAAGATACGTGCAAAACAACAACGACAAGCCACCACCTTAATAAAAAATGATGACAATATCCACACGATGCTCATAGCCATAAATCAAAAACATGCCAAACAATAAACCAAGATATCCACACGAGCGAAATCTCCCATATGATACGAGAAAACTCCAAAAATCTGCTACCACTTGGGAAGGAAGGTAAAGGACGCAATAAAACTGAAAGCACGCCATCCAGATAGAGTACAGTCACCATGAGATGAACACATGAAATCCGTGCAGTCATCAAGAATTAAACAAGCAAATGCCATATGATAATAATGATAATCGCAGGGAAGATTTCAATCATGCAAAATATAATTACCCCTGCACACCACAAATCCCAGCGAATTTGCAATAAAGGCAAACCTGTACCAAGACTGAGATTACACAGTAATTCAGTCATAATGATTGTTGCATGCCTAAATATAATCGTCATGCGAGGTACAAAGTCAATCTGTTGCAAATGAGTTAGAACAAACAAACACATAGTGAAAAGAAAGAGTATAGCATGATAATAAGAGAGTCCCACACACCACAAATTCCAACCAAATGCAAGAAAAGCAAAAATCTAAACCCGTCCTGAGATTACACATAGTAATGCAGATATAATGAAGTAATGAGGGCCAAAGAGTCAGACACCACCACATTAAGTTGCATGCCTAAATGTAATCACCAGGCAAGGCACAAGGCCATGCTTCTGCAAATAACCTAGAAACAGTTAAACTGGATGAGGAGGTAAAGAACTGGAGGCCACCTCAACCAAGCTTTGGATATCCTCATCCAATGCTTTATTAGCCAGGAATTCTGCCACCTTATTAGCTTCCCTAAAACAATGAACCATAGTGAAGGAATTAAACAAATCAAGTTGATCAAGAATCTTGTCCAACCAATACTTTAAATGCCACGAGTGGGATGAGTGATTAGTAACCATGTAAAAAACTACCTGAGAATCACCCTCAATAACAACATCCAACAAATGTAACAAAAGATGTAAATCAAGACCCATGGAAAGAGCATGAAGTTCAGCCACATTGTTAGTCCCATAGGCAATACATTGACATTGAGCTTTTATGATACCAACCTTGTCATTAGAGACCACAATCCCAATGGCAGATTTACCAGGACTACCACAAGAAGCTCCATCAAATTTCAATTTAACTTTTGAAGCCAGAGGTGGCAACCAAACCACTTCCTCTCTATTTACTAAAGGGCGCGGTTGAGAAATTGCACCACTCAAAGGGAGTGTTTGCAAGGCTGCCCAATGTTTGGTCACCCAATTATCCCAAGGTGTGAAAGTATTATGCAGACTAGAACCTTTATAGATGAATGCCAAGACAGTTTCAGAAATTGACTTCTCTATGCAAAAGAGCACATCATGCAGAGAGGAGGAATGTTTCTTAAAAATCCTATTATTCCTCTCAAGCCAAATTTTCCAAATTACAATAGAAGGAGCAATTATCCAAAGACAAGCATAAAATGCAGATGGATATAACAAGGTCCAGCTCATGAAGTGAGATCTAAGGTCCTTACTAAGAGCAGACCTCCAATTTAACTTATTAAAAAGCCAATTCCAGCTATGATGAGCAAAGGGAAAATGGAAGAAGAGATGATCCATGGATTCAAGGGACCCACCACACATGACACACTAATACATTTGGACTAGATTTTTTACTGAGGTTTCCGACGGAGAAGGTATATTGTGGCCAAATTTGATTTTTTTTGAAAAAATTCCTGCATTCGTCGTAATTCCGATGGAAATTTCCCATTTGGTTTCGATGAAGAAGGTATTAGCAATGAGAACTTTCTTTTTTTCAAAAAAGTGCTTGAGTTCATCGTAAGTCCGATGACAGCGGCCATTACAAAATAAAAAAAGAGGCAGGGAATTCATTTGTGAATTGCAATCCCGCGTAGGCGTCCGTGGCGAATTCAACCCCCAAGAACATCAAACCCACGTCGAAGGCAATCCCATGCAGGAGGTAGATTCAAATTGCCCTAGTTTTTAGTTTCATGTTGCAAAAAATATACATGTGGTGGTTAATTGTCCTAGTTTAATCTCTTAAAACCATAGAACTGTGATTGAGGAGTGAGCGTTCAATTTTGTAGCAGCAATCCCTTTGTCCCGTATACACGCGTGTTGATTGTTCACATGAGATCACATCTCTTTGCAGCATCGTATCAAAAAATTCATGAGCCTTGTCCATGTTTCCACATTTTGCATTCATGTCAAGCAGGGCATTTGCAAGTACAACACCTAACAAAATTCCTCTATCCGTTATGCTTTGATGGATGTCCATACCATGTTCCAAAGCTCCCATTTTTTGCACAGGCAAGGAGGATGCTGGCAAAGGTTGTGGAATTTGGCTTTATGCCTTCCAATTTAATTTCCTTGAAAGTGTCTAAATCCTTTTCAACAAATCCATTTTGTGCATATCCAACAATCGTTGCAGTCCATGAGACAACATTTCTTTCAGGCATTCTATCAAACAGTTCAAGTGCCTTGTCTATGCTTCCACATTTTGCATACATGTCAACCAGGGTAGTTACAACTACAACATCTGACAAAATTTCTCTATCCTTTATGCTTCGATGAATGTCCATACCCTGTTCCAAATCTCCCATTTTGGCATAGGCAGGGAGGATAGTAGCAATGGTCATGGAATTTGGCTTTACACCTGTCGATTGCATTTGCTTGAAAGTTTCTAAAGCCTTCTCAACAAATCCATTTTGTGCAGTTGCAACTACATTTGACAAAATTCCTCTATCTTTTATGCTTTGATGGATGTCCATACCCTGTTCCAAAGCTCCCATTTTGGCACAGGCTGGGAGTACGCTAGCAAACGTAACTAAAGAAATGCAATGATCAGCTCCAAAGACATCAAACCACTACTAACAAAATCGAGAGTCTAAAATATGATACAAAATAGTGTGAGCTGTCCTGAAATAAAATATTTTATTTTCAATTTCAACTAAAACACAATTACTTAGCAATTTAATGTTATTAATAAGTGTTTAATTTATGAAAGAGATAAATGGTTGGCCACAAGTACATGAGTTAGTAAATGCACACAAATAAGTGAATTTGATATTCAAAACTGTCTACATTGAATTCAATTCTTGTCCATTAGTCATTTATGTTTGCAATAAGCATCTTTCTTTGTTTTTCTTAATCTTTATTCATAGTGATGTGCATATTTCACATTCTATATTTAGCATATCAATTGCTATGGCTGAACACTAGCATGATGTTTGTGTTGTGGTATAGATGCGTGGAAACATAATTATGGGATTGTTATATTATAGAGATCATAAATCTAGATATCACATATTAGTTCTAGCTCTTCTTGGATTGAGTCTAAAGTTGACATACAACCATAAAGCCATTATTAGTAGATCTATCTATTTCTAGTAAAGACAATTGAGAAAGTCATTTTGATATTGAGAGTTTCTTATATGTTTACCTATTGATCATTATTAAGCCATAATATTTAGGTCTATTTATCTCTCTTGTAAAACCTCTGTAAGTGGCCTAGATTGTCCTTACTACTCACTCTTCAATGAAATAGTGGAGTTCTAAAGATTTGTTGCACAAGATGGTGTTGAACGTATCAACAAGGCTAGCATGGAAGGCATGTTCAAGCTTCCACTTGTACAACTTACAACAAATGATTTGTTGATAGAAGAAATTCTTGAAATAGGAATACAATCGAAAGACAAGTAAGTACATACAAACCTCCTCAGTTGAAAGTAAAATCTATGTATAAAAAGAGTACATTGAATCCCAATCCATAAACACAATAGAGATACCGATGGAGACTTAATTGGATGGAGCATGTCGCACCAAATTTGTTAGAGTATGCTAAGCTAGTACATAATGTTTCCTAAAGCCACATTAGTATTTTACCCAGATCATTATCTACCAAAACTAACTATAGTAATCCTTTTGAGGATTTATTTCATGGTGCTAGATCTTCATTTAGTTCCACTTCTTGTTGGAGAAAAGAACAATTATTTCTTGAGGTAGATGAATATCACATCAACAAAGGACAAGACCCTTTCTAGAGTATAACAAATTCTACTCCAACAAAAGATCATGGGGGTTTCACTAGAGATATTGAATAAGAGATAGACTTCTACCTCTGCATTAAAAGCATTGGCATGTTCTTCATTTATTGATGTAAACTCTCTGTGACACCACCACAACCAACAAAGGTGTAAAAAGTTGTTTGCAATGCATGGATTTTTAGGATTGTCCTTTGAGAAAACATAATTAAAGTATGGAAGCAGGATCTGCCAGCTCCTGAGGGAATCTTGATGAAAAATAAATGTAAAATATTTGGGCAAGCTTATATGCAAAATAAACAAACTAGAAATCTAAATTCAATAAGATGCTCTGTTCAATGATGATAATTTCTATTTTCTTGCCAGTGAAGAAAGACCATGTCAGACAATTGCTAGATTGTGGTCTAACTTGAAAAGAAAAGGTGATGGAATATGTTATTGTCCATGCAAAATTTGTAAGGGGTTAAAGACTAGAAGACTTCTAATCAAAACAGTGAAGAAACATTGTAGGCTGCATGGTCACATTGAAGGTGGACATGATTATCATCCATTGGTAATTTTTTCATTATATCGTGGCGACAATTTATATACATAATAAATCACATGATGATGAGTTCATGATCATGGTTTATTTGTTCCTATCAATTTTATATAGGTCAAGCACCCCAGAGCACATGGTATGGATCAACACAACCCTGAGAATATGGTTTTCGAAGTGGATGAACATGGAGGTGTGAATATCAAAGCTGAAGATAATGATCCCATGGAAGATGATGATCATGAGCCAAAAAACACAATTGAAGATGATGGTACAAATACATTGATCCATGACTCATTTAGTACTCACGCAACTGATCATGATGATGAAGATGACCTTGATGTTGTTCATGATGTCCCTCTACTTAAGAAGGAATTTGAGGCCCTTTACGAAGGCTCGCAGGCAACTCTTCTCTCTGTTGTATTGTTGTTGGTGAACTTGAAGGTTATGAATGGTTTATCCAACATAACAATGTCATGTATGTTAAGGTATGTCATATATGTCATAATAAACTGTGAATCATGTTGTACCATTAATATTCTTTATTATAACAAATTATATTTTTTCGTTGTAGATTGATAGGTGAGTTTTTGTTACCACCATCAAATATTCTACCTCGCTCATACCGAGAATTATCTGTCGTTATGAAAGATATTGGAATGGAGTATCAAGCAATAGATGCTTGTCCCAATGATCATATTATATATCACAAACAACATGAATTTCGAATTGAATGCCTTGAATGTCATATCAGTAGATATCAAACAGATCAAATAACAAAAAGGGTTCCTCGCAAGGTTCTTCACTATATTACCATTACCATTATTCCACACGTATGCAACGATTATTCAAGTGCACTAGCTTGACACAATTTATGGATTACCATGCACGCAATAGAAGTCGAGATGACATTATTCGAATGCCTGCAGATGGTTTAGAATTTATGGACATAGAGGAAAAGTGGTCACACTTTAAAGAAGAACTTCGTAATCTCAGGCTTTCATTGGCAACGAACGGTGTCAATCCATTTGGAGAGATGAGATATGTTTACTCAGTGTGGCCTATTTTTGTTATCAACAATAACATTCCTCCATGGATGTCAATAAAGAGGGAGCACATAATGTTGGCAATGATTGTTCCAGGTATTTTATCATTTAAATATAGTCATCTAAATTTAATTATAAATATTGCAGTAAAATGGTCATAATAATTATGTAATGTTTTTGTTCATTCGATTAGGTAAGTACCAAGTTAAAGATATGAATGTATATATCGAGCCTCTTATTGACGAGTTGCTGGAGTTATGGAATGGTGTCACTATGTATGACATCTCTAGACCAATAGGACAAAGACAATTTCAATTCCATGCAATGCTTCTATGGACAATACACGATGCCCTGGGGCTAACACATTTTTGTGGTATGTTATAGTGTTTAAGTTGTGCATGAATATTATAATTCAAAAAATTATCATATTTAATCCAATTATACATTATCTTGTAGGTCTTCAAGCAAAGGGAAAATTTGCATGTCCTATTTGTGGTCCAAAGATGAAATCTCATCATTCAAAAAGTTTAGGAAAGCAGGTGTTTGATGAGTATAGGCACTTTCTCCACAAAAATCATAAGTATCGAAATACTGAAAAACATCTTTTCAATGGGAAAGAAGAGAACACATGAAATCCATGAAGAATGACACCTCACCTATGGAAGTTGGAATATAATAGAATTAATCGTCAAAGTAATGTCATTCCATCTATTGGTTTGTCTTATCTTTTCTATTTTGTTTTGTTTACTGATGATGTGATTGATGATCATGAAGGTCGTGAAGGCATAAATGACCACCTTCCTAAGGGAATAGAAAGTTATCCCCGACAATTTAGTAGGTTGCCCTACTACGAACAGTTACAAATTATTCATTTGTTTGATAGTATGCATATTGGAAATAATATAACATAAGTAGTATGGAAAATATTGGATGGAAGGTGTGACAAAGAAAAAATTGTCAAAATATGTAGTGACATTCAGGATTCCAATCATGCAATGATAAATGTCATTCAATCAAATAGCCATGGAGCCAGATTAATATAAGTGAGCTTCCTTGGTTATTAACGGACCAGCAAAGTAATGCTATAAAAGAAGTCATACGAAAAATTCGATTTCCCACAGGATTTGCTGCGAACATAAACAATCTCATATCAAAGAAAAGTGAATTTGGGTTAGGGATGAAAATGCATGATTGGCATACCTTCATTAAGGTAATTCACGTTCTTGTGTTTTTAGTATGTATTTAAGTACTGCGCGTACGTGTACTTTTCATTATGTTACAAAAAAATGAAAAGATAATTTTATAATTGTTGCAGTACGTTCTACCTCTATCTCCCCCAGACGACTTCGACAATAATGTCAAGCAAGTCATCTATGATCTTGGAAAATACATGAGGTAACTAGTGATATTTGTTTAGTTTGTTGTATAGATATTATATTTGCGATTTGTTTTACTTGTTATGTAATATATTTTTTTGTGTCTTGAATACCTCATAGGTGGTTGTCATGTAAAGAAATCCATAAAGACAATATAAAATATTGGAAGAGAAAAATTCCTCATTTAATGTGTGAAATGCAAAAGTGTCTACCTCTAGCTTTTTTCAATGCACAAGAACACTACCTCATACACCAAGTTGAGGAGATTGAATTGTGTGGACTTGTACACACTAGGTCAATGTGGATGGTTGAGAGGCACTTGAAATTTTTGAAGGCTTTGGTTCGACAAAGAGCACATCCTGAGGGTTCTATGGTGGAGGGATACATGGTATACCAAACTATGGTGTACATTTCTGAATATCTTCCTAAGTTTGCAGCAAAGATCCACGTGGATTGCATTTGGGATCCCAACACCATTAACAAATTCAAAGGGGAGTACTTGATGGGGAAAGGTAGATTGAGGAAAGTGAGAGGTAATTATAAGATGTTATTGTATTTGATTAATTCTTAATCTTCAAAATAAATCGATTGTAAGACGTCTATTTATTTTTTGTACAGTTGGTCGAGAGTGGGATGCACTACATTTGTATATTGCAAACAATCTTGATTGGATGATGGTATGGATTGAACATTGTCAACATTCTAGATGCACGTTAACATGGGAAGGTGTGGCTTCATTGGTTAAAGAAGCACATCGTAATGGAGATTCCAATGTTACGCAAAGGGAAATTGATTTAGCATATGGTTTAAGAGATAAATAGGTATGCATAAATTTATTAATCACCCATATGTTTATCAACTCACAATGCAATAAATTTTACATGTTTGACATATTGCAGGTCAAACACCACAACACTATGTGTTGCAATGGTCATAAATTTTGCATAAAAAAGTTGGATGACAGGAAGAAAACTTGTGATTCTGGCATCACTGCAGTCTTTGAGGTGACAAATATTTCATCAAGAAATGGCATTCATCCTCAACATTCTCAAAATCGATACTATGGCATTTTGGATGATATACTTGAGTGTGACTTTAATTCCTTCAAATTAGTTGTGTTCATCATCAAATGGTACAGGCTACAATTGAATAAAAATGATCATGATAGAACTGTTATTGAACATGATAATGGTTTTATAATGCTAAATACAAGGTCATTTGAACCAGTTGGGGATGAGCCCTATGTTCTTCCAAGCCAATGTGAGCAAGTATTTTACTTCGAGGTTCCACATAAACTGGGTTGGTCATTTGTTGTTAGACATGATCCAAGAGGAAGGCCAATAAAGTATAATGTGATCGAAGAAGAAGATATCAAAGAAGTAGAAGATGAAGTGGATGATGATCACGATCGACAGTTTCTCAATGACGATGAAGAAGAACAAGAAGAAGAAGAAGAAAATGATGATGATGATGATGATGATGGTGATGGTGATGGTGATGGTGATGGTGATGGTGATGGTGATGGTGATGGTGATGGTGATGGTGATGATGGTGAAGACGTTGATGATGATGATGACGATGATGATGACAACGACGATGACGACGACGACGACAACAATGATGATGATGATGATGATGATGATGATGATGATGATGATGATGAATATGATGATGATATTGGTGATTGTTTATTACCTATATGATGGATGGTGATTTATGATACATATGTGATGGATTACATGTTTATGATGAGACATGATATGTGATGCTAATTGTGATGCTCAATTACATATATGATGACACATCATGTGATGCATCTGATGCGTATGTATTTATTGTTTATCAACTTACAAATGTAGTAATGCTTATGATGCTCAATTGATGGTGTTGATTTCAGGCATAGTCCCTGTGTGATGCTGTCACCCTTGGTGAGAATAGGTCGTTGACTACAAACATCGTTAACCATTTAGTTGAGGATCCTGCATAGTCTACATAAAGTAAAGGTAAGGAATTAAAAAATTTACAATGATTTTGATGACAACATCTTTTTATTATTTAATACTCTTTTTGTCTACAAAGTTCATGTTGTTCATGTTGTGTACTATTTAATTTTGCTAACGTTTTTTATACTTTTTCTTTGTCATAGGCCGACATGGATCCATCACATATCACAGACAGAGATGTAGCTCGCAACACTTCTACCGAGCAGGTAAACCTCATTGTAATTGTACAAATTAGATAGAAGCAAACTATTACATTATTATGTTCTTTTTTTTAGTGATTTATACTAATTTTGTAATTGTTAATGATATTCTTGACATAGATGGATGTTCGGGGAAAGGGAAAGGGAGTTGCAGTACCTGAGCACCTTTCTATGGATGTGGAATCATTAGGGTTAAGCAATGATGATCTTGAAGATCCCATAGACCTTGTGAAATTCTTTAAAATGCCTCTTATAAAAATTAGAAAAGAGATTGTTGCTTTGGTAGCTGTGCATCCTACCACTGATGAGATACGACAGAGGTCAGAATTATTGTTTAAGACATCAGAAAACTTGCAAGTAAGCAGTAATGAAAGCTTTAATTATAACAAAATTTCAATGATGGTTTATATTTTATTCTCTTTTATATCATTAACTAAAATATGTATGTATTGTTTTTACAGCAATTTATCTGCCCTCATGAAAGTCATTCCCACGATTAGGGTGTTGCAGGATCTTCAGGTGATGATGATTTTCTTGTATTATCACTTGCTTGGCTTATCACTCTGAGTACTCAAAATACATCATACTTTATACTGTCAATTTTCAAAATAAAGGTTCATCCTTGTTTACAATTCTTACACTTTTCATATATTTAATGTTTGATATATTTAATGTATTATTCTTTAGGTGTTGTCAATGTTACTGTGCAAATGCCGCCACTGCCTCATCAGAGGTCACCCTCACCTATATTGTCGACTGCAATGTCAAAAACACGTAGCATGGAGACATCCTCTAGTGCATGTCATATTGGGCCGCCCATTGTTGGTAGATCCCTCTTTTGCTCTATCTTTTGTCATGTGTTTATTTCCCTTCAAGCGTTCTTTCTTGAATTCTAATGCCATTTCATAGTGGATTCATTTTTTGTAGGAGGAGATGCACATGAGGATGTGCCAGAGGCGACTACTGCTGATAACATACCATCATTTCCTGGATCTTCTTGTATTGCTAGTATGGGAACGTTGCAAACCACATTGGTGGTGAGCGACGAAGAAATGATTCCCTTAAAGATACAAAAGGTTCCAGGTACTTTAAAATTATTATTATATATACTCTAATTGTAATTTACTTTATGATTACTGGTTGTGGACTAATGATCCCATGAATTTTTTGTAGGCAATGATATTTTCTATAAACATCTTAGTGACATTGCATTGCAGATATTTGGGCCCCCCATACGTAAAAGGTGGTACATCATATGTGAACTAACCCTAATCCACTTTTGATTTCATATCATTGCTAGAATAGTTTTCCTTTGATCCATTTCTTGAAGTGTAGTAAATGTATCTTCAGTTCATTTCTGAATCTAACAAGTTTGTTTTTTTTTTAAGAGGTGGAATGACCAAGAAAAAAGGTTAAAAGATGAATTGACAAACCAAATGGTTGAGTGGTTTGGAAATGACACCTTTGACAAAACCAAGCTCCTTGAAAAAGCTGGCACATATCTAAAGTATGTGAGGGACCAATATAGGACCCATTTGGAGAGGAACCTAAAGTATGAGCATCCCCCCATGATTCTAGAGAGGGAGTGGAAGGACCTGATTTTGGATGCCAAGGAGAAAATTGAAAGGAAAAAAGGAAATACACCACTAGATGCCAGAAAAAGGTACGTGATACTAATAAGAATGTAATTATGTACTAATTAATTACTCTTTATATTTATATAATCTAACATATTTCAAACTTTTTATAAACTAACTGACACGTCAAAGGCAACCAAGGCAAGGCAAGAAAAGCATGAGCAACACAAACTCGGCTCTGGTGGTTACATGAAACTTGCTACACGAATTGTAAGTATCTCATGTAAATGAAATATTGCATCAAAATATTAATAAATTGCAAACGTTTTTTTTTATCAAACAATGCAAGCAAAATTCACGGTACCAAGCAAAAATGCAGGGCTCTAAATTCAATAGAGCACCCACAAAAGATGACAAGAGAATTGCCTACCAGCAAGGCTATTCAGTCATGGCTGATCAGCTACAAGAATTGAGAGGGCATACACAACATTCGAGTGCATCCATCACACAGGTAAATATGGTAAATGGAAGTTGCTTCAAATTGAATACTTTACCAATAATCTAATTGTTGTTGAGTTCTAGCATAAAGTGACTATATTTGTTTTAAATAAGAAAGCAATGATAACAATGTGCATGTCATTGGAATGCAGCCTGCTAATTGTGAAACACCACCTGCACATGAAGGTCTGGATGTGCATCCCAGTAGTAGAGGTATTCATTTTCTATTCAAATTTATTTATTTAGCTATTAATACAAGTATATATATCTTAATTTGTAATTAGAGTAGTAATTAATGTAACCTTTTTTGTTAATATTTTAGAGCATGTAGTCGGTGGTGAGCAAGTGGAGCATGATCTGGGTACACAACCTCAAGAATGTGATGTTCCCCACTCAGGTAAAGAGGACCACTGTTATTGCTTTAAACAAATATAATTTCAATTGGTGTTCAAAATTAATGTAACCTTTAGTATTTCAACTCCAGATGATCTAGAGGGTGTTCAACATGTTGAGGTTGAGGCTACACAAAATGATGTGGCCCCATCAGGTAAAGAGAACAACAATTATTTTCTCTAAATTAATGAAATACTTGTAACAATTTTTTATTTTTTTTTTGAATTTAACCCATTTCTTTGTTATTGCAGAGGACCCCCCTTCGCTTCAGTGTCCTCATCCTCGGTATAGGACTAGGCATACATTGAGATCACGAGTAGTTGGCAGAACATCTGCAGAGAGGGGAAATGATGAAGAAACTGATGTTCCACTTAGTCTTTTCATAGCTTCAAAGAAAAAAAAGAAGAAAGAAATGATTGTAATCTAACTAATTTGATAATGACTGTTTTGTATGTGTTAGTGAATGTAATTATGTGCTATTTAATGGTTATGGATGATATGTGTTAATTAATATTGATGAATGTTGCGTGTTAATGAATGTTATGTGATATTAATGAATGAATGCTATATTTTATTAATGGTAGAAATAATTAATGAATGAATGTTATAAGATGTTAACGAGGAATTTAGAGTAATGTTAAGGGGGGGGAGGGGCCAAATGAGCTTCCACCTTCACGTGGTTGGCCCTGTTAAGTAGAGAATACTAAACTATTCTTGAAACCAAGTGAAGCTCAACAAGGTAACACACTTTTCAATATTTCATTATGTTGCACAATTAATCTTATTGAATAATGTATATTGAATCTTAATTGCAGGGTGCAAGTGGAGCCAACACGAACAACAACACCACAAGTTGTTGGGTATAATGAACTCCCATATTGTCTTGTCTATACACAAACAATATGAGTTGCTTCTAGTGTTGATATCCAAGGTAGCACTACAAAAGTTATGAATATGCCTCATCCTTGTAAGTTTTTTTATTACTTGTAAGTAATGAATATGCCTCATTCTTGTAAGTTTTTTAATTACTTGTAAGTAATGAATATGCTTCATCCTTGTAAGTTTTTTTATTACTTGTAAGTCATGAATATTGCTCTTTAGTTGATTAAAATTAAATGAAAATCTTTAATGAATACATAAAACTATATACATATGCAGGCGCACCATGGTTGAGATGGTCCAACTCCCTAGTCTCACTCTATGACTATGCTCATGCCATATCTAAATCAAAGACATCTCAAATACATGGTCAGTGGAAAGCTGCAAAATGTCATTTTCATACATAAGCAATACATACACAATTGGGAAAAATCACCAAGAGAACGGTAAAAAGTGTTTCAGATTGTATCATGGATGCTTTTAAGGATTGTATCATGGATGCAAAAAATATCTTCATTAATCCTTGACTCATTGCTATAATACTTCTTTAGACTTCTCATGTCATTTGTTGCACTTCTTCACTATTTTGGACTGAGTTTCAACTATGAATTTGCCTTGACTTATGACTATACCTAGCTTTGTCCTATCTTTGTAAGCTTCCTCTTTGAATTGTGGTTGTAGCTTTGATAATACCTTTTTAATGTTGCACTATTTGTAAGGAGGACAAATCCTAATGCATCTTGCAAATTGTGTTCTAGTGACTGAGACTAACCTAATGCATCTCAGAATGGCATAAATTGCCAGGATGGAGATATAGCAGATGAGTTCAAGATTGTTGTTGTAGAAATTATTCGATTTCTATGCTTGAAATTTATGTATATACACTATTTATAGTCTACTCTATATTTCCTACTCAGTTACTCCTATTGCTTTAAAATGAAATGTGAACTGATGAATTGTATTCTATAGATGACCAGTGCCTTTCTTCATTGTTTGGGCTACAGAGTCTTTATATTTAATTCCCCTCCTAAAGAAGAAAGCTAAGAAACATATCTATAAAGATTGCATTACAATCCCTGTTCAATTGAAATAACCCTAAATTACCCAAATAAAACTAGTAAAATATTTGAAAGCATACCAGAAGACATAACAAATTTTAGGCTCAAAGTTAATGGTTTGTATATTTATATTCAATTTGGAAAATCTTACAAAACTTAGATAGTTTTCTGTGAAACACTAGAAAAAACGCAGATAAATTTCTGCAGAGTTTCTTTACAAATTCTTGTGATCATTTTTCCTCTGTGCTGGTATCCATTTATAACATTATGGATGCATACAAGCTTCAGACATCCCTAAGGAAAATTAGTTACAACCATAGCTTCTTTCAAGAAGCAGTCACAAGTCTTTTTCTGTCTAAACGGCCTTTTCGGTTGGTAACTCTTCTGCAACATCTTCTAACTGTCCTAGAGCATCTTCCAACTATTCTGGAGAATCTTCCTCTTGCACCGCATACCTTTTGGTCCACTCTTGGAACACATCATGAGTAGGCCATGAGTAGCCAACAATCTTTTTCTCTAACTTAAGTAACCTTTTCCAAGAATTTCTTATTTTCCTCACCTCTGATTCCAAAAAACCGTAATGTGATTTTATCTTTTCTATCTCCTCAATTGTTTTAACAAATAGAGAGGTGTCATCTTTGTTAACAATTTCATTTACCCTCAAAGACAAATAAGCTCCCAACTCATCAAGCCATACCTATTTGTCCTTCAATTGATTTTGGCTGACAAAACCCCCAGGAAATAATTCAAATTTATGCTCAGTATATTCTTTCCTGTACAAGTTAGCTTTCCTCTCTACATTGGCTCTTCCTTCTACTAACTTGGTCAAACCTTTTGCCAACTCACATATGGATTTGATAGTAACATTAGATCCTGCTTCATCATAGGATGCACACATAAGTTCTAAATCCACTTCTCTTGGCATCCACTTATTCAAAATAGGCTCTAAAATAGCCTTGTCCTCATTTAACTCACACAGAGTGTCTAAAATTCTTTTCATATTAGTGTGCATAGTGGGAGCCTCTACTGTATCAGCAAAACTCAAAATGGTGGTCTTTACCTTCTCTTCATACATACTTGCAAACAAGGCTTGAGCATGTTTCATTTTTTGTAACTCATGTTGAAAAGTCTCAGCTGGTTAAAAACTACAAGGCATAGGAGAAGAGGGGAATTCTATAATAGGACTAGTAGGTGGAGGTATTGCTGGAGAAGAAGAGATCGCCAAGGTAGAGGACTCACCTCCTTGGTGTTGTCCTACCAACTGACTCTAAAGTCTAGCAATAATAGTATCCATGTTGGCTACCTCCTTTTTGGCTTCATTATAAGCCTTTAAAATTGTCTCCAACTTGACTTGGAGATCAGCTTTTTCCTTTGCTTCTTTCTCTACTACTGCCACATTAAACTTTGCAGTTTCTAAGACTGTACTGGTAGCTTCTACCACCCCTGTATCTTGGACTCTTTGTACTATCATACCTCCTAGAAGATTAGATCCCGAGGTATCTTTCCTTCTTCTACTTTCATCCCTCTTGAGAGACCACATGACCATAGAAGCATTATCTTTGCTAATTGTCACTCCCTTCATTGGCTTGGTTTCTTTTCTAACTACTTCAAGAACCAATACATCTACTATATCCCATTCAGGGAGGATTAGAACACCAGCCTTTGACACCATCTCTCTTCCAGCTTCAGGAGTGATAGCTTTGAATTCAGCCATCATTTCTTGTTTAACCTCTTCTTCCACTGAATTTGTATCTTTGTGAGGCTTCTCACTCATTCTCTTTTCACATCTAGCCTTGAATTGTTCAATGTTTTGTTTCCATACAAATTGCATGAAAGCCCCTGTTGTGACAAAATTGTTGTCAGCTAGAAACTCTTCACTAGCTTGTTTGACAGTGAGGTCTAATTCCTTTCCCTTTAGCTCACCATCAGTTATATTCATTTCAGCACTAGGTGGCTCTTTCGACATTCCCTCTTGGGTCTCATCATAGGTGTATGCAATTTCACCGAGACTCCTTAACTGTAGCAATTGTTGGGCCACTGCTTGCTCATCTCCTATGTGAATAGGGGATTGAGATGGAGAGTATTGAGGCTCATCAGTTTCAATTTCCTTCCCCACTCTTTTCCTTTTATTGGAATCTTGAATATCAATGACATCTCAATGGCCCTTTTTCCTCTTGAAGTGGAAGGCTCACTTGTCTCTGGCATCGTCATAGTATATTTAGATTTTGTATGCATCATATAATCACCAGGTGGAATAGCCTTAGTGAAGGCAGGCTTAGCTAAGACCAATTTAGCCCTATCAAGATCATTTTGCATTATAGCCTCCCTTTTTTCTTTCAGGGTTTGCATTAGGTCTTCAAAATAAAGAATTAAGAATTTAACCTTCTCTTCAAAAGGGGTAAAACTAGAAATAGGGTCATAGATAGAATCAAATTGATGAATAAAATCAAGTCCTCTTTTGTATGCAACTCACTTCTCCTTTCTTAATTCATGCTCGTCTAAGCTGAATTCATTTCTAATTAAATCTTCAGGAAATTGATATTGGTGAGGCCTACTTTTACATACTACCCTCTTTCTGAACATGCCATTGAAGAAATCCTCAGGGTCTGCACACCTTGAAACTGCAGTTGACAACATATATGGCTTAACTAATTCTTCAAATTATTTGCAGCCACCTTTGGTAATTACAAAATGATGGGCCATGGTAATAGTTGGGAAAATGGTCCCTTTACCCCTATTGGTCAACTCGGCCTCTTGTACTCCTCCAATCTATCTCAACACTTATGCAATCCCTATCTTCAATGGGACCTAATAGGGCAGTAGATAGGGGGTTCCTCTAAAGCCATATACTCTGAAAATAGTAGAAATAGGGTACAAATACATGTCTCCCCAGTTGTGAACAATCTTGATATCTTCTGCAAACTCTTTAGGCCTAAGGAATTCCAAAAGAGCCTTAGGAATCCTAGCATTTTTTGCACAAAAAAGAACTCTAATCTTAGATGCAAAGCATCTATCAAACTTCAGAAAACTAGCATCCTCTCTATCCCAAGATAGAACAGTGCTCCAAAGTTGCACAAGCATCTCCTCTTTATCTTTAACCTTGACCAAATCCATATCTTTTGCAAAATAATCAGCACCTTTGAACAAAAACATGTGCATTAATAGGGAGTACCATCCAAATGGCCTATCCACCTTACCATTTTTAATCCCTACAAGCCCTGCATGAATAGAATCAGTGAGGTATGGGGAAAAATGTTATTGCTAGGGAAGGGTTTAAAATTTGGGCAATCATCAGCATATAATGGGTTGGCATATATTTCTCAGCATCTTCTCCAAAGATCTGACACAATGTCTAATATGTACCCTTAGCTCTTAAAGTAAACAAATTTAGGAAAAATGGTTCCATTGTACTCGAGCCTACAACTATTAACCCTCTTATTTTAACAAAGAATTCTCTCAATGGGCCACTCCTAAGATGATCTCTTTGTGCATTGTAGACTTGAGCTAATGCTTCAAAATCAATAGGCTCAAGATAATTTGAAGCTTCACTAAGCTTGAAAACATTTCTAAACTCATCATCTTTGATTTCAACTAGGGCTGATCCCTTTATATTTCTGACACATCTGGTAGCAGGGTCATAATTTTGTGCGATCAGGGTCAACAAATCTACATCCATGAACACACCAGGGACCACAAGTTTCCCCACATCCAGTTCCCAGATGCTATTCAAAGGGGCAGGGGCATGTCTTTGACCAAAACCAACTTTAAAAAGACTTAGACCTGATATCCCTATTTTGGGGTCCCTTAACCAATTTCCTTTGTCATATAGGCCATCCCCAATTTTCAAACGAGGTTTTTTTGGTACTAACTCTTTGGCCCTAGCCCCGACATTAGTTGACATGGTTAACTGCTCTAGAAAGTCATCACAGATGTTTTTGTCCTGATGGTTCACCTTTCCTATCAATTCCCGTCTGGGTGCCATTTTGAAAGTATGCCACTATGCCAATTATCAATCAAAGTAGTTCTTTAACAGAACAAAACCACAATTCAACAATTTTCAAGCAATGGGTAAGCAAAGAACAAGAAAACCTGATTTCGGCTTGAAGAATTATGCTTTGCACCAACTTTCTCTGCAACAACTTCTTTGAAATGATACCTTCATTCAATTGATGCGAGGGTATATACGGCAATTGGGCTTCTTAACTATGACATTAACACTACATACTTCGGTCATCCCTTAATGTCGCATTGTTCGTTCATCCCTTTAGAATTGAATTCATGAAAGAATTCGAAAATTTGGCTCCAACGGGTCAAAACTATCCTGAGTATTTTTTCTTTTCGCTCTTTCACTATTTCGCAGAGCATAAAACCCTTGCATGTTCATCTAGCAAAGTCACGCCAACCGTCTAATCAGATAGAACTTGCACTGCTTTTACCTTTTGACTTTTCCTCATCCGACAATGGGCTAAAATTCCTTTCTCTATTTCACGAATAGTAACCATCGTGCACTTTAACCCAGCGAAACTGCGCTAACTATCCGATCAAATAGAACTTGATCAGTCTTTATCATGTCCTGACCTAACAGTTTACCTCACTAATCATGCACCAAGCGGTTAAGGCTAACAGTCTTTGTTGTTTCGCGAACGGTAACTGTCCTACTCCTTCAGGCTGTGAAATAGCACCCACCGTTGGATCCTCCTTGAGATATCCGCTCTTTAACAACTTTAATCCGGTAGATATGGGCCCTCTAATTCAACGCTATCCACCCTGGCATTCAATCTCCTAAGAAACCGACGTGGCAACTTCTTACTTGCCAAAAAACTTCTGTGGGATCCACTTCTAAATTACCACCTGTGCTTGACAGGTCACCTCTTCGTTGGTGGTATGATTCAATCTATCTGTTGGGCCCACCACCTGGTCGCCAAGTTTATTCTTTGATTTACTTAACCTTGAGGCCATGTGTGACTTTCTGATTTTCCACCTAAACCACCTGGACCGCTAACTAGACTGCCATGTCATTTTTCTACTTCGCGAAGGCTAAATCTCAAGCACCTTTTGGCCGCGAATCAACACGCGTCGTTGATCATTCTCTAAACCAACCACTCTTTACTCTTTGGAAAACCTGCCTGCTTCTGGGACCCGCCACTTTTCGCTATTTCGCGGAGGGTAAAACTCGATCATCTTCATCCCATGAAACCACGCGATCTGTCCAATCAAAAGAGAAATGATCAGTCTTTAACTTTAGCTTTACTACCACGTGGACCCACTTTCCTTTTCGCTATTTTCTTGATAGGTAACTCGTGATCATCTTCATCCCACAAAATAACACGGGCCATTAGATCTCAAGGACTTGCACTACTTTTATTCCTTCTATTGACCACCTCGCCCAGGCCTACCATCTTTTCGTTGCTTCGCAATAGGTAAACCACGAGCATCTCCTGGCTACGAACCAACGCGGGCCGTTGGATCAACAAAGAGTTGCATGACACTTATAGGGCCCAATAAACATTAGAAAAAAGGCAAAGTAATAGGCGTATAAAATTTAAAATATTTAAGGGACCGCCTAGGTAAATAACAATGGGGGGACACTTTTCATGACAAACGGACCCATCACTTAAGTGGTAAAAAGTAACCATCTCCACTTTCCTCGAGACCTTTTCTTGTCGATGAGAACCATCTCCACTTTCCTCAAAATCTTTTGTCGATGGAGTTACTATCTTTGATGAGTCCTTTCTGAAGTTGATCAGCATTTGCTTTCTTCGATGCCCCTTTTATATCGATGAGACATCGCTGGGTCTCATCGATACTGTTTGAATCTTAGATACTTCGATAGAATGCTTTTAGACTTGTTTGATAACTTATGGGTTATTACGGTATCAATGAAAATGATGATTTCTTCCAAAGAGAGATGGCTTCTATGATTTAATTTCTCAAATCAAGATATTTTACTTAATTCAAATTTGATGCTCAACAAAATGACTACACTATCACCAATCTATCCTGAAGATTTGACTACTCTTTAGATTATGATTATGAATGTCATGATATTTCATGAGACTGCTCTATCCCCATATGAAACCCTTTGTTCCCACAAATCAATGCTTTGAACTTGACTGCAACTTTATAGTGATCATTGTCTTTGTACAGTAAGCTTTCTACTTTCTCAACTTTTGATATATTGGAGGCTCCTAGGATGGTTTCTATCTTATAGTCACAATACCTTGCTATAATTTGTAGCTATTGTATGTTTATTTGTTTTCCACTCTTAACTCATAGTTCAACCGAATATGGTTCATCTTGGAATCAATGCACATTGGTTATAATCATATTATAACCAATCTCCATGGTTGCAAGACCTCAAGAAGGATTCTTATCATCAATTAGATGCATACTTTTGGGAATATAGAAAGACAAAAAATATATTAGAATCGTATTTTTTTGTTGAGTCATAATATGATGTGTTAATTTAGCTAAATAAGGGAGCCAATGTTGTATTAGGTTTAATTCCATGATGACAGTTGAACCTTGTTAGAGATAGGGGATTTGTAGCAGTTGGCTTGTTAGGTTATGTCACAATCCTATGAAGGTCCTTGTAAACCGTTAATGTCAGTAGACATGAGACTGTTATGTAACTAATTGGATCAGCTAGACCTAGAAGTTATGTAACCAATGAATCAACTGACTCAAGTGTATGTTAATTATCTTATAATGGTCATCTATGACCATTATTCTTAGTAGACATTAAGAAGTTCACTAGATAGTTGGTTAGTAAACCAATGAGTTAGTTGGCTCAAGTGTATGCCAGATGTGGAATATTACATGTGGTATCAGAGCAACCAAGTTCGACATTGAACCTCAGGCTTTCCACCTATAAAAAAAACTATATACATATGCAGGCGCACCATGGTTGAGATAATATCCAGGTGCACTATATACAAAACTATATTCGCAAGTAAATCTTTTATTCAAATCCACAATATGAAACACAAAGTTTTACTGGAATAACACAAGTAACCTTATCTCCTTTAGATAATATCACAAGGAACGGCCTACAGAAAGATGCAGTAATCCAAAACATATACACAAAAGAAAGACGACTGATTATATTATGTATGTTCACAAAATGGTACAATAGTAAGCATGAGGCTATATTCTACTTCTTCTCTAATGATCCTTATTGTTACAAAAGTTCCCTCATTTATATGAGGGTATACATTGTCACCAAGCATCGTGGCTTTTCAGCACATAACTATTAATTAGCACTTTTATTAACAAACTGGAAGATAAACAAGTTCAGCATTCCTATGTGTTCAATGTACTTATCATCTTTATACATTAGAACATCATTGTTTAGTGTCCTTATGGCGCTTTCTGTCTGGAAATGATTGGATAGAATATGGTTAACACAAAGTGACAATTCTTTGTCTTGATCCAACTCTGCTACTGCTCGATTATTCTCATCAATGAACTCTTGTTTCCACTGTTCAAATGATACTAACTCACCATTACTATAAAAAGAGGGCACCCTAGGGGTATTCCCATCGTCCATCCTCTGAAGCTCTTTCCTTAATTGATTTGCCAATTCATCATGGGACTTCAAGTAAGCCTCAACTTCAATTTTCTCACCTGGATTAATCAGACTATTGTCATTCATCATGTCTTCCAACCGATACCTGAGCCTTTCATGCTCTTTCAAAGCTCTGACTGTTCCAATGTATGTTTTCTAGTAGATTTATGCAACTTGCATCATACTTCTAAACCTATGTTCAATGATCTCTAGAATCAACTTATCCATCTTCTATTGTACCTTTTCTACTTGTCGAGATGTCTTTTCGGCCCTATTCCTTCAATACATAGCATCTATCAAGGCATCCATGGCATCTCTGTCAACACCATATGTCATCCCTGTTTGACTGGTACCTGTATCAATTTGAAGCAATCTTGCTTGCAGCCTTTATTTTTCTTCATCGGTTTTCTCATATAGGCTTTTGTATGTAGAATTTTCTTGGACCAGAAACTCTATCTGATCTTGGTTTAGTTTAGTAACATCCAAATTTAGTTTGGCAGTTGTTCTAGGGTCAGTCTTTCCAACCTACTGCACCATCAAATGTCCAAAAGCTTCTTCTATATCAACCAATATAGGTCTTTTATCTTTGGGATAGATAGCCCACTATAGAAGAGCCTTCTGATCTAGATCATATCATGATCCTCTAAAGAGTTTATCAATCTCTTTTGGCATCATTTTCCTACTTGGGTCCTGTTTCTTGAGGAATCCATCAAACAACAAGGCAGAGTTCATGTCCCATCTAGAGTATAATAGCACACCAGCTTCCTTAAGCAACTGTCTTCCCTTCTCAGGTGTCATTTCTCTCATCACAAGATCCATCTCCTCTTGTAACTTTTGAAGTTGTTGCTCTTCTTCATTATTTCTCATGTTATTCCTAATTTGAGATCCTTTATGTTGATAGAGGAATGCGGCGAACTCCTTGGAAGCAATGAAGTCACTATCAGCAATGAAATCCTCATGCTCCAGGAATCTGATGTCAGCCACTTCTTGGAAATTTAGTTGTCCTATTGCCAAGTCTATCAATGTATCCTCTTCATAACCAAGGGGGTAATCTTCTTGAGGAGTGAATGGAATGATGCCAGATGTGGAAGCAGGAGACAAATGAGCCAAAGGCTCTATATTCCTAATAGTATCAATGTAATCCCTAAAAACATGAGGTGGGACTCCCTCAAGTATTTCCAATTCATGCTCCACAAGTTTTTTGGCCAACTCCAAGGGGTCTTCAATATTTTATAGCACATTCTCATCCATTTTCCTTCTAAAAAGCTTCCATTTATAAGCCTGCATTGCTTTCTCAAACTTTATTCGCTTCACTCTGGCCTCTTCTCTGCCAATGTTCTTCATGAGGTCATCTAGTAGGTAAGATTTATGCTCTCCAGCCTTCAGCTTTTGTGATGACCGGGCTATCCTTATGTATCCTTCAGGATCGAAATTAGGCCTTGGATCCCCCATAGCCATGCCATAATAATCCAATTTTGTCTGTAGGCCATAACTCTTTGAACTTTTCACAATAAAATCTGAAAATACTAACAACCCAGGTACAATTGATTGTTTCCCATGGCTTGTTAGATGTTTTGTACTCACTATTGACAGTTGCCTCACAATTTCTAGACAAGCCACTCTATTAGGGACTGTAAGTGGTAGTAAGCATGGTCTCCCTCCAAACCCGTATACCCTAACTTGTGTGCAATTTGAAAAACAATACCAATCTCCCCAATTGTGTTCAATTCAGGGATCTTCAGCGAAATCTTTTGGTCTTAGGAATCTTTGAACCTCTAGTGCAAGGGCATGATCGCATGGGCATCCCAACAGTCTATATAATGGCTTGAAAAAGAACTCCTCAAAATGCCAATATTGATTATTCGCATACCTCTGATCCCATGAAGAAACCCATAGTTGCACTGGTTTTCTCATCCCAACATTGTCATATGTCCTGACACATAACTCTTCTGGCCATAACCCTTCATCTTGGCCCACATACAATAGCATATTCATAAGTAAGGAATAATGCTTGAAATGAACATAGATGACATCCCCCTTTAGCTTTTCTAACCCATGATTCAAAACCTCAACCAAATAAGCAGAAAAATCAAAGAAGCAGGGGTCCTTAGACTACAAATCGGCACAAATGACCATGGCTGCAACATCCATCAAAGGATGGGCTTTTATCCCTAGCACTTGGGCAACACAATAATAGGTATACTTGAAATATGGATGGAAAGAGTTGACATCATAGGGAGCTTTGTCATCCTGACCTAGTGGCACTAAGGACCCTGCATTCCTAGGTCTATGTATAGGGAGTCTCCACATTTTGTAAATGTGCTCTAGGTTAAAATATTCACTTGTTAACTTCTGGAGGTCAATAAATTCTTCAAATCCGTAATCCAACTCAAACACGGTGTCAATAACCTCCTTTGTGATTGCAAGAATTGGCTCACTCATGTAGTTATATATAGTCCTGGTTTTAGGGTCATAATTGTTTGCCAATGCCTTCATGAGCTCCACATTCACGAACACATTAGCCACAACTAACCTTCCTAAGTTCAATCACCATAAATTGTTGATAGGTTGAGGGGAAACTCTTCTGTTGTACCCATATATGAATAATTGATACCCTCTCAATTTTGTCCATATGTCTCCAAGATCCTCAAACCAATCCTCCAGGCCTTCCTCATCAGCTCTAATCTTCTTGGACCTCAAACTGGATGATGGCCATTGGTCAATCAGGTCCTGGGCCAAAGAACGCCCTTCTCTTTTATTTCTTTTAGGTTTTTTCTTCTGCAGTGATAGGTTCTTTTCCCTTTCTGGTCTTATCAGTTTTAGATGATGATTCCATTTGAATTTTAAAAAAGAGGTCTGTGTGCAAACAACTTACTTTGAATTATTGAGCTTTATCTGTGAATTTGCCCAATTCCTGCTTTCAGTTCATTGCCTATGAATTCCTTCATGTTGTGTCCTTTGATGTTGATCCACTACTTATGGCATATTTAATCAGTTAGTAATGGCGGTTTGGACAACGATCACTCGGGTATACGTTTGAATTTAATGGTGTTGTGACCTTCCGTGGGATTTGTTTCTAATTTTCGTGGCAATCAATAATCATTTCAATGAGAATATGTCTTTCGATCATTTGTTTCAAATACTACTTTGATCAAGTATTTTTTCCCTTCATCGAAATACTGTATTCGGTCAATATGGTTGTCTCCTCATCGAAACATATATGATATCCATCGGGTCTTATGTCAAAGAAACCTTGGGCTTCGGTGTGCTCCTTTATTTTTCCATCGAAATACTTCTTTCATCGATATCACTATGTCCTGTTGATGAATGAGTCTATTATCTCACCGATAAAGTTACATCGGCAAAACCACACATATCGAGAACATGCCTTTTAACCTCCTCGAAACCTATATCCTCATCGATATCTTTTATCGATATAGCTTCCTTTTGTCGGATCGATATTATTCTTTCGATGAAAATGCTCCTTTTGGTGGGTCCTTTCTATGTTGCACCGATAGTATTATTTCCTCAAGAACTTTTCCCATCGATGAAGACCCTCTCTGCTTTCTTTGATATCTTTTGTCGATGAAGTTATTATCTTCGGTGAGTCCTTTCTAGAATTTATCGGTGTTTCCTTCCTTCGATGTCTCTTTTATATCAATGAGACATTGCTGGGTCTCATCGATCCGAATTCAAAAGGTATCGATGAGACCCAACGATGTCTCATCGATATAAAAGAGCCATCGAAGGAAGGAAACACCGACATCGATAATAAATTTTTTTTTTAATATAAAATTATCATCATCGGAATTACGAGGACTACCAAGCTTTCGACCGACGATGTAATTAGTGGACATACAATGTTGACAGAGTCCATTGGATTGTCGTATTTCCGACGGGTATGGCATCGTCGACCAATCCGACGTCAAGTTTTCGATGGTTGATTTTGTCGGCACTCTGACGAAAATTCGTCGCAAATCCAACAAACGGCCATCGTAAATCAGCTCTGAATGTACTAGTGACACAAGGAAAAACCATAGTAATACCCAACCTATCTAACCTCATGCCAGTAAGAATTCTATCCTGAACAACCAACCAAGCAAACGCCCCTGCTTTGGGCAAACAGGCAGCATGCCAAAATAGCTTAAATGGGAAATCATCCCTTTTAACATCTAAAGACAAAAAATTATATCCTTCTTTGACCGAGTATTCCCCTGATTTTGAATAAGTCCAAATGAGCTCATCATCCTTCTCCAAGAAGAGTAATGGGCGTTTCTTAAGCTCATCCACAAATGCAGACTTAATATCTTGATCCAATGGAAGAGAATCAATTGATTTCCATTTTGCCACAGGTAGGGAGCCCGAGGAGTCTACAAAAATATAATCCACCACAAAAATACCCCAGGAGGATTTAAGGATGGACATAAGGGGCGACCAATCCCTAAGACTAGAGAATACAGGGAAGCCATTCCATACTTCATCCCAAAACCTAGCCTTAAAACCGTTATGGATAAGCCAGGACAATCTTGGAAAAATGACAAATCTACACTCAACCATGAAATTCCAGATCACAGACCCCTTGGGAAGTGAAGAAGCAGTGAAGATAGCCTCCCTAGAATAATTATTCAGGTACTTTGTAGATAAAATGGATGCCCATTTAGAGGTAGGCTGCTTATAAAATTTCCAAACTAGCTTAGCACCAAGAGCCAAGTTCTGCTTACCTAGATCCTTAATCCTAGCACCTCCTTTTTCCCTAGGAGCACAAACCCTATCCCAAGCCAATAGGGAGATCCTATTTTTCTTATTAACATTATCATTCCATAAAAAAGATCTTACAATTGATCGAAGAGAAACCATGGATTTTTTAGGCGCCTTCAAAATGGATAACAGATAGATAGGAACCACATTTAAAACAGCTCTAATAAACACAATTTTACTAGAAAAAGTTAACCACTTGTGAGACCAAGAAAGAATCCTGGATGAGATAACCCTTGAAACCCGTTTCCAAAAATTATGCTTCTCTGAACCAGTATAAAATGACAACCCTAAATACTTACAAGGAAATTGACCCACAGAGAAGCCCCAAAATCGAGATAGTCTGGTCTGCACCAGAGGGGAGACATTAAGGGAGATTTTTTTTTATTTAGTCTGATTAACCTTTTGTCCAGAAAACAAAGAATAATCTGAAATGATCTTGTTAATGATCTGAGCTTCCCCCATAGTAGCTTTACCAAACAGTAATGTATCATCCACAAATAAGCAATGAGTATGACTCGAGGTCATATGAGGGATGGAAATCCCCTTCCATAGGCCACTCTCCCTGGCAAATGAATTGGCTCTACTAAAGGCTTCAGCCAAAATTATAAACAAAAAGGGCGACAACGGATCCCCTTGCCTAAGGCCTCTAGATGAGGGAAAAAAAACACATGGAGAACCATTCAAAATTATTGAGAACCTAGCCGTGCTAATACAAGCCTGAACCCATTTGATCCATTTAATTCCAAACCCAAATTTCTTGAGCACAATCAAGAGTGCCTGCCAATTTACCCTGTTGTAAGCCTCCATCATATCCAACTTGAGAATCATGGCCGGAATAGATAACTGAGAGATGGAATGAAGAATCTCATGGGCCACAATAGCCCCTTCTGTCGTCTCCCTACCAGGGACAAAGCCCTCCTGCTCACCCGAGATGATTTTAGGAATAAGCTTAGCAAGCCTTAATGAAATAGCCTTAGTAATAATTATATATAAGGTGTTGCATAATGCAATTGGGCAAAAATCCACAAAAGACTTAGGATTATCACATTTCAGAATAAGAGCAATTAAAGTTGGGTTAAGCTCTCTTAACATAGTCCTATTACATCTAGCTTCTTCTAAAACCAAACGAAGATCCTCCCCAAGAAAAGACCAGCATTTTTGAAAGAAGAGAGCAGCGAAACCATCAGGACCAGGAGCCTTATCTAGCAACATTGAGAAGACAACATCTTTGACTTCTTGAATGGAAAAAAGAGCCATGAGCATTGCATTATCCTCATCAGTTATAAGCTTAGGAATGGAAGAGGCAAAATTGTCATTAAAAACAGATAACTCTTCTGAAAGCAAAGACTTAAAAAACCGAACACCCTCATTAACAATCTTTGATTCTTTAGTGAAAACAACCCCATCAGAGTTCTGAATACAAGAGATCCTACAACATTGGCATTTCATCTTGGTTGAAGTGTGGAAGAATTTGGTATTTTGATCCCCATCACTCAACCATAAATCTGTGGATTTTTGTTGCTAGTAGATTTGTTCTCTGGAAAGGATCTCTTCTAACTAAGAATTCAAAGACTTATGCTTCTGAAAAGTGGCAGAATCCATGCCACCATTCATAACCCTATCATTAAGAACTTCAAGTTCTTCCTAAATCTTAGCCTTCTCAGAAAAAATATTTTTGAAATGCAAAACATTCCATTTCTTGATTTCTAGCTTAAGATAAGAGAGTTTTTTAGCAAACCGAAACATCCTAGTACCTTGAACATAAGAAGCCGCATATCACCAAGATTGTAAGAGCAACAAAAAGGAAGAATCATGAAACCACATTGATTCAAACTTAAAATAAGAACAACCAGGGGCTTTGTCATCAATGATGGATAACACAACCAGAAAATGATCTGAGCTAGCATAAGGCAAGACCAAGGCAACCACATCCACATTAGAGGAGATCCAATTGTCTGACACCAGAAAATGATCAAGTCTCTCAGCAATCTGTGAGAAATCCTTCCTCCTATTTGTCCAAGTAAATGGCCCATTCAAAGTTTTACAATCCACCAGATCATTATTTAAAATGAAAGTAGAGAAATCCTCCAAGATACGTTTATTAGGAAGAATTCCCCCACACTTCTCACCTTCAGAGGAGATGGCATTAAAGTATCCTCCAAAAACCACAAACTGACCATGAAGAGGGGAAAGAGTGAGGGATAAGGAATCCCAAAGAGCTTTCTTACCCTCGATTGACATTGGACCATAAACATTAAACAACCAGAGTTTAATATTCGAAACATGACTTCTAACCAAAGCCAACATCCAGCAGGGAGCAGAAGCAATGAATTTCAAATCAATAGTCATATCCTTCCAAAGGAAGGCCAAACCCCTAGAAGCCCCCATCGAGGGGGATACACAAAAATTCCAAGGCTTCCATTTGGAAAACAACAAATCAGCACCTTGGCAACTTAACTTAGTTTCTTGCAAAAGTAACACATCACGCCTCATTAAATCCAACTGAGATTTAATGAGACGTCTTTTGTTAGGGACATTTAAGCCCCTAACATTCTGAGATACAAACTTTATTTCCCTCGAGGGGAGGTATTATTAACTTTCTATTCTAAACATAATTAAAGTTGTTATAAAACATTCCTTCAATTAATTATAAAAAATAAATATAAAATCATATTTCAAATAGCACCTTCAAACATATGTTTGTCATCATTATTAATTTAATCTACAAAATAAAAGTAAGCCTATAAAATAATATTCTATAATATTATTTTTCTATAAATGGTAATGTAGGAACTTACCCATAAGAAAATATACTAAACTTGAACTATGTAGGCCATGAATGAATAGTACATACGTACACCAAAACTTTACAGGGTTTCCAAACTACTTTTTAGATCTGCCTTTCAACAATGAATTTTGATTAGTAGATTTCTTGTTTTGTCCAACTTTGATTCCTGAAACAAATTGTTCAAATTGTCTAGCTTTATACACATACACATACTTACATGTATACGTATATACATACATACATACATACATACATACATACATATATGTGTGTGTATATATATGTACATATATACATATATGCATGTTTATATATCTATATATGTACATATATACATACATACATATATACACACATGTATATGTATATGTATCATATACTTTTAATGTCTTATATACAAAAAATAAGAAATAAAAATAATGTATCTACTATGCACAAATCAAATTGTACTCTCTAAAATATTAAATTATAAATCTTTTCTATTGGTGTGACCATTGCACCTCCGTTTGGTGCAAGTGCTAGTTAAAATTTTGTGGACTCTTTTGTCTTGGATGACTTCTCCCTTAGTTCAAATTCACTTAAAGACTTGTACCCAACTTGTTCATTTCGGTCCAACACACTTAAAATTGATTGATGAATTAATTGGGGTAAGCCAAGGGTTTGGATGTCAGTTTCATTCGGACCTAAGTGTTTGATGCAAAATTCATTTAGATGCAAACATACATGTGGCTTCGTTAGCTGGAATATACCACACTCAATGCAATAAAATAATTTAACCAATTAAAAAATTTAACATTGTAACTTTTTTACATTTTATCATTCAACTTTTGAAAATTAGAGCATATATATATCCTATGATAGCCTTTGGTGATTCACCAACAATTTTAGAAATGTAGCTCATTTTTTATTGAATATAAATTTATACTCACATTGTGTTCTAGAAATTAATAATTAAATTGGAATAGAGCAATATGTCATTTTAGTTTGCAAGGATTTCATTTAAAATTTAAATAATTGTTGTATAAAGTAATATGATGCACTTTGTAAGACATAAAACACACATGTCCATTGAACTTCTTCAAAACCTTGAGATATACTTTCTCAATACATACAAACTTTGCAACAATTTCCCCTAAATGTTGAACAATTTATCCTATTTTAAGGATCAAAGCCATTAATATCTCTTGTTATCTATCTCTTGTTATTGGATGAATGCTAGATTTGTAATCAATATAATGTTTCATTTATCTCTCTTAAAGATTTTAATTTTGTAATTTATGAAACATCATCCAAGGATTCTATTACATCTTAAGCTAAATTAATAATATAAGTTACTACACTATATTTAGTGCCAATAGGATTGTTTTCTATAGTAAAATTTGGAGCCAAAATGATGGATCTGTAAATTATAAACAAATGCATCACTTAGGCTAAATCATTGTATTTTCCTATTTTATTTTTTTCTTGTGTTTCCAAGACATTTGGCAAGGTTAGTTTCTCAAAAAAGTTGTATCTTATGTATCTTTATTTGTTTCCTTCCTTTACCATTTTTTTAAAGACTTATAGCAAATAATTTACTATAATTTTTGTAATGGAGGAAAATTGGGAATTAGGGTTTCATCAAGTAAATCCACTAAATAACCCCATTAACACCACCACATTGAAAGAGGGTTGAACCCAATAGACCTAGGCTCAATCCCAATTGGGAAAGGTCTAAAATTCTAATTGGATTCAACTAGTTTGTATTGATTACCCTATTTTTTAGTTGAATTTATAATGTAATTGTGAAATTAAGGCAAAACCATGAATGATTGAAGTAAACTGATAGAGATAGTAAGCTACAAATGTCCCACCAAGCCACCAACTAAGGTTTGGGCAAAAGAAGATGTTTAGAACATGTTCTTAGAAGTTCGGCCTGATTTTTCAGGGAAGGTAGCATAGATCCACCCTGGTCCTTTGAATTTTTTGTCATCAAAAGCTGAACCTGTTTGTCATTGTCGACTCTGCTAGATTTCCTGAGTATAGCCCATGCACTTGTTTTTTAGCACACAAAAGAGAGGGAAAGATGTTGAGAATAATAGTTTTCCTTAGGTCAAACCTTGATTTTAGAATTAACCATGAAATTGAATTGATAAATGTAATGAAATACTTTCCTTTTGAGGGAAAGGTTGAAAATTCTTGAAACAACAATGTATTCCTTGATGAAGTTTTGTTTGACCTTCACACAAAGGTTTTAGGATTTCATGTGGGATGTCTTCATAAAATATAGATCATAGATGCCATCTTCAATACTTGAACTTGACTTCGTTGATGCTCCAATGCTTGATGAATGACTACTAGCTTGCTCACTTGAATTTAATTGAGATCTTCAATTTTCTTAGGTGATTGCTTAGCTTAGGATTTGGGGTTTAAAATGAGAGGGGTAAACCTCCTTTTATACTTGTTTTCCTAAAAAACAAATTGAGTTTCTAGAACAGGTTGACATAGAATCAAATTTCCCACTCATTTGAGATGACCATTGTGAGTCCCCAATTTAGGGCCTGATTAGGAGGACTAGGGTATGGTACACCTTGGTCCTAAAAATAAGGACTCCTAAATGGTGAGGGAAATAGACAAATGATTAAAATGCAAGATTTGAATGAAATGTGAGCAAAATCAACACTGTAATCAGGCATCAGGAGCTAGAATGCCAAAGTGAAGCCTAGGTGAGGACAAAATTGTAGGCGAGTACAATTTAGGACGCTACAATTTTGTACCATATATACTTTTGACAATAGTCATATTCAGAGAAACTAAATGATCGTTATTATTGTCCAAGCTATTTACAAAGTTATTGTCACAAATTTCAAGTATATTCTCTTTGCCCCTGTATTTAGAACTATATCTTGAAGAGGACCAGGAAAAGGAAATTCGAAAAGAACTTACCATGTTAATTATAATTGACCAAATTCATATGTAAATTTTCTTTGTATGTTTTTTAAATAGGTTTGGTCCTCCATTATAATAGAAAAAATATTTTGATAAACGTAAAATGCAAATAAGGAGTTTGTGGATGGATGGATCCACAAACTATCTATGAGGAGCATAGAAATATGGAGTTTGTGGATGGATGGATGGATCCTATATATTTCAGGTTCAGTATTTATAAAATTGACTCAATTCTCCTTCAATAGCGTTAAAATTTTCACTTTTAAATTTCAAGTAGGAAGTTAAATAAGTTTAATAGTTTTTTATATTAAAAGAAACAAAACAAGGGTATTGATCCTTTAACAACCCATTGACAACATAAACATTAACAAGACAAAGACTAACAACAACCTAACAACAAATATCAAAGACCATTATGAGTCTTAACCAAATAGCTAAATGAAATAAAGTCTTAACAGTCAAGACCAAAAGGCCTAGAGAAATAAACTAGCCACTTAGTGGCTATTTGAGCACATGGCTCCAATCATTAGTATGGAACTTAAAGAGTTCCTTGTGATTCCCTTCTTTTTTAACATCATTTCCCAGGACTTTCCTCTACATCAAACACATTAGAGTTAGCAAAGATATGTATCACCTTCATATTAAATTTGGAGACATTGACCATCCTCTATTCTATATCCAACACCTTTTTCATTAGAGCCTTTAATTATTTTGATGTGGTCCTAACACAATTGCACTCTCGCTCTCCCCCTATCAGATGTCTTCTTCTTTCAACATTTCACCTTGGGTCGGGTCCATGGGTTCATTTTGTTCAGAATTGTCACTAGTTGATTTGTTTGAACTTTCTACCTTCCACATGGTGTCCTCCTCCTCATCTACCTCCTCATTGTTGAAAACTTCCTTCACCTCTAATTCTTCCACATAATCAACTAATTTCTTACCTCTAGTTTTGTTCACCAAGTGGTCAGCCAACCTATTTGAGTGTCTCTGAGCACTTCTGCTCTTACCATCATCTTCAACACCATCCTGCTCCTCTTTACTAACCACTTCCTATATTGTGATTTTGTGCTTTTTAGCCAGGAGTGAGTGTCTCTAGCATTTCCTTCATTTCTCCGTGTTAGAAATAAAATCTGGGGTTTTATCTTTGGCCCCCAAGTCCAAGGTGGGGGTAGTTAAGGAACCATGGAAAAGGGGCTTTAGCAATAGAAGGAACTTATAGGCTTTTGTTTTTGTTGGCCCTTGAGGAGTCAAGAATCACAGCCACAAGGAGAGAGTTAGTGCACAGGGGTTTAGGGGCTTCATGAACTTCAAAGACTAAGAGCTATCTAGACGAATAGAGGACCAAGTGGAAATGGTACAAGCAAAAAATTAGGCATTGGTGGAGGGGAATCATTTTCCTAACTTGGTTTTTAGCTAAGTCCAAAGCATCATGAACAAAAAATTAAAGAAAAGTAAGCAAAACAAATAGAAGAGAAAGCAGGTCATGGTTCTGAAAATGTTTAAGCAGAGGAAGATGATAATAATAAATTTTAAATCTTCCTTCTAAAGTTAAAAAAATCATGAGCATGAGACAAACCTCACTCCAAGGGTCAGGTAATTTAGCATGAGAAAAACAACCATGGAGCTTGACTGGCTCCACACCACTTCCTCATCCTCTCTAAAGAATTGGGCTAAGCTTTTGTTGTTTGTGACCCTACTCTACTTTTTCTAATTTATCCCCCTCATGGAAAGTCCTGCCACTTTCCCAATAACCTCTTCACTTATTTCAAACAAAATTCTCCCCACGGTAACCCTTTTGTATACCAAAGACCTAGTAAACTAAATTATAAGATTTGTATCCTAATCATTTATGATTTTAATAAATGAAGCCACCCCACCCTCTTTACAGATATGACAAACAATTTATTCCTTTTGAACTCAATGTGATTGTTGAGCTCGATTCTAACCCTATCCCCACCTATGGAAGTCATTACTGCAACACATAGAACTTGAAACTTAGCCCTTTCTTTTTCTCACAATTTTCAATTAGCTAGTAAAATAAATTTCAAAGCCTTAATATTAAAGGCCTTAGATAAAAATCTACCAATGTTGATGTAATGATTAAACAATGTCCATTGTAAACCCCAAACACGCCAACCTTTTTCCTTCAGATCAATAGGGAGATTACAATGGGATTTTCTACCATGGGAAATAGTGATATTTAAAGAAACCATTAAAGAAACCATTAAAGAAACATTATGTTTTCTCCTAATAGTCATTTCAATAGCCTAGCAACACATGAAATAATGATATCTCAAATTCATTAGACTATCCTCTAGGGTGCCCATGTGAGTGACCCATGCACAAATCAACCACCTCAACATCATAACCCCTTCATTATAAAGGTAATCCCACACAACAATCCAACATGTCATGTTGTATTGTGGACAGGGTATCCACGTCATCTCAATATACATCATCCATCTAATAGTTATCTCCTTGCACCCAAGATGACACATTTTCTTCCATGTGGGCCACGTGAAGGGCATCCATGTCAGCTTGAAAGTTTCCACCCCCTATAGTCTTGCCCTTTGTCATGAGGGTCACACCTTTTTTTTGCTTGATCCTATCACACATTTGTTTATTAGTCCACCTTAGGTCACTTGACCATCTTAGCTCCATGTCCCTCATTTGAATACCAATCCTATTAGGAGCCCCAATATAATGTCTAGCCTTTAAGCAATTTAAATCACTCCCACCCCCCCCCAAATAATTTAAATTTCCTGCTTTCACTTCCCATCCTTTGTGCTAGAGACAATGAATAGAGAATGAAACCAAGAATCCAAACCTTCCATTTTTTCATCATTTAATCATTCTAATTGAATTTTCTCTTTTGTATAAGGAGTCTGTGAACATTTGTGGGGAGACACTCGCTTGATCTCCACCATCTAAGGTATCCAATCCCCAGACCCAAAGCCGCCATAGCATTCACAACATTTTTACCTTCCCTAAACGTGTCTTATTTCAAAAGTATCAATCCCAGGGAGAAGTTTGCTAACATCATAAATAATCCCATATAAGGTAGATAAACCACCATCTTATCACCTTTTGTAGAATTCACAATAAGCTTTGAATCACCCTCAATATTTAAAATTTGAATGCCAATTGAGAGGGCAATTTCTACCCCCAAAGAAGAGCCATCCCCTCAGGTTGATTATAAGTACCCTCCTCCAAACTACCCATGTAAGCTACCACCACTACACCAGAGCTAGATTGAATTACTCCTCCCGCAACAACCAAGTACTACCTAGTTGTCCCATCAAATTTTAGCTTGTTCTATCTTGACAACAGGGGTGCCAACAAGTATTCATTCTCTCAATCCTTTTAGAGTTGTCAAATCTAGAATAGGAGTTAGGCAGGTTCACATTCGTGGCCATTTTATTATCAAACTACAAGGGGGGTAAGAAGGGCACTTCTTGTTGCAAATGTGTTGTTGATTAGTATGATTGGTTGTCATTGATGTCAACATAATGGTTGTCGTTAATGTCATTGATGTTCTTGGTGTTGATGATCCAAAAGTTGTGTATCAAATCCTTTGGTGCTCCAAAAGATGTGTTGATGGTGATCCAGATATCTCTGTCTATTTGATATGGTGTTGATCAATGGTATTCATGTGTATCTTGGTTTCACACTTATTTTTGTTGTATTGGCCAGTTCTTTTTGCGTTCGGATTGAATCCAAAATTCGAGGATGTGTAGCGTGTGAGTCATGATTTGTGTCCAGAATTTGTATTGGACGTATCGTGTTGAGTTGATTGATGATGTGTGTTGTACTGTGGTCCACTACTCATTCCTTCCCACCACCAGAATGTTTAGTGTTGACCTATTTTTAGATCTTTGTCTTGGTCGAATTGGAATATTATGCTTCCTGGAAGATAGTATATATATGAGGATGATCTAATTTTGTTAGCATGAAAAAAGTACAACATTGTTAGTGAAGATACATGAGATTGAAAAGGAAGGATTTGATTATTAATTATTGATGTTGTGCAAAGTGTGTTGGTGTTGAGGCACTAGACGCAGTCTGGTTTTTGTAGTGTGTGTTACAGTGGTGGATTACCTTTCTTTCTTTATTTCTTCAACAATGAGCATTTTTCGAGGTAGTGAGCCCTCCTACAGTGAGCATTCTGGTAGTGAGTCACCCTTTGTAAAAATCACTTTAACCGGTTTTTTATATTAAGAACTAACATTCTCTATGGTTTTTCCCTTTTTGGGTTTTCCACGTCATATCTGGTGTTCATTGTGTGATGTGTTGTGTATATATTTTCATGTTATATCTGTCTTAATTAATTTTGTTAGTTACCTTGGATGTGCAAAGGAATAAAAGAAATTGATTTAAGTTGTCAAATAATTCACCCCCCCCCCTCTCAGTTTCCTATATATTCAACAATTGGTATTAGATCTTTGGTTCCTTGAGAAAAAGATTAACCACTTGAGGTAGATCTTGATCCGATGGCACATAAACTAACTATTCTTATCTTTGAAGGATCCGACTATAGTTTCTCGAAAGTGAAGATGAGAGGTTACCTGATATCTTTGGGTTACAATACTTGGAAAGTTGTGGAAACTAAGTATGTTCAACTAACAAGTGGTCTTACCACTCCAGATGAGATTCAAGCTTATGAAGAGAATCAAAAGGCATGGTATGTTATCTTTAGTTCTTTATCAAAGACTAAATTGACAAAGGTCATTTCATTGAATATTGTGTACGATGTCTAGGAAAAGTTGAGAGATATCTATGAAGGAAATGATAGAGTTAAATTATCAAAGAAGCTAATAGCTAAGCACAAATATGAGAACTTGAAAATGGAAGAAGGTGAAGATATAACAAGCTACTTTTAGAAGGTTAATAGTGTGGTAAATGAAATCAGAGAACTTGGCAGCACCTTGACAAATGAAGATATAATTGAGAAGATTCTAATATCCTTACAGGAAATATACAGTGATAAGATCTTGATTATTGAAGAAACCTATGATTCAAAGAAGTTTACTAGAGAGTATCTTTATGGTACTCTATCAGCATTTGGGATAAGGAAATTCAGAAGAGACAAAGCTAAAACTGAATGTGCCTTTAAAGTCTCTGAGGAAGGTTTGGAAGATGAAAGTTTAGATGAGATGGAAGCAAACTTTGTAAAGAAATTGAAGAAAGGCACCAACAAATACAAAGGTATGTTACTTCTTAAATGCTTTAGATGTGAAAAGATTGGTTATATTGCTACTAGGTGTCCAGAAAAAGGTTCAAGACCAAAGTTTAGAGAAGGTAAAGGAAAGTTTAATAAAAGTGCCTAGTATGTCAAAGATGATCGTGGCATTTCAGATGATGAATCAGATTATGAGGATGGTGATTGCTTATTTTTAGTAGAAAGAGATGTACCTAAGATTGATGCTACTGGTTTACATGTTAGAAGAGATAAAAATGAATGGTTGATTGATAGCAGATGTTCAAATCATATGATTGGTGATAAAAGTAAATTTGTAAAACTTGAAAAGTATGATGGTGGTTTTGTTAGGTTCGGAGATTATCAGACAACATAGATTGTGAGAATTGGTTCTATTTCTTTTGATGAAAACATAATATTGGTAATGTTTACTATGTGAAGGGTTTGCATCATAATCTTTTGAGTGTTAAACAAATGTGTGAAAATGGTTACAATGTTGTCTTTCAAGATTATGGTTGTGAGATCTAGAAGGGATCCAAAAAATTTATTGTAGGAAGAAAAAGGACTGGTGGAGAGATGTATCTACTAGGAGCTACAAGGCATTGTTTGTTATCTCAGATCAATGATAAATGGCTCTCGCATCAGAAGATGTGTCACATCAATTTTGATAATTTGGTTAAGATTAGCTCATTATAAAAAGGAACATACAGAGGAAAGGAGCATTCACCCACCAAATTGTTGGATTTAATACACACAAACCTATGCGGTTATACAAGAACAAGAAGCATACAAGGTGAGAAGTATTTCATGTTGTTGATTGATGATTATTCTAGAATGTCATGGGTTGTATTTTTGAGAGAGAAATCAGAAGGATTAGAAAAAATCAAGGGATTCAAGGCTAAAGTTGAAAATGAAGTTGATAGGAAGATTAAGTGCTTGAGTTCTGACAGAGGAGGAGAATTTACTTCTGATGAGTTTAATATTTTTTGTTGGAAACATGGTATTATAAGATGTTTGTTTTCCCCTAGGACACCACAATAGATTAGTGTAGTGTAAAGGATGAACCAAACTATACAAGAGGCAGCCAAAACAATGATCAAAGGAGAAGAACTCCCAAATGTCTATTGGAGAGAAGTAATCCATACTACAACCTCCACTATTAATAGAATTATATATCAAAAAAGACATGGAAAGACATTGTATGAACTATGGCATGGTAGAGCTCCGACAGTGAAATATATCAAGGTATTTGGAAGCAAGTGCTATATCTAGAGAGATGAAGATAATCTTGGAAAGATTGACAACAAAGCAGATGAAGGCATATTCCTAGCATATTCTATAAGGAGCAAGGCATACCAGTGTTACAATAAAAGGCTGAACAAAATTGTTGAAAGTGCAAATGTGAAAGTTGATGAGAACATTGCTAAAGAATCTGATAGATTGGTAGGATATGAGTCTGATGAACTAGATGACACCAAAAGGGAAGAGATAAACAAAGAAGAAGAAAAGGAATCTCAGGAGGCTCTGATATATACATCTAAAACCCTGAGATATGTTTAGAAGAATCATTCAGTGGATCATGTTATTGGAGATAAGAACAAAGGAATCATCACAAAAAGCAAAGCAACTCAAGAACAACTTCTATTATCTTTACTATTAGAAACTGAACCAAAAATAGTAAAAGAAGCATATAATGATTATAATTGGATGAAGGAAATGAAAGAAGAGCTAGATCAAATTGAGAAAAATCAGACATGGGAATTAGTTAATAGACCGAAAGATAAGAATGTGTTTGGAACAAAATGGGTATATCAGAACAAGCTTGATGAACATGGAAATGTTTTGAGAAATAAATAAAGGTTGGTTTGGAAAGGTTATACACACGTTGAAGGCATTGATTTCGAGGAGACATATGCCCCAGTTGCTCGAATGGAGGCAATCAAGAGGTTTCTTTCTTTTTTCGCTTTTAAGGATTTCAAAGTCTATCAGATGGATGTGAAATCAACATTTTTGAATGGAGAATTGAAAGAAGAAGTTTACATTGAACAACCGAAAGGATTTAAGTTGAAAGATGATCTAAATATTGTTTGCAGATTGAAGAAGGCCATGTATGGATTGAAACAAGCCCCTAGAGCTTGTTATGGAAGGCTAGATAAGTACTTGATTGATCAAGGTTGTCAGAAGGGTTCGACTAACAACAATTTATACTTCAAAATTGATTCAGGTAAAATTTTAGTTGTTGTAGTTTATGTTGATGACATAATATTTGGAGGAAATGAAGGCATGTGCAGAAAATTTGCTAATGAGATGTAGAAGGAATTTGAGATGTCCATGATTGGTGAGTTAAATTTTGTTTCCCGATTTGCAAGTAAATTGGAATGATAAAGGAATTTTCATTTCCTAGTCTAAGTACATTAAGGAATTGTTGCAATTTTTTGGGTTGGAGAACTCCAAACCGGTGTGTACACTGATAACCACTGGATGTAATTTGATAAAAGATAATAAGTCCCCTAAAGATGATGCAAGTCAGTACAGATCAATGATTGGAGGATTGCTATATTTGACTACTGCGAGACTGGATATCATGTATGCAGTTTGTTTGGCAGTTAGATTTCAACAAGAACCGAAGGAATCACATGTTGTGGTAGTAAAAAGAATTTTCAGATATCTAAAAGGAACAAAAGAATTTGGCTTGTCGTATCCCAAAAATTCAGATTTCACTCTGACAACTTATATTGATGCAGATTAGGTTGGAAAGGTTGATGACAAGGAAAGTACAAGTGGTGGAGCATTTTTTCTTGGCTCCTGGTTGTTTACTTGGTCAAGTAAGAAGCAATATTATATCTCTTTATCTACAGTTGAAGCGGAATACATTGCAACATCTTCATGTTGCACACAAATTCTATGGATGAAGCAAACCTTGAAGGATATTGGTGTAACATTCAATGAACCTATCTCTATCATGTGTGATAATACTAGTGCAATAAACATCTTCAAGAATCCGGTATAACATTCCAGAACAAAGCATATATCCATTCGGTATCACTTCTTAAGGGAAAAGGTGTTGGATAATGAAGTAAAGCTTGGATATGTACCTACAAAAGTGCAAATTGTAGATATCTTCATGAAGGATTTTGTAAGGATACTTTTGAATATCTCCGGTAGAAGTTAGGGGTATTACCCCTTCCTAGCTTCAACTAAGGTACATTTGGATGTGCATTGGCCCAAGAAACTACTCATATATCATTATCTAGATTGATGCTTGGTTGCTTCCTCTTAAGGGGAGTGGGAGTAAGTTTCATAAGGGGAGAGTTTCTCACCTCTGTCATTGTTGTCAAAGGGGGAAAGATGCAAAGTTGTTGATCTGATGAAGAGAGGAGAAATACAAAGTTTCATTATTTGTTGTTGTTTGTTGTTGATGGATGTTGCCATCAATGACAAAGGGGGAGATTGTTGTAAATGTGTTGTTGATGAGTATGATTGGTTGTCATTGATGTCAACATAATGGTGGTCATCAATTTTATTGATGTTCTTGGTGTTGGTGATCCAGAAGTTGTGTCCCATAACCTTTGGTGTTTCGAAAGATGTGTTGATGGTGATACAAATATCTTTGTCTACCAGATATGGTGTTGATTGATGGTATTCATGTGTATCTTGGTTTCACGCTTATTTTTGTTGTATTGGCCAGTGCTTTTAGTTCCAGATTGAGTCCAAAATTTGAGGATGTATAGAAGCATTGGTGTAGCGTTTGAGTCATGATTTGGGTTCGGAATTTGAAATGGATGTACCATGTTGATCTAACTGATGATGTGTGTTGTAGTTTGGTCCACTTCTCATTCCTTTCCACCGCCAGAATGTTTAGTGTTGACCTATTTTTAGATCTCTGGCTTGGCCAACTTGGAAGATTATGCTTCCCAGAAGACAGTATATATCTGAGGTTGATTTGATTTTGTTAGCATGAAAAAAGTGTAGAATTGTTATTGAAGATATGCGATTTTGAAAAGGAAGGATCTGATTATTGATTATTGATGTGCAAAATGTGTTGGTGTTGAGGCACCAGATGCAGTCTGGTTTTTGCAGTTTGTTATAGTGGTGGATTACCTTTCTTTCTTCGATAGTGAGAATTGTGGCAATGAGCCATCATTTGTAAAAAATCACCTTAACTTGTGTCACCTTAACCAATGTTTTATATTGAGAACTAACATTCTTCGTGGTTTTTCCCTTTTTGGGTTTTCCATCTGGTGTTCATTGTGTGATGTGTTGTGTATATGCTTTCATGTTATATTTGTCTTAATTAATTTTGTTAAATACCCCGGATGTGCAAAGCAATAAAATAAATTGATTTAAGTAGTCAACGGATTCACCCCTCCTCTCCTTGCCCAGATATTTAACACTTTCATATGCAAACAAATATGTTCTCTCTCAGGAGTCTATCAAAGATGATAAATGCCTCTTCCATGAATCTTTTCTCCTCTCTAAAAATCTTATTATTTCTTTCCTTCCAGATACTCCAACATAGATGAGGTGAGAATTGTCTCTAGAGGGGATTCTCAGAAGGGTACATCCAATCCATAGTAAGGGATGGGGAGTTATATTCATGGACTAGCTCACATCCAATTTTTTTTAAACATGACCCCACAACTCATGAGAAAATTGGCAGTGTAAAAGAATATGGGGGATGGATTCTTCCTCTTTCTTGCAAAGGATACAACTATTAAGGAGTTGAAATCCCCTCTTAATAAGATTATCTAGGGTGAGAATTTTATTATGCATAACCATCCACCAAAAGAAGTTGATCTTTGCTATGAGTTAAGGATTCCAGACTTTCTACCATAATCCTATATGTGTGTCATCCTTTATCACTAGATTGTAAGATGATTTAATCAAGAAGTCGCCTTTTGATATTTTTGGTTGAGACAATCTTATCTTCCCTTGTGAAAAGTGGGATTCTAATTTGCGGAAAGAATTTTTGAAGTATAGAAGTCGACTGGAGTAAATGTGGTTGCTTCTGACAACATTGCATTAAGTCTTTCCAATCTTTTGTGGTGAAATGGAGTCTATCACTTGAGCTCCAAAAAGGGATGGGTAACCAAGGGCATGTCTCCAAGCCATTTATCCTTGAAGCGGATTGTTTTCTCATCACCAATTCACCACTTTATGCCCATACTAATCAGATTTCTACTTTTGATAAGATTATTCCAAATTCTAGATACACTAGGGAGTCCAAGAGTGGAAAAGGCTTTGTAAAGAATTTCAGAGTTGAGGTACTTAGCACAAATAAAAATAATTCATTCTAAATTGTGCAGCGAAAGATTCCACCCCATTTTGGATAAAAGAACCTTATTGAGTAAGTTGATTCTTCTTCATCCAAGTCCTCCAAAATTCTAGGGGCTGCAAATCGTGTCCCAATTGGCTAGAGCCATCCGCTTCTTTAATTGTTATAAACTTTTTATAATTCAATATGTTTAAATTTAAAATAATGAGATCACTAATTTTAGAAAATTATTCATTTTATTTATATGTAGTATTTATATATAATAAATATTATGTGAATCATTCAAATTATTAAAAAATTAATTATTAAAAATTATTCTTTTATAAAAGATGATTAGTTAAGAGCAACCTAAATTCAATGGGTCCTTGGTCTTCTAATGAAGTTGAATGGTTCTTAATGAGCCTACCAAGGATCGAATCTTGTTGACTGTAAATCCCCAACATCATAAGGGATGAGGTTAGGATCGTTCCTTAGGCGAGTTTGGCAAAATAGAGACCCCTCAGGCCTTGGATGTTAGTCAAAGAGGTTATGGCTCATGTGCTCCTATAGGGTTGCAAAATGTAACAAAAAAAGAGCGACTTAATGTAAACAAGATATGTAAAGGCTACCAACAAGGAAGGAAAGACGATCTAAATGGAAAAGATAAATTGGGTGGGCTCCAACCAACACCCTTGTCCAGAATGTTCTTATGGCTGCTGCAAGCTATAGTTCTATTGTCCAAAATGGCCACTACAATGCTGATAGAGACTTCAACTTTTATTGGTTTGTAATATTCTAATTTTATACCTTTTTCAATCAAGGGGAATGAAGAGAGATTTAAGCATTTGATATGGTTCCAAATTTAGCAAATAGTAAGATATTACAATTGTAGGCAATAGGAGGTTTACTACATTTTTTAAAGCACTCATAAAAGAGATATAAAAAAGAAGTAAGGAACCCATAAAGCACACAAGATTCAACAATAAATAAACCATAGGCTTCTCTACGGCTAAAAATTTTGAGTGGATAGGGGTGTAGAGAATTAGATTACTACTTCAATACATTAAAAATATATTTTCAATGGTACTGCAATACAATCTTTTATTTCTCAAACTTGTGCCATTTTAATATAATCTTCAGTTAAAAAACAAAAGAAAACTTTAATATTTTTTCAAACATTTTGAAAGATTAACTCCTACATAAAAAATAAAAGAAATAGATACGTTCTTAAAATTGAATCCTTAAACCCAATTTCTAATATGTAAGATACTAAATTATCCTATTTTTAGTAATTAATAATGAAAATTATTATTGATAATCTTTAATCTCCTATTTTAACTAGATAAAATGTGATAATTTGTAATTCCTTCCATAGGACCAATTCTTTGTGAGAAGATATCTATAGTTAAGTCACCTTATCTCTACTTTGATTACTTGAGTGGAAGTTATATTTACCAATTTTAATCTCCTATTTTATGGGTTAAAATTTTTAGGATCCAAAATCATGGAATTTCATTTACCTATTTTTAGTTGTAAAATATCATAAATAAAATGCTATGTAATGCAGGTTATAGGAAATTTTCTCTTCCCTATTACAATTTCTAGCAGATTTGAAGTGTTTGGTAATATTATTTTTGCAACTCTATTAATTTTTCCTTATTGACATGGTTGATAGGACAACCAAATTTATGTATAGTCTTATTAAGGCGATTCACTTAGCACCGGCAAAATTGCATAGCTCACAAACAAAAGATAAATGAGCCAAAGAATTGATGTGATAGGGGTCCAATAAAAGTGATTTAATTGAAAATGAAAATAGAAAAAATTAGGGGTTGCCACATGAAATGGTGGGAGAGATATATCTCCAATCTACAATCTTCCCAGGACCTCAACTATTTTGGTGAAGTTCTCAGACTAGAAAGAGATGCAAATCGAAAGGCTCTGATACCATGTTGGATTTTGCAACCTCCCAAGCTAGGATCATGACCGCAAGCAACTTCCACAAAAAGAGATAAATATTTCAACAGGAAATGAAATGATATATGGTTGAGATGATTTACAAATGTACAATAGCCTTGCTTAAATAGGCAAGAGTGGTAAGTGAGAGAACACAAGATATGAACATGTATCTCGATAGGATGCCAGGGTAGGTACAACTACCATGATGCAATTATCAATGCATTTAGAAAATATTAAATAATGACAACTAATAACTAAATGATAAATGCCTAAGTTGGACTTAATCACGAGTAAATAATATTTACATATAAATAATTTAGTTAAGATAGATATTTTTAAAATAAAAAAGAATAGAATATAAGATATAAAATTACTATTAACTATTAATTATATCTTTTAAATATTCAAAAATATGTCTAGTATGAATCAAGATAAGGTCCTAAAAACTATAATATTCATAAACTTGGTAAAGTTGTGATACATTCAACTTTGAATAATTTGTTGATCTCAAACTATTATTTAGCATACCTTTAGATTGTTGTCATGACTCATCTATCAACTACACAACATATACCTTTATCACAATCCTACAAAATAGGTAATTGCCATTATGTGGCTACTATACACATGACTTTCAAAAATTTGTTATCTCAAACTATTTTTTTCTTTGTATTCCACAAATAATTTATTAATTAATGAACAAATACTATTATTGCAATAGTACATAGATAAGTACTTGCCACTATGTGACACTTTTTATTAATTGTTTTGATTATTCAAATTACAATATCATAAACAAATTGAAGGCAAACATTGCAATTAATAATTAACCAAAAATTTATTGTATCTCATCTTAGAAAAAAGCTACATTATCCTTAATACATAATTCATCATTTCTTTAAGGGAAAAATTTAGAATTGCCTAAGTTTGTTTTATTCCACAATTTAACACTTATTATTAATTATTTTTCTTTTTTAGATTAAAAATTGAGATAGTAAAAAGTGCAGATAAAAACTACAATTGATATGTTTCAATGTGTTGGCTAATGAAAAATAACCAAAATACGATCATATTTATCTTGTGAAAAAACTACTTTATCCTAAACTGATAATCTTTAAGAGAAAAATCTAGATTTTTCAAGTTTATTTTATTTCACTAAATTGTATAAATATGAATTCCTTTTACTTGAAATTACTTTCAAATTTATCACAAATTTTTCTATGCTTGTATATCGAGACTACTAGCTTTGTTGCAGAATATTGCGACTAGATTTTAGGTAAGCATTGTTAGTATGGCAAATTTGGTTGACTTTATTTCAAAAAGACATCAAATATGAAAATGATAAAAATGGGCATTTGGAATTGGTACATAATTTTATCTATTTATATAAAGTTTTCTAATTATATGCACTTTTCTATCTTTTTTGTCATTTTAGCAATGTTTAAGATAACAACAAAAGATTACCTTATAGATATTGTAACTAAAATCTCTCATTAATGAGGCATGCTTCTAAAGTTTTTAATAGTTGAAGACAAAAAGGGTTTGGTCTCATTTTTTGTTAAAATGTTGTTTGAGATGTTAATATTATATTTTAGCAATAATATTAATTTGATTGAGGCTTAAGAAAATTAACTTATTATTGTTGGGAACATGAAGTTGAGGTGAGTTGCACATCAATTTTTAAGAGCATGTTTGAGGAGGCATTTTTTTTTTGTAGATTTAAAATAATCTTGTTTAATCTATTGATCTAGAGAAGCTAATAGATTGGTGGAGTTGGTCATGTTATTAATTTCATTGTGCATGCCGCCTAAAGCCTGCTCTCTTGTTGTAAACTTTGAGTTGTTTTTTATAGTCTTGCACTCCTTTTTTTCAATAGATTCTCTTCTACTAAATTCTTGTCTTTACACCAAACGTGTGCCCCTTCCTTTTTCTATTGATGTATCCACAATACTAAAAATATATACAATTTGAAAGAAATCATTGTTTTGGCTATGTATATCAAAATCTCATTTTTTTTTAGAGTAGTTTTTCATCCAAAAAGGAAAAAAAATGTTTGCTAGGATGGACAATTGTTATCTTTCCTTTGTTTTTTTTTATTTTTTTATCCTTTAAAGTGTCTATTGTTATTTCATTGGTCTTGAAATATATGTTTGGTCCTTTGGTCCTCTAGATTTTAGCAACTATAGATCTTTTATCAAATTTATTGGAAACTTTATATAAATTACAATCAATGAAACCATTGGACCTCCTTTTAGTGAAAATGTTACTAATAAATTCAAATAGATTATAACCATGAGTATATAAGAACCTATTTAATGAAATACTTTTTATTATTCATTTTTAAAAGTTTTTAAAACTCTCTTTCTATTTTTAAAGTCTTATTTATAGGCATTTACAATGCCAGTATGGGGATTAAAATATTCTGTATATAAAACAATAAGCTCCTTTCCTTATCCAATTGCACTAGGCCTTTGATTATTATAATAAAATAATAATATAATAAGATAATAATACTATAAGAAAAAATAAATTTAAAATGAGGATATGATAAAATAATAATATAATGGTATTATAATAAATATTTAATAAATATATTAACAAAAATAATAATAATATAATAATAAAAATAATACTAATTTATTGATAAAAATATAAATTATTCATATAATTAATAAACTATAATTTATTATTAGGTCTGGGAGGGGTAGAATGCAAAAAATATATTTTAATATTGCATTTAAAACTGTTTTTGAAGAAATGTTTCCATTTATTTTATAGGCAAACATATATTGGCAAACATATAGTTTAAGTGTCAAATGACTACCTAAGCAAAAAAAATATTGAACATATAAATGTGTTAACCTTGAAGATTAACATGTTAACATCCCCCTTTAATCTGAATTGTTCAAACTTCTCTTGGCCTAGCACTTTGGTGGAAACATTTGTTGGTTGATCTGAAGCTTTTTTTTAAATCCTATTACTATGACATGTCTTGAAATTTGTTTGAATCAATGTCGTTACCTTGAAAGGGTTCAATTTTTTTATAATGATGGGTCTCAAATTTCGACAATGAGCATATTACTTTGATGAGTCTCGGCTTTTAATAGACAGTCTATTACTTTGACATGTCTCGAATTGGGAATTGTTTCGTCCATTATGAAATAACACACATTAGGTATAATCACTAAAAAGAATACCTGAAATAGCACACATTGAGTGCAATCACTGACGAGAATACCTGAAATGACACACATTGGATGCAATCAATACATTGAAATATAATTAGCAAACCAATCACAAGGTGTCTTCACTTGAATCTATACACAAAGTTCCCCCATTTGGTAGATTAGAGAGGAAAATACCAACAACATGGTCTCCCTGATGGAGTTATTGAACAAGAGACGGCATCTTTATCTCCATAGCTTCAAATAAATGGAATACATTGGTAAGGACCAAAATCAACATAATCATCATAAACCGTGTATCCAACACAATCATCTTGCTTAGAAAAATAATTCTTATCAACAAAATTTTCATCACCAACAATATTGTCATCACCGACCACATTATTGAAATCATTGTCATCACCAATAGTAGCTTCAACAATGCTCAACATAGCCTCATTTGGAACATCGGGTTCAATCTTTGTCAAAGATGTAACAACTACAATATCTAAAGAGGGATCTAATGTCCTTCTCGGGACTGGTTCAAACAAAGTATTAGCAACACATAACATAATTTTTTGCACTTTGTTTTGAAAATAATGAAAGAAATCCTGAGTGTGTTGACCACACAAAGAACAAAGGTGTAGATCAAAACATGTACTAGAAAGATGAGCTTGACATCCACAATGGGAACAAAGTTGGACATTTTTGGATTTAGTATGTATTGTAGAATATAAAAATATTTTTTAATGCCACATTTAAAATTCTTATTGAAGAAACATTTACATTTATTTTATAGGTAGGCATATAGTTTATATGTCACAAAAATAAAATTATAAAATTTACAAATGTGTAAACCATAAAGATTGTCACATTAACATATAATAACATAATATTTTAAAGCATATATTCCAATATGACATTTGTTGGCATCTTTTACATAGATTTATCTAAATATATGTATGCTAGTTTTATATCTTTATTTTTATACGAAGATGAGAGACTTGTATGAGAGTGAAGAACCATGTACATAAAAATCCAAAAATAGTAAATTGAAAAACAAAATCTTATTTATATTAAAATTATTAAAATATAAAATAAAATAATTATCTTTGCATAAAGAAATAGATGATAAAGATAATTTTCTTATAGTATTTGAAAATATTTCAAATTTAAAACACTATTTTTATTCAAGTTTTTTTTGGTAAGTTAATAGCTAGTTAGAGTCAGCACCCATTATATTGATATTAGAAAAGTTGTTACAGTATCATGCAATTAACTAATTTTTATGACAGTCACATGCATATGTTGCATTGCCTCGGTATTTATCACCTATCTACCCACATGACTAAAAATTGTTTACCAAACCCTCCAAAAATGGTGAACCAAAGCATACCAAACAAACGTATACATTATATGCTTATATCTATAGATTCCAAGACATACAAAAACAAAATGATGCCTCCAAGGAAACAAAATTGCTCATTTTTTGAGCAGATTGACCTACGTATGATTATATGCCAAATATTTAACAATATGAAGTTATCAGAACCGCACCAATTACTTGTTTTTTGCCACAATGCCCGTCTACATCACAATCCTCGTGCTTGGGCCTTCGTTAGTATCCTTGTTCATTGGCTCCTTAAGTATCACACCAAATTCATCCCCCGCATTGTCCCACTTCAAACCTTTTGCCATCACGTATGCTTGCAGCTAGTCTCTGCCTTCATTCATTGTGATTGATAGGCCAACACTAGGGTAGGAATAAATGATCAGAGGAAAATTTGAAAATATTATTATATATTTTCTTAGTTTTTTTATATGTTAGTAAATGGCATTTTTGAAGGCCTTCAAGGCAGTTTTAGTCCTTGAAAGCAGCAAAAGAGCAAAATCTCGCATACAACTCTTGGAGACCTTTCCAACAAGTTAAACAGCTCGTAATTTCGAGTCCTACAGAAATTTATGCCTAGTTAAAGTTAGGACAAATTTTATATAGTTTTTTTGAAAAATTACATAGTTTTAGATTTTATTATGTAAATAAACTTGATGTGACTGTTGGTTTTTTGATTCTCAAGGAGTTTTTGGTGACCCTTGGAATCCCTTCGACTACTATATGTTGGATTTTCGAATTGAAAACAATACTTTTTGGCTTGCTTCAATTCTGTATTATCTTGTTCATCCACAACACTGCAGGTTCTCACTTAGGTGTTGTCTTCCAAATCCATAATTCGGATCAATGGTATCAGAGAAAGTTCACTCCTGTATGTCATATCACACATGATCAACATATCAAATATTGGGGTTGGAAACAAGGAATCCTTCAGACTACCTTCCTTTGAGACGCACACGATCACAAATGGCTAAGTTGCAAACTGATGAAGACATTAAAGCATTGGTTGCAGATGCATTAACAAAACAATGAGAAGAAATGATGGAGCAGTTCAAGCAGATGCTGGAAAGTCGTGGGTCACCTACAAACCCACCATTCATAGGGTATACACCATTCAAGGTGCAAGTGAATTTCGATATACCCACCTTTCAAGGAACGATTGATGTAGATGTCATTGATGACTGGGTTTCAAAACTGGAAAGATATTTCTCTGTCAACCAGTTCTCAGATGAAGAGAAAATAACTTTCGCTCTTCTCAAAGCAGAAAATCATGTGAAAGATTCTTGGGAAGTGAAGTTAGCAACCAAGGCAGCAAAAACGGGCACTACGTTCATCTTTGATAAAAAACCCACATGGGGAGAATTCATGGAGCACATAAAGGAAGAATATTTTCCTTTAGATACATATGAACAGAAATATATGCAATGGCAATTGCTTCGACAGAAAAAAGACCAAACTGTTCAAGAATAAACTAATTTGTTTCATGCTTTAATAGCAAAACTTGGCATCAAAGATTGTGAGAAGCGTCGAGTTTTAAAATATCAGAGTGGACTCCATAGGTATATTCAAACTGAAATGGAATTCCTGAACATAGAAAGTTTATCTAGTGCATATAAATTTGCTACAAAAATTGAGGAGAAATTCAAACAGAAAGAAAGGAGGGATAACTTCGCAAATAACAGATGGAAGAGCTCCAAGGAATCTCCTCCCAATTCAGCAACAAAAAAGGCATGGGGTATGAAGAAGACACAAGAGAACAATATGTGGTGTGAATCCCATAAGAGTCTCTCTCACAACACAAAAGATTGCAGAACCATAAAAAGTTTAATGATGGAGACACATGAGGACAAGGAAGAACCTTAGGTGGCAGAATCTTGTCCAAAAGAAAGTCATGAATAGGTCATTGAGGCTTATCCATACGCAATGGTAGCTACTACAAAGATATTGCCTCGGGAGGATGAGGAGAGATTGTTTCACTCACAGGTGTGGGTCGAAGGAAAAGCCCTGCACTTTATTGTTGATAGTGGAAGACAAACGAACCTAATATCAACAGAGACCCTAAAAAGATTGAATTTGAAAACAACAGCACATCCACAACCCTATTCTATGGGATGGATAAGTCAAGGGAGAGATATCCAAATGCACCAGCAGTGTCATATTTCCTACTCTATAAAGCCTTTCCAAGATGAAGTAATCTGTGATGTGGCTCCTTTAGATGTTTGTGATGTTTTGTTGGGACAACCATATATGTACCAGTGCCATGGTGTCTATGAATCTAGACCTCATAGTGTGACAATCAGATTAGGTGAGCAAAAATACCAAATACCAGAGGTAAGCCCTGCATACACTACCTCTTTAATTAGTGCTAAGCAAGGTAGGAGGCTGGTTGTCAAAACAAGAACATTCATATTATTAATGATTCAGTCCAAAGAAGAAAGGAAGTCTATATATAATTCCAATGACATTACAAGCACCACAACACAGTAGAAAAGATCAATGGACCAAATTTTGATAAAATATGAGAATTTGTTTAAGTTGCCAACTGGGGTACCTACACACTGCCAAGTAAGACACACTATTGGTTTGATACCAGGAACTCGATTGCCTAATGAACCAATCTATCATAGATCAGTATTAGGAAATGATGAAACTAAGAGGCAAATACAAGAATTGGTTGAGAAAGGACATATTCGTCCAAGTGCATCACCATGTGGTAGTCCCATGCTTCTAGCAAATAAAAAGGATGAAATCTTGGAGCATACCAATAAGAAATATAAGGAGAGACATGATGAGTATCACACTCCTCATAATTTTCAAGTCGGGGACAAGGTGTGGTTGCATATTCAAAAGGAACTCTTGAAGTCATATTTCCCTCTACTATTAGATGTTGCAGAAACAATTTCCACTACAGAATTGAATCCAGGTGCAACTTCTCCATTCCAATGTGATCAGATTGTGAACACCATGGTGAAAACAGTCAAACAACAACACATTTATCTATACAAAGTGGTTCGAGCAAGACAGATCACTCAACAAGGAAAGTGGTTTGCCAAGGAGCAGCTTCAACTCCATTTCCCTCATTTCATTAAGAGTATTGATTCAATGGAGCCCATTGCTCTTCAAGAGGGGAGTAATGATCAGATGCAAATTTGAAAATATTATTATATATTTTCTTAGTTTTTCTATATGTTAGTAAATGGCATTTTTGAAGGTCTTCAGGGCATTTTTAGCCCTTGAAAGCAACAAAAGAGAAAAATATTGCCTACAACTCTTGGAGACCTTTCCAACGAGTTAAATGGCTCGTAATTTGGAGTCCTGTTAAAAAAGTTATGCCTAGTTATAGTTAGGACAAATTTTACAGAGTTTTTTTGAAAAACTACATAGTTTTAGATTTTATTATGTAAACAAACCTGATATGACTGTTGGTTTTTCGATTCTCAAGGAGTTGTTGGTGACCCTTGGAATCCCTTGGACTACTATATGTTGTATTTTTGAATTGAATACAATACTTTTTGGCTTGCTTCAATTCTGTATTATCTTGTTCATCCAGAACACTGCAGGTTCTCACTTAGGTGTTGTTGTCTGAATCCATAATTCGGATCAGTGGTATCAAAGCATGTTCACTCCTATATGTCATATCACATGCAATCAACATATCAAAGATTGGGGTTGGAAACAAGGAATCCTTCAGACTACCTTCCTTTGAGACGCACACGATTGTAGATGGCTAAGTTGCAAACCGATGAAAACATTAAAGCATTGGTCATAGATGCATTAACAAAACAACGAGAAGAAATGATGGAGCAGTTCAAGCAAATGCTAGAAAGTCGTCGGTCACCTGCAAACCCACCATTCACAGGGTATACACCATTCAAGGTGCAAGTGAATTTCGATATACCCACCTTTCAAGGAACGATTGATGCAGATGTCGTTGATGACTGGGTTTAAAAACTGGAAAGATATTTCTCTGTCAACCAGTTCTCAAATGAAGAGAAAATAACTTTCACTCTTCTCAAAGCTGAAAATCATGTGAAAGATTCTTGGGAAGCGAAGTTAGCAACCAAGGCAGTGGAAACAGGCACTACATTCATCTTTGATCAAAAACCCACATTGGGAGAATTTATGGAGCACATAAAGGAAGAATATTTTCCTGTAGATACATATGAACAGAAATATATGCAGTGGCAATTGCTTCGACAGATAAAAGACCAAACTGTTCAAGAATATACTAATCTGTTTCATGCTTTAACAACAAAACTTGGCATCAAATATTGTGAGAAGCACCGAGTTTTAAAATATCAAAGTGGACTCCATAGGTATATTCAAACTGAAATGGAATTCCTAAACATAGAAAGTTTACCTAGTGCATATAAATTTGCTACAAAAATTGAAGAGAAATTCAAACAGAAAGGAAGGAGGGATAACTTCACAAATAACAGATGGAAGAGCTCCAAGGAATCTCCTCCCAATTCACCAATGAAAAAGGCATGGGGTATGAAGAAGACACAAGAGAACAATATGTGGTGTGAATTCCATAAGAGTCCCTCTCACAATACAAAAGATTGCAGAACCATAAAAATTTTAATGATGGAGACACATGAGGACAAGAAGAACCTCAGGTGGCAGAATCTTGTCCAAAAGAAAGTCATGAATAGGTCATTGAGGCTCATCCATATGCAACGGTAGCTACTACAAAGATATTGCCCTGGGAGGATGAGGAGAGATTGTTTCACTCACAGATGTGGGTCGGAGGAAAAGCCCTGCACTTTATTGTTTATAGTGGAAGTCAAAAGAACCTAATATCAGCAGAGCCCGTGAAAAGATTGAATCTGAAAACAACAGCACATCGGCAACCCTATTCTATGGGATGGGTAAGTCAAGGGAGAGATATTCAAGTGCACCAGCAGTGTCGCATTTCCTACTCTATAAAGCCTTTCCAAGATGAAGTAATCTGTGATGTGGCTCCTTTAGATGTTTGTGATGTTTTGTTGGGACAACCATATATGTACCAGCGCCATGGTGTCTATGAATCCAGACCTCACAGCATGACAATCAGATTAGGTGAGCAGAAATACCGAATACCAGAGGTAAGCCCTGCATACACTACCTCTTTGATTAATGCTAAGCAAGGTAGGAGGCTGGTTGTCAAAACAGGAACATTAATATAATTAATGATTCATTCTAAAGAAGAAAGGAAGTATGTATATAATTCCAATGACATCCAAAACACCACAACACAGTAGAAAAGATCAATGGACTAAATTTTGATACAATATGAGAATTTGTTTAAGTTGCCAACTGGGGTACCTACACACTACCAAGTAAGACACACTATTGGTTTGATACCAGGAACTCCATTACCTAATGAACCAGTCTATGGTAGATCAATATTAGGAAATGATGAAACTAAGAGGCAAATACAAGAATTGATTGAGAAAGGACATATTCATCCAAGTGCATCACCCTGTGGTAGTCCCATGGTTCTGGCAAAGAAAAAGGATGAAATCTTGGAGCATACCAATAAGAAATATAAGGAGAGACATGATGAGTATCGCACTCCTCATAATTTTCAAGTCGGGGACAAGGTGTGGCTGCATATTATGAAGGAACTCTTGAATTCATATTTCCCTCCACTATTAGATGTTGCAGAAACAATTTCCACTACAAAATTTAAAACGGGTGCAACTTCACCATTCCAATGTGATCAAATTATGGACACCATGGTGAAAACACTCAAACAACAGCTGATTTATCTATACAAAGTGGTTCGAGCAGGGAAGATCACTCAACAAGGAAAGTGGTTTACCAAGGAGAAGCTTTAGCTCTGTTTCCCTCATTTCATTCAGAGTATTGATGCAATGGAACCCATTGCTCTTCAAGGGGGGAGTAATGATCAGAAGAAAGTTTGAAAATATTATTATATATTTTCTTATTTTTTTAATATGTTAGTAAATGGCATTTTTGAAGGCCTTCAGGGTATTTTTAGCCCTTTAAAGCGAGGAAAGAGAAAATTCTTGCCTACAACTCTTGGAGACCTTTCCAACGAGTTAAACGGATTGTAATTTTGAGTCCTATGTAGAACGTTATGCCTAGTTAAAATTAGGACAAATTTTATAGAGTTTTTTTGAAAAATTACATAGTTTTAGATTTTATTATGTAAATAAACCTGATATGATTGTTGGTTTTTTGATTCTCAAGGAGTTGTTGATGACCCTTGGAATCCCTTGGACTACTATATGTTGGATTTTCAATTTGAATACAATACTTTATGTTTTGCTTCAATTATGTATTATCTTGTTCATCCACAACACCGCAGGTTCTCACTTAGGTGTTGTCTTCCGAATCCATAATTCAAATGAGTGGTATCAGAGAAAATTCACTTCTGTATGTCATATCACACGCGATCAACATATCAAAGATTGGGGTTGGAAACAAGGAATCCTTTAGACTACCTTCCTTTGAGATGCACACGATCGCAGATGGCTAAGTTGCAGACCAATGAAGACATTAAAGCATTGGTTGCAGATGCATTAACAAAACAATGAGAAGAAATGATGAATCGGTTCAAGCAAATGCTGGAAAGTCGTGGGTCACCTGCAAACCCACCATTCATAGGGTATACACCATTCAAGGTGCAAGTGAATTTCGATATACCCACCTTTCAAGGAACGATTGATGTAGATGTCGTTGATTAGTAGGTTTCAAAACTGGAAAGATATTTCTCTGTCAACCAGTTCTCAGATAAAGAGAAAATAACTTTCACTCTTCTCAAAGCTGAAAATCATGTGAAAGATTCTTGGGAAGTGAAGTTAGCAACCAAGATAGCAGAAATGGGCACTACGGTCATCTTTGATCAAAAACCCACATGGGGAGAATTCATGGAGCACATAAAGGAAGAATATTTTCCTGTAGATACATATGAATAGAAATATATGCAGTGGCAATTGCTTCGACAGAAAAAAAGACAAAACTGTTCAAGAATATACTAATATGTTTCACGCTTTAACAACAAAACTTGGAATCAAAGATTGTGAGAAGCACCAAGTTTAAAATATCAGAGTGGACTCCATAGGTATATTCAAACTGAAATGGAATTCCTGAACATAGAAAGTTTACCCAGTGCATATAAATTTGCTACAAAAATTGAGGAGAAATTCAAACGGAAAGGAAGGAGGGATAACTTTGCAAATAACAGATGGAAGAGCTCTGAGGAATCTCCTCCCAATTCACCAAAGAAAAAGGCATGGGGTATGAAGAAGACATAAGAGAACAATATATGGTGTGAATTCCATAAGAGTCCCTCTCACAGCACAAAAGATTGTAGAACCATAAAAAGTTTAATGATGGAGACACATGAGGACAAGGAACAACCTCAGGTGGTAGAATCTTGTCCAAAAGAAAGTCATGAACAGGTCATTGAGGCTTATCCATACGCAACGATAGCTACTACAAAGGTATTGCCTCAGGAGGATGAGGAGAGATTGTTTCACTCACAGATGTGGGTCGGAGGAAAAGCCCTGCACTTTATTGTTGATAGTGGAAGTCAAAAGAACCTAATATCAGCAGAGACTGTGAAAAGATTGAATCTGAAACCAACAGCACATCTACAACCCTATTCTATGGGATGGGTAAGTCAAGGGAGAGATATTCAAGTGCACCAGCAGTGTCGCATTTCCTACTCTATAAAGCCTTTCCAAGATGAAGTAATTTGTGATGTGGCTCCTTTAGATGTTTGTGATGTTTTGTTGGGACAGCCATATATGTACCAAAGCCATGGTGTCTATGAATCCAGATCTTGCAGCGTGACAATCAAATTAGGTGAGCAGAAATACCGAATACCAGAGGTAAGCCTTGCATGCACTACCTCTTTGATTAATGCTAAGCAAGGTAGGAGGTTGGTTGTCAAAATAGGAACATTCATATTATTAATGATTCATTCTAAAGAAGAAAGGAAGTTTGAATATAATTCCAATGACATCACAAACACCACAACACAGCAGAAACGATCAATGGACCAAATTTTGATAAAATATGAGAATTTGTTTAAGTTGCCAACTGGGGTACCTACACACTGCCAAGTAAGACACACTATTGGTTTGATACCAGGAACTCCATTGCCTAATGAACCAGTCTATCGTATATCAATATTAGGAAATGATGAAACTAAGAGGCAAATATGAGAATTGATTGAGAAAGGACATATTCATCCAAGTGCATCGCCCTGTGGTAGTCCCATGGTTCTAGCAAAGAAAAAGGATGAAATCTTGGAGCATACCAATAAGGAATATAAGGAGAGACATGATGAGTATCACACTCCTCATAATTTTCAAGTCGGGGACAAGGTGTGGCTACATATTCAAAAGGAACTCTTGAAGTCATATTTCCCTCCACTATTAGATGTTGCAGAAACAATTTCCACTTCAGAATTGAATCCAGGTGCAGCTTCTCCATTCCAATGTGATCATATTGTGGACACCATGGTGAAAACACTCAAACAACAACAGATTTATCTATACAAAGTGGTTCAAGTAGGGCAGATCACTCAACAAGGAAAGTGGTTTACCAAGGAGCAGCTTTAGCTCCGTTTCCCTCATTTCATTCAGAGTATTGATGCAATGGAGCCCATTGCTCTTCAAGGGTGGAGTAATCATCAAAGAAAATTTGAAAATATTATTATATATTTTCTTAGTTTTTCTATATGTTAGTAAATGGCATTTTTGAAGGCCTTCACGGTATTTTTAGCCATTGAAAGCAGTAAAAGAGCAAAATATCGCCTACAACTCTTGGAGACCTTTCCAAGGAGTTAGATGACTCGTAATTTCAAGTCTTGTGCAGAAAGTTATGCCTAGTTAAAGTTAGGACAAATTTTATATAGTTTTTTTGAAAAATTACATAGTTTTAGATTTTATTATGTAAATAAACCTGATATGATTGTTGGTTTTTCGATTCTCAAGGAGCTGTCGGTGACCCTTGGAATCCCTTGGACTATTCTATGTTGGATTTTCAAATTGAATACAATATTCTTTCTCTTGCTTCAATTCTGTATTATCTTGTTCATCCACAACACCACAGGTTCTCACTTAGATCTAAATGTCCATCTGGGGATCAGAATAACAATATTTATTAGAAAAAAAATCAATAATTAATTTTCATATTTTAGCTCAAAATTAAAATAAATATCACCTATTAATATTTAATCATATGCAACGTAAATGGTAGAATGATATGAAAATGGAATGGAATATAGCAATGAATATGATTAAAATGGCATAAAATGAGACACAAATAGCTCTGATTAGTTTCTTTAGGAAAGCAATGTTCCTATCAATAATAGGTCGCCTAGCCTCAAACACCTCACGGTTGTAGGTGGTAATAATTGGAAATCAAAGGACATCCTTTCCACCATACTATAGATAGAAGTAGTCCTGAGGCAATTGAGTCTTCGTGTCCTTATCAATGTTTGTTAGCACAATCTCCAAATTCCCTAGAAAGGAATCCTAGAAAAATGTTCTACAAAGGAATCTCGCCCCATCTTTGGATTCAACAGCCATTAAAATCATCGCAAGAAACATTTTGAATACATCTGTATTCACTCTGTGCTAGTGCTCCACAAACAAAAACTCATGACCCTGAATCCTCTTGACAACATGTAAGACCATCCCATTGTAGTATTCCAGAATGGCCTTAAATCTCTTTTCAAAGACTTCTCCCAAAAAGGACATTTTTCTCTTTTCAAAAAGCAAATGAATTGGGTATCCATTTTTGTTACAAATGTATTTTCTTAGTTTCAAAGCATGAGTCACAACTGGATGCAAAGAGATGGTATTAAATGTAGCCATGGAGACTTAAAATCCCATGAGAAATAATCATCCAACTTCTAAAATTGTCATCAAATCTTAAATAAATTGTCCTACATCAAGTTTCAAGGCAAAATATCATGTGTGGGAGCCTGTCAACTGTCCTAATATCATGTGAAACATGCTTGTCTAGCACCACCTCATCATGTTAATTTATTCCCCATATGCACCATTTATCACCTACACTAATTTGGGCGACAGTAATCAAATATGTCATTATTAAACCTCGCTCAATATGTCACATCCTTCTCTCCTTATCAGCATCAAGACAAAGTGGCCAAGAATGACCATCATGTCAAAACACCCCACTCTTCGATGCCAACTTAGAAAGCTCATCAACACTATCATTTCCTTCTCGGTATACATGGGATCATTTGAAATTTTGAAATGTGTTTATGAGGTTATGTATTGGTCTTAACCATTTCTCTAATTTCTAATTAGGAGTTGAATTTTGCCTAATTACATTAATGGTAATTAATGAGTCTCGTTCAAGGTGAAGATGGCTTACCTTGAGTTCCTTCCTTTTGTGACCTATTTCACACATCGCCCCATTGAAAATGAGGACCCCAAGTAGTTTTCTTTTTTAGGCTTTAGCTTTGCAGTTTCATTAGGTATTTTCGTTGAGAGTTTAAGGGTTTCCCGAGCCAAGTAGAGAGTTCATGCTCAAAACAGTGTTTGAACATTAACAAAGTGCTTAGAAGGTTTGAAGGACGAAGATCACAATTGCTTTGAGTCATTTCTGACAACTTTCTATTTTTAGGAATTTCTGTTTTTTTCCTTTTTCTAAATTTAGAAAGTTTTGATTTTGGCACTTTGGGCCCAATCCAAGAAGCAACTTTTTTGGCTTGCTTTTTGCTTTTTTGCTTTTTGTTTTTTTCTTCTTTTTTGAAAGTAGGATTAGGACTTCATTCCTTTGGTCATATTATCAATGCCCATGTCTTCATATTTGAAAAACTATGTCTCCAAGTACAAAAAGCAGGGTGAAAACCCTAATTTAGGGTTTTTGTTCCAATTGATCCAGGTATGAACATAGCAAGTTAGAGATGGACATGGTAGTATGAATGAAGATGTTTGGAAGAGGAAAAATGGCATGAAGGTCAAACTCGCCCAAGGCATGAAAGACATGGTCAATGATGTGCCAAGTCCGCCCTGGCATAAAGCTCTTCAAGTCCACCTTGCACATGCCAATCAAACTTAAACTCCTCCCAAGCCAAGGATGGAAGCATGAACATGGTAATTAAAGACCAAGCAAAGTCTACCAAAGTATGAAGGAAATGGCACAAACTTCATGAAGTCCGCTTAGCCAAGTGTTTGATTGTCCCCCAAACATTCCTTAGCTCCTAAATGTAGTTAAGAAAGACATGGCAGAGGTTAATCAAACTCTGACCTGCAGTTAACACAATGAAAAGCAAGAAGTTTTGACATGGTAAATGGATATGTCCAACAGGACTTAAATGAGCCGCCCTCCTAATTCAAGGGGCTAGCAAGCTTCAAGGTCCATTAGGCACATGCGGTTTAATGCCCAAAGGTATTCAAAGTCTGCCATGTCTTGTCCAACTCAAAGTCCGCCATGGCATGGAAGCAATCAAGTCTGCCAAAGCATGAAAAGAAAGCATGTCAAAGACCAAGCAAACTCTGTCTAGAAAAGATGACACAAACAAGGGAATTATGGCAAAAGATTGGAATGTCTGGACCAAAGAAAATTTTGTCCTTGAATATATCCAAGGAGCCTCCAAGTCCTCCTAACCAAGGTGTGGAGACATCCAAATAATGCACAAAGTCCGTTAAGAAAGACATGGCAAATGGGTCTCAAAGCATGCCCAAGGGGAAATGTTAAGACGGCATGATCACACCAAAGTCCACCTTGGCTAGACTTTCTTGAAGTTTGCCATAGGAAGACAAGGTTGGGAGGATAGAAAAGCATGTAAAAGATATGACTTATGAGAGGCTGAAGTCTTCCATGTGCTAAGAAAGCTTGAAGTCCACCTAAGGGATAAGAGGAATAACAATTTCGATAAGGAAGCAAGGTGCAAGCTAGTATGTCCAAGTGCACTTGAAGTTCACCCTCTTCTCCATATGGAAAGAGATTAAGCCTAAGACATAAGGAAGGGAAAACATGAACTAGAGCAAAGGGTTTTGACATGTTAAGAAGAAAAGAAAAAGGTTAGAATTAAGTTGGATGGCCAAACCTATACCAAGTTTGCCTAAGACCAAATTAAAAAAAAACAAATAAAGAACAAAACAAAACATGGCACAAGCAACACAAACTCTGCCCAGCCATGAAGGATGTCCAAACTCTTATGGAGTTCGCCATGTAGAAAAGCAAAATAAAGTTGGCAAAGACAAGGAAGAAAGCTAGGAAATCTAAGTAGCAAGCAAGACATGGGTTAAAGCACACAAAGTCTGATGTGGCTAAGTAAAGAATGTTTAATAAGCATGAAAGATGTCCAAACTCATGGCTAAACACACTTCAAGGTCCATTCAAAAATAAAAGAAAACTTTCCAAGATAGATGGCACAAACAAACACAAGTTGGCAAGACACTAACCAAGTTCGTCTAGGCATAAATGGAATATGTGAAGATGCCTAAGCCAGATGAAAATTTGCTCAAGATTTGAAGATCAACTTGCCATGAAATCAAGGGTCAATCAACGAACGGGTTGGAAAATAAATCTTGACACATGAATATTTTTAATTATTTTCCAAAAGGAAAATAATTTCAACACTTAAAAAGACAGAGAAAGTTCTAGAAGGTTCCTAGCTTTTTTTAGTTGAGGATGGAATTTTTGAAATAAAATAAAACTTTCAATTTTGGAAAGATTTAAAACATAAAAACAAACAAAAAAAATCAAAAAAACAAAATCATGGAGCTTCTAAAATTAAAATTCTTAGCTCTATATATTTTCAATCAATCACTTTCAAATTCATTATTGGGTTGGAAGATTGGAGTGTGATTCCGAAGAAGTTTTCTCTCTCTCAAATTTTGTGGAAAAATGATTTTCAAGAAGGAATTTTGATGAATTAAAAATTTTCTAAGTGTTGGAAAGAAGAAAATATGTGCTTTTTCTACGTTTTAGATAGAATTTTCAGAATTTAAGGCAAATTTTCATCAGAATCGGTCAAAGAAAACTCTAGAGGTTCAAGAAATTCTTATTCTTGACAGATTTCTTATGTCTAAACCGTTTATTTCTCAGAATTTACTAAGTACTTGACCAATTTCATGCACTTTCAGTTTGATTTTTCATGGATATTTAGCTTTTTAACAAGCTGAAAATAAAATTTCCAAGTAAAAAGGTCTAAAATCAGAATTAAAATTATGAATTTTTGGCAATTTTCATGTGTTTTTTAGGTTAAAGGCCATCAAAGGAGTTCCTTCCAGAAAAACTCAAAAAAGAAGTTCGCTAGTAAAGGATTGCAGCCGGAATCAAAGATCAAATCCAAGTGGAAGAATGTCACAAATACTAACCTTGGGCATGTGGATTTCGAAGACTTCAAAAAGAGAATGTATGGCCATGTTGGATACCTGTCTACACCCATTGATCATTGGATGATGAGAAATGACATCATCCAAGCAACTAGATTTCAGCCGACTAACGAATGTGTTGAGCTAATGGTTGAATGTGTTATGTACTATGATGCACAAGAAAGAGTGATCATTGCACCTGATAGAAGGGTATTAGCTAATCTTTCAGAGTTAGTCATTTGGGAAGTGTTTGGAATACCAAGCTACGATAAAACCTCATATAAAACTAAAGAAGATACCCAAAATATTGATGAGGACCAGTCTGAACTCTGTGCGGCAAATGTCAACAAGTCTTGGTTGGAAAAGGCAAGACCCCAAGGGAAAGTGCCAAAGAAGTTGTTGTGCCCATACTTCAAAGAAGAATATGGTGATATTATCCTATTGTTGAATAGAGTAATGGGCATCCCTCAGGGTGTACCATTTGAAACATGGATGTATTACTTCATTGATGGAATCACCTTGGGAGTCAAGATGTTCAATTGTTCCCGCATAATCAGTAACAATCTTCATGAACAAGTGAAAATTTTAGAAAAGACAAAGTCATTTTACATGATCTCTTACATTGTCTACCTGTTGGCTAGAAATTTTAGATATTTTAGACTGATTTGTAGAGGTATAGTTGGCAATGGTGAAAATGAATTCAAGTCTTATGACTGTTACCCTCAATTGCATCTTAGTCAGAAGAGTCATTTCAAGAGAGTAAATGATGCATTCCTGATGTATATCACAAGGACACTACAAGGGAGAACTCATCAAAGGTTGTCTTCTGAAGCTAAGAGTTTAATCAGTAAGTATGGATCCTGGTTTATCCAGTTTCTAAAATTCACATACATAAGAGTTCAAGGTTTTATTGGTCATCCTTATCGACTTTCGATCTATCCCACCAATAGAATGATCTTACTAGAAGTTCTTGGACAGTTGGATACATATTAGGGCTTCAAAAGAATAAGGCAGAAGGCAACCATTTCCTTCCCATTCTTTATTGGAAATATGTTGGAGTCTTGTCCAACGACACAGGCAACTGAAAGTGCCAGGCTAGAGATGCAATGGTATCCCTTCATATTCTACCAGTCTAGAGATAACTATGATCCTCACGATAATATTGGGATAGAAAATGGAGAGAGAGATATAGGCATAGAGTGGACTTAGAAGATTTTTGGGCAGATGTTGTAAATGAATTTGACATCAGGGAGAGACTATGGTCCAAACTACCAGTAAGCTTAATCAGAATAACTGAACTTTTCCATGTGCCTAATCAGTTGGAAGATAATGCAAAATACACTCAGCCATGCTTTGATGAGAATACATCCCTTCTGCTTGTTAGATGGTCAAAATCTGAGCATGCAGACCTGGCTACTTTGATGCAGCCAGTTTTGAATTATTCTCGTTGGTGGGTCGATTAGAAAATTCATGGACTAAGATGGAGAAATTTGACCTTGACTTGTGACCTGATGGGTGAAGCAGAAGAATGTTCTTCAAATGCAGAAGCATCTCAAACTGCCATACCGACTGAAAGTACTAAAAAGAAAAGAGAAGTAGGAAACTCTTCAAGAAAAAAAGGGAAGACAGTTGTAAATGAAGAACCTTCTCAAAAGAAACAAAGGATAGAACCATCTTGCTATGTCACATCAAGAAACATAATTGATACATTGGTTATTGATGAGTCATTGGCAAATATGGAGATTCCTTCTCTACTCCATGGGGAAAATATAGAGTCAATCCATTAGGAAGAAGAAGAGCCTATGTCTCCTACAGGCACAAAAATATTGGATTTAGATTCTGAAATGGATATTCTGGGCAATAAATTTCAAGAGGGAATGATTTCTACTCTTCGAGGAGGCCAAAATATGCCCTATGAAGAGGATGATCAGGAAGTGGAAGGAGTTGAACAACCTATAATTCCTGATAGGCTGAAGGAAGGATTGAAAGAAAAGATACAAGTAATAGAAGTTCAAGAAGAAGATGGTATGGCTGACTTCTTGGCCATATTAGAACATGTTGTAAAGAAGCCATCCAAAAGGTTTTCCACCATCTAGAAAGATGAAGTCAGTTATTGCACGATGCAAATTGTTGTGCCAAAAGTAGACAAGGCTAAAGAAGATATTGCTTCTCATGAATATGCAATCACTACAAACAATTTGGGACCAACTACTAAGAGTCGGGAAGTTGAAGACTTGAATAATTCGGCCGCTTCCATGAATACAAGTCTAGACAAAAAAGTAGGAAAGAAAAGGGAATACAAAAGAGAATTGAGCAACTGATGGAATACATTCAACACTTGACTAAGCCGCTCAATCAAGCCAATCCATAAGTTCCTTCACTTTTAAATTCACAGGAGACAGTTAGATGTTTTGAGGAAGAAGTAATTACGGCCAGAGAAACCAAAGAATGGATGGAAAATGGAAAAGGAGCAGGAACATTTGCAGACAAATTGAGACTGACATATGGGCATACTTCCTTCCTACTCTCTAGAATTGCAAGCATGGACTGATCTCCAAGATATTCAAGACAGGATTATCCCATGCCTTAGAGTATTGAAGGGCATGCATAAACAAGAACTAATTAACAAAGAGATAATTGCAGCAGGGGTTGCCTATGATTTTAATACATAGCATTGGACATTAGTTGCACATAGTGAAGTCTTGGAGAAGGTAAAGGCAAATAGTGCTAAGGCTGAAGAGAAGATAAAAGAGATTCATGATAAGATCTTCCTTGTAGCTACAGATGTGCTCGAGAAAGAAACAATCAGAGAAAGTGATATGCAGTTGGAAATCCTAAAGCTTATAATATAGGAAATTTTCTTCCCCATCAGAGGACAAGTCCTGAAACAGAATTTGGCTAAGGCATTAGAATTCTTGTCTATATGAGATGTCTTCCAGAAATAGGAGTCGGAGTGGGAGATTGCTTTTGCCACTTGCGCAGATGATTTGGACGAATGGGAATACATGATCAACATGTTGCCACATGTCACCATGGAAGAGGTCGACTCAATTGTGTCCAGATTCATTGAACACACTGATACCCATGAGAATAAGGATGCACCTTCTTAGGAGATGGCTAACAACGCCACTTGTCTTGCATGCATTGGCTTCTAGTTTTATTTTGGGAAACCCTGATTAGGGTTGTGTTGTTTTAATCTTGATCGTTGATCTTAGATTGATCTCGGTCATTCATTTATTTTTTAGAACTCTATATAAACTCGCATTCTCTCATTTTCGTTGTTGTGGAGAGATTTATGAAATTGTTGCGTAGAGTTACTTGAATAATAAAAAGTTCATTATCAGTATTGTTTTGAAGTCTTATTGTTATCAAGTGGTTGCGTGGTTGCATATTTTCCTCAACACTTAGAATAGATTTTCTTTAAGTAATTTGCTTTGAAGTTGTTAGATGAATGAAGGATTGATAGTTTAGATTGGTGAAACTTTGCTCATATTTTCTTTGGATGGATGATTTTCATTCAATGTGTAAAGTTAGCTTGAGCTTTTGATGTGGATGCTTAACTTCTAGTTTGAGTAATACTGTTCAATTTTTGGTATTATTCATGAGTGTGAAAATCTTGAGCATAGCCTTAGAAGATTGCACATGCTTTGTGTAGTTGTCCAAGAGTGGCGAAAAAAAGTGTCGTTTATTGGTTTCACCCAATCTACACAATCTCTTGAGTTATTAACAGTGGTTAGAATTCCTAAACTCTTATCCTTTTTTATTTTATTTTTTTGAAATCCCAAATCAGAAAATCCAAAAACAAGGAGCATTTATTGATAACTTCGCCTAAGTCTAGCTTGTGAATGATACCAGTTGAAGTGTAAGTCCCTTTGTGTATTACTAGCATATCACAACGCCCATTGAGCTTACCCACACGTCAAGACCTGACAAAAGAAACCTTGGAATCGCCATATGATCTTCTCGCAATCTTAGCATAAGCAGTGATTTTTCAAGAGAGGATAGAGTGTCGTTGGACATTTTATTATGTGTTCAGTGAATGATAAAACACACGCCAACACTTCCCCAATTCTAGTCCTAAAAATGTCACTTTGAACTCAACCAAATTGTTTGTTTTTTATAAAAATAAGCAGCAAAACAAGGGTGTTGGCCTTATATACAAACAACTTGTAGGCGACATAAAAGAAAGGCAACAAAACAAGGGTGCAAACCCTAAACAAGCTTAGGTTGGATAGGCCTTTAAGAGCAAGTCAGATTACCACAATTAAAGGTCAACCAAACCAACAACAACCCCAAAAGGACTTTACTCAAGAGTGGGGAGAAACAACCAAAAATCAACATGGAGCAGTTTGAGGGGGGAGAGACTTACCTTTTTGCTTGCGACAAACAACAGTCTAAGCAATAATATTATTAGGAACATCATAAGAAGGATGAAGCAGGAAGAGCCCCTCAACGATTTTATCTACAACTGGAGCAGATTGTTGTTGCAAAACAATGTCAAGAACAGACACACCAAGAGCAACAAGAGTATAACCCTCAAGGCCAGAGGAGGCCACACCAATAGCAACCAAGGGGCCAACAGAGGCCTCAACGGCAGTAAGAGGCACAACCTCATCCCAAGAGGGGCCATCATCCCCAAGTGAGGAGTCATCAGGATCATCAGAATCAGAAGCCTTGACATTCAAATGATTAGTAGTAGTGTCTTTCCACCAAGTAGTAGCACCTTTATGGCATGAAAGAGAACAATTTGAAGCTAAGTGACCCATTGAGAAGCATCTTCAATAGCGAAAGGGGAGGCCTTCATAGTCCAGTGATTAAGTCCATGGCCTATCCCCAACCATAAGAACCACATCCCCAAGGAGAGTCATAGAGATGTCAATGTCGATTAAAATGTGAGCAAAGGTAGAATGACCCATGGAGACATGTAATCATCAACCTTCAAGAATCAGTCGATAGAGTTACCTATGGCCTTGTAACAAGAATGCACCCAAAAATGAAGGGGAAGATTGGGAAGACAAACCCATACTGGATGCACACTGAGTGGTTCAATAAGAGGGTTAAATGAAGGAGTCCAAGGTTTGATGGAGAGAGAGTTAACTCTCCAAGCCCACAAACTTGCCCAACACTAAGTCACAATCATCAGAAGAAGCAAAGGAAGAACTGAAAAAACCTTTATCACAAGGGTAAAGCTCAATGCTTCTAGCAATAAAGGCTTCCAAGAATCACTCACCCAATGATGGAGGTCAAGGAGAGAAGACTAGAACCCAACAAATCTGTGCACCAACCCACAATGTTGGTAGAAACTAATGTTTTTACCACATCTTGGCCACAAACCACCACAAGGGATGTCTTGGCACAAGGGAAAAGATGAGATTTTCCCTTGGGAGGATGATTAGCAACAGATCTAGCCACGCGAACAAAGCTTCACCCACCAGCAGTAGAAAGAGGTCCAGGAGGGACCTCGGTACCCTCAATAGCCTTGGCTAGACCACCAACATCTGAACCCCTGGCATGGCAACCATTCAAAGCAGCAGGAGCAACACCGTCCCCCAAAATCGAAGAGGATAGAGGCCCAGACCTAGCCCCACCTAGAAGGGACACCGCAGGCAAAGCAGGCCTTGAAGAAGCTATTGCCGTAAAGGTAGCAGACGGTTGGGAACCAATATGAACAGAGGGCACGATCATAGCAAAAGCCCTGTTTGAAATCGGCAATAGCAAGAGATGACATCGCAATGACTCTATGCTTGAATCCTAGGCAAATTGTTTGTTGCATCACCTATAAAGATGGATTTTTATGCTAATATATTTCCTTTGTGATCTCTTGCTACGCATCCCACCACTAGGTCTGAGATTTCCTTTTGATGCCCCATCGCAATTAATTTGACCCACTCATCTTCTGGTGGGATCCATGAAACACTAATCCTCGAATTTGAAGGAAGATCAACCTTCCTAAACCCATTAACGGGGATATTTTTATTCAAGTTTATCCTAAGAAAAAATTTTAAATTATCCTACAAATATTTTAAGAATTAATTATTGAGAAAAAGAAAATAAAACAATATTTAAAAAGGGACACTCAATCTCATGAGACCACCTTTTTATGATGCATCCAAATTTTTTAGAAAGATATTTCTTGATTTTTTAATATTTTTTAAAGATCTATATACTTATATAAATCTAATTTATATTATTATATTATACATTCTAGAATGTTCAAATTACCTCATAAATTGCTGACTTAGAACACTTAACCTTTATATAAACCAAACTCTCATGGTAACACAATGTAAAGCTTTGAACACCTCATTCAATAATCTTAAAAATCATATCGAATTAAGGTGATATTAGTAATCTTAAAAAATCACGTCAAAATAAAATGATATAACAAAACTAAAATACTGCCTTGGAACACTTAACCTTTATATAAACCAAACTATGTAAATCTTTGAAAAGTTCATTTTGAAAGGCTTTTCTTAATTAAGTAAAACCTGTTTATATTATAGAAAACAATTAACAAACTTTATCAAATTAAAAAATCGATTATACATATTTCATAAAACATGTGCTGTTTTAAGGAATATTTTGCATGTTTAACTTTATACTATATTTTATCTTGAGTAATCATATGAGTTCAATTAAAGGCCATTAAAGTAATGTTGATAAGCAATAGTGCACTTGTTTTATAATTGCTTTCTGTTCTGTGGAATTACAACACCCACATCCACATGCAGAGTGCTCTCATAAGAAAATCTTAATTCCAATCCAATAACTATCATCATTCATCATGCAAATCATACCATTGCAATTCATTTTAACTTGATATTTTGGTAATGGTGATGAATCATAAGTAAATTAAACTTCTATGATACATACAGCAGAGCCTAAGTGATTTGCAGAGAGACTATAGCAGCTGTCTGCATATTTTCCAGGCAAAGAAGATAAGCATAAAATGAACTCATTTATCTAAGATCTCAGTTTAGTCCCAGGGAGCAACAGTGCATTCAACAGGCTGTGTGGAGAAGCGAGATTTATCAGAGCAGTAATCATACGCCATGAATTTACTCTTCACCCATCTGTAATCTTCCTTCTGCTTCTCATTCAAGCTCCATGCAACTGGCTCATCCCACCATTTATCAGTACTGGTGGCAACACAGGCAGGAAATGAATCCTCCCATTTGCAGCCCAGATCATGAAATTTCTTGTAAGAAGAAACAAAAGGAGCTGCTGCCCAGTTTGTTTTCTCCAATCCACCTCTGGTAGCCCAGTCATCTGCATTCCAAATGCTTGAAAACATGTACATCCCCTGCTCCCTGGGAAACACATGGGTTGTTGCCTTGGTGTGCCTGTGCACTCTCACTGGAATTTGGTCCACAAAAAACCTGCAAAACCCAACAATTTGTCTAAGGAGGGCATGAACTCACTATAAACCCTAAAAGACAAGTAAGTGAAAGAATATCACACATACACTATCTGATGAGAGTTCCAGAGGATGGAGTAGGTGTGAAATTCCTGAGTGGGATCAAACCAGAGAATATGCCTCTGCTCTCTCCCACCCACACCTTTAGCATAGATGTTGGTCTGCAAGGCATATGGCTGTCCACTTCTATTGCCCAGGAATTCAAAGTCCAGCTCATCTCTGTTCATGTCATTATTAGAAGACATCTGTACACAATACAGAGCACACACCCATGTCAACCAATATTGTATTTAAAGATATCAGATTTTCATAATTTATAATATTGAGCGAAATAGTTTTCGGATTCAATTGGGTCAAATTTATATTGTCTCTTAACTATCTAGATGATGGATCACAGAATATGCTTTGTAACATTGATTTAAATTTGATACAATAAAATCCAGAAACTAATCTACTCAACATTATATTTCTTAAACAATGAAAACGATCAATTTAGAGCTTTTCCCAAATTGGAATGCTAAATCCCTACATAATAAGCAGTAACCACGCCTGCAGAGTCCCCTGGCACAAGCTTAAGCTTCATGCTGAACCATCCAAACCTGTACTTATGTTTGGACTGGAACCCAGATCCTGCACACAGATATATATTCAACGTTTCATTTAAATATCTAGTTTCAAAAATTTAACAACTATTTTACACCTCATTTACATCAAACAAGATTACACATAACTGAAATAACCTAGATCATGCACACAGATATATATTCAGCCCCCCAAAAAAGATTGGGGCTTGTGCATCAAACAAGATTTTAGATTACACACAACCAGTAGTAACTCACCTGATATCTGATCAAGAGTGAGGTGCCATACATGACCATTTTCAGAGGTCTTAACATGGTCCTCTGCCCACATTACATTAAAATTGTCATCAAACTTCTTGTCCACCCCATCATCATTCTCACAAATCACAGAGCTCACAGAACCCAATGCCAACAAAAACACCACCACCAAACCCATCTTCATACTTGCGAACATTAGCTTAAATTTCCTAATTGTTCTGGTCTTATATCACAAGATTGAAAGTGCAGCCTATTTATAAGTAGGATTTGATGATTCGTTGAGAATTCAATACTTTGAAAGCATATTCATACAAGACAAGCCAGCTAATGGTGAGCTATAAAGCGAAAACAGTGAGTGGCATACAGAGCAGGGGAGGTTGTACATTCTTTACTTTTTTGCATTTTTACATCAATCTTGCTGAGATTCCTCGCAGGGATTGAAGGTAAATGGAAACACATTTTTCACATTTCAAGATTTTTGTGAAATGTTTTAAGTTTTATGATGATGGAGAGGGCCCTTCAAAGCCATGATTGTATCCTCGTAGTTGCCAAGTTGATTGAATTGCAGGTACTATCTGATAATTCCAAATACTGGAGGATCTCAAAAAAGAAACACAGAATTTTTGCAATGATTTCTGGTCATGGCGATTCAATTATTGCTGGTAATATTTATTATTTAACTTCAAGCTAAAAATCTCTGTGACTAGGCGTGGCCCCTGCATCAGCGGGCTGGACCACTGAGCGCCCAATACAAGGACGGGACCATCATTATATTCCTAATGCTTGTCACCTCCAAAACTAGCCGTTTGAACTAGGATTCCTCCACAAAAATAACCTTGAATTTACTAATTAAAAATAACCTTTCTTATATAGCTAGACATAGAATTTATAGATTATATAATGTTAGCTTGAAAATATCTGGATTAGATTACCTAAAAAAATTTCCGTCAATGATTTAGATCTCATTTTATGGTCTGTCATCACAATAAGATATATAGTTATTTATATTATATTAATTATTTGTTTGAAAATATCTAGATTAAATTACTTAAAGAAATTTCATCAATGATTTAGATCCCATTTCATGGTCTGTTATCATAATAAGATATATAATTATTTTTATAATGTTAATGATTTGTTTGAATGAATTATTAAAAAGCTTGTCTACCAAAAGTAATCTTTACTTGCAATTCACGTTTTCTTATCATCATTCATATCAAGCTTCTAAAATAAAAACTTTTAATTACTATGTTGGAACTTAAAGTATATGAAACTTAAATTTAATGGTGAAAGTCTAACAATTATGTTTGATTAATTTCTTATTATGGATTGTTGGTATATTTTAGAAGTCTACTTGTATATGAAAATAGATCATTAACAATCTTATAGAATACAATGATGTTTTGTGATTAAGTGGAATTGACAAAATGGCATTTCGCTAGAAGCCTTTTTCTCCCTCTACCCTATGTCCATGTCAACTTGCATTTGTTAATCATATCTTCTGAGTATAGGTTCTATGGAAGCGGAAAACATGGGAGCCAATGATCAAAATCTAAGTACGATGGCTGAAAAAAAATTGTGCTTTCCATCATTGTAACTAAATGGAATAGTTGTGTGATTCCGACAAAGCTTCTTATTGATCCACAATAACCAAGCTAGGGGAATAAATAAGGTAACCAACCCACCTGTTATAAGGATCATGTTCTTCTCAATCCAACCCCTACATAGAATAAGTCATTGAATTTGGAACAATGATCAAAGACAACAAGGAACCTCAAGTACTTCCATGATTGATTACTTACTAAAATGATAATGCACGAGGACCTTCAATGATTTTTCAATTACTAAGACATTTATTTTAGAACTCATTCAACTTATTGGTGCCAAGGCTACCCCTCTAGTTCTTGAATAGTATATCTCTCACAATTTCCTCTTAATTTTGTTTCTTAATTTGCTACACCATAATTTTTCAACCCGTCCCTCTACCATAAGTTAGATTATGTTATTATATACCTACTTCCCATCTTGATATTTGTGAATTCCACTCCCCCTTCCCATTGCACTACTATATCACCTAATTTAAGTACTATCCCTAGTTAATAGTGTCATTCACTGCCCATGTTCCTAGTGTTTCTTCTATCATTTATACCTCCACCACTATTGTTGTTGTTACACATGCAGTTGTCGTTGCACCAAAGGATCGACCTGTTAATGCCCGATACAACCACTAGACTTATAGAATCCACAAGAGGTGGTTAAACCATGTCACGAATCCAAGTGTTGTGTTGCACATCACAAGGAGACCAAGAGCACGCACCTTGCAACAATCCCCCCCTAGCGCAAGTGAGGGGTTTGAACCTATGACCACTTGCTCTGATACCACTTGTTACAAGTGCGGTTGTCGTTGCACCAAAAGATCGACCTGTTAATGCCCGATACAACCACTAGACTTATAGAATCCACAGGAGACGATTAAGCCATGTCACAAACCCAAGTGTTGCATTGCACAACACAAGGAGACCAAGGGCACACACCTTGCAACAGTTGCCTCTTCCTCCCACCCTCCTAGTGCTAACCTTATCTCCATCATCATTATTCATCACTATATTCCTTGTTTTGTTCCTACTTTCATACCTAGTTCCACACAACATTTTATAGGTCCCATTCCTTATATTATTCCAAGTACCACATTTCATTCCTCTTATCGTGGCCATCCCTACAACTTATTATACTCTTCTTACAAGCTAATCTATATTCAACTTTTAGTATCTCATATTTCCACTACCAACATTCCTACTCCTACCTTGGATGCATATATTCAAATGCTAGATAGAATGGAGCTTAATGTTGATGTCATGCCTAATGGAAAAGATAAAGATGAATACATGAAAGCACATAATCACCACTATGACTTATTCAATGACCCTCAAGGATTGTAGAGAATTAAGTTCAACCTTTTTAACTTTTTGTAACTATTAACTTAAAGAGTGGATGAGTGTCAAACATGGAAAAATAGAGAATAAAGGTTATTTATCATACAACCTAATGTGCAATATAGTATAACATATAAAATGCTTTGGCCAATGCTCAAATTAAATAAACTGTAAAAAAATTGATTGATTGTTGTTCTCTACCATATCATGTTATTAGATGGGCAAATATGTGCATTGAATTATGTATGCATGTGTGAGCATTAGTTTTATGAATGCTAGGTGGTTTATAAATGCATGTTGCACAATATTCCTTCATGCAAATCAGATTTAGATTGGTAGATCCTTTGTGAAGGTGTAGTGTCATAAAATTGCGACCCCTGCAATTTTAACCACATTTGGGGTCCTCGCCTTGGCGACGGCATCTTCTTCCCTAATCGGGACCTATATTTGCATTTCCAACCCTTCTATCTTTCTCCTTCATGTCTTGTGTCTTTTTTATTCCTTGTTTGGGCCCCAAAATAAGGCAGGTCCCCCTAAGACAGGGGTGCGGCACCCCTATCCCCACCTCTTAAGGTGGCCATATGTCAGGTCTGCCCGATCTCCTATGCATTTCTTGTCTTCAGGGTTTGCTATTCCTCTTTGTCAACCTTCGGTGGTTGAAAGTTAATCCTTGAGGCATGTATAAAAGGGAATTCAATACCCTCATTCAAGGACGGATGAAAAATAAAAGGACAGATAGAGAGCATAAGGAGAAGATACAAGATTTCAAGGTCATCATCAAGCATTCAAGCATTCAAGTCTTCTTCATTCATCCATTAGAGCAACATTACAACATTCATTTGCAAGAATGTGTGTGTGTTAGGGTTTTTCCATGTTACATGTCATTTCATACAACATTTGTGGTTACATTCAAGAAGCAAAGAAATCATCATCAACAAGTTGCAGATCTACAAGGTATACATCTCCATTGTTTACATTCAAGAATTTGCAATTACTTTCTTTCTAGGTTGATTCCTCAACTGGGGTTTGACTGAGGCAAACCCCTATCCACAACCCCCCTTTCTTCTCTTTATGTGTGTAAGTTGCAGGTGTGCAACTGTAATTGCAGATTTGGGTTTCATTTGCAGAGACGGAAGGACCCTTTTCATTTCGCGGAATTTGTGGCGAACCCTGTACATTCCCGCCATGGTCCTGACGACTTTTCTCCAAATTTGCAGGGCAAATCCACGTCGATTTAATTAGCTCATATCTGAAGTTACAACACGATCCTAAATCGGTAGCTCCTCATTTCACTCATTTCCTCTCTCTTTTCCACATAGTCAACAAGCCAACTTTCTCATTTACAAAAGAGGGTAAATCACACTTCAACCACTTGCAATCCACTCAGAATTCACATACTTGTTTCCCTCGGATTTGGATCTAGTGGATTCAAGCCCCTCTTTTGAATGTAAAGTTCCTTTCCAAGTGAAAATCATCATAGTGGCTTCCTTTCTCTCTCCTAGGTGGGGAGTCACTAGGATCCAATTTTCCACTTTACATTTTGGTGAACCCGACGTCTTACGCATTAATTCTGATTTCTCATTATTAGATCTGATTAATTTCAATTTGAATTTCAAATTTTCATTTTCAAGTTTGATCTGTTTGCAAATCTTATAGGTTAATTGCATAAAAACCCTAATTTTTCATTTTGTGAAAATTAAGCTTGTGAAGTGTAAAATTTTAATTACTTGTTTCAGATCTGATTTCTATTTCAAAATTGCAATTCAAATCTATCTCTTTATTATGAAATTCAGTGGTTAAATCATAAAACCCTAATTTTTAAAGTTCTTTTATTTTTTACCTTTGACTGCAAGTTTGACCGATCTAGACATCTCCAAATCGGTTGTTTTTTTGGATTCCACATTAAAATCATAATCTCTATCATCCCTGAAAATTTTGGAAAAATTTGGTTGGACCATGTGCATTCCCGCCACGGTCCTCGGCTTTTTTCCCAAAATTTCGGGAGATGGAATTGCCTGTATTTTTCTATTCATGTCTAGAAAATCAGCGTACTTTATCAATTTTAACACTCTCTAAGGTCAAACACAAATTCAAATTTCATCAAATTCACATCTTAAAATTAATTTTCATAAAAAGATCCTAATTTTAGATCTACTTTTCCAGCAAATTCATATTTCACTTAAGAGGCTTTTAATGGCAATTAGTAAATTGGATTTACTTGCTCTTTCACATGTGATTACATTAATTTTTGCATATATTTATCATGTGTCGGATAAGAGTTTCTTCCATTTCCTGTTGCTTCTCTTTCTTCATAGCACTTGGTCATATTGTGTTGTTAGGATTTCCAAATTATTAGATCTCAAAGCTTTCATGTATCATTTATGTTGCATTATGGTGATGTTGTTAACAACATGCATTTCCTATGTTAATCACCTTAAAGATTTTGTGGATCCTAAACCTAGAGATCCTAACCCTTGTACCTCTCCTAGGGTATCTTGTGTGAAAGAAATGAGATTTAGTGCTTTACCCAATGATCTTTCTACAAGAGAGAAAGCATTGGAAAGTAATATGGATCCATCTTCTTCTTCTACACATACCCTTGAGCAAGAGGGGCAATATGACAATATCAACATTCTTACATCTTTTGATCCCCCTTATTCTCCTAAGACCTATCTTCAACATCAAAGTCTATGTAAAGAGGATGATGTCATGCATTTTATTCATGACCTTTCTCCTCGCATAGAAATCACTAAAAATGAGCTTTTAGATGATTAAGATGTTCTTCCCCAGTCTTCCAACAAGGATAAGCTTGATAAAGGCAAAGGGATTGTCATTTCACATGCTAATCCTCCATCTACAAATCCTTTTCTACCTCCTTACACATCGGATTTCAAAGAAATTCATGATCTTGTTCCTCCATCTAGTCAATTGCAATATTCTTATAGTCGAGGCTTTCATATAATCACAAAACAAGGTTTTAAAGGACAAGGAATTGGGAAATTTGAGCATGGAATTTGTGTCCCTATAAATCCTCCTACACAAACTACTACGAGAGGCCTAGGAAGTGGTACCCCTCTTTCTATGGACGAATTCCTTAGACTTCGAAACTTTAAAGACTACCTTCAAAAACAACAAATCAAGAGAGCCCGCAAGAATGTCTCTTCTTCAAAGTGTCCTTTTTGTTCATTTCATCATACCCATGACCATAATGCTGATGATTGCCCTGATTTTCAAAAATCTATTCAAGATGGCATAGAAAGTGGCAAAATTAGAATTGTGGATAATGAAACTCCTTCTTCTAACAAACCTTCTTCTTCATGGCAAGATGATATTTACCATCCTGACAAATTAGCTGCAAGAATCTATTCAAGATTCAAATATGACAAGAACATTTCCTTTCCTCCTCAAAATGAAAACAAAAATCTTAAGCAAGTGAAAGGTATTGAATATTGCATTTTTCATTATTTATATTCACATTCTATTGGAAAATGATATGCATTTAAGAAATTTGTTAACTACAATATGATCTTGCACACATTTATCTAACAGAGGGTCTAGATGCATTTCTTGGTAAAAACATTGTGCCTTAGCACTTCTTTTCTCTACATGTTGCTCTTCATTCTATAGCATAATTATCCCATTTTACGGGGGCTCTTTATAATTAGTGGTGGTAGTATTTTACTTTAACATACTTTGGGGCAGCAACATGAAGTCTATTTCTCTTCTTCTTTCTATGCATTTATCTCTATCTTTGTGCATTATTCATTATTAGATCTCTTTTCTCGCTTAGGGTTATTCCTATGTGAGCATATAAGTGTTCTTTGGTTTCCCTCTTTGCTTGGAGAAGGGCATCTTTAATGAGTACTTCACTTCTTCTCTTTCCTTCATTCTCTTGGAAATATTACCTCTTCTATGGTTTTGATTATTCACAAGTATGATATGCCCCTTAGCAGGGAATGATCTCTTGAGAAGTATGTATTCCTTCCTTGAAAGGATTTGTTCCTCTAGGACGGCATATCTCTTGAAACTAATAACCATCAGAAAATGTGTAATATTTCTCCTTGTTCTCCTCACTTGGGGGGCAAGGATCTTCGCTCCTTTCCCTTGTATCATTATTTCCTTTAGGGGCTGTATTTTTCATATGTTATTATCATTTCTTACAATGGTATGCTTTTATGATTAATCCCCCTTGGGGAATATATGATGTTTTTTCTCTCTTCTTTTCGAAGATTACCACTTCTTGAGACATGTATTTTACATTTACTAATGTCTTTTCTTGCATGTGTTCATGTAAGTTCATTGCACATTTTCTTATGTTTAATCTCTCTCTAGTAGATTGTGTAAGCTCTTCTCATTGTCCCATTAGCTTGGGGGGCAATGATCCTTCTCTCTCTCTTTCTCTAGGGATCCACTTTTTCCTATTAAGTGGATGGTGCGAGTTCTATTACTTGATGTCATTCCTTGTGTAGAATTGTTGGTTTTTGACTTAAGGATTCTCTCTTATACAAGAAGTGTTAATCCTTGATTACGACCTCTTTTACACTTGGTGATATACATCTGTGATAAATCCAACCATCCCTCTGGGGGATAAACATGAGTCATCCCTCATCAATAATCCCTTTCACCTAGAAATAGGAGGAAGGATTGATTCTTGTTCTTTCCTTTTCTTGTTCTAGAAGACATTATATTTGTCTAAGAAAACTCATCTTGTGGGTAGATGTCTTTTTGAACAAAGATCTCTTCTCCTCCAAGGATCACCTTTACACTTACATCAAGATATCTCTTGTCAACTATCTTATCCTTGCTTGAAGAGTACTCCCTCTCTTGCATGGATTTATGACATTGTTGCATAGCGGATATCTTCTTTGTGATAAAGGTAGGTATCTTTGTTCTGCTTTCCTTAAGATATCAACATCAACCTATGTTGACATTTTAAGGGGGGACACCCACATTGCTCCTTTGTACTATAATTCTCTCATGCATTGAACAGTGAGACATTCTTGGAACCAGAGGGAAACCTCTTAGAGCAAGATGTCATCACTTTTTGTACAATGGGTCATTCTCGGAACCAGAGCACGGTCTATTAGAGCGAGATGTCTTAACTTCTTCTTTTCTTGTACAGTGAAACATTCTTGGAACCATAGGGAAACCTCTTAGAGCAAGATGTTGTCACTTTTTCTCTTGTATAGTGGCTCATTCTCGAAACCAGAGCACTGTCTCTTAGAGAAAGATGACGCCACTTTTCTTTTATGCGGGGTGATTATTCTCGGAACCAGAGCATGGTCTCTTAGAGCAAGATATCACACCTTTCTTGACACTTGTACTATACATTCTATACATGTTGTAGTGTACTCGGGCATAGACTCCTATGAGGTGCTTCAAACCTCACTTGCACACACATGCATGAGTTTGAGTGAAACTAACAGTGTTCTCACTCTCTCTCTCTACATGGATCACCTAGGCAAGCTCTAGGGGTGAGATTTTCCATGTCCTTCTCTCCATGGATCACCTATTTTTTAGGGGCGAGACGTCCATGGTTTCTTTCTTCTTCGCTTTTCTTCTCATGGATCACCAAAGTGTGTATTCATGTTCTCTCTCTTCTTCCTCTCGTGAACTCATAGTTTTACTATTGATAGTTCATGGATGATGTCAGCTTTTCTCTTTTATGTGATCGCTCGTGTTTATGTGATGTCATTCATCTTTGTGTCATGATTAGTTGTTGAGACATCTGAGCTCGAGATCTTTTCGGCTAGTTAGTTTGTCATCTTGTGTCATGTTCTTGTTGTTTGTCTTTGTTTTGTGTGTCTTGTGCCTTTTTGTTTTGTGTGCTCTTGCATATGTTGGCATGAGTTAAGACCCTAAGATTGGGGGTTTTTGCTCCTCAATATTAGTGATGTCTTACACTCCTTGTGGTTTTTGCTCCACATCTCTCATCTTCTTCATCTTTCTTTTCTTCTACTTCACCGACAGTAGTGGCGTAAGCCATACTCCTGCTAAAGTGGGGGCTAAATGCAGTGTCATAAAATTGCGAACCCTACAATTTTAACCACATTCAGGGTCCTCACCTTGGCGATGACATCTTCTTCCCTAACCGAGACCTATTTCTGCATTTCCAACCCTTTTCTCTTTCTCCTTCATGTCTTTGATAGTTCTGATACTTAAAGATAAGTACAGATGCCAAGCTAATAAGATGAGAGGGGGGGTGAATCATACAAACTTAATCTTCCATTCAAACATCAGATTCAACCTCGATAGCATATACTTCAGTAATATAACCAAAACTGCTAAACATGCAAATTCAAAAGCATATAAACATCATAACACTCATAACACCAGATTTAACGTGGAAACCCAAATAGGGAAAAACCACTGTGGGATTTCGGACCCACTAAGAAATATATGATTCTAGAGTATGCTCGGTTAAAAGAAAATTCTGTTAAAGATTACAAACACATTGCTAGATGTGACCCGGTTAAGGGATTTCCCTTAGATCTGTTAGGATCTTCACCTTGTTAGAAGTGACCTTGTTAAAGGATTTCAAACACTCAATCTGAATGTCACCTTGCTAGAGGGTTTTACAAATAAGACTGTTAAGTCCACTTGGTTAAGAGATTTTCTGTCACTTCACAAAATAACAGTAACAAAAATCTATCTGCAACTTCACATCTAAAATGCTAAAGCAGATTTTTATTTGCTCAATACAATATAGACATAGAACTAATCTTGTCCATCTGCTGGGCTATATACTCTATTATTCAAAATAGATCTTCAAGCTTCTGTGCTCGGTAATCACTATGTAGCATCCTTGTGCATACATTTGCCCACATACATTTTTTGTCAACAGTTCCCTATTTATAAACAATTTGCCAACCGCTTAATCTCCTTGATCAGATTTCCCATGATCAATCATAGCCATCAGATCTTCAAACTTTGTCCAGGTTCAATGTATCCTTCAATCTGAAAACGTTTTACCCCACCTTGGAACTTGCATAAATTTCTTGGAACTTGTGCTAGGGTATTGCGGTTCAATCTAAGCTGTAGATCTTCCTGCCGATTTTCCTTTGCCATAGATTCTTTAACAAACTTCATTCATGGAATACCAATCATTTAATCATAGCCAGCTCATCAGCTTCCTTCATTAAATAATGCATGTAATCATTTAATGCATTTTGTTATTACTCGATTGCAACTCGATAAATACTAAACTTCACTCGGTAGACATTCTGCCTTCATTAACCGATAGCGATAACTTTAGGGTTTACCGACTAGGTTCTTTGCTCGGTAACATAGTATAGTATTAACCTTTCAATCAATAACATATGTAGGATATCAAAACAATCTAATCATCATGACCTCATCATTGTCTAACTCGGTAACAGTTGCCCATTGAATAACTTATTTTTCCCCTTATCCATCATATTCTTTCTGTGTCTTTTACCGACATCTTTATATTCATCAAATCATACTTCTTAAGATATGGCAACATCATACTGAATTAGAAAATCAATTTCTTGACATCAATGTCAAAATAATAATAATAGTAAGACAGTAAACATCCTTAATCAGTTTTATCCATAATCATCAACAACCTTGTCAATATCCTTATTGAAATGTCAACAATCTCTCCTTGTCTGTTATAATGTCGAATGCCAACAATCTCCCCCTTTGGCATTGATGACAAAACCAATTGATTTTACCTAATTGATTCGGATTGCTGTGAGAATCTGAAATGCTGAAATGCTCTCCTTCTGTCATCAGAATTCTCCCCCATACATTAGTCTTCTCCTCTTCTCTTCCGTCGTCTCCCCCTTTGACAACAATGCCAAAAAGTAAAGAACTAAAACATAATTTCTTCCTGTATGAAGTGATTTCCTGTTGTTATGTGTCAACTTAGTCTCGGTCAGAGCATTATGTCTTCAATTCTTGTTCTCTGTATTGTTTCCTGTACACCTTTAGAAAACCTCCTAAAGTGTGTAAATCAGCATCAACTCCTAAAAGATATTTTGTAGAGTCATTGAATTGATGCTTTCACCGAACTCGGTCAGTGAGTAGAAGATAGGGGTAGGACCCCTAACTTACTTCTAAGATACTCAAAAGTGTCCCTTGGCAGTGGCTTGGTGAAGATATTTGCTATTTGTTCCTTTGTGCTAACATACTCCAACACCACTTTCTTCTCTTGAGTTTCTTCTCTAAGATAATGATATTTGATAGAGATGTGCTTTGTCTTAGAGTTCATAATAGGATTCTTTGAAATGTTAATGACACTAGTATTGTCACAGAATATAGTTACTGGCTCGGTAACTTTCTCATTTATACCTTCCAATAGTTGTTTGATCCATGCAATGTTGGTACAATTCAATGATGTAGCAACGTATTCAGCTTCTGTTGTTGATTGTGAAACACATCCTTGTTTCTTGCTAAGCCAACTCACTAGTCTTTCTCCTAAAAAGAAAGCTTCTCCACTTGTGCTTTTTCTGTCATCAATGTTGCCTGCCCAATCAACATCAGTATAAACTTTTAAATCAAAATCATTTCTTTTCTGATATACTAAGCCATAATCCTCAGTGCCTTTCAAGTATCTAAAAATTCTCTTGATTGTTGTCATGTGTGTTTCCTTAGGATCTGTAGAGAATCTTGCAACTATACCTACTCCATGTGCTATGTCTGGCCTGTTGTGAACAACATATTGCAACTTTTCAATCATGGATCAGTAAAGTGTCTCGTCAACAGATGCAGATTCATCATTCTTTGATAATTTACAGTTGGTAATCATAGGAGCACTTACTGGTTTTGAATCCTCCATTCCAAATTTCTTCAAGATTTCCTTTATGTACTTGGATTGAGTAATGAAAATCTCATCTTTCATTTGTAGTATCTGTAAACCTATAAAATACTTTATCTCACCAATTAATGACATCTCAAATTCTTTGCTCATTTCATTTCCAAAGTTCTTACATAGAGAGTCATTCCCACAAAATATAATATCATCAACAAATATGGCTGACATCAGTATTCCATTTTCATCATTCTTCATGTAAATATTGTTGTTTTCACTTGTTCTTATAAAACCAATCTTGATTAAATAAGAGTGCAATCTTTCATACCATGCTCGAGGTGCTTTTTTCAGACCATATAAAGCTTTGTTCAATTTACATACCTGATCTTTATTATTGTCTTATGCAAATCCTTTAGGTTGTTCAATAAAAACTTCTTCTTATAATATACCATTCAGAAATGCAGATTTGACATCCATTTGATATACCTTGAAATTCTTCTAAGCAGCATATGCCAACAATGTTCTTACTCCTTCAAGTCTTGCTACAGGTGCAAAAGTCTCACCATAATCAATTCCTTCTTCTTGGGCATAACCTTTGCAAACTAGTCTTGCTTTATTTTGAATGACCTCTCCTTTTTCATTCAGTTTGTTTCTAAAAATCCATTTTGTACTAATTACATTTTTGTCCTTCGGTCTAGGGACCAGTGTCCATGTGTCATTCTTCTTGATTTGATCAATCTCTTCTGTCATAGCATTTATCCAACCTTCACTGTTAAATGCCTCTTTCACTATTCTCGGTTCAAATTCAGATATCAAACATGTGTTTTGTCTCAGTTTGTTCCTTGTCATCACTGGATCATCCTTATCTCCTATAATCTGACTTGGTGCGTGATGTCTTTTGACATATTTGGCTAATACAGGCTCAGTAGGCTCTATATGATCTTCTTCATCACTCGGTAACTGGATATTCTTTTCATTTCCTTCTGCAGTTTTCTCGGTAGGACTTGTTGGTTGAACATAGACAAATTCATCATAATCTTTTGGTTCCTTGGAATTACCTTCATCATTTCTTTCTGCAAATTCATCAATTTTTACATTTGCACTTTCTACTATTTTGTTAGATGATTTGATCAGACATTTAAATGCTTTACTTCTAGAAGAATAACCAAGAAATGTTCCTTCTTCACTTTTATGATCAAACTTGTCATTTCTATCATCCTTGTGTACATAGCATCTACTTCCAAAGATTTTAAAATAACTTACATTAGGTTTCTTGTCATACCAGATTTCATATGGTGTCTTCAAAGTACCTTTCTTCAGTTGTACTCGGTTCAGGGTGTAAATTGTTGTACTTATTGCTTCTCTCCAAAATGTTTGTGGCACTTTCTTTTCAATCATCAGGGTTCTGGCACAATCCACAATAGATATGTTTCTTCTCTCAGCAATTCCATTTTGTTGTGGAGTTCTCGGTGCAGAGACTTGTCTTTTTATACCACGATCATTGCAGAATAAGTTGAACTCATCAGATGTGAACTCTCCTCCTCTATCTGATCTAAGACATTTCAGTTGTCTTCCTGTTTCATTTTCAACTCTTGCCTTGTACCATTTAAACATTTGAAAAGCTTCTAATTTTTCTTTTAAAAACATTACTAACATCATCCTTGAGTAATCATCCACAAATAATATGAAATATTTATCACCATAATAACTTTGAACTTTCATAGGACCACAAAGATCACTGTGGACAAGATCTAAAATTCCCTTAGAAGTGTAAGACTTACTTGTAAAGCTTGATCTTGTCATTTTACCCATCTGGCATCCTCGGCACATAGCATTCTCAGGCTTTTCCAAACTCGGTTGACCTCTTACTCGGTGCTTCTTGCTTATTTTGATCAGATTATCAAAATTTACATGACAAAACCTTTTATGCCATAACCAGGTATCATCTATCTTTGCATACATACATTTATTCCTAGTTGAGTCAAGGTGAAATGTGTTACCTTTTGTTTGTGTCCCGGTAGCAGCTAACTTTCCATGCTTGTCATGAACTTTGACAATTCCTTTATGAAATTCTATTCGGTATCCTGTATTGTTTAGTTGTGCTACACTCAACAAATTGTATTTCAAACCTTCAACCCAATAAACATCATTGCATCTTGCATTGTCAACAAGTGTTATAGATCCTTTACCTCTTACCGGACATGGTGCATCATTACCAAATCTTACATAGCCTCCATCATAGTCTTCTAACATAACAAACTTGTGTTTATCACCTGTCATGTGATGTGAGCATCCACTATCTATGATCCAAGAATCATTAGTATTTATGTGAGATATAAGGGCTTTTTCTTCATACCTTTCTTCATCTAATCCATCTTTGATAGCCACATAAACTACTTCCTCTGTATCAGTTTCATCTAATTTATCATCATTGGATTCCTCATCGGCTATTAAGCATGACTTTCTATCTCTTCTTCTGAAATCTCGGTGTCCTCTGTAATGATTATCTTTTTGTCTATCATCTCGGTAATCTCTCTTTTCAGTAGAATCTTTGTCAGGACAGTTAGAAGCCATATGTCCTATCTTATCACAATTGAAACATTTCAAAGGTAGTTTTCCTTTATACTTACCTTTGCCTCTTGGTAACCTTCTGGCTAATAGTGCTTCAAACTCTTCTTGCTTTCTGATTTCCTCATACAGTTTGTGTACTTCCTCCATGTTCTTGTGAAATCTTTCACTTGCTCCACTGTGATCCCCTTTAGTGTACTTACTCATTCTATCATTGTAATCATCAGATTCACCAATATGAAAAGAACTAAATGCAGATTCAACTTTATTTACCGATGACCCACTGTTATCAAAGTTACTTAACTCAAATGCATGTAGCTTACCAATAGTAGCATCTAAAGAAACTAGCATATTTGGTACAGACCTCAATTCATTGATTGTAGAGACTCGGATTGCATAAGTTGGTAGAAGGGTTCTTAACAACTTACTTGTTATATCTTTTTCTTCAATAGTTTCACTTGCTCCTTTGATTTGATTGACAATCTCCTTTAGTCTTGTACTGTACTGGGTTATGTTCTCACCTTCATTCATCCTCATAGATTCAAGTTGTCCTCTTAGACTATCCACTTTTTCTCTTTGAACATGTTCATCTCCACCATACACAGATATGAGCTTGTCCCACATTGCCTTCGCATCATTGCAGCCTTCTAGATCATTAAACTCTGAATCGGTCAATGCAGATGTTATTTCAATCATTGCTTGGATATGTTCGTGCTTTGCTTTTATCTCTTCCATTGTCAATGGATAGGTGCTCAGTGTGATGAAATCATTCTCTAGATAATATACAACATATTCTCCAACTCCTTATAGGTGCAGCTTCATCCTTTTCTGCCATGTAGAGAAACTTGGCTTGTTCAGCTTCGGTGCATCCCTCTTATACATCTTTGGATCTTTTCCTCAAGTACCTTTAAACTTTTCCTTCTGGAGTCCAAAGCTCTGATACCAATTGATAGTTCTAATACTTAAAGATAAGTACAGATGCCAAGCTAATAAGATGAGAGGGGGGGGTGAATCATACAAACTTAATCTTCCATGCAAACATCAGATTCAACCTCGGTAGCATATACTTCAGTAATATAACCAAAACTGCTAAACATGCAAACTCAAAAGCATATAAACATCATAACACTCATAACACTAGATTTAACGTGGAAACCAAAATAGGGAAAAACCACTGTGGGATTTCGGACCCACTAAGAAATATACTCTTCTAGAGTATGCTCGGTTAAAAGCAAATCCTGTTAAAGATTACAAACACTTTGCTAGATGTGACCCGGTTAAGGGATTTCCCTCAGATCTGTTAGGATCTTCACCTTGTTAGAAGTGACCTTGTTAAAGGATTTCAAACACTCAATCTGAATGTCACCTTTCTAGAGGGTTTTACAAATAAGACTGTTAAGTCCACTCGGTTAAGAGATTTTCTGTCACTTCACAAAATAACAGTAATAAAAATCTATCTGCATCTTCACATCTAAAATGCTAAAGCAGATTCTTAATTGCTCAATACAATATAGACATACAACTAATCTTGTCCATCTGCTGGGCTCTATACTCTATTATTCAAAACAGATCTTCAAGCTTTTGTGCTCGGTAATCACTATGTAGCATCCCTGTGCATACATTTGCCCGCATACATTGTTTATCAACAGTTCCCTATTTATAAACAATTTGCCAACCGCTTAATCTCCTTGATCACATTTCCCATGATCAATTATAGCCATCAGATCTTCAAACTTTGTCTAGGTTCAATGTATCCTTCGATCTGAAAATGTTTTACCCCGCCTTGGAACTTGCATAAATTTCTTGGAACTTGTGCTAGGGTATTGCGGTTCAATCTAAGCTGTAGATCTTCCTGTCGATTTTCCTTTGCCATAGATTCTTTAACAAACTTCATTCACGGCATACCAATCATTTAATCATAGCCAACTCATCAGCTTCCTTCATTAAATAATGCATGTAATCATTTAATGCATTTTGTTATTACTCGGTTGCAACTCGGTAAATACTAAACTTCACTCGGTAGACATTCTGCCTTCATTAACCGATAGTGATAACCTTAGGGTTTACCGACTAGGTTCCTTAGGGTTTACCGACTAGGTTCTTTGCTCGGTAACATAGTATAGTATTAACCTTTCAATCAATAACATATGTAGGATATCAAAACAATCTAATCATCATGATCTCATCATTGTCTAACTCGGTAATAGTTGCCCATTGAATAACTTATTTCTCCCCTTATCCATCATATTCTTTCTGTGTCTTTTACCGACATCTTTATACTCATCAAATCATACTTCTTAAGATATGGCAACATCATACTGAATTAGAAAATCAATTTCTTGACATCAATGACAAAATAATAATATTAAGACAGTAAACATCCTTAATCAGTTTTATCCATAATCATCAACAACCTTCTCAATATCCTTATTGAAATGCCAACAATCTCTCCTTGTCTGTTATAATGCCAAATGCCAACAGTCTTGTGTCTGCTTTAGACCTTGTCCGAGCCCCAAAATAGGGCAGGACAGGGGCGTGGCGCCCCTGTCCCCACCTCTTAGGGTGGCCCTATGTCAGGTCTGCCCGATCTCCTATGCATTTCTTGTCTTTGGGGTTTGTTATTCCTCTTTGTCGGCCTTCGGTGGTTGAAAGTTAATCCTTGAGGCATGTATAAAGGGGAATTCAATGCCCCCATTCAAAAGACTGGTGAAAAATAAAAGGACAGATAGAGAGCATAAGGAGAAGATACAAGATTTCAAGGTCATCATCAAGCATTCAAGCATTCAAGTCTTCTTCATTCATCCATTGGAGCAACATTACAACATTCATTTGCAAGCATGTGTGTGTGTTAGGGTTTTGTCATGTTACATGCCATTTCATACAACATTTGTGGTTACATTCAAGAAGCAAAGCAATCATCATCAACAAGTTTCAGATCTACAAGGTATACATCTCCATTGTTTACATTCAAGCATTTGCAATTACTTTCTTTCTAGGTTGATTCCTCAACTGGGGTTTGGCTAAGGCAAACCCCTATCCACAACCTCCCTTTCTTCTCTTTATGTGTGTAGGTTGCAGGTGTGCAACTGTAATTGCAGGTTTGGGTTTCATTTGTAGAGACGGAAGGACCCTTTTTGTTTTGCGGATTTTGTGGCAGACCATGTACATTCCCGCCACGGTCCCGACAACTTTTCTCCAAATTTGCAGGGCAGATCCACGTTAGTTTAATTAGCTCAGATCCGAAGGTACAACGTGATCCTGAATTGGTAGCTCCTCATTTCACTCATTTCCTCTCTCTTTTCCACATAGTTAACAAGTCAACTTTCTTATTTACAAAAGAGGGTAAATCACACTTCAACCACTTGCAATCCACTCAGAATTCACATCCTTATTTCCCTCGGATTTGGATCTAGCGGATTCAACCCCTCTTTTGAATGTAAAGTTCCTCTCCAAGTGAAAATCATCCTAGTGGCTTCCTTTCTCTCTCCTAGGTGGGGAGTCACTAGGATCCAATTTTCCACTTTACAGAAGGATCAAGATTTTCTAGTTTGGAGTAAGGCCAAGGAAGCTTACGACTTCGTGGTTTGGTATGATTTGGTGCTTTGACGATGCTCTCTCTCTCTCTCTCTCTCTCTCTCTCTCTCTCTCTCTCTCTCTCTCTCTCTCTCTCTCTCTCTCTCTCTCTCTCTCTCTCTCTCTCTCTCTCAAACTTCAAAGACCACACTTCAACTTTTAGTCAAACTTCTTAATTAGAGAGAATGTATTTATTGTAATTGTAATATGCTACAAAATCTATTTGTAAAATCTTATTGCTCAGAGGTCAAATCCAAGTTGTATTTAAGATGAATGATAATGAGATTTATGATCTATTCTATTATGAATACACTTAATAAAGTTGTTCAAGTTTTAGTATATTTATTGGAATTGGTGGGTAACCTATTAATCATTTTCAAATTTAAAATTTTCACCATTTTAAATTGTATTTTGCATTAATATATTGTTATAAGGTAGTGGTCTTTACACTAGGGATGTATTTTTTTTTTAATTCTATGGTTAGGATCATTTTGACGGTAGTAGTTCCAATCACAACCATCAATATCTATACCTGCTCAAATTATTTGCATTAATAGCATGCCCACATCATAATTAGCATCCTCTTCTATGAAAAAAAAAAATCAATCAATAACTATTTCATAAAACATGATTTTATGTTGTTTTATGAAATATTTTGCATTAACATTTTTTTTTTTTTATCAATATGTGTATTGCATTATTTTGTATAAAGATTAATACTATATATTTAAACAAAGGTGGGTGGAAAAAGTCACACACTAAATTGTAAGGAAGGCCAAGCCTTAAACAACGAATCCAAAGAGAAAAACAAAAAGACAAGACTACTAAGTGGCAAGAGCTAAAGCACTAGAAGGTGGAGGAATATCTTTAGTTGTCTAAATTTCCTCAAGCGTTCGGAAGGTCTTGGCCATCAAGAATAGACTCCCAACCAAATAATCACACCTTCATTTTCTTCTTCCTTGCAATGTTGGGTATCATAAACTAGAGAATAGACTTGGAGGTAGAAGGGAGACTTGAAAATAACCATGAGTAGAATGACCCTTGACTCTTATAAGAGGGGGCTAGGAAGCATTTGACTAAGAATCATGCCCACTACAAGCATTCAAACTAACAAGAATAAGATTGGTACTTGCTAGAGGGTGAAGTTGATGGGACTCAAGCAACTATACATGATGCATTACCTCAATGATTTGAAAACATTTGTATGTGAGGAAAAATATTGATTCTTGCTAGAGGGTGGATTTGAAAACATTTGTTTCAAGTGCAGCTTTATTAGCTTCCATAAACAAATCTATGTGAGGAAATTAGAGCACATCATAGCCTTAGTATAAGGAGACAAGTGAATATCAACAAAACACCTAAAGAATATTGTAGTTTTTATATTAAAAAGAATTCCATCATGAAATTATGTTAAATCTAAGTAATTCTAAAAAAATTCTAGGCCAATCTTATAAAAAAATTATATGCCATTAAAAAGGCTCAAACCTAAAAAGCATAAAGAAATCATAAATCTAATTTGAAATAGCCTAAGCTTTAAGACAAAACTACGAAATGTGCCTAAGAGACCCTTATGTCCACAAAATGAAGGTTGACAACATCAATTAGGTTAACCTCATACAAACAAGAAGGCCTTGTTAGATAAAGCACCAAGCAAAGTGAGCAAGTTACGGCTCAAGGGTACCCAACCAAGAAGACTAATAAAGTTGTGTGTGATCTAGCTTTGAAACTATGTGCAAGTGTGAAGAAAGCCAAGCACATTCTTCATGTAACAAAAAAGAAAATTCTGAAGAGTGACCCATCAAAACGGGATTTGAATTTGAGGGGTGGTGACACAACCTAGTTATTTTAGAGAGAAAAAAAGTAAAAAAAGAGTCTTGATACTTGTGTGAAAGAAATTCAAAACATCAAACTAGTGGCTATTAGAAAAGATTTGATCCTAATAATAAATAATAAATAGCCATTCGTGAAATTTCCATAGAAACCATCAAAACGGGATTTGAATTTGAGGGGTGGTGACACAACCTAGTTATTTTAGAGAGAAAAAAAGTAAAAAAAGAGTCTTGATACTTGTGTGAAAGAAAATCAAAACATCAAACTAGTGAATATTAGAAAAGATTTTATCCTAATAATAAATAATAAATAGCCATTTGTAAAATTTCCACAGAAACCATAACTACTTCAAAAAAAACTTCACATATTTATATCATATATCTAAATAAATTCTTCCATAATATAAAGATTATAAAGCTCAATATCTCCCAAAATTCATTTCCCTCATACTTTGATAATCCCTTAAACATTAGATTGAAATTAAATCAAACCCACCAAATTCATGGAAGAGGCCACAAAACTCTCAAGCCCCTCTAGAGAATCTTTTGCCTTGGTCAAGGATGTTCAATTTCACAAGATAATTTTTCATTGATGTAATCAATCATATGCAAATTCAATTACAAGCAATTGAAGGTAATGTTCATAAATAATGAAGCACATTTTTTATAACTGTCTATGCATGGCAGTCCACTCACTTGGGCCATTGATAGGATTACAACACTCACACCCACACATGCAGAGTGATCTCATAACCAAATCTGAAACTCTAATAACTACACTTTCCCAGCATTTACTATCATCATTCATCCCACTAAACCTCATTCTAACTGGAGATTTTGAGAATGGTAACAACTCACAATCAAATTAAACTTCTATAATACATACAGCAGAGAGAATGATTTGCATTGAAGTTATTGCAGCTTTCTACATTTCTGCAAGCAAAGATAAGCACAATGTGATCTCATCATCTCAGATCTCAGTTTAGTCCCAAGGAGCAACAGAGCATTCAACAGGCTGTGTGGAGAAGCGAGATTTGTCAGAGCAGTAATCATAGACCATGTACTTGCTTCTCACCCACCTGTAATCTTCCTTCTGCTTCTCATTCAAACTCCATGCAACAGGGTCATCCCACCATTTCTCAGTACTGGTGGCAACACAGGCAGGAAATGAATCCTCCCATTTGCAGCCCAGATCATGGAATTTCTTGTAAGAAGAAACAAAAGGAGCTGCTGCCCAGTTTGTTTTCTCCAGTCCACCTCTGGTAGCCCAGTCATCTGCATTCCAAATGCTTGAAAACAAGTACATCCCCTGCTCCCTGGGAAACACATGGGTAGTAGCCCTGGTGTGCCTGTGCACTCTCACTGGAATTTGGTCTACAAAAAACCTGCAAAACCCTAACAATTTCAGCCTAAGGAAGGCATAAACTCACACTAAAAACCCTAAAAGACAAGTAACTGAAAGAATGTCAGACATACACTATCTGATGAGAGTTCCAGAGGATGGAGTAGGTGTGAAATTCCTGAGTGGGATCAAACCAGAGAATATGCCTCTGCTCTCTCCCGCCCACACCTTTGGCATATATGTTGGTCTGCAAAGCATATGGCTGTCCACTTCTGTTGCCCAGGAATTCAAAGTCCAGCTCATCTCTGTTCATGTCATTGTTAGAAGACATCTGTAAACAGTACACATCCATGTCATTTTATGTCTCTTAAAGCATTCCATGGTGTGATCAGAAACATCAGTTCAAAAACTAACACACAATCTAATCCAGAAATTCAAAAAGATATTAAAATCGTGAATTGTGAAAACCACAATCTGATATCAATAAGTACACACCCATGTCATATCCACATCCTCAAACCATTCTCTATTTCTTAAATCTTAAACAATGCAGGCAATCAGTCAATAAGTTTTTTGCCAAGTAGAATGTTAAGAAACTTACATAATAAGCAGTGACCACGCCTGCAGAGTCCCCTGGTACCAGCTTCAGCTTCATGCTGAACCATCCAAACCTGTACTTGTGTTTGGACTGGAACCCAGATCCTGCACACACATTTATTGTCAGTCCCTTAAAAAAAATTGGTGATTCAGCCTCAAGGCTCAAACAAGATTGATTACACAGATGACTTGTAGTAGCAACCAACCTGATATCTGATCAAGATTGAGGTGCCATACATGACCATTTTCAGAGGTCTTAACATGGTCCTCTGCCCACATTACATTAAAATTGTCATCAAACTTCTTATCAGCTCCATCATCATTCTCACAAATCACAGAGCTCACAGAGCTCAATACCAACAAGAACACCACCCCCAAGCCCATCTTCATGCTTGTGGCCATTAGCTTGACTTCTTGATCTTCTTGTCTTGTGAAACAAGTGTGGAAAATGTGGGCTATTTATAACACAAGATAATGATCCACCGCTCCCAGTAGCAGGTACAGTCATGGGGAATGCAATGTTTTTAAGGCGTATATACATACATCTACAGCACGCCAGCTAACAGTGAGTTAAAAAAGAGAATCAGACAGTGATGGACAGAGCAGGGGAACAGTACATTTGTTTACTTTAGCATACTCCAAATTGCATTTATTCATCAATCTTCATGGGATTCCCTACAAAGGGGAAAAAGTAAATGCAGACACATTTTCCAAATTTCAACATATCTGTAAAATGGCAAGCTTTATGATGGAGAGGGCCCATCCCTGCGGCACCATTGACAGCCATGATTTTTATCCTCGGAGTTTGCACTTTGATTGAATGCATATTATTTTATAATCCCAAATCTTTGAGGAGGTTGATCTCAATTAGGAACACAGAATTTTTGCAATGATTTTGAGGCCATGGTGATTCAATTATTGGTTCTGTTTCATACTAAACATTAGCCTAAGATTCTTAATAACACAGCTGGCCTAATATAAGGACAATGATTGATGTCTGTAGGTGCTTGATACCTTCAATACTAGCCGTTAGAATTTGAATTCCACCACGAGATAAACAGTAAATGGTTTTTTATATTTGTTTTAAATTACATTGTCATTTTAGAAGTACTTATTGGAAAAGTGGAGTATAACTTTTGCTTAGAATTCAATTTCTTCTTATCAACGTCCATTTAACGTTTTTAAGTTTTAAGAGAACAACATGATATTATTAAGAACGGTATGTGGAGTTCAGAATATATCGATACTTAAATTTAATATGAAAAGTTAACAAGTAGTAAAGTAATAATGATTTGGAGTAATGAGTGATATTATAATGATGAGCGATTGATGATTGATAGATATTGCATCATTTGTGAGTGATATGATTTATAAGCGATGTCTTTTTATATTTAGACATACAAATTGAATGTCTTTTTATACTTAGACATACAAATTGAATGTCTTGGGTTAGAAAAGACATATGTGCTAGTTAATTTGAGGGACTTGTTAAGGATCTACAATAAAAATATAATTTGAAATATCTAAAGATCATTTGTGCAAATCATAGAGTCGAAACAAGTCAAAACTATGTGTGCAAAATGAATCTAGCAAAGGAACAAGTAATCTAAGAATTGGGGAATGTCTAGGTACGAATTTATTTTTATTTTTATGAACAAAGGGGATTATGGATCAAAGGGGATGTCAAATCAAACAAAATCTTACAAAAAGGCCAAGTACTTGGAATACCCACACAAAAAATGAATGTTAATAGTGTATGGTACACATATTTTGTTCCCACCTTAGTGCACATACAAATCTATATAGTGTATGGTACACATAAAACAAGGTTGGAGAAAAGATTAGTTAAAAACTATAACCTAATAGTGTGAGTAGAAGTGAATAATAAAAAAGATAAAGTGAGCATGAAAGCGGGATAGCTTTTAACAAAATAAATTTGAAATAACATAAAAAAAATAGAGATATGAAAGATGGGATACTAGTGGATGAAAATCTGGAGGTATGCTACACTTCGAACAAACAAAATACAAGAAAAAATAAGCACTTCCTATTAAAAAAAACCACTCAAAAGTGTTATTGTATGAGCAAGAACGGAGCCTCAAAAGTTCCTCAAATGAGAACCGCCCAGCAACACCTATGAGGATTTGTCATTTCTATAAAAAATAGGCACCAAAATGAAAAATCAATTGGACTATTGCAAAGAGAAAAATGGTTTACCCCAAATTAAAAAAAGTTTCTTGCAAAAAGGAGGTCGGATGATTGAGTTATGGCCATTTGAATTTCGCTTACAAAATAAAAAATGCAAATGGAAAAGGGGGGTTGGTTGGCAAGGTTGGTTGTTGTCGCTGCTAACATAGTGGTGATGTTAGTCGTTGCAATAAACAAAATATTCCCTTTAGCACTAGAATATTTTGCTGACGATTGTGAACAAAATATTATTTGTTCTAATGAAATATGTTTAAGACTGTGTCAAAATCTTCTACCAAATAATGAAATATTCCCCATTTTTTGTCACTGGTATATGCTTTGTCTAGTGGAATATTTCGCAATTGGATTTTATTGGCATAGGGTATGTGGGTTTGTCATGGGTAAATTCCAAGGCACCACATGGTGTGCCCACAAGCATCTAATTGGTACCTACTCTATGGAGGTCTATGTAGGCCCGTGTTGACACAAGCACCTATAAGAGATTTTTTTTTAAAATTCTATAGAATATTATTTGCATAGTGATTTTTATGATTGAGGAGTAGACTTGTTTTAGGGGTCTACATAAATTGCTTCAATTTTGATGAATTGACAATTGATCTTAGGGTTCTTCGGCATTCTAGATGCAATGGCGAGATCAAATTTGACCCAAAATGCTCCAAAAATATAACTACTTTCTTGATCTAGCAACCACCTCATAGCTTCAAACCATTATAGATCTAGCCTCATATGTTCAATTTGGATGAACAAAAGGAAAAATTAACTTTCTTGAGCCATTTGAACTCAACGGTGAGCTCAAAATGCACCAACAAGCTCTAATTTTGATGTACATACAAAACCACAACGAAGAAACCTCCAAATCTAATATTTCTTTCAAGTCTTTTTTTATTTTCCATATCACCAGTTGAAGCAAGAGAAAAGAATACTCAAGTTTTTAAGATCTAAGATTTGCAGTCTAGATCTCTCAAAAAGGCTAACAACAAGCGATCCCACAAGCTCTGATACATTGTAAGATTTGGTATAGAATGCTATCTATCGTACAATATTGGTTGAATATTATAGTCACCCAAGATCTAGGAACTTTATGAAGGCACATAAGAGATGAGCCATGAAAGCATAAAGTTATTCTATCAAAGGATGCAAACGATAGATTACAATGAATGGATTGAATGAATTAAGATTACAAACGAGACCCCTTGGTTATATAAGCCAAGGTGAACATAGGATTGCATAAGATTATGATAGGCATCTTAATCTTATTATTTGAAATATAAAGTGATATCTATCATATGTGTACCCTAAATAAACTTAAGTAACATGTGCAATGGGAACTGAGGTTATGAACTAGTTAGGTAAAACACCACTTTCAGACAAACAAATTGGATGGAGTTAGTGTAGGCCCTATTTTGAATTTGAAACTCAAAAGTTTAGGTGTGATTTCATGCTTACAAATATAACTTGATTTAATGCAAACCCATAGAATTAACATAGAATAGAAATATATAAAATAACACAATAAAAATATAAAATTTGTGAAAGGAACGTTACTTTTCATAGCAAAAGTAACTTTGAAATTTTAGAAAACCATTTAATTAAAAATTGTTCATCATTTTTCATCAATCATTTTAAAAAGTTGATTCAACAAATATTTTCAGTTTATATTAAGTGATATTAACTCATGGGGAACCTCCACTTTCAACTATAGTTAAGAAGAGCTTTTAAATAGGAATATTCTTAGGTTTGAGAATTCCTCTTTATATGCGTAGGGTCTTCTTCCCTTTAAAATTGCTTGCATCTTTTTCACTTAAATATTATTGCATTAATTAGATCATGTGTGGGAAAAATAAGTGGCACTAGAAAAGAAGAGATTGTCCCCCTTTTTATAACATGAGTTATTATAGTCAATGAATTAGTTCTTATTTAAATGTTCGGAGGATTTCATATTTCTATTTAAAACAAGTCAATTTTTTTTTTAACTGGGACATGTTTTCAATTGGAATCTCTAGTTCAATGTGTAGAAATATAGATAAATTAATTTAAGCTAATTAATGATAGTTGTTGATTGATAAATTAGATAAATATATTTATTAATTTTAGAAGATATATAAGAAAATTAGAGCATTTAATTTTATGACCAAAGAATATATATGTAAATCTAGAATGGCATTGAAATTTAAATATTTTTGGGTCTAAAATGGATGATGACAACTTAATATCTTCCTTAGATTTTATATTAAATCTACATTCTATCGAAGGATAAGCTCATAGATTTGGTACAAGTTCACATTGTTTGATTGGCCCTCTAAATCTAGATGCATCCTTGCACATAATAAGATTACTCTTTAGTTCACTTGATGCACCTATCTGGCTTTTTTCCTTTTAGATGTTTGTGGGTGCTAGTTATATTTAAGAATACCTTGATAAACTTGTTATTAAATGGGAGCTTAAAATTAGTGGAGATCTCGCCTTATTGACCTCTTAAGATAATATTTAACTAATACATTTGGTGATCCAAATGATTTGGAATTCTTATGCAAACAAAAAATAGGAACATAAAAGAAGTTTTAAGTACAAGGATGGGGTTCGACAATGATAAAGATTGTATGTTATCATGCTTTTAGATTTGGCTCTCGAATTTGAAAGATTATGATAACCCCCAAAACTTTTGGCCAATTACGGCTTCTACACTCTGAGTATTTTAACAAGGGCTATTTTTGTCCAAAATTTCCCTATTAATTTTTGGTCTTTAGGTCATTTTTCCTTTTAAGTTTTTAGTTTTTATTTTCTTTCACCTTAGTTTTATTTTTCTCTTTTTGGTCCTTTTGGTGTCAAATCGGGTTCTAGACCCGATTTTGCTTTTCCCACTAGTCAGGTGTAAATTGAGTCCAAAATCGGGTCCATAGACCCAAAAAGAATGATTTACATCATTTATTTCCCACGAAATTCATTTAAAGAGTTTGAGTTCTTTTTAAAATCAAGCTCTTTTAATCAGTTTTTACCCCTTTTGTTAAGGTTTACCTTCATTTTGATCTTCTATATTCCGTGCCCTAGTTGAGCAACAGTTTTTCAAAGCTTGGCAACTTCATTGTAGCCATTATTTGCAAGTATGTTTCTTGCTTTTCTTTCATCTTCGGCTTTGTTATAGTTTTAATGATTAAAAGTCATTTGGTTAACAGTGACTTTGGTGTCATTCAGGTCATTTGGCCTGAACGACCTCATAGTCACTGTTAATATTTTACATTTCCATGCAATGCCTTACCCTTGGTGTTGTTCGGGTTGTTAGGCTCGAACACAACTATTTTTAGCAATATTTTGGTGATGTCCAAGTCTAGCAACCCAAACACCACTGTAAATATTAAAGCCTTTGCTTGTAGCATGTAACACCACTTTTGGTGTCGTTCGAGTCTACGAACCCAAACAACACCAAGAGATTGGTGTTGTTCAGGCCTATGAACCTGAACACCATTGTAACCTCTTGCATAGTAACACCTCCTTGGCATCGTTTAGGTCCATAGACCTGAACAACACCAAGAGATTAGTGTCATTCAGGCCTATGAACTCGAACGAAGCCTCTCTTTTTCTTTTGCCCTAGTGTTAATCGAGCCCATCAACCTGATTTGTATCTTTGGTTGCAATCCTATTATGGTGTATGTCGAGCCCATGGACCCGACATACATGAGTCCTTCCATGCTTGGTTCACCTATTGTTGGTGCTAATCAGGTCTACTAACCCGATTTGCACCAAAATCCTTTGATCTACCCTAGGTGTAAATCGGGTCTATAGACCCGATTGACACCAGCACTTAGAGATTTTTCTAAGTGTACATATGTAACATAAATGAATTACTTATAACTTCTCTAAGTATGAAGTTGGAAGTTTCATTTATGAAGGACTCCTAAAAACAAGATTTTCTCAGCAATTTTATAAAGATGTTTGGGTTCATTTGAAGACTTTTTATCAAACATGTTGCAATCACAGTTATCAAATGACTTCACCTTCTCCAAGTCAGAAGAAGATGATGTTTGAAAAGAAATATCCACATCCTACCTTTCCATGATCTTCAATGGCCTCTAATATTGAACATATAAGAGATACAGAAATAGGTCATGTTGACCTAAAAGAGTTTCTCAAAAGGGTGGAGAATCCTCCAAATTACTATTTGATGGAGCCTACTATTAATAGTGGTATACATCAAGTTGCGACTTTTCCTATGTCGGTTTAGAATCTCGAGTTCGTGCTCACAGTGGCGAATCGTTCTAATCATGTTAGCAGAAGTGTTAAGGATGTTGATGGAAGTAAAGTGTTGGTCCTAGATGAAGATTTCTTTGATTCATTGTTCAAGTGTCCAACCATAGATTCTTTTTCCAATCTAGATATGGAATCCGTTGAGATTTATTATGAGAAGAATTCAGACAGGCATAGGAAGAACATAAATGACAATTGGTTGAAAACTCCTAGGTCGACCATTGCTAGGTGGCCCAAGACTATTCATAGGAGTGATTCTATTGAGGAAGTGAATGATCTAATCACTCTCTTAAGCAGAGTAAAAGGCTTACCAACTTCAGATACATATTATGAGTGGATGTATCAATACATCCATGTCATAAGGCAAAACAATAAGAAGATCTTTTGGGGTAGGAAAATAAGTGATGCACTCTATGATCAGCTCACCAAGGTTCCTACTACCCTAAAGTTTTACATGACCTCATACTTAGTGTATGTCGCAACAGCTATGAGGAATTTTCCAAGTTTATATACAGAAGGGGATAGAATATTTGTTCCTATTCGGAAGTACTACCCACAATTGACTTTAAAGCAGTCAATATCATTTTAGAAGAAACAATGATGCATTCTTTGGTCATTTCTTTCGTTTGTTTGATAAAAATCTTGAAGATGGAAGAGTTTCAGATCAAGCTTGGTAAATGGTCAATAAGTATGGATGTGTGTTCCTCCAATTTCCTGTCTTCACTTACCTAAGAGTTGGTTGTTTTGATGACCAACCATTCATGCTTCCTAGGTACCCATCCGACAAAATTGTCTTGATGGAGTTAGCACGACAAATGATATATGTTCATGAGAGGCAATCAAGTTCACACAGGTCGGGTTTCAAATTCTCTTTGTCCATTGGTAGGTATTCAATCAATTTGGTTTCCAAGGCTAGATCCATGGATGAGTAAATAAGAAGAGTCATAATGAGGTTTTTCAGAGCTCGGAAAGTTTTTGATTATAGGAGTATGAAGAACAAATTGAAAAGGTCTTATACTCATGTTCATAGAGTTAAAGATGTATGGGTAGATCGTAGAACGGAGAAAGAGTTTATGAAACTTGATTATTGTCATCTTACCAAAGAGCAAGTAATCAATTTCAATTTGGCCGATGTACCAGAAGACCTTGATGATGATAGCAATATTCTTGAGCTTGTATATGAGGCTAAGAAAATTGAAAGTTCTAATCTTTTTATGATCTAATGGTCACAAAAGGAAGTTGTATCTATAAAAGCTTGTTTTCAAAAGATCTTTGCAATTTGTGGCTCACCTCAAAGGACATATAATAGCTTAAATATTTTACTACGGGTTCAGAAGAGGATATTGTTTGACCAATTGGGAAGAGGCTAGAATTGACGAAAAAGAACAAACAAGATCCTAATTCTGTGACTGTTGCTCCTAGATTCAAGTTTACAATATGGAAAGGTAAAGGTAAGGAGCAAGCTAAAACATCTGCTCCAAGTTCTCAAGAAGAAAAGGATTTGGAGGTTTTAGATGAGCACCTAGACTATGAACCTCCTGATTTGGATAAACAAGATTTGATTGAAGAGCAGTCTACAGAGGAAGAGAATGTTAAAGAATGAGATGAAGAATTTGACGAAGAAAGTTTACTAGAGACTTCAAAGGATGGAGTACCAGAGAAGATTTCAAAGAAAGTTTCCCAAGCACCTGATCTGGTAGTTGTGATTTCATCCTCACAAGTTTCTATTCCTACCTTTGTACCTTTTGGGTCAAAAATTTCATATGTACCCACAGTGTAGTGCCCGTCCCTAACTCATCCTTTGTGAGAGGATGTGATAAACACTTTTGGATTTGTGCTTTGATAGTCTCTTTGACATTAGTCTCCTAGACTTGCATTTTGATTTATGCATCGATAGACATATATAAACTCTTATGTGATGCTTTGATTTCTATCTTAGACGATATTGATGATGCTAGATACTTTATATGGACATATGCTATTTGATGACTTATGAGGATGATTGATACATCTTGGACTATATTGATGATGAACATATTGTTGGCAATATTACAAGGATATTGAGAAGGTTGTTGATGATTATGGACATAACTGATTAAAGATGTTTTACTATCTTGATATTATTATTTTGTCATTGATGTCAAGAAATTGATTCTCTAATTCAGTATGATGTTGCCATATCTTAAGAAATATGATATGAAGATTATTAAGAAGTCGGTAAAGACACAAGAAAGAATATGATGAAAAAGGGGATAAGTTATTCAATGGGCAACTCTACCGAGTCAGACAATGATGAGATCTTGATGTTTTAGATTGTTTTAACATCATACATATGTTGTAAAATGTAAAGGTTAATACTATACTATGTTATCAAGCAAAGAACCTAGTCGGTAAACCCTAAGGAACCTAGTCGGTAAACCCTAAGGTTATCGTAGTCGGTTAATGAAGATAGAATGTCTACCGAGTGAAGTTTAGTATTCACCGAGTTGTAACCGAGCTATAACAGAATGCATTAAATGTTTAGATGTGATATTTAATGAAAGATGTTGATGAGCTGGAGCGGATCAATGATTGGCAAGCCGTAAAAGAAGTTTGTTAAACGAATCTAAGGCAATGGAAAGTCGACAAGAAGATCTACAGCTCAGATTGAACCGCATTACCCTAACACAAGTTCCAAGGTGATTGTGCAAGTTCCAAGGCGGGGTAAAACATTTTCAGATCGAAAGATACAATGAACCTGTACAAGATTGAAGATCTGATGGCTATGATTGATCATGGGAAATGTGATCAAGGAGATTAAGCGGTTAGAAGATTGTTTATAAATAAGGAACTGTTGATAAACAATGTATGTGGGCAAGTGTATGCACAGGGATGCTACATAGTGATTACCGAGCACAGAAGCTTGAAGACATGTTAGAATAACAGAGTATTGATGCCCAGCAGATAGATAAGATTAGTTCTATGTCTAGATTGTATTGAACAAATAGGAATATGCTTTAGCATTTCAGATGTGAAGTTGCAAATAGATTGTATTACTATTATTTTGTGAAAGTGATAGGAAATCTCTTAACCGAGTGGACTTAACAGTCTTATATGTAAATCCTCTAACAAGGTGACATTCTAATTGAGTGTTTGAAATCCTTTGACAAGGTCACTTCTAACAAAGTGAAGATCCTAACAGATCTGAGGGAAATCCCTTAACCGGGTCACATCTAGCAATGTGTTTGTAATCTTTAACAAGATTTGCTTTTAACCGAGCATACTCTAGAAGAGTATATTTCTTAGTGGGTCTGAAATCCCACAGTGGTTTTTCCCTATTTGGGTTTCCACGTTAAATCTGGTGTTATGAGGTTTATATTGTTCATATGCTTTTGAGTTTGCATGTTTGACAGTTTTTTATTATATGACTGATATATGTTACCGAGGTTGAATATGATGTTTTTATGGATGATTAAGTTTGTATGATTCACCCCCCCCCCTCTCATCTTGTTGGCTATTGGATCTGTACTTATATTAAGTATCAAAACTATCACATATATTTGATGGTTTATATGTGTTCGTTATTCATGATGGATTATATTGCTTATGGGATTTTGATGATATTATGATTATGCTAACCCTACTCTATGTTTATGATGATTGAGTTGATGCTTCGATGATTGTGATTGTCTTCTAGTGTCTTCATGATTAGAGACGATGTCATACCACTCATTGCAAGCATGATATGACGTTGTGATTCTCTATCACTTGCCTGATCATTTATGATGTATATGTGTTGTATATATGTTGTATTGCATTTAGTGGTGGATGCAGGTTTGTAGGTAAAAGACATTAACTCCACCTCATCTCATAGGTCTGAGCATGTCTTTATCCTAATGGCAAGTTGTTGGAGATGGCATGCGTTCCCCTCTCATACTCTAGGCTTAAGTTGTTCACCTTGTAGATTTTGTGTTGTAGCGCAAGTTGGTGGTTAGTCTTGTGTCGGTGTTTTCCCCCTCTTGTCGGGTTGCTTGAGGTGATGTGGTTGTGTGGTTATTATTTAACTAATAATTGGATTAATATAATTTATTAATGTTTTTATAGTATAGTATGGTTATTTAATTATTTGGACAATTTATTATTGATATTTTATATTTATTTTATTGTCTTGATTGATGTTGACCGAGCTTGATTTATTTAAATTATTTATTGTTTATTGCCTATTTATTTATTTATTTGGTTTGTTTAGTGTTTAATTGACTATTTGATATTTAATTATTGTTGAGATTTTATAACTATTTAATAGAGTAATTTATTGATTTATTTGGTCTATTGCTTAATTGTTTATCTAATTATTTATTTATTCCTTAATAGTTATTTATTTATTATTTAATTGATTTATTTTTTTTGTTTTTTTTTCATAATGCCTGGTAAACTTTTTAACGTGACCCGCGACGCTGGCATGACATGCCCTCCGGCTTCACGTGAAACACTTTTGACTCAGAGCTATGAACCGGTGAGGCCACAATCAGGGACCTCATCCCCACACTTTGTTGGCAATTGACACTCAATTGGTTGGTTTCACTATGTTGTCATTGATGGCAACATGGCAGCTTATTCTGGCTTCATATTTTGGGTCAGTTGTGTACCGATAGGCACTTCATCGGCACCGACACCAACAGGATGAAAGGAATTCTCAGGTTACGAGCAATGCAGGCCAACATGGTTTAGGTATTGGAGGCCAACATCTTTTGGATACAGCATCGGCAATTGTTTTTGATATTCATGTATTTATGTTATCTAGCTGACATGTATATTCATATTGTAAATATCTTTGTAAGCCGACCTAAGGCATGACAAATTGTATAGGGTATATAGGTCATTTGGATTAGATCATTTTGTGATATGTGAGATTATGGAATATGTGGATGTGATAAGATTCGAATATGTATCAGGAAGGAAATAATGAACGAGATGCGAAATATATCTGAGAGATCATGTATGTGAGGATATTTCATGTAAAGGGGTATTCCGGTAAAGGGTTTAGGGTTTTAGACCGGAACAGACAGAGCTTAACCGAAATTATTTTCAGGAATAGGATATGATATCTTTTGCAGTTCAACACTTCTCCAAATGGTATTCTGGATGTGTATGTAATCAGTGAGGCTCCTTTTATGATTGAGCAGTGTGCTCTAGGTTGTAAGCCTTCCTGCAAGTGCAAGCCCCTATATTTTGAAATATCTCTTCATATGGCCAATGAATTGATATTGTGGGTCACAAATCCCACCGTGGTTTTTCCTTTTTGAGGTTTTTCACGTATAATTATGTGTGTTATGGTGTTCATTTATGTGATTGGCTTATTGGTTGCTTTACTTCTTTCAATTATGTATGTATCGGTATACTGATTGGTGTATGCATGTTTTAATAAGGCTAAAATTGATAGTTTAGGTATAATATTGATTCACCCCCCCCCCCCCCCTCTTAGTGTTATTGGATTCCAACAATTGGTATCAGAGCCTTGTGCCTCAGAGGAAGTTTAATAGCTTGAGGGAGATCCCGAATCCGAAATCCATAGATATGGGTTTGGAAAAGCAACTTGAGATGGCACTTGAATATTATGATGCTGAAAGGTTAAAGAGCTCGAAGTTACAAAATGAATTGAATTCTGTTCAGGAATTCATTTGTGTCCTACAGGAGAGGTTGTCATCTGTTCAAGCTAGGAGGAAGGAACTTTTGCAAAAATCAAGATGATGAAGAGAAAGATGCACTTAAGGAACAATGTTAGAAGCTGAGTCAGGAGAACATGGTCATGAAAAATGAAATGCAAGTTATAACCATGAGAATGTCTAAAGAGATTGAGGATCGGAAGAAAAAGGAAGAAAATCTTGTTGTATCTTTGAAGAACAAATTTGAAGAATGTGGTAGGTTGGTTCATGAGAAAATTATGTTGAGAACTGATTTAGTACAATCCCAGAGTAATGAACAAGAGCTTGAGAGACAAATGATAATTCTAAGAGATGATCTAACTACTGCAAGTGAGTACAAAGAAAAATTCAAGATTAGTTCAACACAGCTAGATGAGTTGTTGAAGAGACAAAGGTAGAATGGAGATTCCCATGGACTTGGATTTGAGCAAGGAGAGAGTTTTGGTATTGCTAATGAAGATCAAAATCATAAGGCAATGGTAAGGCAGTTCAATGCTTATAAATTTAATGGTAGATATTTTGTTTGCAATAGATTTGGTCACATGGCTAGGCAATGTAGAAACAGAGCAAATCAGAACCCTGATTCTACTCCCGGTCAATGTTCTAAATGCAGTAAGTATGGTCATAAGACAAAAGATTACAGAATGAATGTTAAATGCTATGCATGTGAAAAATTTGGACATATGGCTAATCAGTGCAGGTCAAGCAATTATATCAGTTTTAGCAAAGCAATTCAAAGGAACAATGTTACATGTTATGCATGTAATGAAGTTGGACATATTTCTAAATTTTGTAGAAGCAGAAATCCATCAATTGGCAATGGAGGATAAAATGAGAAAGGGAAAGAGAAAGTTAATGAAATCCGACAAGATCATACCCAGAGATGGGTCAGAAAAAATGAAGAACAATCTGCAGATGGGAATGCACCGGTTACTTATCTGGTAGAGGAGGTTGCTCCTGCACTGGCAAGTAGCTCATCTGGTAACTAAGTCAGAGGCCTTAGGGGTAGGCAAAATTCATGAAGATGTTGCATATGCCCCAGTTAGAGGTTATGGAAGATATTCTAGACATTGGAAATGCTTATCTGGCATGAATATGTTTTGTTCGAGATTCGGTATCTTTCACCGAAAGTCATTTATATCAATGACAGATTAGGGTTTTTATTGGAGGTTAAAAGGTCGAATTCACTTCATTATTGATCACCTTGCATTTAGAGCGATTAAGAGTGATTCGAAGTGATCAAAGGCGATTCAGTGCGATCAAATATCTTCTTGAGCGATTTCACCGGCGATTGGAAGAGTTTGTTATGGTTTCACCGGCACTGATTAATAGGTACTTATCTTTAATCATGGAAGCAGGATCATCATATGTTCCTATCTTTTTTGTAAATCCGATTTTTGTTGAGTTCAAGGACCATCCCAGGCCAATTTTCAAGAGGTATCTACATGCGGCTACCCTAGATGACTCGGTTGGAGCATTCTCCAGTGTTCCGGGAGGAGTTGTGTATGTCGAAGATGTTAGGGCATACATACAATGTCACATTGAGGATTTGGGGACATCTGATATAAAGGGCATGTACATGAGCGAGCTAATGGGAGATTCTGGAAAGATCAAACCTGAATACAAGCACATTGAAGACTTAGAGTTTACTGGCATTCTGGACATTCTGGAATTCGAAGATGAAATAGTTAGGTATGTTTTAAGCAGAGCACATGGAGAGTTTATCTGGTTGGATAGACCATACAAGATCACCAAGGAAGTGATCGGGGCACTCATCGGTTTACCATAGGTTGGGCAACGTCTAGATAAGAAGGTTTCGAATGATTATGTAAATAAAATCACTGGCGCAACATCAAACAAGAGATCTATGAGAATAAGCACTATTACCAACACAGACATCAGATTCGGTAGCATGGTCATCGGTTATAAGGTAACTCAGTCAAACCGACTGAATTTTGTTTCTAGCTCATGCATTTTCATAGCTTGTAATATGGAGAGAAAATGAGAAATTGGATCTATCTGGTTGGATGTTAGATGAATTGTTGATATACCTAGGAAAGATTAAAGGTGTAAAGAAAGGAAATTTTCGGTATGGAAACTTAATTGTCTATTTAATGTTATTTTTCATGAATGAGACTCCCGGTTTTGGGAAAAGGCAATGGGTATTTGATATCCTGGTAGGGAGGCAACTAAAATAGTCAGTTGCTACATTAGGCAGTCAAAGAGATGATAAAGTATGGGGATATTTTAAAGCATTCCAGAAGACTATGAAATCTAGAGAAAGGGTTCCTAAGAATATTGTTGAAAAATACTCAACTGACATATGCTTCATGGTGAAGAAAGATGAAACACTCATGGAAGCAGTCAAGCCCCAGAAGATCTGGATTGAGGAAATAGGCTATGAATTTTATGGACATATTTGTTACTGCGTCATTTATTCCTCATGACAAGAGCGATTCATCCTATAAAAATTCCATTTAGAGTCCTTGTCTTTCTTGTAACACCTCGGTTCAAGCCCTTAGTACATTCGTAAATCGTCTTTCAATAAAAAATGTCGAGTTTTAGTAATTGGTTGAACTCTGTGAACACGTTCAACCATCTTGAACCGGGTTCAACAGGTTCATTTAGGTTCCATAGGTTCCTAGGTGTTCAGGGAGGTTTTCATACTAACATTTTCTTTAAGTGTCTTGCAGCGGCTCTTTAAAGGTTTCTTGTTCGGTAATGTGTTACATCATCTCTCTCTGGGTGTTGAACTCATTGAACCAAGTTCAAGAGGTTCAAACGTGCTCAACATGTTCAACATAGCACAAATGGTCAGCAGCTTGGCATAATTAATATTCTCGGCAAAGATTTTCCCTGAGCGCGGCGTACACCTTGAACTTCTGGAACTCTATTGAAGTCTATTCAGGATGTTCATATGTGTACGAAGTTGGTGGGTCCTGCGGGTTAAATGTTTTGATGGTGCATTCATTGCCAAATATGAGGAAGGTGAACCATATCTTAAGGTGACGTCAATTGTTAGTGTGTCGAAGTAAGTAATCATTTCGGGAATTGGTGGTTACTTCAAAAATGTCGTCGTGCATTCAATGCATGCGTGCGATGTCCAATCCACAAACTTAACACACTCAGACTGACAATTGGAATTATTGCATTCAATGGTTCTATATCATTGCCCTCACTATAAGGTATGAAGGATTATTAGTGCTCTGCATCTTGTTCCTCGCTGCTGTGGTTTTGTTTTTCCTGGATAGGAGTCTTGTTTGCTGCTAGTCGTCATCTGGTTGTTCAACTATGAAGGTGAGTCCTTTTCTTGTTCTCTCCAGTAGTTTTTCCTTGCATTTTCTCTCTCATAGAAAAGTTTGTTGCAACCAATTAAGGCTTATTGCTTTGAATTATGAAGTCCACACTGCATTTGTTCGGGAATGTTTTTAGCCTTGCATGTATTGAACCCATAGTTAGCGATACCGACCTTAAAGGGGAAAATCTTGAGGTTTTAAAAAAGAGGGTGTTCAAGGGAATTGACAAATCTTTTGGTGTGGAGATTTTGAGTAGCGGTCTCATAGAAGCGGCAGCTTTTCCCCCAGCCATTCCCTGCCCAAAATTGATTCGGGAATGTATCGCTAGATACGACCCAGTCTCTGAGACCATTAGGAGAGATAATGGTGAAACCCTTCTTGCCATAAACCGTGAAGTAATTTCCTCCATCTTCAAGATACCTGATTACAATTCTCCAACTTTTCCCCTGCTTAGTCAATCACTGAGTTCAACGTGGACAGAACCGGACACCGTAACAACGTAGCAAAATTCTGGTTGAAGGTTCCTCAAAGAGGTGGTTCCAGATTACCCAAGAATCCTAATAAGAATCACATGTTGCCTCACATTCATGATGTTATGCTTTTGTTGCACTAGGCCAGACGGTCTGCTGAAGCTTACAGCTTCGACGACTGGATTTATTGCTACGTGTAGCTGGTTTTAGAAGGGAAGCAGTATCTTGATTGGGCTGAATTGATTGCTAATTCAATGAGGGAACAACTAAGTATGGCTAAACAGTTCAAACAAAACTTCTTTAGTCTTCGTATCTCTTGTATTGTTTGGTGTGTGTTAAGGAGTTAGTTGGAATACCAAAAAAGCTCACTAAGGAGGATGTTCCCTTATATGAGTTTTATCCCATGCTGCAAAAGGATAAGGCCTTGCAGAATTTCAGAAGGGTGCACAACGCTTTTATGAGCGACTTGTGCCATGAATTGAAGAATATGAAAGCCAAAAGAATCTCCGAGGATGCACAGACACTGATAAAGAGGTTTGGCAGTTTCTATATCCAGTTTCCACACTTCTGTTACATAAGGATATGCAGCTTTGAAGAGGAGCCCTTCAAGGTTCCTCATTTTTGTTCAGATTGCTTTGCTCTGGCGGAGATATGTAGGCAGCTGACCTCTGTAATCAAAAAGGCACAACCCAGGGATAAATGGGAGAGTCATTTTCCCATCCAATTGGGCGTGTTGTCCTGTAGTTCGATGTCCGACGCTTTGAGTATTGGAGCAGATCTCAGGAATTTCAATTTTTCCATGTATCCTGAAAGGAAAGGTTTTGATAATAAGGGTTTTTCCCGAAGTCTTGGTCTAATGCCATACCTCCCAATGCCACAATTAGAAGACTTCTGGGAAGATTTTAGCGATGAGCTCAAGGTTTTTAAAAAGGGAAATATGAGGATGGTGTTAGAACAAGTCATTTCATTACAGGTAAAGCTGGACATTAAGGGGCTCGAAGAGGACTATCTAGAGCTATTCAAACTAGGATACTTAGCCCGTGTAGAAACTGAAATGCCTCCAATCAACTGGGATGAGGAGGAGAAAGATGATATACAGTTAAGGACCAAAGGAGTTTTGGAGAGGACCGCGGCGTGGGTTGCCAAGAAGAAAACAGCGAAATTAGGCATTAAGTCTAATTCGGTGAGAAGTAATGAGGTCTCTCTACGTTCACCAAAGCGTCTTTCTAGCAATGCTTCTATGCCTGTTCATGTAGGTAAAGATAAAAAGCCACCCCAGCTTAGACATAGGTCTAATTCAGCTTTGGATTTCTGTACTCATTGACATACCCGGTCCCGAAGTGTTGCTCAAAGAAAGATGGATCAAGCAAAGGATACAGGGCTGAAAGATACGATTCTTGATGCCCAAATATTTGAAGTTGAAGACTTGGATAGCGATGTTGCTAATGCCCTGGATTCTCATATGGTGACTGTGGCTATGACACCACCTTCCAAAGCGATCGAAGGAACAACCAGTTCCAGTGCAACTCCTAAGTGGTTGACCACCTCGGTGAACAGAAAGCATAATTTTCTTCCCGTGACTATTCCAATTCAGGAAATGGTCGTTAAGTACATAGAAAAGGGCCCCAATCTGAAAAGGTTCAAAACCGCCACCCGCTTGGACAATGATGAAGGAACTAGAAAATGGGTCGCTGAAATCGCCTCATACAAACCCAAGGACGAAAACAAGGAAGCTAGCCCCGATGATTTTGAGATCATGAAGGTGGAGCCCGGAAATATGAGTAGGGACTCAAAAAATCATTTCTTCCAGGTATCGAACAAGAAAATGCTCACTAGATCGAAGAAGGATGGGCGGGAAAAGAGAGAGCTAAAGCGACACATAAATATTCTTTCCCAGTTCATCGACAGCATTGGTTGCTTTGGGGCACTCCCTATATCTCATGCTACGGAGAACTTTGACCCAACTTCACCAGAAAATAAAAAGTTAATGAGCCAAGTTCAACGGGCCAAGAGTATTGTAGAAGCCATGGAGAAATGGATTGAGAGAATAGTCAAGGACAGGGAGAAGTATATCACCGACTCCCGGAAGTTATGTGACGAGATATAGAGTCTTATCGCCGAAGTTCAAAATCAGCTTATGTCGTGGGAGAAAGAGGAACACAAATGGCAGAATATCTTGCCTTTGTTCGCCAAAATAGAATAATATGGGGTTACCAGGTTTTTGACGGAACACTCAATCAAACTGGTAGCAGATGAATGTCAGCTCTTTGTGCTGAAGAAAACCATAATGTGGCAGGTGCTTACCTTCAAGTCTGTGATCTCCGACGCTAAGACCTCTGTTTATGAGCTCCAGGATCTCCAATGCAGTATAGTTAATGATAACAAGGTGGTTAACCCTGACCATGATTGGCAATTGGGAATTTGCGGGTTGAACACATAGGATGCAATCAGGGCTTTCTGAATAAACATGGAGAAAATCAAAGCCAAGGGTAATTTCACTCCAGAAGATATAACAAGGGTGGCTAGGATTGAGTCCATGACCTTCATTGGAAATGATCAGTTACTGAAACATGCCGAAAAGATGGTGAAGCACCGCTGGAATAAGGAGGCGATGAAGGCAAAGCTCAATGCGATGAAGGTTCCGAACCAATCTATTATCCAGGAGCTCACAACCGCCCATGGCGCCCGTGAAAGTGGAGAGGATGATGATGATGGGAAAGCAACATAATGCATTGATCCAGGCCCGGTTTCCTTTATTTATGTAATTTCTCATGTTTATGCAAAGACTTCAGGACATCTGTCCCAAAATACATCTTGTTGGTTTCATAACTGTTTTGGGGGAGGTCGAGTTTTCAAGGAGACCTCCCCTATTCTAAAAACTATAAATTAAAGAAAGATAGATAGAATCGGGATTAGATTTGGTGAGGAATTTTAGTTAGTTTTTTTTTTGTTTTCCCTTTGTCTTGTAAAGTTTCTGTTTTGTAGAAGGAGGAATCAGACTTTTAAATCTGGAATGGAAAAGGATTTATAGATGTATTATTGTGCCTTTGTCGCATAAGAATATATATATACAAAGATCATATTGTTTTTGGGAGAAGGAAAATCTGTGGGTTTTGAATCTGTGTAGACACATATCTTTGCATATGCTTATCTAATCAAATAACAGTAATGACTTTTATATTGTAGAAAATTATTATTTTTCTGGTACTCCTTCCTTTGAGTGTTTGTTTTTAGGAAAAGATTTGTGTTTGAGAATAGATTCGGTTTCTCTTATCTATTCGTTTCTTATTGGAATTGTGGAAATGGTGTTCTGAACTTTGATTCAGTTACTTTCATCTCTTGTATTGAAAAGATTGGAAGGATAGTTTTTCTCATAAATACGTGTGAAATATTGGCCTCTCATCCAAGAATGAAGTAGACAGTGTTACATGCTTTCACGTTAAAGGCTACTACTCAAATAAAATTAATTAGATTATTCCTTGAAAAAAATAAATAGGGAGTTGTACCTATGGAAAATTCAGAGGGAAGTGGTTTATATAACACTTACCCAGCTGTTTAGTTGAACACTTGTCTTTAAAAGAAGGCGACAGAGTTTGAAATTGATCATTTTAAGAAAAGACAAATTTGTTCACTAACAATATTTTAGATGCTTATGCAAAAATGTTGATTGATGCTCCTATTGATAAAGTTGAGAAGCCCTGTGGTACTGCAAAGCAAAAGACACAAGAGGTTGAAACAGAGTTCAACTGGAAAAAGAGAGAGAAGCAGGAAGGAAAGGAAAGTAAGTTTGTTGAGAAGGTCTCGCAGGACATCAAAGCATTGGTTGATGTTGTCTTGGAGAAGGGCAGGAAGAGAAAAGAACTAGAAGTATTCATTGAGTCTATTACAGCAGAGTCTACATCTGAAGATGACACACCCCTGGCTTTCAAAAAGGTTATAAGGAAGAAAACAGAGGAAACCAAGGTAGAGGCTAAAAAGCAACTAGTTAGGAAAGTTGCATTCAAGTTACTGGCACAAAAACAAGCTCCAAAAGTAGCTTCATCCGATACTGCAAGAAGGAAGAAGAAGGCCGACATTGATCTGGCAATTGAATCTAGTAATGTAACTATCATTCCACCAAAAACTTGTGCAGAATTAGTTAATGAGATTACTAAGGATGGTATGTTAAAGAATGTACATTTTTACAATGAGAATTTAGAGGATGATGAACAAAGAGAGATAGAGGAAGCAGTTTTGTTATATTTGGATATTTATAAGAAAGCCTTAATAGAGATTGAAAACCAAATACCAACAGAATTGTATGGTATGTTAGATGCTAGGAGACTATCAGCAATGCAAGAAGACAAGCACATAAAAATTCAAGAGATGTTATATGTTTGTGTTTCTATTACTCCAGAGGAGATGGATAGGACACTTGAGGTTGCAGATAGAAAAGTCTTTAATAGCAAACATAGAATAACCAGTCTTATGTTAGGAAGGGTAAATGAGATAATAAAGGAAACCCACAAGGCATGGGTTAAGTTCTTTGAAGAGAACCGAGGTATCTTTACTTCACCGAAATCAAAGGCAAACATTGCAAACATCCCAGTTGAAGGGAAAGGAAAGGGTATTATGGGTACTTCACCCTCAATTTTGAAAAACATTAAGATAGTGGAAATTAAGCCCCCGGTAAATATAAATGTACAAGCAAATGTTGAGATACCGGCAAATACAGAGAGTGAAAAGGTTGATAATGTACAGGATACTAATGTTGAGGACAATAGTCCTCCGGATACAGATGTACAAGATGAGGTTACAATTCCTACATAGGAACCGGTGGTTACAGAGACTGCACCAAGTGGCGAAGCCACCGGTGCAAGTGAGGAAACTATAAAGGATAAAACATCAGAGGAGAAGAAAGGGGAATCTGGTAGGGAACCGGTAGTAGGTCCATCATTGTTGTCAATTGACACCTCACAATTTGTAAAGAAAAAGATAACTGAGATGAGTTCTACTGAACTCATGATGGTGGCTGCACAAAAATTAATGAAGGAGGGATCTATGGATAAAGGGATTATTAATCAATCTATCACTATTTTGCATAGACTCATCATGGATTGTAAGTTTGACAGAGAAGCGAGCCCATCCGACAAGCTTAAGACAATTACAAAGCACATTTCAAAGGATTTTCAATCCTTGCAGTAGATTTCAAACCGGCAAACACTGGAGAGGTTTACACAAGCTAAAAGAGTTGCATTTGATCAGATGATTGAGTCTGAGAGAAAGAAAATTGATGATAAATTGAAATTGATAGATAATTCTTTGAAGAAGTGTACAAATATATACAGAGTATGTTGTAACATAGAAGCTCTTACATTTAATTTGGATAAGAAGATTAAGGAATTCCAGGAGAAAATTGCAAGTATAGCTAATTCTTTTGATGGATTGAATTCATTGACTACATCCATTGATGGTTAAATTTTGGTTTTGGAAGCTCAAATTTCTGCTCTTGAGAAAGAAAAAGACAAAATCATAAGAAGAGCCAAAAAATCTGAGAGGTTTGGTGAGTCATCGGTTGGATTCACTCAGTGTACATAAGGAGTGTATAGATCTGGTTGGAAATCCCACATCAGCAAAGCTAAAAGAGAAAGAGTCCTTTGCCCATATGCTAAATGGACTTGCATCTATTTCTGGCACTTTCAAATATGGTTGGTATACTTACCTTGAGATTTTGGAGAAGGAATACCCAAATATTTTCAAATATATTAAGCTCGGTAAGATATTTTTGGGATATTCATTGTACAGTATCTTTCATTCTTTGTCTCGGTTTTGGATCTTTGCCATTCTTTTTGGAAATTTTGATGGCATCGATGTCAAAGGGGGACTAATATAGATGTGAAAAATAAAAAAGGGAGTTGTATACATTAGGGGGAGATATGGAGATATAAGAGTATGGAATATTTTGTGCTAATAAATATTCAGCTCAGGGGGGTAGGCAGGATGAAACCGACACATGAAACCATGATCATTTTTCACATGAGTGTTGCAATGAATGCCAAAGGGGGAGATTGTTGGCAATTTACACTCAATTGGTTGGTTTCGCTATATTTTCATTGATGGAAACATGGTAGCTTATTCCAGCTTCATATTTTGGGTCAGTTGTGTACCGGCAGGCACTTCACCGGCACCGGCACCGGCAGGATGAAAGGAATTCTCAGGTTACTGACAATGCAGGCCGACATGGTTTAGGTATTGGAGGCTGACATCTTTTGGATCCAACATCGTAAAATGTTTTTGATATTCATGTATTTATGTTATCTAGCCGACATGTATATTCATATTGTAAATATCTTTGTAAGCCGACATAAGGCATGACAAATTGTATAGGGTATATAGGTCAGTTGGATTAGATCATTTTGTGATATGTGAGATTATGGAATATGTGGATGTGATAAGATGCGAATATGTATTAGGAAGGAAATAATGAAGGAGATGTGAAATATATCTGAGAGATCATGTATGTGATGATATTTGTGTAAAGGGGTATTCCGATAAAGGGTTTAGGATTTTAGACCTGAACAGACAGAGCTTAACCGGAATTATTTTCAGCCATAGGAGATGCTATCTTTTGCAGTTCAACACTTCTCCGGATTGTAGTCTATATTTGTATGTCATCAATGAGGCTCCTTTTGTGATTGAGCAGTGTGCTCTAGGCTGTAAGCCTTCCTGCAAGTGCAGGCCCCTATATTTTGTAATATCTCTTCATATGGCCAGTCAATTGATATTGTGGGTCACAAATCCCACCATAGTTTTTCCTCTTTGAGGTTTTCCACGTATAATTATGTGTGTTATGGTGTTTATTTATGTGATTGGCTTATTGGTTGCTTTACTTCTTTCAATTCTATATGTACTGGTATACCGGTTGGTGTATGCATGTTTTAATAAGGCTAAAATTGATAGTTCTGGTATCACTGATTCACCCCCCCCCTTCCCTCTCAGTGTTATTCGATTCCAACACACTTCACTTGTTCAAACCCGCGAGAACAATGACCCAGCGAAGACACAAGGCCTGCGAGCATAATGGCCCAATAGGGGTTTGAACCTTGGTGGCCGCTTCACCAATGAAGTGTTTTAACCGTGACACTACATGTCCGAAGACATTTATTGTTTATTTTTTATTGTTGAATTGATTCTATATTTTATTATAAGTTTCTATTTATTAAGATTTTATTTATTTATTATTGGGATTTTATTTGTTATTATCCCATTTATGTTTATACGACTACCTTATTATTATTATCTGCATAATTGGTTATATTATAAAATCTACCTACCCCACCTTGTTATTGGATGAATTAATTGGGGTAAGTAAGTAATAACATATTTGGAGGGGTAAGTATGAAATATAGTTTCTAGGAATATTTCTATTGGCTGATGTTTTCCTATAGTTTTGTTTCAATTATTCTATTTATTGGGATTTATGTGAATGTTTTTGGGTTAGCTTTCGGACTGGTTTTCTATGATTTTGGATTGGGAACGCTTGTCGATTAGATTTTGGATTTTTGTCTGCTTCAAATTTTGTTGGCAAAATGCTCAGCTCTCCCCTCGAGATTCGTGACAAGGGACTAACTACCTCCCTTGCGATCCATATCTCTATAGTTTGTATCGGTCATTGACAGATCGATCTTTTGACGCAACGGCAAACTGGGCCAGCAAATTTGTCCTTACCATCACTCCTAATTCCGGGTTAGAGGATTTGAATCTCTTGCAATTTTATTCCCAGAAAGAAAGTGTATTCTCTGTGTTTGAATGTTGTTTGCGGGAATGGGAGTAGTATTTTTGCAAATGGAAAAGGAATAATGGTATAAATAGGTATATAAATATATATGTTATTGAAATTTTGAGGATTAGATTTTACATGCTTCCTTAATTTCTCTTATATTGGATTATTTGTTTGTAATTGTCATGAACAACTCTGTACGCAAATTATGTTTTCCTTGGTTGTTTGGTTGCATTGTTTTGGGTCAATTTGATGTAGAGGTTGGCAGTAGTAGAGTGATAAACCCACCCACACACCTTTGGTCTTCTTCCTTTGGTTATGTTTCACACCTCAATTGTGAAATCAACTTCTCACCACTAACCGAGATGACACACACTCCTTCCCACTTCCTATGACCTATCAAGATCTTCCACAATGCTTATTTGAAGCACAAGACAAGTATTGGCTTTTGAGGACTAGACAAGCCCACCGGTATAGGTCTACTGGTATAGGTTTCCCAGTTTTACCGGTACAGGTTTCACAAGCTTACTGACACTGGTCTACCGGTTAGTAGCCCTATTTCACTGTCTTTTGGTACTTTTCTCCAAATAACACCAAAGAACACTTTAACCAAATTTAGGTTTCAGACACCCTTTTGGGATCACTAACAGATTCAAAAAGATTGGATTTCCACCCTATTCCTGCACTCTTCAACATCTACTTGGTTACAGGCCTATTTGATCAGGTTAGACCGGTCTCACAAAAGAGGTATGGAGAATGGGATCATAGGAAGGTTCCAACTTTTTGGGAAGTTTCTCCTATGTTCAAACACCCAGTTTCAGCATTTCAACTCATCATCTCATCATTGTTCATTGTCTACTCAAAGAAACTCATCTGATCTAATCTAAACCCTCAACCGGTTTAGACTAGGGCTTGGTGGTATTGTACCAACCAACTCATCTGACCTCGCCCCTCTGGAATCTCAAAATACATGTCCCTAACTAGAATTCTACCCATGGCCATTGGATCTCAATGAGTAGACTACGAGTTGGGGTCTTATTTGCATTGCAACCCTTGAAAATGGAGGGTTTCAACCTACAGAAAATAAACGTTTGTAACTTCTACTAAACTTTACTTTAAGAGATCAGACCTGATGCATTGGAAAGGTGTTTCAGAGTTATTCCTAACCAGATCAAAAATTCATCAGTAATTCTCACGCTCTGTACGGATCATACAGAAAATATCTTTGTATGGTGAAATCAAATTTGTCTTATTTACTTTCTCCACCAAACTTTACAAAACCTTCAACACACCTTCCTACAGTTGTCCACATATATATAAACCTCTTCCAACGTCCATAACCAACTTTTGAATAGTTAGGACCATTGGAGAAGTAGTTGTCATCCTACTGGCAACTTTGAAAAGTTGCTTGACAACAAATGCAACATTTTGCAATTTAGAACAACATCAGTTATTAACTACCTAGACCTTATGGAAACACATCCAAGGTCACTATTTACTCCAACACCTAAGACAACATCGTAGACATACTAACTTTGACAAAATCCAAATTCCAAGCCTTCATGGCCTAATGGACCTCTAGGTTTATATGCTCACCTAAGAGATTATTGACCATACAAAATAGGCATTCAGTTACATCACGGTTGATCATTGATCCAACCCACAATTACAATATAAATGAACCTGTAGACAACACCATGTGCTTGAAAATTAGTTCTATAATGAAATATGCTTTGCACCACAATTGATGGTGTTAATTGGTTTTCCACAATCCCTTGTGATTTTTAAGATTGATTGCACTCTTAGAACCTGATTTCATTTGTTTGATTTGAGAGCTTTCCCTTTGTATGTTGTCAGAAGTCACTGTGACAATTTTTGAATGATTACGAGTCTATGGTTTGGTTAATTTATTGATTTTATCCTTGATTATTATGTTTTGAATGTCATTGCATCTTTTGGTATGGTTTAAGAATCCAATTTTCATGCCTTGGCAATTTTCTGGGTCATCTAGGAGTGTATCTTTCTGTTTCTGAGTTTTCTAGCTTTTTGTTTCATATGCGCCAGAAGAAATGTCATATGAGATAAAAGAATTTTCAAATGCACCACTTTAAGTGTCATATGTGCCATGGTATTGGTCATATGTGCCAAAGTGCTGGTCATATGTACCAACCTGCATTTTCACTATGTTTTTGAGGTTTTTGGCAGTTTTGATCAGTTTTCTTGATTCTAGATTTTTACTAGAGGCATGATGTTACGTGTTTGATATTTTGGGGCACTATGCTATTCATATTTGAATTCTTTTGAGCTCCGGCAATAAGTTTTGTACTTATCCATTGAGGTTTTATATTGTTTCTCCAACAAGATGAGTGAATCATTGTTGTTTGAGGATAGATTAATGTTGCTCTAGCGAGAGGATATGTTGTGCCTCACTGTAGAGGATTATGTGGAACTATTGGATTTATTTTTTTCCCTTATTTATGTGTATTTGTACTTCTTGAGGCTTTTGATTATTGTTGTGATTTGGCATTGTGAACTAGGTGGCTTGACTTTTTTGATGTATAGATCTGTGTGGATGTTTACGGCTAGCATTTATGCTTTTGGATTAATGTGCATGCAATTCTATTGTTATGTTCACCATAAGGTTATGGTCCATGGTTGGGAGAGTGGGCTCTTGCATGTGTAGGATCGGGGTCGTGAGCAATAGGCTTCTAAGAGGTTCCTAGAGAGGATTCTTAGGGCCTAGACCTATCATGGAACCACATGAAGAGTTTATGTTTAATTGCAAGTGATAACCATAATAATTGATTAGTGGGTTTGGGTAATTACGAATTCACTTAAACAAGATAATGAATTTGAGTTGTATGCCCCAATGGTGGGTCCCATGGAGATGGTTTTGGGATCTATGGTTGGGAAGAAGGTTGGAGCGGTAAACCGACCTCCCTTGTTTGTCTCTAAGGTTGAGGCAAATTCCACATGAGGCTAGCATGTGATGACACTCTTCCCTACATGTATCCATTATCCTTATGCCTTTATATTAATTATGCCTCTGGGAGTTTATCGATTTATTATTAGCCTTGTGATGTGATTTGGTTCATTGTTCTTGGTTGATATCTTGTGGTTGTCATGTTGAGTCCCTTGGTAGTTAGGTGTCAGCCTAGGTCTTGAGTGTGAATTGGAACCTCATGTTATCTCCTAGCACGGGGGGTGGTTCCTATTTGGTTCCACATGGTCGGGTGGTTTGATTCCTTCTTCCATTGGGATGTTCATCATTGGATGCTTGCATGTGTGGATATGGATTTATAATATCTCATCATGAGGATGGATCTTGGAGCATAATTTATGCAATTGGAATGGATATCATGTGTTTTTGTATCTCGAGGAAGATGTAATAGTAATGAAGACTATGTAATTAGTATCTTGTGAACTTATGTGTTAGAACTTGTAGTAGATTGATTTCAGAATGAGTTGTATTAGAAAAGATTATTGTAAATGGATATTCAATGTGTATGTAATCCTAGATTAGAGAGGAATTTATTGATTTAGTGATACGAATGGATTATCTTGTGTATATCTTGTGGACAGTAGTGGATATGTTAATGATCATGCATGCATTGATTGAAAGATTTTAATCCTTAATGTTAGTTGTCATTGGAATATGGAAGAGAATGAGTAGTTGTAGACTCGTATGGACTCTATGGTTCTTCTTTATGCAGATTGGATTTCTATGTATAGAGATAGTATATTGATTCATGATGACACTGTAAATGTAAAAGAGGCTATGTACTTGTACCATGTATTCTTACGTAATAGAAAATGATGTTATGATCTTGTAGGAGAATAAGATGTTGTAGTCATTCTATGATACATGTTGTAATAATATTCACTAGGTAGAGAAGAGATAGAGATCTATATGGAATAAGATTTGAAATGGTTAGTTATGGATATAGACTTGCATATGGTTGTGTATATGCTATCTTGATGGAATGTGTGATTAATTTAAGGAAGGAATGAACTAGATTGTTTATATGTTAGATAGTGCTATTTGGATTCATATTGAGTTAGATGGTTAGTGAAGAAATGGGGAATTAGGAACATTTGGATTTGGTGTTTTAAAATGAACTTAGAGAGTTAATGAGAATAAGACAGGATAAGTGTTTGATAATTCATGATTCTCATTATAAGGGAGAGAGTAACGTAATTGTTATAATAGATGTTAATGGTTTCATGATATTGAAGTGTTACATATAAATGATAGTAAGTAATGATGTTGAAGTACCCTAGGGAATGAATGATTAGATGAATGGATATATATAAATGGTTAAGATTATATTTCTTCTTGCATTATATGTTGTATTAGATATGGTTATGTTATAATGTCGTATGCATACATGTGAAGTAAAGCCATGTTTGGAGTAATGATAGTTTACTATGTTGCATTAGTAAATGATTTTTTTTTTTAAATTATCTCTATTTGTATGTTAGATATGTTTATTTCTCTAAGGTATTTTGGTGAGCATTACACACAGCTTCTAATTTTGAGTCAATGCCAGCTGGAGCCACTCCTAGTAATGTTATTCATGTGATTGTCAATGAGTCTACATTAGAAACTCCTCAAGACAACATTATTAATGTTTTCTCATCTCAATCGGAAGTAACATCCAATATGTTAGATGATTTTGACAAGTTCCTGGTAGAAACTAGTTGTAAGCCTAATGAGCCATCTATTGAAAATCCTCCAATTGTATATGTTACTACCTCCACTTCACCTATAGTGGCCACTCTTTCTCAAAGCCAAGGGGTTGCTTCTCAAACGTTAGTTTCTGGTTTTCAAACTATTTTTGTACTTCCTCCATAGTTACTTTCAAATACTCCCAAAAGAAAGAAATAAGCAATTTCTCCTAATGAGTTTGATTTTGGCCAATTAGTTCATGTGAAGCCAAAGAATACCAAGAAGGCCAAAAATATCTCAAGGGTGAGAATTGACCAAGCCAGGAACAAGTATGTTAAGGTATCAGAACCTCCTTTGGACAAGAATGCAGATGAAGTGCAAACAAAGGATTACATTGTGAGGAGAATATATCTTGCAAGCAAACCCATGACGGTGTCGAGAAAGATGCATAAGAGGCCTTCCAATCCCTTATTGTCAAATATAATGAGGAGAAAATGAAGAAAGATAAGCTCAATGATCAATTAGAATTGCTTACCAATGTTTTGATCAAAATTACCAAGTCCACTGAGATAGTTGAGCCAGTAACCTCGTCAACTGATGAAACGACCATCAAGCAAGCTGAAAGGCTCACCTCAAGGGGTACTGTAGTGGGAGAATGGATGGATAGGATGCAGAGTCAAGGAACACATCTTTTGACTTCAATAATCAAGTTGATTAATAGCATTCAAAATGTTGAATCTAAATTTGATGCAATGTTGGAGACATTAACACAAGGTGTTGAAACACATGAGAAGAACTTCGAAGCTTGGCTCAAATTGAGAGACTTACCTTTAGATGTTCTTGTTGAAAATAATATTGTTCCTTCAAGGAAAATTTATGTGCAACATAAAGAACTTCTAAAACGTAGAATGGAATTTTTAGAAGAATTAGTTGAAGATGTCAGAAAAGCCAGGAAAACCAGAGAAAGTCCTATCAAAGAAATCCTAGTCAAGGTTACAGAATTTCCTTGTAAAATGTTTGATGAAGGGAAAAATCTACTACCTTTGGATTCATGTATTGAGGCCTTCAGTTTGTTCATCCAGGAATAAATTGACTGAGAAGATTTCTCACTTTTTTCACTTGATAAGCTGCTAGCAATTAAAATCGTGTTGGATGATCTGGAATCTCTTTTGAAAAGATTAAAGAAGCAATGCACTCTATTGGAGAATTCAGTCATTAGAATACAAGATATCTTCAGCTATGAAGATGAACCAGATGGCGCAGAGATTCAAGCTTCTCTACAGAAATATGAAGAGTTTCTACGAAAAGATGGAGATGATGAGACACAAAATGGAGCCCCAATTTCTTAGTCATTTTGATGCATTCATAGAACTTGTGTCATTTGGTAGTGTGTCATTTTGATGCATTCATAGAAATTGTGTCATTTGGTAGTTTCAATTGACATTTTCAAGTGTCATTTTAGATAATAGTTTTGCATTTAAAAGTGCACATGAGTCCTAAGTCAAATCAAATTCTTTCCTTGACTTAGTCTTAATTAGTTGTAACTTTCCTATTTTTGTTCACTGCACCTCACCTATATATGAGGTTACGCATTGTAATTAGCATCTTTATTTTTATGCAATAAAACTTTGCCAAAGTGAAAAGCAAAGTGAGACTTTGTGTTCAAATTGTGATTTTGCAAGCTTAATCACAGAAGAAGACAATTTTGGTTCTCAAACTTTGAGTTGAGGTCATCTTTGTTCATGATATAGATATTCTTATGTCATTTATGTTGTATTCTTGAAAAGATTAAGTTGAGCAGTGTGAGTTGTGATATATCAAATAGTAGTTTTAATTTGCCAAGTAGACTTTGTGTTACTTTGTTAATTTTAAAGTAGGAATTGTGTGTGGATAATCATTCAAAGACTTTGTGCTTCATTTGTTATTTGGAAAGTATTAATTAAAAAAGAGTCATTTGTAAAGGTTGAGAGGACAATGATAAAAAGAAGACTTTGAGCTTCATTAGTACTTTCTCATCCCATTAGTTATTTTTAGAAAAAGGAAGCAATAGGTGGCTTTGTACTCTTATGGAAACTTTGCTTCTAAATTAGTATAGATTTATGTATTACTGCAAATAAGAGTTGTCATCAGTCTTAGGGAATTACATCCATTCTAAATAGAGAATTGGATAAATACTTACTCTGAAAAAAGAGAGTAAAGCAATTGCATCATCCTGGATTAGTGTAAAGTTAGCGGGTAGAATATAATATTAGAATAGATTGTAATAGAAAGGGGGATCCTTCCCATGAGAAATTGTATCTTGTCTTCTGAGAGATATTGTACAAAATTTTCACCCAACATTGTACTAGGCACAAACATTAACATAATTGATTAGACAATAATGTAGAAGTGCTAACGTTCATAGTCATACCAATATCAAACTCTAAATTTGAATTGTATGTTTTTTGTATTATGAAGCTCTAATATAGCCCATGTTTGACATTATAAGAGAACTGTGAGAGGAATTTGTTTATAAGATTAGTAAATTTCATACTAAAGATTAGTAAAATTCATATTGGAGCCTTAGGGTAGGTGTAAAAACTAATCCAAGGCTTGCCCTCCCAAAATTTAAAGGAAGGGCCTCATAAGAAACGTCTCATTGTAAGTAACCTCTTTGTGTATCATGTAAAAATTTATTGCATGGGTAGGGGGTCACCTTGTCCTTTACATTTGTTAAATTTGGTTATTTCAAAGAGAGGAAATAAAATTTGAGATATGGTCTAATCAAAGGGATAAGGACAAATTTCTTTCAGTTTATAGTATTTGTGTTGGTTAGATGTCCTTTTTTTCTATCTTGTGATGGATTTTTTTATTTCCTTCTACTCTTGGTTGAAACGTTTACCAAGAGGTGGTAGTGAAACTAAACATGAGAAATGTTGTGGTTTGGTTTAGGAAGTTTGGTGATTTAGCATGTGTATAATGAAGGTACAACATAGTAAGAGTGTGAGGTTTAATGATGGTGGATGGAATAGTCAGGCATTGTATGATGTGGGATGGTTCTTTTTTGTGAAAAAATATCAATTAGATTGTGTGTGGTTAGGGTTTAGTCTTGATTAAGTTTGTTGGTTTCCTTGATCAAGATGGTATCCCTACCATAATGATTTTGAGGATGGATGATGCCTTGTTGGTGTGGATCACTAGATGAGGCATTTTTTGAGTTGTGGGAGGAGGTAGTAAACCTTACTTGTGATTTTCTAGTATATATGGCATTTGCTTGGATCCTTAGTTGAGGGAATAATTTTTTGATATAATGGGTTATCAAAGTCATGGGTAGGCGATCCAGGGTAACAATATATTTTATTTTTTTTATTTTCTAAGGGGTAACCTAGAGGGAGTCTATCCACTACATTCATATAATGTTTCAGAACTACATCCTTACGTTTGTCATTATATTTTATTCAACTGATAAAAAATCCCTAAGATTGGGCAAGTACTCACTTTGGTTATGAAGAATTTTGGGGTCACCTATGGGAACAATAAAACTACAATGAGAAGTTGTTCCAATATTTACATAGACCAATTTGAAGACGTTATTACTATTGAAATCTATCTTCAATCACATGATTGGGGGCATAAGATGATGATTGATTTTTTGTGATGCAAACGATATTTGGTTTAAATTTAGATTGAAATACATGTCTTGATAATGGGTTAGAATTTGATGGTGGGATTGCGTTGAAGATCAAGGATTACAACTAACTTGATGAAGAGCCAAATGAAGGTCAAGAATCTTAAGGATCTTGATGATAGATTGACTTGGTTTGATTAATCGAAATATTTTTCTGATGGTTTGGGTATCTTGATGTTGGGATCATTTTTATTTGGATAAGGTCTATGACCTTGAAGGGAAAATGATAGTCTTTTATATTTTGAATAGAAGCTTAATTTAAAAGACCTCGAAGAGATTAAGATCTTGCGATTTTGATTGGAAGGTTTCAATTAAGGTAAATATGTCAGTAGACTTGATTGGTTGTTTAGGATTAAGGTGATGAAATCTAAGCTAGAATTACTAAAAAAAACTAAAGCAAAAGCATCTATCATTTTTGGTTTCTAATATCATCTTTCAATGTGAGGAAAGTGCAAAAATGAGTTGATCTTTTGGGAAAAAAATATAAAATTAACTTGAAGGAATTTATTTGATTGTCAAGATGACCTTGTGATCTGAGGTAAGTGTTAGAATTTGAAAAGATGAATTAAAAATACCTATTACAAATGAATAGAAATAAAACTATGAATGTAAATGATAAAAATCAAAATAACAATACAAAGTTAGTCTACAAGAGAGAGTTGCAAATGCTAAAGTAGCAAAATAGAATTAGGAGAATGCAAGAGCAAATCGATGTAGATTGCAATTACAATGCAATAGAATGGAATACCAAGGCCAACTAGTAGTGAGTATATATAGAAAATGAGAGAGGGGAGAGGTGGAAAATATGCCCAATGAGAAGAGGCCACCACAATAGCCTAAAATAGGCAAGTGTAACTCCCATGGAAGATGTCAACACCTTGCACCCACACACACTAATATTCACTTAATTAATTTTAAGTAAGCTTAATTATAAGTGTAGGAAAAGCCTAAGAATACAAAAATAAATAACCAAATAAGAAATAAAAACCTACACTAATATGAAGAAAAAAAATTATAATTCAATTTTAAAGCCTCGTGCCTTTTATCCAAAAACAAAAAACAAAACCTACACTAATAGGAAGAACATACATATTCCAAGGTCATAAAAATAAAGCAAAAATGTTAATTTACTCTTAACAAACAAAGTCTGAAGGTTAATGAGTACAAGTAGTGTTTTTGGTTCCCAATATCACCTTTCAATATGAGGAAAGTGAAAACACACTTGTTGAACCCACTAACCTAGAAAATAAGTTAATTTTCTCTTTAAAAATTAAATGAATCAAAATAAAGAATATTTCAAGATTAATCCTTTGACAAGAAACTCTATAATAAACATTTGTATTGTTCAGATTGATCTTCTACTAATGAACCTACAACAATAGAAAGGATTAGATATTGAGATGTGGAGGGATAGGGTTGATTCTCATGTTTAAGAGAATGAGAAAGTGATAAATGGCATTATATGATTGATGCATGTGATTAGGGCAAGGATGGAGGGAAGATGAATGGTGGAAATTGAAAAGATTCTTTAAAGAGCCATGTGTCAAATTTGGATCCTTGTGTAAGTTTGACTTTAGAGGAATGTGCAAGTGATTAATCAGTTGGATAAATTTGATTTATTTTCTTAACCAATGATGGGGAATTTTAGACAAATTAAATAAATAGTTTTTATTTATTTTATTTTTTTGGGAAACTTTGAGAAATGATTGAATTAATTGAATAGATTCGATTTATCCAATTAATATAAGGAGTTTATGAGAATACGCTAAATTGATAAGTTAATTGAATAGTTAAACGGTATTTATCTAATCAATATTGGAAGAATGGTTAAATTGGTTAGTTAAATGGTTAAAACATATATAAATAATATTAACAAAATGGTTGAGTTAGTTAATTAAATGGTCACAAGGTATTTAATTAATGTTAGATGAGAGTCGGATGAGTTAATTAAATAAAAAATTGTTTTTTAAATTAACATTGGATAAATATTCGTGGGGTTGACCTAGTATAACAATGATGAAAATGTGAGAATGCATTTTAGGTGTCTACAATCATCAACCACATATTTTGTATCATCTTGACACTAGGTTGTTAATGTTGCCTCCATTAATGATCAACTTGCAATAATTCACTCTCAACTTACAATTAGTTGAACTAAGAACAGGCTCTTTCTCAACCATGACTCATCATCTTTGTGTGTGGGTTTCAACAAAACCTTATGCATCATTAGGTTCTCTCTATCCTCAATTCTAGTACCTTTAACTCAGCTAGTGATGAACTTGCTTCTTCATCTTGTGTAACATGTATGTACATTTCTTTGTGTGGCCTTTTTCTCACATTATAGATGGACACTTGAACATGTAGTCACTTGATTTATCACATCAAAATCAAGTCCATCCAATAAATTTTTCATGACTTCATCTTATATCTCTACCTCAATCTAAGATATATGGATCATTCACACTCAATGCAAGACCACTAATATTTATGCTTCCTTGTGTATAAATGTATGTCTTAATATTATCTACTCATTTTCCCATCCTTATCCTTATTACAATATGTGTGCTCAATTTCCTGTGGGACAAATTCTCTTTCACTTTGAGAAAAAAATTGGTAGGCCTCCTTAATAAACCAAATGGTAAGCAAACACATCTCATCCTAGATGGAGATGTATAATATATTCACATGTCTTATCATTTTCTCAATGTCACTTTCCACCTAACCAACACATGCATAATATATAGAATTCCTTTGTGCATTCCTTACTAGATGTCTCTTATTAAAGTGTAGATTAAGGTTCTTCTTGTATAGATCCACAACATATTTCATCAACATAAAATTCCTCTTAAAATTGGCCACCATATGATCCTACTTACTTAAATATATTGTACTTATCCTCTTGCACATATTTTTTTAGACAAGTCTCGCCATGAGGAAAAATGCCCTTTAAAAAAATTGTGTTAAAAGCATACTCAACTCTGTTTAAGTCCTGAATTTATTTAAACTATAGATATCTCTAGATAGCTTGTTAATCTAGTAAATCACCTCTTCTAGATTTAATATTATTGAGTGGTTAAGAATATCAAATATTATCTTTCTCATAGACTTAAACAAGGCAATAGTGAATATTTCATTTATTTTGATGTTCTTCTCATCAAGTCATCACCATTGACAATGCATCCTTGCATGTCATGATCTACTTTCTCATCTTTGCTAATATCCTTCGTCACCATAGATCCTCTTCATTGTGTGGTTTCAATGGGCTCATGTTCATCTTGAATATCCCCCCAGTGCATTAACCACATCTCAACACATTTTTCTTGTTCATTTCTTGTATCTCTTTTTTCCTACTTTGTGGACAATCTTCATTGGTTCTCTTACAATATAATAACACTTTACAAAAAATATTTATTAATGAAACTCTCATGAGCTCACCTTTAAGACTTAGAACATAAATACTTGATACTAGATTGGTGCAATGGTTGGTCAAGGTTTGAAATGACAAGCATTGAACAAGAACATAAAGTATACAAATGGGAATGAAATAAGGAAGAAAAAACCAAATAAAATTACAAAAATGATGGAAGGATACAAGGGAAACCAATATTTGAAACCCAAATCACACTATTACCCAATCTTAAATATATGCATGCATAGACATTCTACAACCACTATCAAAGTCTTAACTTCTACCTAAATCTAATCATTTCTCAATCATGAATCCAACCACAACCTAGAAAATGCATTTAAATGATCAAAGAATTATCATCATATAGCATAACCACTTGCAATGCCAGATATTAGAAGTTAGTTGCTAATATAAAAGCATGATCAAAATAATAGCTCAACCAATATGGTTTGATCTAACAAAGAATAATTTAGCCATTATTTAATATATTTGAATTGACATGTGCGTTACTCTAGAATTGACACGCTAACATAGAAGATATAATTGTACCTGTGAAGGGGGAAATTGATTTAGGGTTTACAACATAGAAGGGAGAAACCACAAATTCAATTTTCACTTAGGACCATTACATTCAAAAGAGGTTAGGAATCCACTAGATTCAGTCACAAATCAGATAAGGATTAAATACTAAGTGGATTGATTGATTATGATGTTTTTTTCCCTCTTTTGTAAGTTGAAATGTTGATTTAGGGTAAAGTGTCAAAATTGAAGACAAAATTGAGAAAATAATAAGCTACAGGTTTGGGAATTTTTTCGTGGACCTAGATTTAAAAAATATGAGATGATTTGGATCTACCCTATGGAAATGCTTTGAAAAAACAAGAACCATGGCGTTGCCTCTTGGTCCTTTGAATGTTTTGCGTGTCAAAAGGGGTTTTTCTGTCTCTACAAATAAAGCTTAATCTAAGAAGAATAGTTGTGCACCTGTTTCCTACACACAGAAAGAAGGGGAAAAAGGTTGGGAATAGGAGTTTGCCTAAGTCAAACCCCGGTTTGGAATCAACCTTGAATGAAATATTGCAAATGATTGAAATAAATGATGGAAAGGTATACCTTCAGATCTCCAATGAATGATGACGATGCTTTGCTTCTTGAATGTAATCACATATGTTGTATGAAATGGCATGAACATGACAAAACCCTAACACACACATGCTTGCAAATGAATGATGTAGTGATGCTCCACAATTGATGAATGAAGAATATGTAGCCTTGAAGACCTCTAGAAATGCTTGATGATGAGTTTTCCAATGCTTGATTGCTTGACTATATTTATCCTTGCCTTATCGCCTTATGTACAAATGAGAGGGGAAGACCTCCTCATATACTTGCTTGTCATCAAACATATTAATTTTTTGACATAGGCCAACATGAAGAAGTGATTACCGCTCAAATTTGAGATAGGACCAAGGGTTTAAATTAGGGCCCAGTTGAGGAGGACCATGCATGGCGCCATGGTCTTGGTGAGGACCAAGGCATCACGCCCTAGTCCTACCCTAATTTAGGGCCAGGACAAGGGATCCAGACAAGGTAAGATGTGATTTTGATGCCATTATTGCATGGTAGGGGTATAAATATGTCTTGATCGAGCATGGGGATGAGAACACTAAGGTGAGGGCCCCGAATGCAGGCAAAATTGCAAAGGGTGCAATTTTAATATACTACATTTAGCCCCCACTTTAGCAGGAGTATGAGCTTACGCATATACTCATGGTAAAATAGAAGAAAGAGAGATGAATAAGATGAGGAATGCGGAGCAAGATCATAAGGAGTATAAGATATCGCTAATTTCAAGGAACCAAGCCCCCAATCTTAGGATCTTAACTCACTCAAACATATGAAAGTGCACACAAGACAAACAAAGACAAAAGAGACAAAATACACACAATGATAGCTAAAGACCAAAACAAGACCTCAAGTCAACTATCCGAAGAGACCTCAATATCAAAAATGTCTAAACAATTAATATCATTCTTGAAAAATGTCATCTCATAAACACAAGCAATCACATAAAAGAGAAAAGAAAACATCATCCATGAACTATCAATAGAAAAACTATGAGTTCATGAGAGGAAGAAGAGAGAGCATGAATACACGCTATATGTGTTTATCCAGGTGATCCATGAGAATAATGATGAGAAAGGGCATGGACTACTTGCCCCTAGATGTTTGTATCTAGGTGATCCATGATGAGAAAGGACATGGACTACTTGCCCCTAGATGTTTGTATCTAGGTGATCCATTATGAGAAAGGACATGGACTACTTGCCCCTAGATGTTTTTATCTAGTTGATCCATGTTAGGGAGGAGAGTAGGAATAGTCTAGTTGTGTTTAGCTAGTTTCATTCATCCTTGGGCGTGCGTGCAAGTGATGTCTGGTTTCAAGTGCATAGCACCTCGTATAAATAAAAAAATTCCTCTTGTTTCGAGTGTGCTTCAACCTGTTTAAGACATGTAATGATGCATAAAATGAGGATGAAGCATGAGGATGCAACAATCCCATGTTGATAAATGAAATGAGGATTATTCATTAGGATGGAATAATCCCATACTGATAAATGAAATGAGGATTATGCATGAGGATACAATAATCCCATGAATGATGGACAAAATAGGGATGAAACATGAGTATGCAACAATCCCATATTGATAATTGATGGTAAAAAAAGAAACTAGGAGGCCACATATATGCCCCCCCTTAATATTTCAACATAGTCCTATGTTGATGTCTTAAGATAGATAGAAACAAGCATACCCACCTTCAACACCAAGGAGATATATGTTAATCAATAATGCATGCATTCCAAGCTAGAAAGAAAGACTCCTAAGTAGGCTTCATTTATTTAAGAAAGGAAGAGTTAATTGTAAAAGACATATATTACAGCAAATGTAAAGGGATCCTTTTGAGGGATGTATGATTAACAAAGGAGAAAGAGATCTTTGCATAAAGATATCTACCTCCAAGAGTAGAGGATATCCTTAATAAAGATAGCATCTTGAAAGGATAAGAGGACTAAGAGTACACACCTTTTCCAAAGTGGATTCTTAGGATTGCACACTTTCACTAAGGAGAGATTGTTCATGAAAGATGCACCATTTCAAATAAGGAATACACACACACTCGTAAGAAATCACATCAAATTATGAAAGATGAAACTCAAAAAAGGAAGAAGACAATATTTTAGAAAAAGAGAGAGAGAATTGAAACATTATTCTTCCCCCCCAAGCATGGAGAGAAGGACACCAAAGAAAGATGATTTATAAAAGAAACACTCTTCTAACATAAGAAAAAGATCCTCAACAGGAATGCATATCACCATATAGAAGGGTTCATTATAAAAGATACCACTCAATAAAGAGACAAATTTGATGAATGATTATAGAATTTTAACACTAAGGAAGAGATCCAATTAAGGATATGCACTTATAAGGCAAGGATAATATCTTCATTAGAGATATTTGTTCCAATAAGAGAAAGGAGATCCTCAATAGGGATATTACCTCCACAATCGATAAGAGATCCTTAATAAAGGTCCTACTTCACAAAGGGAAAGTGAGAAAGGATAATTGAAATGCTATTCTTGCCCCCCAAGCATGGAGACAAGAATAAAAATACTTTTATGTTGCTACCAAAGTATGATTGTACTCGAAATTGTACCATCATGAATGACAATGATCCCCCAATAGGTAAGCTACTAATGTCACATAATGAGGAGCAACATAATAGGAACTTAAATGTTATGTGAAAAGAATAATATGAGAGTCCAACTCATTGCCATCTAGTATTTGAATGGTACCAGTTACAATAATTTTTTGAATTTTATCTACTAAATTATGACATTCATTAGTGGCATGGCCAGGGATTTGATGATACCTCCAAAAAGAAGAATCGTGTTGATTTTTCTTATGATTATTTAAAGGGAGAGTAATCAAGTTGGCTTTAAGAATCTCATACAAATTTATCTCTTGTTGTGATGAGAAGTTGTAAGAAGACATGGACGTACTAGACAATGGGGAAGGGGATGTCAACAAAGGAGGACTTTGGAAACCTAGATCTTCTTGGGAAAAGTGTGGTGTATATTTCTCATGACCGTCAAAACTTTGTTGCACGCATCCTAAACCATATCCATTGTGTTCATTCATAGATGTTGAAATGTCTAGAGGAGAGGGTTCAACATCAATTTTTAGAAGAAAGATCAACATCAATTTTTAAAACTTCATCCTTAAGAGAAAGAGTTGTAAAAGGAGTGTTAATAATCTTTTCTTTCACCAAAGTATCCTCATGAATAAGAGAATATTTAGGAGAGGAATTATCATGGTTCATTAGGGTGTCATCTTTAAAAGGTAAAACTTCATAAAGAGGATTGTCCACTACATCAACTTCTTTTATCACCAAAGCTTCTTTAGAAATAAGATTGATAGAAGGTAAAGGTTCATAAAGCGGATTGTCATGCATGACAATATCCTTGCGAATTGTTGGAGATTTTGAGGATGATTTAGAGGGAAGGATGAAGTCATCAAGAGTTCAATCCATCACATCACTACTAAATGGCTTACACATTATGTTGATTAACATTTGGCAAAAGGATGGTTTAGAAGGCTTATGATAAAGGAAACCATTAAGAGCCTCCTCAATTTCTTCTCTACTATATACTTCTTCAAAATGATAGTCATTATAAGCAAATAGATTGTCAAAGGCACAATAATCTTGCAAAGAGTAATTTGACATTTTGAAAAGAAATGTTAACTATTGCAATGAAATGAACTAAAGCATGCAAACATACAAAATGCATAAAACAAGATTTTTTGGTATTTTTCTTTTTTTAATTTATTTTGTATTATTTTTTTTTAATTTTGAAAAATCTGAGATGAAATTTGAAATTTGAAAGTTGAAATTTGAAATTTGGAACTTGCAAAATAATTGAATAATGCAAAATTTTAGAAAAATGATTATTCAATAAGCAAATTGATTGAAAGAATCAAGAGCAATAATGCAACCTCTTGGGAAATTTAAATTTAAAATAAGGATTATGTAAAAATAACCTCTTAATTAAAATTAAAATTATCCAAAAGAGATTGAATTTTAAAATTAGGGCCTTGTGAAAATAGCCTCTTAATTTTAAATTTTAAAATTGTTGAAAGATTTAAAAGTAGGGTTTTGTAAAAATTAACCTCTTAATTTTAAAATTTAAATTTTGAAATGTGGGAATTGAAAAAATCAATTTAAATTTAAATTTAAAAATTAGGGTTTGTTTAATTAACCACTTGATTTTAAAATTTAAATTTAAAATTGTATTGTTGAAATTTGAGAATTAATTTGAAATTAAAACTTAGGGCTCTCTTAATTAACCACTTAATTTTAAAATTTAAATTTGAAATTAGATCTAAGATTGAAATGCACAAGATTAATTTAAATTTTAAACTTAGGGTTTGTTTTATTAACCACTTAATTTTAATAAATTTTGATGGGGCATCTAGGGGTAATCCAGGCATCTCAGGGGCGGGATGTGTTGCTCGTGATGAAAGTGGGATGATCCTCTATAAGGGCACGCAGAGACTACAAGATGGAACCAATAATGATGAAGAGGCGCAGGCTGCTTTATTAGCAATGGAGTTAGCAGTCAACATGAAGATTTTGAAGGTGCACCTTGAAGGAGATTCTAAGGTTGTCGTGAACGCAATTATGAATAGGGTATCCCTGAGCTGGAGATTAAATAAGCTTATAGCCTTGATTGTTTTAAAATTTTGCAACTTTCAAGATTTTCGTATAACCCATATCAGAAGAGGTGGCAATGAGTTAGCATATGCTCTTTCTAACATGGCATGCGAGTTGGAAAAAGGTATGACGAAGTGGTGGGACAAGAATGATGACATATTTCATTGGCATGTTTTGAATGCCTAATTTTGTATAGTACAGTCGCCCGATTGAAGTGTGTGAGATTAATTTCCCACCCCCTATGCACGAGCCTAGGCAAATTTCACTGACAGTGGCAATTAATGTTGATGAATTATGCAGTGGTAGTGGAGGATGCATTTATAGAAAGTTTGAGAATGAATGCCCTGTTAGTTCGAATGTTTAGAGATTGCTGGAGGTCGAGAGAGTGGCTTTGTGATAAAGGAAGGCAGTTTTGCAGGTGGCGAATGATATGGAGGCTAATTTCACACTTCAATCCAATAAATTGATGTCGGCTTTTTGGGGCCAGATCCCAGAGAAAAGATTGATGACCATGTTTAAGTCTAGGGAGCCCCTATTCCTTAAAGTTCTGCAGCTGGTGCTGGGAGAGGAGGTGGTGGTTATAGGCCAGAGGTATCGATCAAGGGTGGATGTTTATTCACTCATTATGGCATGGGGGTTAGAAGTTAGAACTCGGCACCCCATGTGAGGAGGTTAGGAAAGTTATGCGGGCAATTATGTCGGAGGAGTGTCTGCTAAACATGAACTCACTACTGGAGTGGGTGGTGTCGAGGTGGGGCTTTGATGTGTCGGAAGGAATTCTGGTTGAGCAGACAAAACTCCGAAACAGATGTATGAACATCCCCTTTCTCAGGAGGAGAGAAGAAGTGAAGGCTCGGTTCTGAGAAATGGCGATGCGCGGTTGGGAGGCATTGAAGCTTTATGTTCAAATCGTGGAGCTGGAGGACATTTTCTGACAAGCATGAGTGGATGCAGGGGAGGTTGAGAGTAATGGATGAAGGTTGAGGCTGTGAACCAGAAGTATGTCTAGGGCCATAGCAGCGAGTGATGCATCTCTAGTAATAGCTCAGAATGATGGTGGAGATGTGTTGCATGACACGGGTGGAGATTCAAATGTCGTGGTGGTGAAGGTGGAGGAGGAAGGTCACCAATGATCCTGAAGAGTTCCTGGCTACCCCTATTTTTTTGCTCGCCATGTGCATAGTCTAGTTTTTAGTTCAGAATCTTTTATAATTTTTGTTGTTGTCTGTTAAACTTGAATTGCCAGTAAATTTTTGATGATGGCAATGATGTAATGAACAATTTTGGTGCTCAGTCAACTGTTATTTGGGTGGGGGAAGTTGGTTGGATGGGTGGCTAGATTGTGCTTTTTTGTTACTATTTTTTGTTTTGGGTGGTTTAGGGGTTTAGATGGGTGGTTTTGGGTGGATGACTTAAATGACTCGTTTAATGTAATACTTTATTTCATAATATAATAAAAAAATAACATATCATCGATCAAAAAAAATTGTAAATTTGAATTGAAATTAGGAACCAAATTTTAAGAGGGAAATTCAAAATTTAAACAACCCACAAGCTCAATTTTTTACATTTTAAAAATTAGGGTTTTTGAAAGTAACCACTTAATTTTAAAATTTAATTGTGAAATTTGACTTGTAGATGAAATTTGAATTTTGAAATTGAAAAAGTACTCAGATCTGAAATAATTTATCCAAATTAAATAAATCACAAGCTCAATTTTGAATTTAAAAATTAGGGTTTTAGTGAAATTAACCTCTAAATTTTTTAAATTTGCAAGGAAATCAAACTTGTAAATGAAAATTTGAATTTTAAATTGCATACACTCAGATCTGAAAACAAAAATCAGAGTTAATGGTGTAAGGAGTCGGGTTCACCAAAATGTAATAGGGAAAATTGATTTAGGGTTTACAACATAGAAGGGAGAAACCACTAAATATTTTCTCTTAGGACCATTACATTCAAAAGAGGGTTAGGAATTCACTAGATTCAGTCACAAATCAGATGACTAAATACTAAGTGGATTGACTGAATATGATGTGTTTTTCCCTCTTTTGTAAGTTGAAATGTTGATATAGGGTAAAGTGTCAAAATTGAAGACAAAACTGAGAAAATACTAAGCTACAGGTTCGGGAATTTGTCGTGCACCTGGATCTGAGAAATATGAGTTGATTCGGATCTGCACTGTGAAAATGCCTTGAAAAAACAGGGACCGTGGTGTTGTCTATTGGTCCTCCAAATTTTTCGTGCATCAAAAAGGGTTTTTCCGTCTCTGCAAATAAAGCTTAATCTGAGAAGAAAAGTTGCTCACCTATTTCCTGCACACAAAAAGTAGGAGAAAAAGGTTGGGAATATGAGTTTGCCTAAGTAAAACCCTGGTTTGGGATCAACCTATAATGAAATATTGAAAATGCTTGAAATAAATGATGGAAAGGTATACCTTCATATATGTAATGAATGATGATGATGCTTTGCTTCTTAAATGTAATCACATATGTTATATGAAATGGCATGAACATGACAAAACCCTAACACACACACATGCTTGTAAATGAATGATGTAATGATGCTCCATAATTGATGAATGAAGGATATGCAGCCTTGAAGACCTCTAGAAATGCTTGATGATGAATTCTCCAATGCTTGAATGCTTGACTATAGTTCTCCTTGGGCCTTATCGACTTATGTTCAAATGAGAGGGGAAGACATCCTTATATGCTTGCTTGTTGTCAAACATATTAATTTTCTAACATAGGCCGACATGAAGAAGTGATTCCCACCCAAATTTGAGATAGGGCCAAGGGTTTAAATTAGGGCCCAATTGAGGAGGACCATGGTGAGGCGCCATGGTCCTGGTGAGGAACAAGGCACAACGCCATGGTCCTAGCCCAATTTAGGGCTAGGACAAGGGGTCCAAAAAAGGTAAAATGTGATTTTGATGCCATTATTGCATGGTAGGGGTATAAATGTTGGTATTGCATGAAGATTGCATTAATGAAGTATAAGTTTTGTCATTGATGTCAATTATAACCGGTAATAGAGTTGTATTGCAACTGGTAGTGATGTAGTAATGCAACTGGTAGTTGAGCAGTGAAGGAAACCGGTATTACTATTGTAGCAGAGAGATCAACCAGTAACCCTAACCTGTTGATATGTCCAACCCTAACCAATGGAGCTTGGTAAATCGGTTGTGTTGATCTTTGATCGAATGGTGATCGGAGATGATTATGCCACATATGCATGGTGCACATGATGAGTTTCAAAGTGGTTTTGGTGCGTAGAGATAGTTGTTTTATCTTGGGAATGAGTGAGTGCATTGCATGAAGTGGAAACCACGTGATGAGTTATAGAATCCAATGTGTGTTGATATAGAAGCGGTCGAGGTTGTCTTGAACAATGTGCAGATGATTACTATGTAATTCAACGGTCATGTTTGAATCGATTTGTTTGTAATCTCTATGAGATCTTAGGTTTTGTGATGTGTTACCGACCTATTGTTTTGCTTATAAGGTCGATGAGTTGTTTTGTAATAGTGTTGGCAATTTTGGTTAAGTATGTCAGTGTGATTGATTGTCGAACCAGAAGGAGTATCTGCAGAATGTGTGAAGGCTGATAGGAGCATGAAAAGGATTCAATCAAGTAGTGTAGTGCTATTACCAGATCAACAAGACCATGTTGCTCTATAACAATTACAACAGTTAAATCCCTTAACTGGGGAAGCTTTAACAGGCTTGGTGTTTTCTAAATCCTCTAACCAGGTGATCCATTATCTTGGATTTTAAATCCTCTATCGAGGTTACTCCTAACAGGGTATTGCCTTTAACAGGGTATTGTAGTCAATCCCTTAATCGAGTGGCCCTTAACTGGATTTGTTACTAACAGGACATTTTTGTAAAGCTTCTAACAAGGCTTGGCTCCTAACAAGGCGAACTTCAGAAGAGTTCAGAATACTTGTGGGTATTCATCCCCACCATGGTTTTTCCCATTTAGGTTTCCACCTCAAAAATTATTGTGTCGAGTGGTGAATGATTTTGTGGTTATGTTTTGATATGGTTAATTTGTTTAACTAGTAAAGCCACTTAGATGTGTTAAGATGACCAGAAGTGATCTGAAATGTACTATTACTAATGTTAGTAAAGTGGTTTGATGTTTTGGTTAAATGGTATATGATTTTTAGATATGTTACACTGTTATATTGGTATTTTAGTCAACCGGTAAACTTGACAGTGCAGTTGCAGTTTATAGTACAGTGTTTAAACCGGTTAGTTCAGTGATTGATTTATGAGTTGGGTTTGAGTTTGGTGAAATTTTAGTTTTTTTTTATCTACTGATTCACACCCCCCTCTCAGTAGTTTAACAGATCATTATTGATTCATCATATCATCAATTGGTATCAGAGAATTTCAGGTCCTCTTGTGTTTAAGCCTAACAACTTGAGGTAAAGATCTAGAAGAACATGATGAAGAAAGAAGTTCTGAAGTTCAATAGGGAAAACTATAGAATCTAGAGTGATAGGATGAAAATCTATATCAAGAGATTAGGAAGTCAATATTGGGAACATGTTGTTACTAAATATAGCTTACCTAGTGGGATTTTGTCTAATGATCAAAAGAAGGAGCAATAGGAGAATAATCAAGCATTGGAAGCCATTATTAGTTCCTTGTCCAATTCAGAGTATGTTGATGTCCATGGTTTGGAGACTGTGTATGAAGTGTGGACGAAACTTGAGGATATCTATAGCGGTTATGATCATGTGAAGATTGCCAAAGAGGAGAGTCTGAGAGGTAAATTTGATGACATGGGGATGGCTAAAGGTGAGAATATTCAACAGTATGGTCAGAGGATCAAGGAGATAGTCGGTGAGATCAAAAGTTTTGGTGGTAAACTAGAGGATACCATAGTGGTTAGAAAGGTGTTAGGAACCCTTCTACTAATCTACGCTATCTAAGTTGCAGCCATTTAGGAACTCAAATCTATTGATAAAACAAAGGTAACTCTTGACTCCATCATTGGTAAACTAACTGCATTTGAATTAAATGGTTATGATGGAAGTGTTCAGAAATCGGAATTTGCATTTAGAGCTTCAGTTTCTAACCCACTGGTAAGGAAAAATAGAGAATCTAGTCATATTCATGAGTCCAGATCCAACAGAGAATTTGATGATGAAGAAAGTATGATTGATCTTGAAGCATTGTTGGCCAAGCGGTTACCCAAAGGTACTGGTAAATACAGAGGTAAATTACCTTTGAAGTGTTTTGCATGTAACCGGATTGGACATATTGCAGCTAACTATCCAAATGGAGACAATGAGCATAAACATGAGAAGTATAAGAAGTACAAAGGAAAAGGTAAAAGAGATTGCCTCATTGTAGTGGATGGAGGAATCACATATGAGGAATCTGAGGAAGATGCAAATGAGGACATTGTCTTTGTTGCCATTAAAGAAGAGACATCATATGAGAAGGCATTAGTCTCTCGCGTGGATAGTTTTGATGATTGGATTATAGACAATGGTTGTTCACACCACATGACCGGTGACCAGAGTAAGTTTCTTACTTTGAAGGAATTTGATGGAGGTGTTGTGAGATTTGGAAATGACTCACCCTGCATGGTAAAAGGAAAGGGAACCATCTCTCTTAATGGAAAGAGCAGTGCAGATGATGTCTAATGGGTTGAAGGATTGAAACACAATCTTTTGAGTGTTGCTCAACTCAATGACAAAGGTTATCCACTAGAATTCAAGAATGGAATGTGCAAAATCTATGGAAGCAAAGGTGAACTGAGTGCAACCGGAAAGATGACAAAAGGTAACTTGTTTCACCTAAATTATAAAATCAACAATTGTTTAATTGCTAAAGTAGAAGATAGTTGGCTTTGGCATCAGAGATTTTGTCATGTAAATTTTGATAACATAGTAAAAGTCAGTAAGTCCAAATCAGTAAGAGGTTTTCCTCAGTTGGACAAACTGGCGAATGCTCTGTGTAAGGAATGTCAGTTAGGGAAGATGACATCCTCAACTTTTAAGAGAAAATCTTTCTCAGCAGAACATTTGCTAGATTTGGTTCATACGAACCTCTGTGGACCAATAAGGACTAGGAGTATTCAAGGTGATCGGTATTTTATGATCTTCACTGATGATTGCTCAAGAATGATGTGGGTCACATTCTTGAAGGACAAAAATGAAGCCTTCAACAATTTTAAGGCATTCAGAGCCTTAGCTAAAAAGGAAAGTGGAAAGAACATAAAGTGCTTAAGAATTGATCAAGGTGGTGAATTTACTTCAAAGGAATTCACTAAATACTGTGAAGACAATGGAATTAAGCGACAACTTTCTGCACCTAGGACACCATAGGATAATGGTATTGTAGAACTGGTCAGTTGTTGAAGCTGCTAGGACTATGCTAATACAAGGACGTGTAGCTAAGACTTTCTGGAGAGAAGTTGTCAACAGAGTCGTCTATACAATGAACCGGATTTTGGTTAAAAGAGGTAAGGAAAAAACTCCTTATGAATACTGGTATGGTAGATCACCTAATGTCAGTTACTTTAAGATATTTGGTAGCAGATGTTTTATCAAGAGAGGTGACTATGTTGGTAAGTTTGATGCTAAGAGTGATGAAGGCATATTTCTTGGTTACTCCACCAAGAGCAAAGCCTACAAATGTTACAACAACCGGACAAAGAAGATCATTGAAAGTGCTAATGTCTGAGTGGACGAGTGTCCTAAAGATACAAGAGAAACCAGTGAGGAGAAGAAGGAAGATGAACCTTACATTTTGATTTTGGAACCAGAACCGGTGAAGCCAGAAGTTGGTGAAATGAATACAGCAGCACCAGTTCAACCTGAATAGGTAGATTTTGCAGAAGATGAAGATAGTGAGGAAGAAGAACCTGAAGATCATGATCATGTTATTCCAAGGTATGTAAGACTCAATCATAATCCTGGTCAGATTATTGGAGATAAAGATGTTGGTGTGTTAACCAGAAGAAGAATAAGAGAGAATTCTTGTATGATCTCCACTATTGAGCCTAGAACAGCAAAGGAAGCTTTTGGAGATGATCATTGGATCAAGGCTATGGAAGAAGAGCTTGACTAGATTGAGAAGAACAATACATGGACCATAGTACCCAGACCGGTGAACAAAAATGTTATAGGTACTAAATGGGTATTCAGAAATAAACTAAATGAAGATGGAGTAGTAGTCAGAAACAAAGCCAAACTGGTATGCAAAGGATATGCACAAGAAGAAGGAGAAGACTATGGCGAGACATTTGCACTAGTTTTTAGATTGGAAGGTGTTAGGACTCTACTTGCATTTGCAGCATATATAGGATTCAAAGTATATCAGATGGATGTGAAGTCGGCATTTCTAAATGGAATACTGGAAGAGGAAGTCTACATTGAACAGCCAGATGGTTATGCTTTGACTGATGCAAAGGATATGGTGTGCAAGCTACACAAGGAACTATATGGACTAAAGAAAGCACCAAGAGCATGGTATGAAAGAATACATTCTCAATTGGTGAAGATAGGTTTTTAGAGAACCAGTGAAGACAACAATATATATCTCAAGACTGAAGGAGATAAGATACTAGTTAGTGAGGTATTTGTGGATGATATCATTTTTGGAGGCAATGATGACATGTGTGATGACTTTGCAAATGAGATGAAAAGTGAATTTGAGATGTCTCTGGTAGGAGAGATAAAATTCTTTATAGGTTTACAAATTCAACAGATGAAGAATGGTATCTTTATCACACAATCCAAATATGTGAAAGAGGTATTGAAGAAATTTGGAATGGGAGATTGTAAACCAGTTGGAGCACCAATGGTTAAAGGTTGTAAACTGTCTAAGGAAGATGATGTTGCATTTGTGGATGAAAAGGAGTACAAGTCTATGATAGGGAAACTACATTATGTTGTTCACAGTAGACCGGATATTGCTCATGCAATTGGATTAGTTGCCAGATTTCAGAAGAACCCGAAGGAGACACACATGGTAGCAATTAAAAGGATATTCAGATATCTGAAAGGTACTATTGATTATGGATTATGGTATCCATATATAGGTAACTTTGATTTGAAAGTCTATACAGATGCAGACTGGGCAGGAAATGTTGATGACAGGAAGAGTACAACTGGAGGTGCATTCTTTCTTGGAGGAAGGCTTGTATCTTGGAGAAGCAAGAAGAAAAGTTGTATATCACAGTCAACTACTGAAGTTGAATATGTTGCAGTGTATATGAATTGTACCCAGGAAATCTGGATAAAACACATTCTGGAAAGTTTTAAGTTGAAAATCTCAGAACCGGTAAGGATTTTCTGTGATAACACCAGTGCAATAAAAATTTTGAAGAACCTGTTGTTGCATGCTAGAACCAAGCATATTGAGCTGAAATACCATTTCTTGAGAGAGAAAGTGCAGAGTAAATATGTGTTACTTGAGCATGTATCTACTAAGGAACAACTAGCGGATATCTTTACTAAACCTCTTCCTGAGGCTACTTTTGAGTATCTTAGAGGTTAGCTAGGGGTTATGCCCCTACTTGAGGTCAATTAAGCAAATGTGGAAGACATCAATCCCGAAGATTATTGAAGATCTTGAAGCAGGATTGATGTAGAGTGGAGCTACTCCACAGGGGGAGCAGCTAGTTGCAGAACAGTGAAGTATGACACTGTATGTTTTACTTTCACTTTGGCATTTTTGTCAAAGGGGGAGAAGAAGAATTGTATGATTGATAGGGAGAAGAACTATAGCCAGTTACCAGCTAAAGACATGGAGACACAGTTGAAGGAGAGTACATGGAAAAATGTAAACCAGGATTCCTATACCTATGTATGTGCATTACTCTCAATCATCACAATCAAAGGGTACTAATTTTTGTATTGTCATCAATGCCAAAGGGGGAGATTGTTGGCATTGCATGAATATTGCATTAATGAAGTATAAGTGTTGTCATTGATGTCAATTGTAACCGGTAATAGAGTTGTATTGCAACCGGTAGTGATGCAGTAATGCAATTGGTAGTTGAGCAGTGAAGGAAACCGGTATTACTACTGTAGTAGAGAGATCAACTGGTAACCCTAACCTGTTGATATGTCGAACCCTAACTGATGGAGCTTCGTAAATCAGTTGTGTTGATCTTTGATCGAATGGTGATCGAAGATGATTATGTCATGTATGCATGATGCACATGATGAGTTTCAAAGTGATTTTGGTGCGTAGAGATAATTGTTTTATCTTGGGAATGAGTGAGTGCATTGCATGAAGTGGAAACCGCGTGATGAGTTACAAGATCCAATGTGCGGTGATCCAGGAGCGGTTGAGGTTGTCTTGAACAATGTGCAGATGATTACTATGTAATTCAACAGTCATGTTTGAACCAATTTGTTTATAATCTCTATGAGATCTTAGGTTTTGTGATGTGTTACCGACCTATTGTTTTGCTTATAAGGTCAATGAGTTGTTTTGTAATAGTGTTGGCAATTTTGGTTAAGTATGTCAGTGTGATTGATTGCCGAACCAGAAGGAGTATCTGCAAGATGTGTGAAGGAAGATAGGAGCATGAAAAGGATCTGATCAAGCAGTGGGGTAAGGTCACCAAGATGGTGAACAAAAAGGGGGGTATAAATGGCCACTTCTTTTCTGAAAACAGGTAAACCTGAACTTCAAAGAGCTATTTGAAGGTCATGCACTCAAAACTAGGAGTTGAAAAAAGAATAAGAATTGTAGTACTCTAAATCTAGTTTCTAAACTACTAATTTTTTTTAAAATTGGATAATATTAAGAGGGTCAAACCTTTCACGCACTAAAAATTGTTCCTGATTTTTTCAGAAAAATATAACATAGCTGTTTTCGTGCACTACACAAAATCTATAGTTAGATTTAGTATTTTGAAAAACCCTTTGGTAGGATGATAGGTAAGAGTGAGATATAGAAGTTGTGTATTTTTTTGTAATTTGTCATCGAGTATTTTATTTTTTATGATTTTTGGAAGTGACCGCATCCTGAAAATTTGGTACCTGTTCGTGCGCTGGGCATAACTTACATCAAAATAATCAAAAATGTGAAAAAATAAATTTAAAAGTGCATGGAATCTAGTGTAGAACAATAATATATAATTTATTTTGAATTTGGTCAAGTATATCAAAAGTTATTAAAAAAATGGTAGACATATGTCTGTGAGGACTGTCAAGGCACTAATAAAGAAAATTAAAGTTTACTATGCTAATGTTGTCCAAAAATTAAAAAAATTATATGGTCAAAAAACTAAGAAGATGTGTGAGATTATGGTGGTAATTTTAGATATACCCACTTCATCATTTGTAAACCTGATGATGATGAAGTCAAGAAATCATGGTGGAGGATGAAAAAACGTGTAAAGGAACAAAAAAGGGGGGAAAATGGGCTTGCAAGCCTTAGGATCGTTTTCCAACCCTCTTACCAAGGCAAAACCCGCACGGGTTATGAAGAACCAAAAGTACTATTCGCAATTCTTCATAACCTGTACAGATTATGAAGAACTAGAAACATTTTTTTGGTTTCACAAAACCCGTACGGGTTATGAAGACATAATAATGTATGCTTGTAAACTTAGCATTTACTACACATGTTTTAGACATACCTAGATAATATGTGTTTATGTATGTATATATGCATATTTATAGTTATATATACATATATTTATATAGATATATGTATATATGTTTGTATACATGCATGTACCTCTTCTTTTCCTCTCTCTCTCTCATCTTACTTCCCCCATCATTGTCTTTGTCTATTCTGAGCCCTAATTATCTTCCTTGAGTTCTATCTCATCTCTCTCCCCCTCACACTTCTCTCTCTCTCTCTCTCTCTCTCTCTCTCTCTCTCTCTCTCTCTCTCTCTCTCTCTCTCTCTCTCTCTCTCTCTCTCTCTCTCACACACACACACACACACACATTATCCTATCCTATTCTCACTCTCTCCCCCTTCTCTCTCTTTCTCTCCCCCTCCCTCTCCCTCTCCCCCCTCCCTCCCCCTTTCCTTATCTTAAATCTCTCTTTCTCTCCCTCTCTCTCCCTCTCCCTCTCTTTATCCTATTCTCCCCATCTCCGCCCTCCCTCTCCCTTCCTCTCTCCCTCTCCCCCTCTCCTTTTCCCAAACTCCCTCTCTCTCCCTCTCCCCCTCTCCTTTCCCCAATCTCCCTCTCTCCCTCCCCCTCTCCTTCTCTCCTTCTCTCCCTCTCCCCCTCTCCTTTCCCAAATCTCTCTTTTTCCCAATGTCCCTCTCTCTCCCTCTCCCTCCCCCTCTCCTTTTCCCAATATTGCTCTCTCCCTCTCCCTCTCTCCCTCCCACTCTCCTTCTCTCCCTCTCTCCCTATCTCCCTATCTCCCTCTCCCCCTCTCCTTTTCCCAATCTCCCTCTCTCTCCCTCTCCCCCTCTCCTTTCCCCAATCTCCCTCTCTCCCTCCCCCTCTCCTTCTCTCCCTCTCCCCCTCTCCTTTTCCCAATCTCCCTCTCTCTCCCTCTCCCCCTCTCCTTTCCCCAATCTCCCTCTCTCTCCCTCTCCCTCTCCCTTCCTCTCTCCCTCCCCCTCTCCTTCTCTCCCTCTCCCCCTCTCCTTTCCCAAATCTCTCTTTTTCCCAATGTCCCTCTCTCTCCCTCTCCCTCCCCCTCTCCTTTTCCCAATCTTGCTCTCTCCCTCTCCCTCTCTCCCTCCCCCTCTCCTTCTCTCCCTCTCTCCTTCTCTCCCTCTCCCCCTCTCCTTTTCCCAATCTCCCTCTCTCTCCCTCTACCCCTCTCCTTTCCCCAATCTCCCTCTCTCGCTCCCCCTCTCCTTCTCTCCCTCTCTCCCTCTCCTTTTCCCAATCTCCCTCTCTCTCCCTCTTCCCCTCTCCTTTTCCCAATCTCACTTTCTCTCCCTCTCCCCCTCTCCTTTCCCCAATCTCTCCTTTTCCCAATCTCCCTCTCTCTCCCTCTCCCTCCCTCTCTCCCTCTCCCTCACCCTCTCCTTCTCTCCCTCTCTCCCTCTCCCTCTCCCCCTCTCAATCTCCCTCTCTCTCCCTCTCCCTCCCTCTCCTTTCCCCAATCTCGCTTATCCCAATTTCCCTCTCTCTCCCTCTCCCCCTCTCCTTTCCCCAATCTCCCTCTCTCCCTCCCCCTCTCCTTCTCTCCCTCTCTCCCTCTCCCCCTCTCCTTTTCCCAATCTCCCTCTCTCTCCCTCTCCCCCTCTCCTTTCCCCAATCTCCCTCTCTCCCTCCCCCTCTCCTTCTCTCCCTCTCTCCCTCTCCCCCTCTCCTTTTCCCAATCTCCCTCTCTCTCCCTCTCCCCCTCTCCTTTCCCCAATCTCCCTCTCTCCCTCCCCCTCTCCCTCTCTCCCTCTCTCCCTCTCCCCCTCTCATTTTCCCAATCTCCCTCTCTCTCCCTCTCCCCCTCTCCTTTCCCCAATCTCCCTCTCTCTCCCTCTCCCTCTCCCTTCCTCTCTCCCTCCCCCTCTCCTTCTCTCCCTCCCCCCCTCTCCTTTCCCAAATCTCTCTTTTTCCCAATGTCCCTCTCTCTCCCTCTCCCTCCCCCTCTTCTTTTCCCAATCTCGCTCTCTCCCTCTCCTTTTCCCAATCTCGCTCTCTCCCTCCCCCTCTCCTTTTCCCAATCTCCCTCTCTCTCCCTCTCCCCCTCTCCTTTCCCCAATCTCCCTCTCTCCCTCCCTCTCTCCCTCTCTCCCTCTCTCCCTCTCCTTTTCCCAATCTCCCTCTCTCTCCCTCTCTCTCCCTCTCTATCCCTCTCTCTCCCTCTCCCTCTCCCTTCCTCTCTCCCTATCCCCCTCTCCTTTTCCTAGTTCTACATAGCCCGTACGGGTAGAACTAAGGCCAAAACTTCTAGTTCTACATAACTTGTACGGGTTATGAGAAATTGTGAACGTTGACATATAGGTTTCCATAACCCGTACGGGTTATGGGAAAATTGTTATATATTTTAGTCCCAATGGCCTAAAAAATAGTATTGCAAGTTGTTTGAAGGCCCCACTGCTTTTGCACATGATTTTCTGGGACAGTAACAGTCAGGTTTTCATATTCTTTTGTCACTTTTGCTTTGGAATGATTGATTTTTACGTTATTTTATAATTTTTACTTTAGATAATAACAAAATCATGATCATTTGTTGTTTTTTTGTTTTGATTATGATTTATTTGTCTTGTATTTTGGTTTTTTTTGAAGTTATTTTATTATTGTTACTTTAGATTATAACAAAATGATTATCATTTCTTGTTTTTTTCTATTTGATTGTGGATTGTCATCATGATGTTATGTGTAGGACAATGGGAAAGAATAAGAGAGGAACAAATGAACAAAGAGAGGCAGCAAAGGAAAGACAAAGGGAGCGTATGAAGAGATTACGTGAAGGTACATCATCTTGTAAGGAAGTTAAGTAGCGGAAACAACTTCCTACACTAACCTTGAGAGGAGGGTAATGCAAAACTTTTTTAGATCGTTACAACAGTTAAAGAAAAATAGAAATAGATATAATAGCATTCATACCACAACACAGTGATTTACATGGGGAAAACCCTTTCGGGAGAAAAACCCCACACTCCAAAAGCAGCTCAATATTTTATTCAGCAATCAAAAACAGATTACAACATACTTGCAGAGCAAGCTCTTCGCAGGAGTACCACTAATCAGAGATTCAGAGGCAACTCAATAGCCATAAGACTCTTACACACAACCTCTATCTCACACACCTCATAAATAGGAGATACAATACAAGAAACCGTCAAACGGTATTACAAAACCATGGGCTAAAACCACCCAATAAGTTGTAGCCGACCTTATCTCCCTTCTAGATGCCCTATGACATGTTAAAGCACGCATCAACACATGTCGCTCCCTTTTACAGCTCATTTATGTATTCGATACAAATTATTTTTTTCTATTTCAGGAGTACAAACTTTCGGAGGCCATAACTTGAGAACCGGGTGTCCGATTGACGAACCGTTTGAAGCGTCGGAAAGCTCGCGAAGTGCTCTATCACCTTGTAACCCACTGCACCGGTTATGGCCACTTTTCAGGGCATTTCGAAGCCTCTAAAGCCTCCAAAATTAAGTTTAAACATTTTATCGCACCCCTCCAAGATGAAAACTTTAATATCTTCAAAACTAGCTGTGACCTTGCGACGCAACTTTACCGGAATGCTTATCTAGCCAACCGGAAGCTTCAGGGAGAGTTTCGCACCATTTCATGCTCAAATGAAAACTTACTATAAATAGTAACCTCACATAAATGCAAGGTTGAGACACCATTTTTCCCAACAAATCTCCCACTTGTCGAACACCTTGCAGGAGCGAAAGGGAATGTCAACACAATGAATCAATTGCTAGGGGCCATAAGGCCCATAGACTCTGAACACCATCTGAACTTCTCTGTGCTCACAGCCTTAGTTAAAGCATCTGCAACATTCATCAAAGTTTCCACCTTAACCAGCTTCACCCTACCATCTTCGACCATATCTCTAACAAAATGATACTGAACATCAATATGTTTGGTCCGGGCATGAAATGTCGGGTTCTTAGCTAGGCTAATTGCACTCTGACTGTCACAGTAAACTGTCACTATACCTTGTTTTATTCCAATATCCGAACATAGTCTCTTAAGCCAAATGGCCTCTTTACAAGCATGAGTAGCTGCCATATACTCTGCTTCAGTAGTGGATAAAGCAACCACAACCTGTCGCTTACTCATCCAACTAATTGCACCACTAAACAAAGTAAACACATAAGCAATGGTGGATCTTCTGCTATCAATATCACCTGCCCAATCTGAATCCACATAACCATGGATATCAAGGGAAGTCATGTCTCCAACTGAATTACCATGATAACACAAAGAATACTCTGAAGTACCCTTCAAATATCTGAAGACTCTTTTGACTGCATCCCAATGAACTCTACCAGGATTAGACATATATCTAGAAAGTACTCCCACTGCTTGGGCAATGTCTGGTCTAGTACAAACCATAGCATACATCAAGCTTCCAACCGCACTCTGGTAAGGCACTCTGCTCATGTCTTCCATCTCCAATGGGGATGTAGGACAATCTGAAACAGATAGTTTCGTTCCAACTGTAAAAGGAACACTCAATGGTCTACAATTCTGCATGTTGAACCTCTGTAACACTGAATTCACATACTTACTCTGGCCTAGCCATAGCTTTCTGTTCACCCTATCTCTTCTAATTTCCATCCCAAGAATGTGCTTTGCTGCACCAAGATCTTTCATTTCAAATTTAGCAGCGAGCTAAGACTTCAATTCTGAAATCATACCTTTCCCTTTACCAATGAATAACATATCATCAACATACAATGCAATGAATAAGAAATGATCACCATCAGATTTATAATAAACACAGTGATCTGATTTAGAATGTTCAAATCCCAAACTCAACACATATGTATCAAATTTCTGGTACCACATCCTAAGACTTTGTTTGAGGCCATACAAAGATTTCTTCAATTTACAGACCAAATTACTTTTGCCTTTCACCACATAGTGCTCCGGCTGTGTCATATAAATATCTTCCTCCAAATCACCATGAAGGAAAGTAGTTTTCACATCCATTTGCTCAACCTCTAAATCATAAGCAGTAGCAATAGAAAGCAAAAATCTAATGGACGTCATTTTTGCAACAAGAGAAAATATCTCACCGTAATCAACACCCTCAACCTGAGAATAGCCTTTTGCAACCAACCTTGCTTTATACTTCTCAATGCTTCCATCTGAACCAATCTTTTTCTTGAACACCCATTTACAACCAACAGGTTTTCGTCCTTCAGGCAATGGTACAAGATCCCATGTATCATTCTTTTTCAAAGCTGCCATTTCTTCCTCCATAGCAATCTTCCAGGATTCTGCATCATTCATACCTAATGCCTCTTCTACAGATTTCGGTTCATCCACACTAGTATTCAAAGCAAAAATACATCTCCAATCATTAGGTGAATACCTTTCAGGTGGTTGTCTATGTCTTGTAGACCTTCAAACAAGCTAAGTTGGAGGTTCTTCCTCCTCTTCTGAAGATTCAGAGCTAGACGAGCTCTCCTCAACTTCTTGCCTATCTAGGGGTCTCGATTCAACTTTTTCAGGTGTAGAAGGAAGTTGAATCACATCTTCTTTTTTAGTCTGTTCTGGCTGCAATGTAACAGAAGGAGACTTAATTTCTCTAAAAATAACACTTCTACTATGAATTACCTTTTGTGCAACAGGGTCCCAAATCTTGTATCCTTTCACACCATAACTATACCCGATGAAGATACATTTCACAGCCTTGTTCTCCAACTTTGTTCGCTTCTCCTTTGGCACATGTGCATATGCCTCGCAACCAAAAACTCTAAGATGTCTCAATGAAGGCTTGTGACCTGACCATGCTTCCATAGGCGTTTTATCAACAAGAGCTGATGTAGGAGACCTATTAATCAGGTAGCAAGTAGTGGCAACAGCTTCAGCCCAAAACTTTTGTTCGAGACCAGCACCACTCAACATACTCCTAGCCTTCTCCATCAATGTCTTGTTCATTCTTTCTGCAACTCCATTCTGTTGTGGAGAATACGGAGTTGTCTTCTGCCTGTTAATTCCACAGTCTTTACAGAATCTATCAAAATCATTAGAGCAAAACTCACCGCCATTATCAGTTCTCAAACATTTTATTTTCTTTCCAGTCTGCAACTCAACCATTGCTTTAAATTCTTTAAAACGACTAAAAACTTCAGATTTGCTCTTTAGAAAATAAACCCATGTCCTTCTACTAAAATCATCAATAAATGAAACATAATATGTGGATTTTCCAATCGAAGAGACATCTACTGGACCAAACACATCAGAATGGATAAGATCCAAAACACCACAAGTTTTATGAGAACTCGAGTAAAACTGAACGCGGTTTTGTTTTCCATAAATGCAATGCTCACAGAAATCAAAGTCAAGATTACAGTCATTCAAACCTTCAACAAGGTTTTTATTTTTCAAGGTCCTTAGACCCTTTTCTCCAATGTGGCCAAGTCTCTGGTGCCATAACATAGTCTTCTCTGCAGGTAACTTTGCTTTAGACGAAAGAGCACCCTTAGGTACCCAAAAACCATTTCCATCTGCTGAAGGTGAAACCTTCAAATCTTCCAGTGAAGTATCCGCAGATTTACTTTTTACAGAAGTGCTATTACACTCAACAGTGTATGCTTCAAGCTTATACAAAGTGCCAAACCTGACACCTCTAGCAACTACCATAGCACCCTTAATCATCTTACATCTTGCTTCAGAAAAGACTACCTGCACACTCGCATCTATCAGTTTGCTCACAGATAACAGGTTTCGTTTTAATCCAGGGATATGCAGCACACCATTAATCTTTTTTATTCTACCATCAGAAAACCTGATTCTAACTTTACCTCGACCAATAATGTCTAGATGTGAATCATCACCCAAGTACACCTTACCTCCATTAAATCCTTCATATTCAAAAAACCAATCTCTATTGGAATTCATATGAAAAGATGCACCTGAGTCAATTAGCCAGGCATCATTACCTGCATGAGTCGCTAAAGCCGCAATAAATGCATCGCCATCTTCCTTGTCGGACTCAGAATTAGAATCGAACTTTTTCTTTTTCTTCTTCTTCTTTTCTTCTTTGCAGTCCTTACGGATGTGACCCGGTTTACCACAGTTCCAACAAATGACTCTGGACTTTCCAGGAGATTTTGATCTCCCTTTGGATTTGGACTTGTCACGCTTCTCATTCTTCTTGCCTTTCTCCTTAGGTCTTCCACGAACGGTTAGGGCTTCCTTTGAACTGATGGATACCTTCCTTCGCATCTCTTCACCGAGTAGGGCACCCACCATGTCTTCAAATTTCAAAACAACAGAAGTACTACCGATAGCCATAACAAGAGAATCCCATGAATCAGGCAAAGAACAAAGCAAGATCTGACATTTCTCCTCCTCGTCCATCTTAACACCGACGGATACTAATTGAGCCACCAACATATTGAATGCTTCTAGGTGGTCCGCAATTCGTCCACCTTCTTCCATCTTCAAGGAATACAATTTCTTTCTTAAGAAAATTTGATTTAATAAAGATTTCACTTGATACATCTCACCAAGCTTAGTCCATAGCTTCTTTGCAGAGTTCTCTTCATGGACATTGATTAGAACAGAGTCTGCCAGGCACAGTCTGATTAGACCCTTGGCTTTTCGGTCCATAACATCATACTGAGCTGCCGCAGTAGGATCTGAGGGCCTTTGGACATTCGCATCAACAGCATCCCAAAGATCTCAATCTATTAGCAGATCTTCCATCTTCAACTTCCACATCTCAAAATTACTTCCATTAAATTTCTCCACCTCTATTCTCCCTGACAAACTCGCCATCTGAATATTCCTGCAACAAGATCAAAAAGTGTCTTCTGCACAAGCTCCCATTCAAAACTGGATTAGTTCAAAAAACCCAACTGCCCACAATTGAAACCAAAGGTGATCAGGCTCTGATACCACTTGTAAGGAAGTTAAGTAGCGGAAACAACTTCCTACACTAACCTTGAGAGGAGGGTAATGCAAAACTTTTTCAGATCGTTACAACAGTTAAAGAAAAATAGAAATAGATATAATAGCATTCATACCACAACACAGTGATTTACGTGGGGAAAACCCTTTCGGGAGAAAAACCCCACACTCCAAAAGTAGCTCAATATTTTATTCAGCAATCAAAAATAGATTACAACATACTTGCAAAGCAAGCTCTTCGCAGGAGTACCACTAATCAGAGATTCAGAGGCAACTCAATAGCCATAAGACTCTTACACACAACCTCTATCTCACACACCTCATAAATAGGAGATACAATACAAAAAACCGTCAAACGGTATTACAAAACCATGGGCTAAAACCACCCAATAAGGTGTAGCCAACCTTATCTCCCTTCTAGATGCCCTATGACATGTTAAAGCACACATCAACACGTGTTGCTCCCTTTTACAGCTCATTTATGTATTCGATACAAATTATTTTTTTCTATTTCAGGAGTACAAACTTCCGGAGGCCATAACTTGAGAACCGGGTGTCCGATTGACGAACCGTTTGAAGAGTCAGAAAGCTCGCGAAGTGCTCTATCACCTCGTAACCCACTGCGCTGGTTACGGCCACTTTTCAGGGCATTTCGGAGCCTCTAAAGCCCCCAAAATTAAGTTTAAACATTTTATCGCACCCCTCCAAGACGAAAACTTTAATATCTTCAAAACTAGCTATGACCTTGTGACGCAACTAAACCGGAATGCTTATCTAGCCAACCAGAAGCTTCAAGGAGAGTTTCGCACCATTTCGTGCTCAAATGAAAACTTACTATAAATAGTAACCTCGCATAAATGCAAGGTTGAGACACCATTTTTACCAACACATCTAATGCACCTAATGAAAGTAATGAACATTCAACAATCAAAATTGATATGATTAATGCACCAAATCAAAATGATCAACATACACCAATTCAAATACATATGATGAATGCACCTAATGAATGCAATGAACATACACCATTTGAAAATGATTCGGTGAATGCACATGTTAATGAAATTGAAGAAGATATACCATTTGAATTTGATGTGATCAATGCACATAATGTACCTAATGAAAACAAAGAGCATGCACCAATCTTAACACCTCTTAGAATAATTCATAGAAAACCAAAGTTCCTAATAGATATTGATGAAAATATTGTGAAGCCAATGCATGATAAAATTTCCAAAAGAACTTGTAGAAGAATGGTTAGAAGAATTTGGAATAACTATTTTGAAAACTTAAATCAAAGTGGAAGATGCCAATTAGTTGTTGAAATGATCAAAAATCTGAAATTTAGAGAGACAATGAAAATTTTGGGGTTAAGAACATCCGAAAATAATAGTGAAAGAACCATTGTGAGGAATATTTTTGATGCATACCAAGCCATCAGTTCAAAATCACACACTAAAGATGCTAATGTTACTCATCATGTCCTCACATCAACCATAATGGGAAAGGAAATGAAAAAATCTCATTTAATAAGCAAAACAAGCAAGTCATTAAGGAGAAGTAGAACCACATTACACTATGCCTTAGAGAGGCGAGGGAAAATTGAGGATCCTAACAATAATTCTCTTTGGGCATTCTCTGGTAGACTCCCACGCAAGGACAAGGTTGTTGTTGATGCACTAAGAACGTTAATTGAGAGATTTTGGCATGACAACACAAGGGTTTCACCCAACCAAAGAGATGTTGTTAGAAGGCGAATTGGAATTAATAATCGTGAGCCACATCCAAAACACTATTTAGATACAACTCAAACACAATTTTATGAAAGGTTTCTTCAAAGCTTTCCTCAGATTAAAATTAGTCAAAGATTTTTTGAGATGACAAAACCATTTTATGTTAAGATTAATCATGCACGTACTACATGTTGTTGTAGGGTCCATGTTGAATTTTCCATGCATTATGATATTTATTGCTATATATGTTGTACTTTGCACACTAACAATGTTTTGCAGGAATGTGGTCTACAAGCACCTCCTAAGTCACCGAGAGAATTTATTTCAAGTGTACTATGTAGATGAGATGACTGGTGCATTTATTATAAGATGATGTGTTTGAGAGGTTTTTGTCCTACATGTGGTGGTTTGCAACAGTTGCATAGATGCCTACATCTGGATAGCACACATGAAATTGGTAAGGAATTAGTTTCTATTGGAAAATATAAGTTAGTAACATTCTATTGGAAAATATAAGTTAGTAACATATGGTGTTAAAGATGGAAAAGAATTAAAGAGGTGTGAGTTAGTGAAAAGGGATATATGCATAGCTGATTTTATGAAGATGTTTCAAGAGAAACTAGTATATGAGTACATAGGTCACACACATAGAGCTAGATGGTTAGATGAGCAATTCAAGTTGTGTAAGGACACTTTCCCCCTCGGCACTATTGTCTCTGTTGTTGATTTTGCTGAGAATTATACACTAAAGCCGCAAAATGAAGTACAATCTATGTATTACCACTCTACACAAGTTACAATTTTTGTACACATAGCATTCATGCATGCACATGATAGCACCGAGGAGGACAGAAAGGTTATAAGAGAATATCACTTCTATATCAGTGATGATCTTACACATTCCTCAGAGTTCGTGCAAGGATGCTTTACAGTCTTCTATGATAGTTTAAGGGAAATAGATATAAGATACAACCAACACTTAATATGGTCAGACAATTCCACCGCACAATTCAAGAATGCAAGGATGTTCTACTGGTTGACTAGGATGCATATGACAAGTGGTGTGCAACATTTTTGGAATTTCATTGAGGTAGGGCATGGAAAGGGAGAGCATGATGGTGCGGGAGCATGTGTGAAAAGAGCTCTTACCAGAGAGGAATTGAAGTACGAAGGTGGTGCAATGTTAATAGATGCAAAAACAATAGTGCAATGGTGTAGCTCTACGATGGGACCAAGTAATGCAAATAAGTCTATGGTTTCTAGATATTTTTGGTTAATAAGTGAATCTAACATTGAAAACTATCTAGATTGTTGTACACTTACTGGATCAAGTGACATGCATTCATTTAGAAGTTCAAATGCAACATCACTAGTTATTTATACGAGACATATTGCATGCTTTTGCTCTTCGTGTATGCATTTTTTGTGGGATGAATGTGAATCAAAAGAGTGGGTCGACCAATGGTCTTGTAGACCTTTGCAAACCATAGATACATATCAACTTCCGAGAGCACTACAAATGAACCGGATTGAAGCATCAGTGGATTTTGACCATGTATCAGACATAGTTGAACCAAGTAACTTAGGTTGCAATGTGCTACAATTTTAAGCTTAATTTATTAGTATTAACTTATGCTGATTTTGGTATTAACTAATATCCTTCTATTAAATGCAGGTCATGTATATGCAGTTATTGCGAATGAGAACAACGAAGAAGGAACATATTACTTTTTGTGTCATTGTATTGAGGCCAAAAAGAAATTGACTTCTACAATGGTTGATGGAGAGGGTATTGAGTACCCAATAGGATCCATTGTTGTGACAGGGACATGGCTTAGAAGGTACCACGTTGTTGTGTCGAGTTGTATTAAGACCTCTTAAACTCATTTATTTAGCAGTCGTTGTATTGATTTTGGTATTATTCTTCTATGAAATGCAGGTACCCTATCAAAAATTCTAATGCCTAGTTGTTTGAGGACTTTGAGACACATAGACATATTCTTCATTACTCAAACCTTCTTGTTGCAACAAATATTCATTTGATTAAATATCGTGGTAGACCTCTTAACAAGGATTTGTGGAAAGTTTGTGAATCAGACCATGAGGCAATACTTGAGACACTAAGGGTTAGAGCTGATCCAGAAGGTTCACTTGATTGATTTTGGGCCATCTAGAAGAATAATTCTACAATATGGTAGAATAATTTTGACAATTTTGTATATATCTTTTGTGAAACGTTGTAACTTCGCTTTTTTGGATGTGCTCTACATGCATATGAGCTGTAGTATGCATATGAGCTATAATGTGTATATGTAGATGCCAAATTTTGTATATAAAAATATCAATGAGTTGTAATGTGCATATCTAGATGCTAAATTTTGTATAAAAAAACAACAATGAGTTGTAAAGTGCATATCTAGATGATAAGTTTTGTATAAAAAAACAACAACGAGATGTAATTTGCATATTTAGATGTAAAATTTTGTAAATATAAATAGTAATGAGATTGATAGTTTATATAAGATGGCAAATTTTATATATGAAAGTGTCCATGGGGCTGATTTGCAAATTTTCAATATGAATATGCAATTTTTTTTTCCAAGTGTTTTGGGAAAGTTTTGAGTTATTATTGAATTACTTGATTTGAAGGGCTAGTATGAATAGTCCAAATCCGAGATAGGATTTTGGTAGGCAGCGACAACATGACCCCATAGGTTCAAACGGATCGTCCATAAGTGCCACAGTCTCCGAGTTACACTATGTCAAAGTTTGACCGTTTTTTCCGCTTTGAGCGCTCAAGGGAAAACGTCGCTACGAGGTGGCTCGTAACGATCGGACGTCTTGGGGAGTGAGACAAGGGAACACCTAGCATAAAATCGGCCACCCAGACACGCTCACGCTGACGGTTCATTCCCACGACAAGCAGAATGAAGGATGCACTATTGTGCCACCTCTCACTGACAACTTTTGATGGTTTTTTATGCAACAGAAGAAATCTCACCATAAGAAAATGGAATCGATTTGCCCAAAACCGAGATAGGATTTTGTAGGAAGAAAGAATATGACCCCATAGGTTCAAACGAATCATCCATAAGTGCCACGGTCTCCGAGTTACGCTACGTCAAAGTTTGACCGTTTTTTCTGCTTTGAGTGCTCAAGGGAAAACGTCGCTATGAGGTGGCTCATAACGATCGGATGCCTTGGGGAGAGAGAAAAGGGCACACCTAGCATAAACCCAACCACTTGGATGTGCTCATGCTGACGGTTCATTCCCATGACAAGCAAAATGAAAGATGCACTATTTTGCCACCTCTCACTGACAGCTTTTGACAGTTTTTGATGCAACAGAAAAAATCTCACCATTACAAAATGGAATCGAGTTGCCCAAAACCAAGATAGGATTTTGTAGGCAAAGATAACACAACCCCATAGGTTCAAACGGATCATCCATAAGTTCCACGGTCTCCGAGTTACGCTACGTTAAAGTTTGACTATTTTTTTCGCTTTGAGTGCTCAAGGGAAAACGTCGCTACGAGGTGGCTCGTAACGATCGGATGCCTTGGGGAGAGAGACAAGGGTACACCTAGTGTAAACCCGACCACCCGGACGTACTCGCACTGACGGTTCATTCCCACGACAAGCAGAATGAAAGATGCACTATTTTGCCACCTCTCACTAACAGCTTTTGACAGTTTTTGATGCAACAGAAAAAATATCACCTTTACAAAACAAAATCGAGTTGCCCGAAACCAAGATAGGATTTTGTAGGAAGCGATAACGCAACCCCATGGGTTCAAACAGATCATCCATAAGTGCCACGATCTCCGAGTTACGCTACGTCAAAGTTTGACCATTTTTTCTGCTTTGAGTGCTCAAGGGAAAACATCGCTACGAGGTGGCTCGTAACGATCGAACGCCTTGGGGAGAAAGACAAGGGCACACCTAGTGTAAACCCGACCACCCAGATGCGCTCATGTTGACAGTTCATTCCCATGACAAACAGAATGAAAGATGCACTATTTTGCCACCTCTCAGTGACAGCTTTTGACAGTTTTTGATGCAATAGAAAAAATCTCACCATTACAAAATGGAATCGAGTTGCCCAAAACCAAGATAGGATTTTGTAGGCAGCAATAACATGACCCCATAGGTTCAAATAGATCATCCATAAGTGCCACGGTCTCCAAGTTATGCTATGTCAAAGTTTGACCATTTTTTTCGCTTTGAGTGCTCAAGGGAAAACGTCGCTACGAGGTGGCTCGTAACGATCGGACGCCTTGGGGAGCGAGACAAGGGCACACCTAGCATAAACCCAACCACCCAGATGTGCTCGCACTGACGGTTTGTTCCCACGACAAGCAGAATGAAAGATGCACTATTTTGCCACCTCTCACTGATAGCTTTTGACGGTTTTTGATGCAACAGAAAAAATCTCACCACAAGAAAAGGAAATAGAGTTGCCCAAAACTGGGATAGGATTTTGTAGGAATAAATAACATGACCCCATAGGTTCAAATGGATCATCCATAAGTGCCACGGTCTCTGAGTTATGCTACGTCAAAGTTTGACCATTTTTTCCACTTTGAGAGCTCAAGGGAAAACGTCGCTACGAGGTGGCTCGTAACGATCGAACGCCTTGGGGAGCGAGACAAGGAAACACCTAGTGTAAACCCAAACACGCTTGCGCTGATGGTTCATTCCCATGACAAGCAGAACGAAAGATGCACTATTTTGCCACCTCTCACTGACAACTTTTGACGGTTTTTGATGCAACAGAAAAAATCTCACCATAAGAAAACGGAATCGAGTTGCCCGAATCCAAGATAGGATTTTGTAGGAAGTGACAACATGACCCCATAGGTACAAATAGATCATCCATAAGTGCCATGTGGACGCGCTCGCGCTGATGGTTCGTTCAACTCTTCTTTTATAGGTGATGAAATGATGAACTTCACTCCATAAGCATGAAATGATGAACTTAAGCATGAAATGTCTTAATTGGTTCTTGAAATGATGAAATTCACTCCATAAGCACAAGTTTATGAAATAATAACTTCACTCCAGTCTCTTCACGCATGAAGGACTCAAAGCAAATTCACTCAATCAAAATACAGAATATCAACATTACCGGTATCAGTACTTGGGTATACACAATATGAGCAATAGATAGTTTAAAAGTATACGCCATATGAGTTACAAGTAATGAACAAATTGGATCACATTTCAAGACATATACACAACTAACAAATTTGATCACATTTCAATAGCAAATAACTAAGTTTCAAGAATATCATGTTTCATATATATCAATGAACAAATTGGATCGAATATCAAGTTTCATATATATCAAAATGAACAATAATCATGTACATATATCAAAAAATGTCATAGATGCCATATCAATAATAGTTACAAAAATGTGGCATGTGCCATGTCTATCAAAGTCGATATATACATATACAAATGTCGAATATATAAAAAATTGGCCCTTCAATGACCACAACTATAACTATATGTCTCTATCTGTATCTATGACTGTGGCAGATCATCAAAATCGAGCCTCTTCGAAGCAGTACGTGGCTGCAAAAGGACAATTCAAATGTCTAATCAAATATTTTTTCTCAATATAACATCAAAATAACTAAATACTGAACTCTAAATTGTTTGAAGTTGAAATGTTGATTACCTCATCTTTGTCTTCTACAATTCGGTGAGGTTGAGGATTCGTGGGATGTTCTACAGGAGGCTATAACTAGTAAAACAACATTAATACATGTTAATGACATATATGTCAAATAACACATAATAACTAAAAATGAATAGACTAAAAAACTAAAACATACCGGAGCCTCAGATGGATGTGTTGTGGTCGTAGAAGGAAAAGTCACAGATGAATCAGTTACGACCATTTCCTATATCCATGGTAAGTGATCCAAAAGGAGTTAACTAGACGGTTTCAACTCCGTTGTGCACTTAGTGAAAAGGAGTTGATCTAAGACAGACATACCTTTTGCCTTGGTCGTGTTGGATCCCATAATATACATGTAGGACTTCTACTGAAATGGAATGGTAGAATAACAGTAGGAAGTTTGCAAGGGGCCTGTAATAGTTTAAAGACAATCATACAAGTTAATAACCCAAAGTTGTTGACAAACTAGATAAAACAAATATTTTTAACATATGTAGAAAAAATGCACACCGAAGCCTCGTATAGTTCTCCTGTAACCTTAGGAGGCCTTGTCGAATCTGATGCAGCTATTACCATTTCCTGTATGAAAAATGATAACATATGATATAGACATAAAAGGATTTAGTTATTTTGAACAAGCAAGAATGCAATCCAAAGTGAATATGAAGATATCACCTCTTCCCTCTACTGAACCTCATCGACATCAGGTGCATTCATTAATTCCGTAAACCCCATATGTTTCTGTATATAGAACAAATAAATTAAGTGCATTTATCAATATCTACATATACATGTTTAATCATAATACATTTCAACAATTGAATTTAAATTGTAGTGAATTACCTTCTATCGTTTGGGTGTCTGAGAGGATATCTTTTTCTGCCTCGGAGTGCTAGAGGATGGCTTTCTCACACGAGATGTCCTCGAGGCAGGTGGGGTAAACTAATGGGAAAAAAATAACATAAAGGAAAAGAGCATGTATTTAATATATCACTTAAGTAAAAAATATATAAATCTAAATGGTACCGCATAGCTATCTTGGCCAAAGTCAATGGTTGAAAGCGTGATATCATCAAGTTGGGACATCTCAGCCACTGATAAGCCCTACAAAATATCAAGTAATGATACATATAATTAACAAAATATATTTTGAATCCAATGTATTATTATATTTTTAACAAATTTACAAATCTTTACCTCTGGTGGCGAAACTACTCATGACCGTGGAGTCAACTGAATAGTATGTGGTGTACTCCCACCACCTGATGCACCCTGCAATGCATTTTATTTATATGTCACTTTAAATTGTTCTAAAAATAAAAATTCATTTCTTTTTATAAGATTTAGTCACTTAATTGATAACATGTCATAAACAGAATTAAACGCACCTGTGTCTGATAGAGAGGGTACAACATATTGACCAGTTCCTCGGTGAGGGCCACATCCTCTACAGTGGAAGCATGGCATCTACTCCCGCAACATGTACACGAATGAGATGTCCCACCATCCTCGTCTGCATCAGTGTCTACACCAGAAGATACACCCTGGCAGGTGGGGCACATATGCTGAATGGGCTAGCTCGTGCCAAATGATGCATGAGGTGCTGCTGATGAAGGAGGTGCCGCCGAGGAAGGAGGTGCTGTTGATGAAGGAGGTGTCGCTAATGAAGGAGGTGCTATAGGTGCTAGTACATCCTCTGCTCCGACCAGTTGTGTCACATGCTGAACAATGACATCAGTCAATGATGCAGCTGCCTGAAGAGTCTGTAATTCCATAGATTCCTTCAAGGATATAGGGACAGTGACATGAACCATGGGTTTAGGAGTTGTACGCCTCCTATGTTGTGGATCTACCACCCTATGGGCCCCAGGTCTATCCTACACAGAGCCTCTCCCTCTACCCTAAAATTGTCGGATGTCAAAGTAATTTAGCTTCTCGTCGAGGATAAACTCACAATACAACTTTCTCAAAAAATATAGAGGCACCTCCCAATTATTACAAGGTGGTTGGTCAAAGATCATATACCACCTATCCCAAAAAGCATCTTTCAACCTAGCATGAACACACCAATGTATAGGAAACCGAGTCGTATTTAGTTCTAGGTTGTTACTGGTAACAGGATCGCTGAAAAGAGCACATATGTCAGCTTTAACTATGCCCTTTTTCTTCACTTGATCATATGACAACCCATCCGCATAAAATGCTCGACATCTATCCCTCCATGAACCCCATTTCGTAACCTTCCTAGATATCTCATTTGCACTATTAGCCATTGTTTCTAGTGTTCTGGCAAGAGTTGAGTGGTACTCAAGCTTAGAGGTCCTCAACCTATTCACCAAAATAAAAATTTGGGCACTATTTTGTGTAAGCCAATTGATGAGATCCTCTTGTATGGCATCTACATGATCTAATGGAGGATGTGGAAGGTTTCGGGGTGGTGGTGGTTGTTGAGGAGCAGCATTTTCAGGATTTTGAGGGTTTTCTTGTTTCTCTTGTGCAATGTTAATAGGGTTTTCTTGTGTTGCTTGTGCAGGAGGAGGTCTTTGTTGTCTATTTCGTTTTTGGGGATTGCTTGAAGAATCTGACATCAAATTAATAAAAACAAAACTTAAATAAATTTAAAAACCCTAATTTAATTAAAATGCAAAGAAAAATAATCAAACAAATCAAATCTTACCTATTCGACGGGTTGCCATTGTTAAAAATTGATTTTGATGACAGGAAAATGAAAAATTGTTGCACCCGTGCGGGTTCGATGCTCTTTTTTGCTTTTCCTTGCTGCTGTTCCATGGGTTTTGGCGTTGAAAATGGCCAAAACCCGTGGCCTAACAAAAAGAAATATGTTTCTCAAAACCCGTATGGGTTTTGAGAAACTTTAAATTTTTTTATTTTAAAAAAATGTTCCTCAAAACCCATACGGATTTTGAGGAACTTGTAGGATTTGAGAAATACAAATCCACAGAACCCAAAAGAAACCTGCATGCAAGAAACCTGTCACAGAGAAAGAGAGAGAACGAATGCAAGGGTTTTGGCTCTGACAAAGTGAAAAGATTTATTATCAGAGAAAAATGAATCTAGAATATGACAATAATATAAGAGATCAATCCTTATAAAGGAGATCAACACCGAAAGGAAAACCTAACCCTAAGGTGAGAGCATTTAATAATTAAATATTAATTATTAAATGACTAATGTATGCATAAAGAGAAATCTTAAGAGGAGAGTAAAGTTAATTAATTACTTTACTCTAACACCCCCCCCTTAAGATGAGCTACAATGCAGCTACAAACAATGCAGAAGAAAGCAAAGGAACTACAATGCAAAAGAGGGTCCCGGCAACAAGGCCTGATCAGGTACCCTAATACAAGAAAATCTCTATAAAGCGGAGTAAAGGAGAAAACCCAGTGGGAAAAAACTCCTCTCCAAAAAGAGATACAGAAACATACTGAAAAGAAAACATGAAGGAAGGAAGGCCTCACTGAGACCCCCCAAGGACAACTTCCTTCACCCCAACCATGGAGTGCAACTAAAGATAGCACGGAGATGCCAAAGGTTTAGTGAAGATGTCTGCAACCTGCTCCTCTGTAGGAATATACTCCAAGATGAGAGAACCATCCTGAATCAATTATCTGATGAAGTGCATGTGGATTTCAATATGCTTTGTCCGCTGATGCTCCACTGGGTTGCGAGAAATGTGAATGGCACTTTGATTGTCACACCAAAGAGTAGTGGGACAATCTGGAGGAAACCCAAACTCTGTCATCGACTGCCGAAGCCATAAAACCTCCTGACGGGCTAACACTGTTGCACGGTACTCAGCCTCTGTAGATGATAATGCAATAGCAGACTGCTTCTTGCAAGACCATGTAATAGGACTAGAACCAAGGCAAAAAACGAAGCAAGAAGTAGACTTTTGATCATTGACATCACCAGCCCAATCGGAGTCAGTGAAGCCAATGATGTGAGGGGATCCTGAAGTGTAGTGAATGCCATAATGTGTGGTGCCCCGAATGTACCTCAAAATACGTTTGGCTGCTTGCCAATGGCTCTCATGAGGATCATGGGAGAACCGAGAGACAAGGCCAATCGCAAAGGAAAGATCAGGACGAGAATGTGTCAGGTACAACAAACTGCCAACCAACTACCTGTATAAAGTGGGGTCTACTGAAGGAGTAGAGCAATTGGAAGACAAAACAACACCTGACTGAAATGGAGTGGGGGCAGACTTGCAATCAAGCATGCCAAATTGCTGAAGCATATCAAGAGCATACTTCTCCTGAAATATGGAAATCCCATCCGAAGACTGAATAACCTGTAGACCCAGAAAGAAGTGCAAGAGACCAAGATCTGTCATCTCAAACTGCTCCATCAAAGCTCTCTGAACACTCTAAATCATGGAGGATAAGCTACCTGTAAGAATGAGATCATCTACATATAGCACAAGAATCAAAAGATCACCCTCTTGATGCTGAATATACACAGTGTGATCGGAATGACAGCGTGTGAAATGAGAGGAAAGCAGGAAAGAGTCCAACTTCTCATACCAAGCCCTGGGGGCTTGTTTGAGACCATACAATGAACGACGAAGTCTGCAAACCAAAGAAGTGTCCTGCACAAATCCCTGAGGCTGCTCCATATAGATCTCCTCATGTAGGTCTCCATGCAAGAAGGCACTCTTCACATCCATCTGAAACACTGTCCATCCCTGTGAAGCTGCAAGTGAAAGTACCAGGCGTATAGAATTCATCTTGGCAATAGGAGCAAAGGTCTCAGAGTAGTCAATACCCTCTACCTGAGAAAACCCCTTCGCAACAAGACGGGCCTTATACTTATCAATAGAACCATCTGCAGCATACTTGGTACGATACACCCACTTGCACCAAACCAACTTTCTTCCCTTAGGAAGAGGACAAAGATCCCAAGTATGATTCTTCATCAAAGAAGAATACTCCTCATCCATGGCCCTATCCCACTCAAGGTGTCCTGTCACCTCTGAAAACTTTTGAGGATCATCTGAAAGGGCATGACTCAAAAGACTAGAACCAGATGTCTGAGCACGAGTGCGACGAGTATCTGAAGGATCACCTGCCAAAGAACCAGCTGCATCAACAGTATCACGGGCCCACTTCGGCAAAGACGGAGCAACTGGTGGTGGTGGAGAAGGTGGATCATCATCTACATCATCCTCAAGAGATAAGTAATCCTCAAGAGATGAAGAGGAAGGAGTAGGCAATGAGGGAGAAGCTGGGGATGGAGAATCCATCTGAGGATAGCACTCATCAAACTGGACATCCCGTCGAAATAGGACCTCTCTGGAATCAGGATCAAACAACCTGTATGCCTTAACATCCTCACAGTAGCCAACAAATATGAGTGGTTGGCTCTTCCTCTCCATGGCTTTCCGCTGAGCATCAGGAATAAATGCCCAAGCCTCACTACCAAAAACTCAGAATGTAGAAACATCAAGCTTGACATGGGTCCAAGCCTCCTCAGGAGTCATATGTCGCAATGCCTTATGAGGCATCCGATTTTGAATATAATTGGCACAATTGACTGCCTCAGCCCAAAATGAAGAACTCATAGCTCGAGACTGTATCATACAATTTGCCATCTCCCGTAAGGTTCTGTTCTTTCTCTCAGCAACACCATTCTGCTGAGGGGTGTAAGGAACTGTAAACTAATGTTGTAAACCATGCTCAATGCAAAAATCTCTGAAAGCCTAATTTACATACTCCCCCCCATTATCTATGCGTATCCTCCTGATAGAAAGTCCAGATTGCTTCTCCACAAATGTCTTAAAAATCCTGAAGGAGTCAAAGACATCAGACTTGTACTTAAGAAAGTACACCCATGTACATCTGGAGAAGTCATCAATAAAAGTGAGCACATAACAGGCCCCTGAAAAAGAAAGAGTCAGAAAGGACATAAGATCATTGTGTACCAACTCTAGGGCTGCCCTAGCACGAGAGGCTCGACCCTTAGGAAAAGGCTCTCGATGATGTTTGCCAAGGACACAACCACGACATACACCATCCATACAAGAAATTTGTGGAAGCCCAATCACAAGTGCCTGTGTACTCATCTACTGTATATATCTGTAATTGACATGGCCAAAACGCTCATGCCAAAGCCTGCTCACTGAATCTGCATGTGCTATAAGAGAGGAACCAACAGTGTCTAAACTCTCAAAGCCATCAAAACTATATAAGTGAGATGCAGAATCCACACTCCCAGTAGCCACAACCAAGTCAGGATCATGAAGATCTCAAATAACCACATCATGAGGTGAGAACTCAACTGTCTTACCAGAGCCAGAGTGGCAAATCTGATAAACGGATAGAAGGTTTGTCGAAATGTCAAGAACTAAAAGCACATCCTGAAGACAACCACCATCCAATGAAACAGTACCAGAACCCTAAACGGAAAGTTGTGCTGAGTCACCAACTGCAATATGTCTAGTGTCTGTAGGGGCAAGAGCGGTGACCAAATCCTCTATGTGTGTCATATGGTGAGAGGCACCAGAATCTAAAATCCAAGTGGATGCGGAGGACAATGCTCGTGCAGAAAGAGCATGACCTTTCCCTATGGGTTGTGAAGGAGGTTGTGGTGCATTGATATTATGCTGCTGCATGGCTTCCTCCAAAGCCTCTAAACGTTTCCAACACCTAGAAATGAGATGTCCTTCCTTGCCACAAAAACTGCAAGGATCACCAGATTTCTTCTTAGTCTTGGAGGAAGACTCACCAGACTTTGAAGATTTGCCCTATTTAGAATTGGACTGTGGTTTTGAATCAAACTTAGGTGGTGGCTTGGAGGGATTCTCACTAGCCTCTAAATCTTTCTTAAGCTTCGGTTTTTGCTTCTGTTTTCCTTTGGAGGACTGGGCTACCAATGCTTGGTTCTGTGAACCTGAAAGTGAATCCAACTGCTTAAGCTTAGCTTGCTCACGAGTCAGACGATCACAAAAGACCTCAAAAGAAGGCATGACATGTCGAGCACCCAAGGCATCCATGGTGGAATAGAAGGTCGAAGAGAAGATCTGAAATGGACCCCGAAGCTTGGAGAGGATCAAGAAAATGCACTCTGTATCAGTCTTAGTCTTACCACAACCCTGCAAGATAGATCTTTGTTGTTTGAACTTCATCAGAAAGTCCTCAATAAAGGGAAATGAATCAGGTACCAAGGAAGTTAACTCTGCCTCAAGCTGCAAAGCTCTGAACTCGTTGATAGTACCAAAAAGTCCTTCAAACTTGGTCCAAATGGCTTGAGGAGTGAGACAACCCTCAAAATGAAACTGGAGACTATCGGAAATGTGTAAAGCCATCAATCCCATAGCCTAATCCATATTGTTCTTGTGCTGCATAACCTCAAAGGGACGTGTCAACTGAGGTTGAATCTCATCCAAACAGGACCATAACCCTCTAGACTAGAGAAGAGTCATCATGCGACCCTTCCAAGTGTGGTAATTATGCGGTGTGAGAGAGTCAATAGGTTTGTCGACCATCCTGTGAACTGTGCCTCAACTGCTCTGAATTTTTTAATTATTATTAAGTGGTCTTTCAGAACTAGACAAAAGATGTAGAAGGGGTTTGATTGTTTTGTATTGGTGTTTATATATTCTGGTTTTCTGATGTAAATAACAAAAAGCAAGAAAAACACCCCCCCACAATGCAAAAAAAATAATCCCCAGTACAAACTGAAAGCTGGAAAATGATAGAAAGCAGTAACGGGTTGAGACAAAATTTTGAGCATCTGAACAATTTACTAATGAAATAGACTGTAGATCTAGAAAGAGCACAGAACCACCTTTCTGACGCCTATTCGCTTTCAAAAAACGGAGCAAAAACGAGCAAGTTATGCCCCTCGAAGTGCAAAAAGGCTCATCAGACTTTGACTTCGAAAAAATGCAATCAAACTCGAGAAATTTGAAAAAATTCCTATACCATTAGATCAGGCTCGGAGTCATCTTTCCAACGCCTATTTGTTTTCGAAAAACGGAGATAGGACGCCCAAGTTATGCCCGATTTTGTAAAACAGCTCCAAAAGAGCCCAAATAGGCCCTTATAGCCCTCAAGGGCTTAAAAAAAGGAAGCCCCTGGTCTGCTGGGCGACCAAGAGCTAGCGCAGGGTCCAGCGGCGCGCGGGCGGCGCAGGGGCGGCGGTCGTCGTTGGGCGGCGCGGCGATGGTTACCGCCTGCGGCGCGGGCCGGAGAGTGGCGGCGCCCTTTGTAAATAGTGGCGCCTTTGTTTTTTTTAAAAAAAACTGCACTGTTTATGATTTTTTTTTTAAAAAAAATTTATATTTCTGCCTCGAACTGCGTGCCCTAAGGTCGTACGGCCTTGGGGCATAAAAAAATTTGCCTTCTGGAGCAACTGTGTCCAAATCGGATGAATTTTATATGGAAATAGGGGTTTTTGGGCGCTACGAGCTCAACGGTGAGGTCCGTTTGGGCTCAAAGTGCACCAAAAAAAAATACCCCCTATTCCAAAATAAAAAACAGAAGACAAACACAGATCTGATGCAACCAAAACCTGGATCTCAAAATCTTTCAAAAGTCTGAACAAGCTGCAGCAGATCTAGCTCTAATACCATGTAGGATTTGAGAAATACAAATCCACATAACCCAAAAGAAACCTGCATGCAAGAAACCTGTCACAGAGAAAGAGAGAGAACGAATGCAAGGGTTTTGGCTCTGACAAAGTGAAAAGATTTATTATCAGAGAAAAATGAATCTAGAATATGACAATAATACAAGAGATCAATCCTTATAAAGGAGATCAACACCGAAAGGAAAACCTAACCCTAAGGTGAGAGCATTTAATAATTAAATATTAATTATTAAATGACTAATGTATGCATAAAGAGAAATCTTAAGAGGAGAGTAAAGTTAATTAATTACTTTACTCTAATAGAACTTTTGGTTTTTTTAATTGTTTTTTATCTAGGCTTGGTAAGGCTTGGTGTTACCAAGCCTAACACGTTTTTGAAATTTTAGAACCCGTACGGGTTATGAAAAAATTTGTTTTTTTGGGCATGTGGCCACTTTTCTGTTCACCATCTTGGTGCACTTACCCAGTGTAGTGCTATTACCAAATCAGCAAGACCCTGTTGTTCTATAACAATTAAAACAGTTAAATTCCTTAACCGGGTAAGCTTTAACAGGCTTGGTGTTTTCTAAATCCTCTAACTAGGTGATCCATTAGCTTGGATTTGAAATCCTCTATCAAGGTTACTCCTAATAGGGTATTGCCTTTAACAGGGTATTGTAGTCAATCCCTTAACCAGGTGGTCCTTAACCAGATCTGTTCCTAACAGGACATTTTTGTAAAGCTTCTAACAAGGCTTGGCTCCTAATAGGGTGAACTTCAGAAGAGTTCAGAATACTTGTGGGTATTCATCCCCATCGTGGTTTTTCCCATTTGGGTTTCCACGTCAAAAATCATTGTGTCAAGTGGTGAATGATTTTGTGGTTATGTTTTGATATGGTTAATATGTTTAACTCGTAAAGCCACTTAGATGTGTTAAGATGACCGGAAGTGATTTGAAATGTGCTATTACTAATGTTAGTAAAGTGGTTTGATGTTTTGGTTCAATGGTATATGAGTTTCAGATATGTTACACTGTTATATTGGTATTTTAGTCAACCGGTAAACTTGACAGTGCAATTGCAATTTATAGTACAGTGTTTAAACCGGTTAGTTCAGTGATTGATTTATGAGTTGGGTTTGAGTTTGGTGAAATTTTAGTTTGTTTTCTATCTACTAAACCACCCCCCCCCCCTCTCAGTAGTTGACCGGATCATTATTGATTGATCGTATCATCAATAAATAGGTCCTAATCGAGCATGGGGATGAGAACACTAAGGTGAGGGCCCCAAATGCAGTCAAAATTGCAAAGGGTGCAATTTTAGGACACTACAGTACCATTTAATTAAATAATTATGATGAAATGATAAAATATATAAAATTTGACGTTAAGTGATCACTATGAAATACTTGTATGTAGGAAATGAGTTGTTCAAAGGATCAATTGTGGATGTTCCATGTACAAAAGAACTTTCTTATGGCAGAATGCATTGGACACACCAATTTAGGAAATAGAATGTGTAGGACACAAAAAACTATCCAACATAACATTATGCATGTAATTAAGACAGATGAAACATGCTACCACAATATAGTACACACACAAGATAAGCTCCCATATGGGAAGCTAAAAACCTAATTTTGGGAGATGAATAATTGTGTATAGGGAATCAATATTTACCCTAGATCAAACCTCATTCTAGTAGTTCTTAAAATTATTCATTCAACTATACATTCATGTCAAGGATAATTCTACTTTTTTGTCCCTTCTATAACCAATCAACTCTTCATGGAATAGGGTGAGTGAGAATCTTCAACCCAAATTTTGCACCATCTCTATGGACACCCAGTCATTAGTATTGCCTCTATCAATGATCAAATTGAAGCATTTATTTCTTGAATTACACATAGCTTAGAATGTGTCTTATATTTTTGTGTGGGTTTAACAAAACCTTATGCATCAATAGATTCTCTTTAGTTTCGAGTTTGGCATTTCAACTCCATTAGTTTATAAACTTGCATGTTAAGCTTGTACAACGTTACATTTATATGTGTGGCCTTTCTCTCACATACCATCTAGATACTTGATCATGTGGTGACTTTCTTGGCAACATTTAAAGTGGGTCCTTATGGTAACTTTTTCATGACTCCATCTTCTATCTCAACCTCTTAATAATATTTCATGCTTCGCCCTCAATGCAATACCATTATTTTTTTGCGTTCCCTATGTACAGAGTTATTCCTTCCTATTCTCTACTCACTCTTCCCATTCATTTCCCTATTACCTTTTTTTTTTTAATGGGACAACCTTTTTCAATTTGAGCACAAGTCAGTATGCCTCCTCAACAAACCCAATGGTAAGCAAACACGTCTCATCCTAGATGTAGATGCATAATCTATTTTCACACCTTATCACTTTCTCAATGTTGTATTCCACATCACCATGTATGCATATTCTATAGAATTCGTATATTCCTCCATTGATGTTTCTCATTAGAATAGGTTTTGGATCTTCTTGTGTAGATCCAACACATAGTTGGTTGGTGTCTTTGGAGTGACTTTCAAGAAGCTCCTAGGATACATTGTATCGAACAAAGGAATTGAGGTTGATCATGCAAAGATAAAATCAATCATGGAGATGCCACCTCCTAAGAACGTCATCCAATTGAGAACATTACAAGGGAAGCTACAGTCAATCCATCGATTCATTGCACAATTGGCCGATAAATGTCATCCCTTCACACATCTGCTACATAAGAATGTCCACTTCAAATAGGAAGAGAACTACCAACAAGCATTCTAGCAACTTAAGGACTACCTGATGACACCACCATCTCTAGACATGCCCTTTTTATTATACATATTAGCTACGGCTATGACCTTAGGGGTGTTACTAGCACAACATAATGCAGAAGGAAAGAATGTACAATATATGACATTTCTTGTGTAGATCCAACACATATTTTGTTGGCACAAAGTTCCTCTTCAAATTGGCCACGATGTGATCCTACTACAAGGTTTCGTGCTTATCCTCTTGCGCATAAATTTTCTAGACCAAGTCACACTACAAGGCAACATTTTCTTTCAAATTTTTGTTAGCATGTTTGACTCTTCTTAAGTCCTCAATTACTTTAAACTCAAATTGTATCTTCAACTCATTGATCTAGTGAATTAACTCTTATAGATTTAAGCTTTCTTATTAGTTAGGAAGATCAAACCTTGGATTTATCCTAGACTTAAACAAAGAAATGGTGAATTTTTCTTGTATTCTTGTACTCTTCACCATAAACATCTACAATACCTCCTTGTATGTCATGGTTTTCTCTCTCATCTTCACTAATATCATCTATCACCACAAAACTTCTTCATTGTGTGGTTTCAATAGCTTTAAATTGAGCATGAATGTTTTCCAATACATCAACTATATTTACAACACATGATTCTTGTTGGTTTCTTGTACCTCTTCTTCTTACTATGTGAACCATCTTCATTGGCTCCCCTATATAATAATAGCTTACACAAAATATTTATTAATGGAGCTATCGTGAGTTTGCCTTTAAGACTCAAATGATAAAGGTTCAATACCAAACTAGTGCAATAGTTGCTTGAGAGTTGAATTGACCACAATTAAACAAGCACTCAAAGGAGACAAATACAATTAAAATAAGGAGAAAATAACAAACATTTAAAAAATGATTAAAAATAGTGGAAATAATATAGGGCCACCAATATGTGAAACCTAAATCACATCAATTCCCAATCCTAGAGATATTCATGCAAGGGTCCTACAACTATAATTATACTCTGAGCTCTACTAAAATCCTAATTATGTCTTTAATATAGCCAACCACAACCTAGCCAATGCATTCAAATGAACAAAAGTTCTCATCATATAACATATGCCACTTGTATTGATGTCACATATGATAGAAATTAGTTTCTAAAAACACGATCAAAATAGTAGCTCGACCAATAGAGTTCCATATAATAAAGAATAATTTGGACATTATCTAATAAATTTAAACTAACATTCATCTTACTCTAGAATTGGCATGCTAACCTAAAAGATCTAATTGAAATATTCTAATAAAATAGAAAATTCCCTAACATTTGACATTAGTTGATCACTGTGAAGTACACATGAAGGAATTGAATTGTGCAAAGGATCAATGATGAATCTTCCACACACAAGAAATTTCCTATGGTAGAATGAATTGGGTGTGTTGATAGGCAATAGACTATGTTGGGTACCAAAAGTTACCCAACACAGCATGATGTAGGAAATTAAGCCACCACATGGAAAACTACCACCACAACATAGGGTACACACACAAGATAAGCTCCCAAATGGGAAGGTAGATATCTATTTTTTAATTATGCAAAACTTGTGCCAACTTGAAAATGTTCCTACATCAACATGAAGGGGTGATGATACTCAAAAAGAAAAAAGAAAAGGGTAGATTTATACAAGTGGTAAAAAAAATACCTACACAAGCAATATATGAGGTTTTAGATTGCAAAAAATGAAATGGCAATCAACATAGCAACATGTTTCAAATCTTTTGAAATCCTTAGAGCTCTTTTGTAAATAAGTTGAGATGTAAGTCAACACTAAAAAAACTATGATTTTGATCTTCTCATGTTGAAGGAAAAAAAAATCATGTTGAGGGAAACCTACTTGAGACAATCACAAAATATAAACACTTGTTGCTTGATTTCACTAAAAAATGTAGCTAGGAAACTTGCATAATGAAGAGAACTCAAGGTGGGGGAGAGCACTATAATCTCTACAAAATAGGTTCAAAGATGTTATTTGTGGAACTAAAAAATCACTATAGTCTTTTTTTAATTGCTAGTAGTGCTTGTGGTAGTTTATGGATGTGATATTTGGGGTAGTGGTCTACTCAGTGTAAGATTGAGACAAATTAGAAAAAAAAATCATAAACACTTAATTATGAGCAACTTCAAGATTAAGTGTCAATCCAATATAAAATAATCTTAGTAGAAATAAGTATATTTCCAATAGAAACAACAATAATGTTTTGATTTCCAAGCTACATGAAGAAAATAGAGAACGTGAGGAATTTTAAAATAATACTAGTGGGAATAAGTACCTTTCCAATCGAGACAATAATAATGATTTGATTTGTAGACCACATTAAGTTAATAGAGAAGATGGAGGGGGATAGATTGCTAAAAGCAATAATGGGAGAGGAGTCAAAAAAGTGGACATGGATGAAGAAAAATTATGAATTAATAAGTGGGATATCAAATTGTGAAGCATCAATTAAAAGATTAAAATTAATGTGAGTGAAAAGCTTAAATTAAGTGTGCTGGAAAAACAACTTGGAATGAAAAAAGCAAATACTATATGATCAGGTTCAATCCTATTTATGAATATGGTCAAAAACCTAGATAGGGTGAAAATCAAATGGAAAACGAAGATACTCATAGTCCAACTAAGAACTAGTTGACACCAACTCAAATGTGTGACAAATAGTTGAAAGGTCCCTAAAGAGAGTTAGAAAGAAAGAATATGTATTTTCTATATTCAAACAAGATTGAATCAAAATAACAATATATCATAAAATACTCCACATACAATGATATTCAAAAAATACCTCATGATAACTTACAAAAGAAATCATTGTCTATCATTTTTGAAAAGATTGAAAAAAAAAAAGCAAGAAAATAAAAGATCTTACGTTTCCTTGAACTCTCATACATCGTGATGATGAATCACAGAATGTGATCCGAAACATTAATGAAAAAATTTACACACAATCAAATCCAAAAACTTGCATACAAAATGAAAATAAAACCTCATTGAGATTTTTTTACCATTCTATATAAGGATGACAGCATCTCTGTTCACAGCATCTCTGTTCAGATTACACCCACCCTTGGAATCGTCAAAAATGTACACCCTAGTGTTTCTTACTTTTACACAAAACAACAACGGCTAGTAGTGTCAGGATTGATAATCACCCAACCTTGGTATGCGCGCCATTGTGGGGGCAACTCTAGCAAAAGCAGGGAGAGCTTAGCTTAGGTATAATACCCATTTCAATTTACCGTGGATTCTCATCAGAGTTTAATGGGGAGTTTAGGAGTCCAAGGAGTAATCTCAATAATTGAATTGCTAAGGTCCAAGCCCTTAGCCAATCCTTCAATGCCTTTGATTACAAGTCATGAGAATGCACGGAATAGAGGGACCCTCCCCATCATCAATACTTTTGTTTTGGCTTTGTGCAGAATCTCAGAAAACTTAATAATGGGGATAAATGCATTTGGATTTGAGAAAGTAAATCCTGAGGGCCCTGCCTCCATTCATTCGCCCATCTCTCTTTATTTCTACAGTGGGCTTTCACATCAGTCTTAGCTGGCTTGGGCTGTTCTGCATATCAATCCTATGCATTAGCCCAACTCATTCCATTCCCGTGAGTATCTTCAGTCCAGGATGAAGAGCGGTGGATCAGCAGCCCCTATTTATACCCCATGGCTTCAGTCTTGTGATACAGCAAAGAAAGAAGGAAGTTTGTTCTTGAAAGGTCACAAGCATGAAGTTGGGTTTGGTGGTGTTGTCCTTGTTGGTTTTGAGCTCTGTGACCTCTGTGAGTTGTGAGGATGAGGATGGGTCTGCCAAGGTGTTTGATGAAAATTTTAAGGTGATGTGGGCAGAGGACCATGTTAGGACCTCTGAAAATGGTCATGTATGGCATCTCAGTCTTGATCAGATATCAGGTTGGTTATTTTGGTTTATGTGTAATCTTGTTTGATGTAGATGAAGTGTAAAATTATTGTAACTTTGAAATCTAAATGAAGTGTTGAATATATATCTATGTGCAGGATCTGGATTCCAGTCAAAGCATAAGTACAGGTTTGGATGGTTCAGTATGAAGCTTAAGCTTGTGCCAGGGGACTCTGCAGGCGTGGTCACTGCTTACTATGTAAGTTTTTAGCTTTCCAATTTGGGAAAAGCTCTGAACTGATCACTTTCATTGTTTAAGAAATATAATAGGGAAGCAAATGGATTCTACCATTTCAAACTTATTTTGTATCAACATTTCAGATCACACTGTGATTTATCATTAGGGTGATACAGAGTTAAGCAGGCAAAATAAATTCTACAAAATAAATTCTACATAATCTGAAATCAAGAAACTAATCTGCTTAATATTATGGATTGTGCAAATCTGATGTGTTTACCATTTGGGAAAAGCTCTAAACTGTTAGCTTCCATTGTTTAAGAAATATAAGATGCAGCAAATTAGTTTCTGGACTCAACATGTCAAATTTATTTTGCATCAACTTTTTCTGTGATTCATAGTCTGAGTAATAAAGATTTAAAGAGACAAAATGAATTCAACGTAATCAAATCTAGAAACTAATTTGCACAATATTATGAATTGTGGAAATCTAATGTATTTAAATATACTATGATTTGACACTGTGGAATTGATATGGGTGGTTTCTACTCTACTGTGTACAGATGTCTTCTAACAATGACATGAATAGAGATGAACTGGACTTTGAATTCTTGGGTAATAGAAGTGGACAGCCATATGCCCTGCAGACCAACATCTATGCCAAAGGTGTGGGTGGGAGAGAGCAGAGGCATATTCTCTGGTTTGACCCCACTCAGGAATTTCACACCTACTCAATCCTCTGGAACTCTCATCAGATAGTGTATGTCTGACATTCTTTGAGTTATTTGTTTTTCAGAGTTTGTAAGTGAGTTCATGCCTTCCTTAGGCTGAAATTGTTGGGTTTTGCAGGTTTTTTGTGGACCAAATTCCAGTGAGAGTGCACAGGCACACCAAGGCTACAACCCATGTGTTTCCAAGAGAACAGGGGATGTACATGTTTTCAAGCATTTGGAATGCAGATGACTGGGCTACCAGAGGTGGATTGGAAAAAACAAACTGGGCAGCAGCTCCTTTTGTTTCTTCTTACAAGAAATTCCATGCTCTGGGCTGCAAATGGGAGGATTCATTCCCTGCATGTATTGCTACCAGTAATGAGAAATGGTGGGATGAGCCAGTTGCATGGAGTTTGAATGAGAAGCACAAGGAAGATTACAGATGGGTGAAGAGCAAATTCATGGTGTATGATTACTGCTCTGATAAATCTCGATTCTCCACACAACCTGTTGAGTGTTCTATTCCTCCCTGGGAATAACTTCACCTCTTATTCCTCTTCTGCAGAAGCCATAGCTAATGCAAATCTTAGCTCTGTATATGTTGTCCTTGGTTTGACTGGTTGGTGTATGTAGTAATTTCATTACGTAGCCTTGAACTGCTCATTGTATATATTGTTAAAATCGAACTTTTATGTGTTTTTACGTGTTATTAGAAATAAACGCGTGCGACCATTTTTTAATTATATATATTACACCCTGTATATTTCTAATGATTGATGTCCTCATATAAAGCTGTCTTGGTTTTAAGGTAAATTTAAAGTGTTTTAAATGCAATAATTAATTTGTAATCAATATGTTTTTGCGTAAATATAGTTCATGATATTAGGTATCATTTATTTAAAAATAATAATTTTGATTTACGAATTTATTTGTCATCATTTTAAATTAGATTTTGGGTGTGAATTGACATAAATCATTTTTCAATTGTGAAAGTCACTTTTATAAATGTAAATTTAAAATTAAAATCAAAGTCTTGCCAACCTTTTCATTATTCAAAATGAGCACACATTGTGTTTATTTGTGTGCATAGTTATAGTATTTAAGTAAATCCACTCATTCATTTCAAATAACCTAGGGCATTCATATTGAACTCTAGTAGAGTTTGATTTGTAAGGGAGATAAAAAAGAATATAGAGTATCGTCAAGGAATTACATCGGCATATGTCATCTCAGGTATTCTACATGTGATTGTTTGTCTTTGAATCTTTTGCCCAAATCTATAAAACTAATCTCTCAGGGGTTTGACCAAAGAGAACTTGATCCTTGTTATTGACATGTTCCCCTAAAGTTGTTCCCCAACAGAGTTTACTTTAGTGGCGAATATTCGCCAATGGCGAATTTTTCACGTCGGCCATGTCAGAAATGGCGAATATTTTGTACCGTCTAGGGGTGGCCATGTCACCAGAACATTATCAATTTCCGTCAAAGTCATGGCCCGATCGCCATATGTTTTATGCAATTAAATGTTTCTATGAGATGATTTCGCCAATACAATATATGGTGGACACACGGTAAATTTAATTGTTTCGCGTACACTCTCCGAGGTTGCCTTAATAGATGACCTTAATTCGCCTATAGGCATGTGAAGATTTGTTAGCCAGGGGGACCCAATTCGCCCGACATCTTGCCGACGCGTGTCTCCATTCACCCCAACTTTCGCCAACTATATTGTATTCGCCTATTATTTGGACGACCTATAATCGCCTCGAAAATTACACAAGTCGTGTTATAGTTACGCGGGATTCGCCAAATATTTGTATACCATATAAAATTCCCGCGGAATTCGCCATATAAGGATTGGTATAAATACATGCAAAGATCAGATCTATCTCAACACAATCTGGTGGGTTCTAGGCTCTGAATTCTAATCAGTAGCGAAGTTTCAGACCAAGGAAAATCATTGTTGTTGATTGTATTGGCGACTGCTAGTGACCTAAAGCCTAAAGGTGAGTGATCATATTTTTGAATGGTTTATTATACATTATAGTCTATTATTGCTTCTTCAGCAAATTGATATTTTTTTGGTAGCCTTTATTTCGTTGGAGATGTCGAACAGGAAGAGGGGTAGGAAACCTGAATGTGGGGAAGGTCAAGAGAGGCCAACAAAAAGCAGAGTGTTGTCTTCGTACTTTGGCATTAGAAAAGATTGTGGTACTGGTGAAAATCAGGAAGGTACATCATCACAAGTACAAGTACAAAATTCGCCACCTGCACCACATGTTGAAGACGGCGGCGAACCTGATATCTCAGATCAGGATTATCTTGAAGAAGATTATCTGGTAGATACCCAAGTTAGCCGGAATGATGTAATCAACTTGGGTGATAATGCCATTGATGATAATACACGGAAGGGGAAAAGAAAAGCCATACCAAAAAAGGGTGAACCACAATCAAAAAAGGATTGGGAGTGGGATATGTCAGTGAGGAATTTTCAAATTAATTGTGCATCAAAGTATCCATTCATTGAACCAGTCGAGAATCCAATTGAAGGCGAGCCTCCAATAGAATGCAGGTGTAAGATTTGCACTTGGAAACATAACAAGGAAATTAGGTTGCAACTAAAATTTGACACCATAGAAAAGCATATGGGTAAAGTTTATGAAAAACAAATGATAGACGAGGTTGAAAAATCAGTGATAAGATGAAAAACAAAGGATGAATGTAAGCATGTGAGGAATGTCGAAGAGTATTATTTTCATGAGAAATTACAAACGAAGCCTGCTGAAGTTAAAGGTTCTATTGAAGCTGTTTTTTGAAAAGCAATGCAAATAGAACAACTGGGAAAAGTTGTTCAGTTAAGCGTTGTTTTTCATATTTTGAGCAGAGGGCGTGCTATGACATATTTCCCATCAATTAGTGGTTTATTACACTTGTTGAAAGTTCCTAACTATCCTAATAGACACTGGTTAGTAAACAGTGGATGGGAATGGGCAAGTTGTCTTGCTGAGGTTGAAAAAGAAGATGTACAGGAAAAAATAAGAGAGTCAAACTTCATTGCATTTTCTTTAGACGAAGTTACGACAGTAAACAATACTTCATGGGTATGCATGCATGTTTATATTGTAGAGAATCATACCCACCAACCTCATCTACTATTTGTTGCTAAAATGAAGGAGAGTGCGACAGCGGAAAATTTATTTTAACTAGTAAAGAGAAGTTTAATTGAATATGGAGGTATGGATGACATGATGGTAGCCAAAAAATTGGTTTGTGTTGGAGCAGATGGAGCTTCGGTAATGCAAGGTCACAGGAATGGTCTTTGTACAAAGATTGAAACTTCATTTGCACCGTGCATCACTGCAATTCACTGCATGGCTCACAGAATGAATCTAGCTTTTGGAATTGTGAGCAAGTTTGCTTCGGTTAAAAAAATTGAAATTCTAATCAGAGAGCTCTACTCACACTTCTGTCGAAGTCCTAAACGATTTATGGAATTTCAACACTTTGCTGATGGATTAACTGATGGGAACAAGCTTCTCAAGGATAATGATAACAAATGGATCTCTTTGGATGGTCCAACGCATCGAGTGTTTTCAGAATATCCATCCTTGATTGGACTATTTCACACAACTCGCGACAAATCAGATCAACCGAAATTTCCTGAACTTCTTGGCAGGTTAAGTAATTTAGAGACACTCTTAACTTTAGCAACTCTTCTGCCCATGCTAGAGGAAATGAGGAATATTATGAAGGTTGCACAAAAAAGAGCTCTGTATATTGCAGAATATGCTACGCTGCATAAGATGACATGCATGACCCTCAACAATCTCTACCGAAATCAACCAACACTATCTGATGAAAAATTTGTTAAGTGGCAGACACTCACAGATTTGAACAATCCTGATAACTTTTTACAAATCGGTGCAGACAAGGAGGTATGTGCCAATGTACGGGGAGTTGAGATACCAATGCACTTCTATGCCACGGTCGACCCGGAGGAACCAAGAAAGTGCCCCAAGAAGAAACTAGCAAGAGTTACAAAGGAAGATTTCGACAAGATTGTTGAGACTGTAACTACTTCTGTGAAGAAAATTGCATATGATCTTTCCTCACAAATTAGAAGCAGATTCCCTCCTGACAACCTACTCGAAGCCATGTCTATTGTGTTTCCTCATTATTGGAGCCTCAACAGTGCATCTGATTTTCGAAGTAAGCTACTGACTTTGATAAAACAATTTTGCATATCCAGAGAATTTAATGGAGTAACTATAAATGGAATATTAGACGAAACTCATCTTCGAGAGCAATCATCTCGGTTTACATACACTATGAAACAACAATATGCCATAATGGAGAACCCCCGCGAAGAGGGATCAGTAACAAGGCTTTGGAAATATATAGCTGAGAACCCATCCTTGCGTGATTCCATGACAGAATATGTGAAGCTTGATGATTTATGTCTTACCTTGATATTGGGTTCGGTGGAAGATGAGAGAGTTTTCAGTGCTTTGGGGTTCCTAAAATCAAAGCTAAGAAACAAACTAGACAAAAATTTGGAAAATTGCTTGAGGCTCTATACATCTAGGTATGATGTCCACACTTTTCCTTACGATAGGGCACTGCAAATCTGGAGGTCCAAATGTGAAAGAAGAGGTTTGGGCAACACTTCAAACCAAAGTGCCAGTGGGACTACTGGACCTAATGGTAGCATTGAGATGCAGTGCAGCGAAGACATGCAGACTTGGACTCGGAGTGAAGAAACCATAGACGAGAATCAAAATCAAGAAAGCACTGAATTTGATGAGGATGAATGGCAACTGTAAGAGATTGGTATTTATTAATCTTATTACTGTATCTCATCATTCATATTACAAAAGCATATTATTTTTTGCAATTAGAATTTAATATTGATTTGTAATTGTATTTTTCAACTTTCTATTTCCAGATTTAAAATAGCATAATAATAAAAAACCATAATGTGTTTATTGATACAATTACAGAGATGTTTATTGTTTATTTATACATGTTTGAGTCTCAAATCTGTGTGATACATTTCAGAACCATATGATACAATTCATTCAATAGAAATACACATGTAGAGAACTTAGATTTTCATTAATTCTTTCAAAATATAGCCATATGATACAATTTATTCAATAGTGATACACCAATCTGTGTGATTCTCCATGCCAATTGCAAAAGTGAATACAAAGTTTCAGAACCCTTTGCAAAAGACCCTGAATTCCCTTTTATAGAAACAAGATAGCAACAACAACTCCTGTGTGATTCTCCAATGTCTATGCAAAAGTGAATACAAAGTTTCAGAACCCTTTGCAAAATTGCAAATGACCCTGAATTCCCTTTTATAGAAACAAGGGAGCAACAACAGCTTCAGGTCGAATTGCGAGTTTGCAACATGTGAACACTGAACATCAAAATCACAAACTCAGCACATATTTATATGGCCATCACAGGCCGTATTAGCATTTAACATCTGGTACATGTTTGATGTCTTCTGTTCAAAAAACAGAGTTCAAAATTAAATATTAATTCACGCCATGACAAATCAAACATAGATAATAGCAGTGCCTAAAACCTACTAATCAGAAATAGAGAATGAATAAATGTTAAAGTAAGGGAGAATTTGAGAATCCAAATTTACTGGCTGAAGTTTTGCACTGTGCATCATAGATTCATAGGTTGGATTAGCAAAATAGCAATAGCGAGTGCATCATAGATTCATAGGCTGGATTAGCAAAATAGCAAACAGAAAAAACATAAAACCTTGAAATTAAGAATAAAAGAAGAAAATTGTGCAATACATACTATGATTCTTAAGAATTATGTGCCAGTTTTTGTAGGGTGCTCCACTCTTCGTCTGATGGAAGGTCAATATTCTGTAAACTATGGAAAGTCAACTCCAACTTCGTCAACATTCCATGTTTAGAAGATTTACTTGACATCATTGTTTCATCCAATACCGAAATTAGAGTTGTAAATGGTTGGATGAATTCCAGAAAGCTTTCAGGAGTTGTGTCCTTTGGAAGCAAGTCTAAATCAGACTTCATTTTTATCTCCGTGATTTTTTTGTAAGCTTCTTCTCCAATGAATTTATTTGATGTGTCAACAGGCTTAGGCAAACCAAGTTTAATCAAATTGTTTTTCTTTTCTTGCAGCTTCGCTATCTTTTTTCCACAACTTTCCATGACTTCTGGTGTTTCCCTTAGCTTCTGGCATTTTTGAATGATAGATGATGTCTTAACTGTGGCATCAATGTGGCTCTTAATTCCCTTGGATGCCAAGTAGCTGTCACTGGAACTGTAGACTACTTTCAGAATATTTTTTGTCATTTCCTCTTTTGAATAAACATGTGTGCTCTTCTCATAGTGCCCTTTGATTTTTATAAAAATTTGTCTCATACTTTCAGTGAATTGAAATCATTCACACAACTTCTCACTCCTCTACATTATTTGCCGCCAAATGTTTTCTTGTATATACTTCGTTGTATTTTTCATGTTATCTTTCAATCTATCCTCCAAAATTTTTATTTTATCATTTGCATTGTGCAGGTCTTCTTTCATTTGTGCACATTTTTTTCTTTCTTCCTCTACTTCCTCTTGCAAATGTTTTTCTTTTTCCTTCCCATGATCCAATAGGTCCTATAATTTTCTCATTTCGGTGGTAGCAGACTCATAACTTTTGTATAATTTTTGAAAATTGGCTTTTTCCTCAACAATTTTTTTACTGTTTTTAGCCAATTTTTCTGTCAGGTCCTTCAATTCTGCATCCATCTTCTCCTACTTTGGAATTTCTACTACAGAGCCCGAATTTTTTTATCTTTTTCTGTAAATCATTGCACTTGCTATCTGCTGCTTTCCTCCTTGATTTTTCGTTTTCCAGGTCTGCCTGTAACTTTTCTATTTGTTTCTCTAGTTTATTTTTTTCTCTCTCCACCTTTAGCAGTGAAGTGTAGACCACTTCGTTAATCCTTTTTGACACACTAATTTTGTCCACATTATGTACTTTGGAAAAATCCATTTGGAGGGTGCTAACTTGAAATTGAGAGGGATCTATCTGACTGTGTGGTGGATTTTTATCTTTAGATGGGTCCGGGGGCATAACAACCATGAACTCCATCATATCTTTATGTGGGTCATATGTTGGAAATACCCTGTTCCTTGCAGGCTGTTCGTTTACAACTTCAGACACGGAATTCCTATGAAATGCTTTCTTTTTTTCTTTATTTGCTTTTGTTGTGTGTTCATATTTTTCATAGTAATCACGAAATTGAAAATATGGGCTTGCTGAAGCAATTGAATGTTTGAAAGGTGACATAGGAATACCATAGGCTCCAATTCCACTTATTCCTGTGGTTTAAACTAATGCTTGACCAGGATTACCAACAACAGTTCCTGATGTTGTCCCACTCCCACTGACACTTTCATGTGTAGTTTTCATAGTCTTTTGAGGTGTCTGATCTGAAGTTGCAAATGATTGATTCCTAGTGTCAGTGGCACTTGATATAGGATTCTCAATAGTATGAGATTGAGTATCTACCTCTAGTGGCCTCTTGTGAGAGATATTTTGATGTTGCCCTTGTCCAACACCAAGACAACTAGTATCAGTAGTAGTACCCATGCCAACCCCACCAATCACAGTGGCACTTGACTAAACAATAATAGGAATACTATCCCCAGATTCCCCACCAGTGGCAATGGTACTTGATTCACCACCAATGGGAATACCATGATGTGGTGGTGGACATGGTGGTTGTGGATTTGAACCTGAAACAAATGTAGGTGGACCCTGAGGGTAATGAGTAGTACCTATCTGTGATGAATCTGAAGAATCAAGTCCAATGACTGGTTTAAGATGACCTTTTGATTTTGACTGTGATGGAAGTTGTACCTGAAGTGGATACCAAATGCCATCTCCTCTGGGACCTAGACCACCACCTTCAAAACCCATTTTTTCCACAAGGTTTGCCCCTTTGCTATATTTTTCTTTCATGGACTCACTGACTCCACCTAATATTTTCGGGACTGTAGTAGTTGTTGGAGGGGGCTCAACGGCAACCTCGTGCTCATCATCATCACCTTCAGTCCCGCCATGCTCCATATCCCACAATTTGCTAAACTATGCATCCTCGTCGATGCTCTCAAATTCTGCACTTGTCTTTGGTTCACCGAGATTCCTCCTCATATTCCAAAAATCATTTATTTTGGTTTGAGTGAAATAATTCTCTTTATATTCGTGCAGAATTGATTTGGGAATAGATTTGTTAGATGGATTAGCAGATTTTAGGTAGAAATTGTAGGACCTCCTATTTTGGATGCCCTGGCCCTCCTCTTTTGTCCTCTCTGTGTGCATTTGCAATGCCATAATTTGTGATAAAATTTCTTCTTTGAAATGTTTTTGTCAGCTGCAATTTTCTCCATCTCTTTTTTAACCTTATCTCAGGAGTCCATGTTTCTAAGCTTTTCTAGCAATGGTTTACTTTCATGTTGACATAACGCTGAAGAGCTCCCATTTTTCTTAAGCCTTTCTTGAACTACACCGATTGGATCATACTGCCAGAGACCCTCATCACCAAAGTTAAAAACTCTCAAAAAATCATGTGCCACATTGAATGCTTTTCTCTCAAATGTGAACCCTCCACATGAGAATGGCAAGGAAGGAAATATGCTCTTCTTTTGCTGACCATGGAAGTGCCTATCTATGCTCTCCAATTGCCGTACATACTCTAATGCAAATACCCTGTCTGTCACATGTATTGGAAGTCTGTATGGTTTTATTGCCGATCCGTAAAACCTTAACACAGTGAATTCTTCCATGAAGAACCAGCCAGCCAATTCTATTTGACTTCCGAGTTGAATGCAATCTCTACAAGACACAGGCAACCTAGGCATTGGAGTGCTTGTAATTTCATTATACATTGGTGCCAAAAAGAAGTCTACAAAATGGTTGTAGTTCTTCTTGTTATCATGCATCCTTATCTTTGGCGTCCAATCATATATTGGACACTCTATTCTCTTCCCAGTCTTTTCATCAATCTTATAGCTCACAATTTGAAGCTTGTTGGTCTCGAATATTGCACGATACTTGGATAGAAGGAGATAGCACAAGTAGGATGAGAACCTAAATGTCTTACAGGAACCTTTTTTTATCATTAGTAATTGTTTTTGCATGGATTGAACAACGTGCTCAACAAAATTATATCTTACTGGCTAACCTACACAATGGATATTATAAATCATTTCAAGAAGGCTTGCACCCACTTCCCTATCATTTTCCAATCCCAGGCAAAACGACAGCAAGGAAATAGTATCCCCAACCCATGGAACAAAAATGTTAGAATCATAAGGAGGCTTATGATTCTGATCCAACACAATACCAGTACCACTCTTTATTAGAGCTTCGATAAATGAATCTCTGTGACTTGGATCGAGACTCTCATAATTCCCTGCCAGCTTTTCAAGGTCAATTTGGACGTTTGAGTTTTGGGCTTCAAATCCTAGGTTCAACAAACGAGCAAATTCTCCCTCGTTTATAAATAGAATTTCCTCTTTTGTATTTTTATTGAAAATTGCTTTTTTATCTTCATCATAATTTTCGACGCAAACCATGACAAAATCGGAGCAAGGGAATACTTCAAGAAACACCATGTTTCCCAATCCAACATCCCACGATGCGATTTTATTTGTTTTTTGTTGTAACATTGGGTTGAAAACAGTAAATTTTACCCTGTTTGCATTTCTCGCCTTACTAGATAATGTATATCTAATATCTATGATACGCTTTTCACCATGGATAGCAAGGTCATGAATATCATGGTATTCATCAGTGAAACCTGGTGTTTTAACCAGTTCGGTTAGGTACATTTTGTTTTTCACTTGGCTTCTTGTTGAACTATTGCTTCCCGTTTTCCCCATCACTATTATTGTCAATAATTCAAAATAATGCTAGATAAAAACCTGAAAATGCTAACCCTCAAATTGGACCACGAGATTACCAAAAGCTAAAAAGGCGGGATGTAGGTGTTCTAGATTTTACCCGGAAATTGGAATTTCTATTTCACTAGATTAGCGCAGACAGTCTCTGTTGCAACTTGCATTCCTCAATCTAGTAGTTGTTTCTGAATCTCCCTCGATTCAAAGGTTTGTCCAAGAAATGAAAGATGATTATGATTTACGAGTCTCTTATTTTGAAAACTCTGAAAAGTAGAAAAGTAAAACCTAAAGGGCAAAATATCTAGAATCATGTTGTAATTTTATTAATTACTATTAACAACTATTCGATGTCGAAGGACAAAAAATTCATTACTTCAGTATAAATTCTGAGGACATTATGAATCATGTTGTATAAATTTTGAGGACATTAAATGTAATACGTTCAATTCCGGGCGAAGTTCTCCCAAATGTGTTCACTTCCCACATTTGAGCTGAAATCCACCCTAAGCCATTTATCTTTGCTCATCCAACGGATGAGGGACCAAGGTACCTGTTGTGACTTTACGGGTCTATTTTTTAAGTCTGTTTAATAATTTTAAACTTCCGCCTGAAAAAGTGCTTTATAGAGTTACTTATATTTAATTAAATTTAAAATGTTTCAATTCTAGGCGAAGTTCTCCCAAATGTGTTCACTTCCCACATTCGGGCCGAAATCCACCCTAAGTCGTTGATCTTTGCTCATCCAATGGATGAGGGACCAAGGTACCTGTTGTGACTTTACGGGTTTGATTTTTAAGTCTGTTTAATAATTTTAAACTTATGCCCGAAAAAGTGCTTTAATGACTTAATTATATTTAATTAAATTTAAAACGTTTCAATTCCGGGCGAAGTTCTCCCAAATGTGTTCACTTCCCATATTCGGGCCGAATTTCACCCTAAGCCGTTGATCTTTGCTCATCCAACGGACGATGGTACCTGTTGTCAGTTGTCGTGGGTCCCATGACTTCTACCAGTTTTCAGGCACGTCACCATACTCGTGTCACTTTTTCGGGCAAAGTTCTCAGAAATCTATTCACTTCCCACATTCACCCTGAAATCCACCCTAAGCCATTGATCTTTGATCATCTGACGGTCGATGGTACCTGTTTTAACATGTAGTGGGTCCCACGATTTGTGCCATTTTTCTGGCACGTCACCATAATCGTGTCACTTTTCGGGTTTGATTTGTAGTCTATTTAATCATTTTAAACCTTCACCCGAAAAAGAGATTTATAGTCTATAGACTATAGACTTAATTCAATTTAATTAAATTTAAAATGTTCAATTCCAGGCAATAGTTTGAGATAACTATTAAATATAATGTTAATATTATTTGTAATTAAAGATGTGCAATAGTTTGAGATAACTATTAAATATAATGTTAATATTATTTGTAAAAAATTGAAATTCAAAAATAGTATAAAACATGAAACTTAGTTTCTAGAATAAAACAAATAACTAAATAAAAATAAAAAATTTGATATACAATTTGAAAGGTAAAAGTTTAATATTAAAAAGAAAACATTCAATATTAAATCTAAAATATTAATTTAAAGCTTAACAAAATACTTTGAAAATATGTTTACGATATATAATTTTCAAAAATAGTTTAAAAATATATATAAAAGTTCAACATAAATTTAGTGTATTAATTTAAAAAAATGTGCAACTGTAGTCCTCAACCTGTTAAGGCGAGCAAATTTGGAAAGTACAAATGCCAAGGTGGCGATTAATTGTTGCAGAAGGAGTTGTCTGCGGCATGTCGCGCGAATGGAGGAAGGGGAGGATGGTAGGAAATCTTTTTCCTAATCTCATGGCATTAATGTCTTATCGTGCACATTCATTACCCGGCCTATAAGATGGAGGCAAAAAATTTTACCTTTTGATCTGTGTAGTGTGTACCACTTTTTGCTTTGAAGCAGCTACAGGACAAATCTGTAGTTCGTAGAATCGTACCTTCTGTAAGACATTTTTTGCAGGAAGTGATTTTGAAATTGCAGGTGACAATGGAGGCCAATTTCACACTTCGAACAGACAAGAAGTTGGTGCCCTTTTTGGGCAAAGTATCTGATAAACGAATGCAAGGACTGTTTAGGTTTAAGGAGGAGAAGTTGTGGGCGGCAGCTCGACTGATGCTTGCAGAGGAGGTGGCACATATCAGTCACTGGTATCGAACTAACATGGAGGTTTACTCTCTGATTATGGCGTGGGCCTGTAAATTTCGAACCGGAGGTGGAAAAGGTAAAACTCACATTGGTCAAATTGATTGATGGGGAGTTTTTGATTAACCTAGATTCAATCTTGGAGTGGGTGGTGCTGGGAGTTGGCATTCGAATTAAGGAAGGGGATGACCAGGAGGAATTGCTTCCTTTTATTCGTGGCCCAGAGGATGAAATCAAATACCAGCGTCATGAACAAGCCCAAGTGGTGTGGGAAGCGATGAAACTCTTTGTGAAATTAACGAGGGTGGATGAAGTCCTGAAGGCTTTGCATGTGGTGGCAAGGATGGAGGTTGGTAGGGCATTGAGAGATAGGGCTGAAGAAGGAAGGGCCATACAGCTACTAGCAAGCTTGGAGGGCGACCTCGACTTCGGGTGCCTCAACTGCATTCCTAAAATGAAAGCTGAAGCGAAAAAAGGGAAAGCCAAAGCATTGACCTCGGAGGAGGGAAGGGACTGGGAGGAGGCGACCCAGGGGGATAGTGAGACTGAGTGAGCAGCCTATCGGCAATGAACTAGTTTTTTTGTCTGCTTGCTATAAGCTGTGGGCAAATTTTGTATCTTGAAACTTTTGAATTAATAGAATGAAAAAACCTTTACCGATAAACTTTTGTATCTTGATACTTTTGGAATTTTGTATTTTGAATGACTATATAGTATATATTTATAAAATTATAATCAACCATAATCAATGTACAAATAATTAATGGAACGAATTGAATTTTTTTTTTATAGCATTACATAAAAAAGATCACGATATTAAATTTATTTCCATTGTTTAACAAATAATTGAAATAACGTAGCTCATATACAAAAAGCATTTGAAAGAAATTAACTAATAAAAATGAAATAAAATTATAGAAAACATTTTTATATCCATAAGATTGTAAGAGGCAAACTGAAACAAACTGGAATTTGAAAAATTATCATTAATATTTATGCTTTTGAAATTTACAATTTTTTCGTCAGAGACTTGAGTCCCCCAAAAACTTAAAAGCCAAATGAGTGAGCCACTGGCACTCAGCCTGTTAGGGTTCAAGGACATAGGAAAAAAAACTACATGTAGTGGAATTGTTTACAATTTTGCCCTAAGAATCTGGCCCTCCTTCCATGTAGAATTCTTTAGACAGCATAAGTTGAGAGAATTCTTCAAGCCACATGTAGTTTGGAAAGTCGTCCAGGAGGAACAATTTCCGGAGGAAGTCCCTGCCAATCTGCACCCATTTTCTGTGACGCGTCAGCTGCTCCACATTCAGGTTTAGGAGAAATGGTTGCCTCGTCACTGGCAGTGTTTGGTCAGGGAGGAGAAGCTTGGATAAATCACTCGCCCAAGGGATCCCCACCCCTACTTCTGCAACAACGACAAGCGTAATGTCGTCTCCAAGGAAGTCTTCCTTAAAAACCTTCCTCAACAGCATCAGCATATCCACCTTGTCTCCTCCCAGGTCCAAAAGAGATGCTAAGAAGCGGGATGTAAGGTCCGTGTTAACACGGTACCTATTTTCATTTCGCAAAAATTCTCTACCCAGCACCATCCGCACAGCCTCATTAGTGAACGACCCAACCTCCTTGCAGATTGATTGGAGGGTTGGGTCTCTAATAAAGCCTAGAAAGGCCCTCTGGTCCTCTGCAGAAATGCTTCTCAAGTGGATGGGAGTGTCCATCTTGAGAAAATAGATTAACAAATTAAACAACCTGAGCAGTGAGCCTATAAACCTAAAATATTGTGAGCTCTGATGATTTATCTACCAAATGGCAAAGGCTAATTGAAGATGAAAGAAGCAAAGTTCATATATAAATTGTTGAAGCTCTTGATTGTAATAATTACTTCTTTAACAGTATTAACTACTATAAAAAAATTTAAATCTTTCGTATCTCTGCAAATCTTTCCCATAAATGCACGAGTGTGCGAAATTGGAAACAGCTATGAACCAGTATCAAATTGCCAAGTATCACATTGGAAGTCATGGGGACAGAGTGGACTGACGTAAGTGAATAGATATATATTAAATGAACGAAATTATCAATCGTGATTCGTGACATTTGATGTGTGTCTATTGAATCCAATTCCATTCCGGGCACTTTCTGGTGAGCTATGTTCTCTTCAAAAAATTGGGCCGAAATAAAACTTCATCCATTGATCTACGATCATCAAACAGTTTAAAATCATTGATAGATTTTAGGTATGTGTCACCCTTTACGTGTCAAAGAGGCCGCGCTTATTGATACATTGTGCAAAGTCTGGACTCAATGTATTATGTGATGTGATGTACTGATGTGATGTGATGTGCCTTGTCTATTAATGGCAATGAATTTATGAAATCGTCAATGAATTATATATTGTACCATAAATAACAAAATATTCGCCAAAACAAATTAAATAATTTTCAAGCGGTGGATAAAAATCGCCAATACATTTAAATAATTTTCAAGAGGTGGATAAAAAGGTATTATTCGCCATAAATTTATGGCATTTTTGTACCCTAGAAAAAAAATCGCCAATACAAAATAATTTTTTCCTCATTTAAAAAAAAAAATCACCATCGATATGAAAATTTCCCCCCGAAAATAATGTCTGATTCGCCAAGATTTTACACAGTTGCCCGAGGGGGGTTTGTTAAAGTTATCCCTGTTCCCCAATATTGTATGTCCTTCAATATATTCAAATAAATAGAAATTTACGCAAAGTGAATTCTAAAGGTTATCTTTGCTTGATCAAAATATGGTGATTGGATCAAATCCATGCACTAGATCAGTTCAACCAATATGAACTTGGACTAGATCTTTGTTTGAGGTGACACTAGAACTCTAGAGTGAAGGCAGATCATTTCTTAGTAGATATATCGCAGCTTATCTTCTTATGAGTTAAGTATTATATTCAATTCGTTTCAATTTACACATTTTTAGCCCTTATTATTTCAAGTCTAAAATCATTTAATCTAGATTACTTATTACTTAAATGATTACATTTAATTAATTAATCTAGATTGTTATAGGTAGAGTTATTTTTCATGATAATAAAATATACCATACAAAATATCTAGATGCTTAAGAAATGAATATAAAAGGAGTTAATTTTGCAAAAGACTCGTGTAAGTTTATAAAGATTGAAATTAAATATGTCAAAATATAAATAAGAAGGTTAGACTTGTGTACCTTCAAATGTGAATTCAACTAACTAATGATGACATAGAGACCTAAGAACTAAAATATCAAATTAGATTATTGGTTGGAAGGTTGAGATGACAGGAGTCTAAGAAGATGAAAATTTGGGACATAACTACGACAACAATCTTTTCTCAATCCTACCTTGAGCAAATTTGACCTGTGGTAACTACAATACATGTTTATTAATTTTTGTGTTGGTAGTAAATTTTCTCCCATCACATTGGCAAACAAGGCTCTCATAGAAAAGGAGGTACGGAGAATAGATTCCTATGTTTATAAACAAACAAGAAAAACATTAAGTCACTCAAGTGTTCAAACTTGACCACCACTTACTAGAAGCAATAAAAATATGAAATGTGTATTGATCTTAGTTGACCAATACTTAAGAAGCTCCAACAAATAGGGATTTCGTGCTTCGACAATCTTCTTTTGAGTAACCACATGACAAACTCTAAAATATGCTATCTTCCTTTTCTATTATACATCCAGCACTAAAAGAAACTAAAATGCACACTACTGCTACCATTAAAAGGCATTCAAAACAAAAACTACCTTGATGTCTAATATACCCTATATTGGTTGGCTCAAGGAAAAAGGATAGAAAGGGGATAAAAAAAAATTAAAAGAGACAAGGTTCAAGAAACAAATGAAATGGATTGGGAAAAGGAGCACCAAAGAGAAGTGACTTGTTAACTTTCTCTATAGCATGCAACCAAACCTCATTTTAAACAAGAAGACATCTGTGGCAAGGTTGTCTCAACTTACTCTACTATGGTTTCACCTCTAATATAATAGTGTTAACTAGCATCTTTGGTTAGTATATATTCAATGCATACAAGCAATTAATTTTAGTTTGAGGGGTTTAAGCAACAAATGTATGCTTACTCATGAAATAGAACCAAGGGCACTCTCTGAGATTATTCATACAAAAACATAAAATCTTAAAATGCATTCACAATTCCTATTGGATAACAAACTATGATCAATTCAAAATTTTATTACAAAGAGCCAAAAGTCAGTTTTACATTAAAATGTTCAAAAAAGATATTTACAAGATGGTGGAGCCCTTATTTATACAAGTACGAGAGTCTTTGTGCAATTATAATAGAGGAGGATGGGATCTTTCAAAAGAATGAAGAATGTGGAAAGAAGGGAAGAAACATATGTTGAAAGGCCACAACATCTTTAGGATGATCTTTGAATAAAACTAGATCAATCAATGAGAGATGGTGTGTGCAAACAATTAATAATTTTGGCTATGGGAAATTAAGAATTTTAGTTGCAAATGAATAGAACCATGATGGCTTCCTTGACATGAAAATGCCACCCATTGCTTCTTAGAATGGGGATATCATATAATTTGATGAAGGATGAATCCTAGATAATCAATGTAAATGATGAGAGACGAGTCATGATAAAAAGATCAAGGAAAGTGGTGGTGTGCTAGACATACGGGGGAGAGGGTCATATCAAATTAGTATCAGTTTGACCAACTAGTCAAATATAGTTGGGTAGAGTAAAGAATCTAGAGTTCGTTTAGAAATATTTGATGATATTGGTGATGAGGAAGATCAAGGAGCTCTAGACCCTTGGATGTTACTTTGGATCAACTATTGGCACAATTTAAAACATGTCAACATGGAAGGGGCTCAAAAAATTCTAAAAGGATTTTATCATGAGGGGAATATAATGTCATGGATGTGTGATGCAAAAGAGTTCACTTCATTTGATTTAACAAATAAATTAATAGTTGGTGCAACTCGAAGGGTGCCAACATAGAAATGTCGTGAAGATTTTTGAAAGGGCACAAGGTGAGTGGAGATATAGAGCATATTATGACACCATTGCCACAAGGAATTCAATTCCTACATCATTGAATGGATAATGGGTGGATTGCTAACATTTTTGTCTTGTGAAGAATTTTTTAATGAGAAAATAGTGTGAAGGTAATCAAAACAAAAGGTGATACCCACATGAATAAGAAATTCATGGATGATAAATTTATAAAGTGATGAATACAAAATTAGTGATTATTTAAAAGGGGTAATCATCTATATAATTTGTAGAAAAATGAGGAGCCACAAATGATAACGAGGCAACATGAACTAGGAAGGGTTCATGTAAACGCCATGACATCCACAACTCCTACTTTGAGCCACATGAACCTTGAAAGGATATTGAAGAGGGATAGTCTCAAAGACCCAATGTTCTAGAGAAGATAACTAAAAAAAGAGCCCAAGGGATCCATTTATGGTAGCCCAAATTTCTCAAAGAGAGTGTGTGTGGAACACACTAAAATTTGAGGTGAGGAAAAAGGGAGGTAGTACTAAGGAACACCATGGGGCTTTCTATGCTATAGTTGAAGTTCATAACTTCCTTATTCCTTAGTTAAGCTATACAATTCAATCGATAGTAAAATATAGAAAAATCATGTGGAGTTGGATTTTGATGTTCATTGTATAATAGAGAGTTTGATACATAGGACCTACGATGGTTTTATAGGTACATATGTGCAAATGTGTTTTCATAGTTGTTAAGCTATGGATCCCCGTGTTGAAAATTACTTAGAGGTGATTTCTTTAAACACATTCCCTAAACACCAAGTTAGTTCATTTTTTATCTATATGTCAATGGGTAATGGTCATGTCTAGAATTGATTAATATATAATTTTGATCACCAACGGGTGTGATTATGGCCATGAATCTAAGGACATGATAACTAATATGATTTAGTCTAGGATGAAGAATGTTGTGAGTAATGTAATAACAGTGTTATGAACTTGTAATGAGGAATATTCAATTTTTAGAATGGGTCATTATTTAGGGCCTTTTTCCAAAAGAGCCCAAATATATGCTATAAACATGTATTAAACTCGTCAACATAAAATTAAGTTTTAAGATACACTTTTCCCTATACATTTTTTTCTCACATTGATGTGTATGCAAAACTAACTATTAATGCATACAAAAGTAGAATAAAGTAAAATAATTGTGACAAAAGGAATTGGATCTTTGAATACTAAAACACTAGAAGAAATTTGTACCCCAACCCATGAAATTTACACATAGCTAAGAGGTAAGATAAGTAATAATATAACCCCTCAAATTCTTTGTACTATTGAGTGACACAATTGAGGATAGAAACGGTGAAAGAAAAATTGTGATTAAAAACTAAATGTGTAAACAAAGTATGATATGCAAGTTTAAATTGAGTCAAAAATGCATTTTTTATGTATTTATATGTGTGTGCAATCCATGAAAGATATATGGATCCTAAAGACGTAAATCCTATGAGAAGAAAAATACTACCTTACCCTCCAAGGTGCAAAAGCAAGTGAGAGTGAAATGAGAATATGAACATATTATGAAAATATATTTAATATATTGTGAAGAAGATGTGTATATAGATATTAATTAATAAATATCAAAATATAGTGGGTGTGGATCTGTATCATTGAAATCAAGACGTGCCACACAAATCCATGCCCTCCATGGGACTATATTTTAAATACCATGTTGCATAGATGATGATACATGTTTATTGGTTGTTTCTCTATCAATAAAGGTTTAATGCAATGGTTCAAAGTGTAATGTATTATTTGAAATAACTAACTTAGATGTTGTAAATTTAATTTCATGTCCTTGCACTTGAATTTCTTGGGTGAGTATTTGCATATGTGCACTTTTTCATGTTCATCATGTGTGAATATTATTTATAACATTAAAGTATTGTATGCTAGTTGCATCATTAGGTGATGTCACAATAGTGTGTTTCACTTTTAGGACATCTTATGTTTTTATTGGAATCACATTTTTTTAGAAAATTTAATGATTTAAGTTTTGAGAGGTTGGACATCTAAAGGGTTTTAGTTGAAGATGGTTAGATCAAACCCCATTAGATTAAATTCCCTTGGATAGATTCCATGGTCTTAAATCATACATGCAATAGAGTCTCATTTGCACCTATTTAAATGCTAACAAAAAACTACTTTTTCTTTAACTTTTAGGGGATCAAATAAAGTCGTTTACAAATTATATTGTGCAAGTATGCAACACTTATTATAATATTTCCAAAAAAATTATAATTTTGAATATATTTAATATGATTATTATATTTATTTGTATTTCTTGTGAATGTAGATTTTCATCGAACATCAAGGTCTTTGTTTCACACATAGAAAAATGGGAAAATAGAGAAAAGAAATCTAAAAAATGCATGTGCCTTGGGTATTTGTGTCCTTGTTTCAACAAAAAAAGAAGTGAATTAAGATGCATACAAAAAGAGTTTTGGGTTATCGAAGTAACCTATGCTTGAGTTATAGTTAATCTAACATCAAAAAATTATAAAAAATAAATTATGCAATAAACAATTATGACAAAAATGTATGTTCCTTAGATATTGGTGTTATAAATCTTTGTCTAAAAAATTTACAATTTTATCCTTTCCAAAACTAAATTTATGCTTTTATCGAAGTAATATCACTTCTTAAAGATGTTGTTAACTATAAAAAAAAATAAGTTATTAAAAGTTACACAAAAAAACTCACAAAATATTTCTTTAATTTAATTTTAAAATATATTTATAATCTACATACAAAATCTCAAAAATCACTAGTTGTTGAACCCAAGGTAGGACGGAGAGGGGGGGTGAATTAGTCTAAACAAAAATTAATGCAGTGCATAAACAATCAATCAACAACGCATATCCAACACATGAACACCAAGATTTTCTATGTGGAAAACCCAAATAGGGAAAAACCACGGTGAGCACTTGCCCACAAAATATATCCACTATGCATATCATGTTACAAAGAATGAGCTCATTGCTTCAGACTTGCAAACCAAAGCTAATTGCTCTTGGGGCAAGATACAAAAAGAGGACTTGCAAACTTAAAGCTAACTGCAATAGAGCAAGATACAAAAATAAATTGAAAAGAAGGTCCCTGATCATGAAGATGTCCTTGAACTCTGCATCAAGCGACCAACATCGACACACACAACTTAGACCTCAACTATCAACACTCTGTCACACACACCTCTGTCACAATCTCAAAACAGCTCACATATCATTCAATAACAACTCTTCTTCTCTGCTCTTCACTAAATTTCACACACTTCCTCTTGCATCCTCTGCATTGTTCTTCCCACTCTTCACTTTTCACACACATCCACACAACCACACAACATTCTTTATATACAAGATAGATCATCAAAGATTGAATAAAGTCGACCTGAACCAAAATATACCTTCCGGACCAAAAACGCACTCACTAGTCCACTCCAGGAGAAAGAGGGGACCAAAACACATCTTCCAAAGATCAATTCATCGAACTGCAATCACTAGAACATAACTAACAATAGACCAACACGGTGCACATCCATATAAGCAATTAACCATCAAAACATATCCTCCAATACAAATAACTCTAATCCAGATCTCCACACGCTACAGTGAGGCCCATAACGTCAAATTACCTTTCGCAAATCATATCCAGACCCAAAGATAGGTCTAACATAGAATATCACAACCTGTTATGAAATATACCACAACTTCCAAAGAACACAAGATATTTGCAGACCACAAAACCAACATATCCATGATACCAAAAAAATAACCAAAGAAGATAAAAACATCAAACGATGTCAACAACACTTTTCGGACCCGAACACTTTCGAAACAACTGCAACACCAACACAGTAAGATATCTCTGCACCACAAACATTCTAAACCAACAACTATCTAGAACAACAAGTTGTGTTGTTATATGGAGCCTAATTAGACTCTGAGGTTAAATTTTCCCCCCTTCTATTAGCACAATTTCCCCCCAAATTACTTAATGGGGATTTGGGGGTAGCATCCCCAAGGTGGGGTCAAGGGGCAACACCCCGTGTGACCTAAACGAAATTTATTATTTTATAGAGGCGTTAGGTGTTATTTTTCTATTCGCTGACATGTTGTAACCCTAATTTTGTAATCGACATGAGTCTTGATAAAAGACTAAGGGTTAGGGTTTTTTCTGCAAAGAATTTTGTAGCATTTTTACAGGGGTATTGAGTTGCAAGGGATTGTTGGTTGTAATCGATTCGATTTGCTGAATAATAATATTGAACTCTTTGTTTGATGGACGTAGCCTGATTTTAGGTGAACCACGTTAAAAATTGTCTCCTCATTGTTATTATTTCTATGTTTTTCATTCCTCTATTTAATCTTTATTTGCATATAATTGATATTTTATGCGTGCAATTCCTAGCAAGTTTGACATCAATGACAACCACAGCAAGACATACTTCCAACACTAGTTACAAATCATCTTCAATTTCTTAATGGTCTAGTTGATATAGGTGTCAAAAAGTGAAAATTTGGTGAAAAATGTTGATTTCAACGTCCTGCTTTGTCCAAAAATTGGGACATGGTATTGTGGGTTGACCCATTAAAAGTGTCATTAAAACTAATATACTTCATTAATCACTAACATTTTAATGTTGTTAACTCATTTGTCATCGTTGTCAAGTGCTAAATATGTATTTGTATTGTCATGAATTTTCTCTACTTCTATGCTATTTTTGTCAGTATATTTTTGTCATGAATTTGCACTGCACTCTAGTAAGGCACTCTACTTGTGTATTCTATCTCTAATGGTGATGTTGGACCATCTAAAGTATATCATTATGTTCCAACTACAAAAAGGAACACACAATGATCTACAATCCTACACGTTAAACCTACTTTTTGTTCACTCTATCTCTTCTAATTATCATCCCAAGAATGTGTTTAGCTACACCAAGATCTTTCATTTAAAACTTATCTGCAAGTTGAGACTTTAGTTTTGAAACCATACATTTTCCTTATCCAATAAATAACATATCATCAAAATATAATGCAATAAACTAGAAATGATCACCATTGGATTTATAATAAACACAATGATCTAATTTAGAATGCTCAAATCTCAAACTCAACACATGTGTAGAATTTCTAGTACCATGAAGAAAAAGATTTCTTCAATTTACAAATCACCATGAAGAAAAAATTATTTTACATCTATTTGCTCAACCTCTAAATCATAAGCAACAACAATAGAAAGCAAAAATCTCATGGATGTCATTTTTCAAACAAAAAATAAAAAATAATTAAAAAAATAAAATAAAAAATCTTATTGTAATCAACGTCCTCAACCTAAGATTACTTACGCAAACAACCTCACTTTCTACTTCTCAATACTTCCATCTGAACCAATCTTTTTCTTGAACACCCATTTGCAACCAATAGGTTTTTATCCTTCAAGAAATGATACTAGATCCCATCTATCATTTTTTTTGACGTTTTAGTTTCTTCATCCATAGAAATCTTCCAAAATTCTATATCATTCATACCTAATGCCTCTTCTATAGATCTAGGTCCATCCATGTTAGTATTTAAAGAAAAAATGCATCTCCAATCATTAAGTGAATTTCTTGCAGGTGGTTGTCTATGCCCTGTAAACCTTTAAACAGGCTAGTTGAGGGTTCTTCCTCCTTTTTTGAAGATTCAAAGTGGTGATCTCTCCTCAAGTTCTTGCCTATCTAGGAGTCTTGATTCAACTTTCTCGAGCATAGAAGGAAGTTGAATCACATCTCCCTATTTAGTTGTTTTGGCTACAATGTAATAAAATAAGACATGGTTTATCTAAAAATAACACTTCTAATATATATATATTTATGTGTAACAGAATCTCAAAGCTTGCATCCTCTCACACCATAAATGTATTTAATGAAGATAAATTTCACAACTTTGTTCTCCAACTTTGTTCTCCAACTTTGTTCACTTATTTAGCACATGTGCATATGTCTTGCAACAAGAACTCTTAAATGTCTCGGTAAAGACTTATGACTTGACCATGCCTCTATAGGTACTTAATCAACAAGAGTTGATGCATGAGAACTTTTAATTAGGTAGCAAGCAATGGTAACAACTTCAACCCAAAAAAATTGTCCTAAACAAACACCACTCAACATACTCCTAGGAATGCTAAAAGAGGTGCAACATTGCTAGAGTGCAAAGTGGAATGGATGAATACTTGATTTTTTGAAATGAACGTCGCTCAGAACTCCTGCCCGATTGCCTCTGGTCATTGCTCCCCTGGTCGTCTAGATGCCTCCACCCACTCATATGGCGATGGTCCTCCTGCGGCTAATGCTCCCGTGGATTGTGAACGAGCTCTTGATGCGACGCAGCTGGACGCCTCTGTTGTGGATGGTGGTTTTGCTTTGGGGGTTTCAGGAGTGGCTTGCTTCGCTTTGGGGGTTTCAGGAGTGGCGGATCGTCTGGTTTCTGGAGGGGGTAAGGGATCTGCTTATGCTGACTCTAAGCCTTTTCTTATTTGTCAATCTATTGCTATTAATCTGGAAGATGAGACGGTTAAAGAGATTGATCAGATTGCCTCTGATCTTTCTTCTCTTGCGGTTATGTGCCGGTTTAAGGGTTTTTGGCCCAGTCTTTCGGGACTCCATGACTGGGTCTCTAAGCACTGGGAACCCCTCATTTCGGATTCGGTTCAGATTTTATCTTTGGCCAAAGATTTTTTTATTGCCAAGTTTGAAAAACTGGTGGATAGAAAGATTACTCTATGTGAACATTTTTTTACTTGGGAGAATCGCTTCCTGTTGATGATTAAACCCTGGCATGAGGATTTCAACCCCTCATATAAATCCTTCTGTAAAATGTCGATTTGGGTTAGACTCCCCAACCTCCCACTTCATTTTTGGGTGGACCAGCTCCTTGAGGAAGTGGGTGAGGCTTTGGGAAATTTTCTTATGGTGGATGTGGAGTCCTCTGATATCCTTCATTCTACCTACGCACGTATTTTGGTAGATATTGATGCTTCCAAGGGGTTGCCAGTAGAGATCAAACTTTCGACCCCCAAGGGTTTCTGGATTCAATCTTTGGATTATGAAGGGATTCCCTTCAGATGTAGAAGATGCTTCAAGATTGGGCATGTCGTGGCTAAATGAGATTTAGAGAAATTTAAAGTGAAGAAACCATCTTCATGGTGGAAAGGTGCCTCTTCTCAACATTATATAGTATTCAAGAGCTCTTCTCAGACGGTTGGGCGAGATCTTCCCATTAACGGCTCTAAAGTGCCTATGGTAAATTTTGTTGGATCTTCCCCCATGGTCCCTGTTGATGGTGTTGTCCCTTTAGCTAACATTTCAAATGGTGTTCCTGCTTCGATTCCTTATGAGCCAACAGGTGGTTCTGATATGTCTGTTGGATCTACCCTGCTGCTGGATGTGATAGGATTATTGTGGGTACGTTTGTCGATGCTGCCCCTTTGCCTAATCTGCTTCTAACGCTTCAGTTGGAGCTGTCTCACTATCTATCTCGTCTTCTACGGATGTGCCTGGCCCTGGCTCTGCTAGTCCTGCTGGCTTTTCGAGGTTTGTTGATCTCTCCTTGGATGTTGGGTTTCCTGAGTTGGATTCACTGGTTTGGCAAGCTGAAGTTGCTAAGGTTGAAGAAGGTTGGATCTCAATTAAAAGTAAACATTCTAAAAGGTCTTTGCCTTCTTTTGATATGACCCTTAGATCCCAAAAGAAGGGATCCAAAGGGAAATCCTAATGTTGGTTGGTTGCTCCAGGTTGGGGGTACCTGTTGTTCGAACTACCTGTAGACTTGCCATGCATATGTTCTTATTTGTCAGGCAAATTTTCTTTATTGAGGGGTCAATCTGCTTAGATCCCCTTTCTTGGCTTTTTTCTGTATCGTCTTTGTCCAGCTTCGTTTTGTGGATATTCCTGAATATTTTTAGTTATGGGTTTCAGGTCCTCCCTATTAAACCTGCTTTGTACAGGGTTTCGAGTCCCTTCAAAACCTGTTTTTAACTTAATCAAAAGCATACTCCTAGTCTTCTCCATCAGTGTCATGTTCATTCTTTTTGTAACTCCATTATACAATGAAGAATACAAAGTTGTATTTTGTTTAAAAATGTCATACCCTTTACGAAAACTATCAAAAGCGTTAGAGAAAGATTCACTACCATTAATAGTCATAAACATTTTATTTTCTTTCCAATTTACAACTCAGCCATTGTTTTAAATTTCTTAAATCAACTAAAAACTTCAGATTTACTCTTTAGAAAATATGTCCATGTCCTCCTACTATAATCATCAATAAATAAAACATAATATGTGGATTTTTCAATGAAAGGAACATCTACAAGACCAAACACATCAGAATGAATAAGATCCAACACACCACAAAATATATGAGAACTAAAAATGAATGTAATTTTGTTTTCCATAAATGCAATGCCACAGAAATCAAAATCAAGATTACAATTAGTCAAACTCTCAACAAAGTTTTTATTTTTGAAGGCCCTTAGACCCTTTCTCCAATATGGCCCAGTTTCTTGTGTCATAACATAGTCTTCGTTGTAGTTAACTTTAATTTAGAATAAATAGCACCTTTGGGCACCTAAAAGCCACAACCATCCATTGAAGATGAAACTCTCAACTCTTCCAACAAGCTATCTATTGACTTTTTTTTCAAGAAATGCTATTACATGCAACAGTGTATGCATAAAGCTTATATAATGTGTCAAATCTAACACCTCTAGTAACCACCATAGCACCTCTAACCATCTTGTATCTTGCATCAAAAAAGACTACCTACACCGCATCTATATGTTTTCTCACAGATAATAAATAGTGTCAATAAGAAATATGTAGAACATCATTTAATTCTTTTTCGTCTACCATCAAAAAAAAAAATGATTCTAACTTTGCCATGACTAACAACATTTAAATGAGAATCAGCACCCAAGTACACCTTACCTCCATCAAATTCTTCATATTCAAAACCCAATCTCCATTAAAGTCTTCTGAAAAGATTCACTCATGTAGGTAATCAATTAATCATTCATCAATACCTACATGAGTGACCAAAATTGCAATAAATACATCACCATCTCTGACAAAATCATAATCAAGTTTCTTCTTATTTTCTATGTTGCACTCCTTGTGGAAGTATCTATGCTCACCACAGTTCCAACAAATAACTTTGGACTTTCTACAAGATTTGAATCTCCCCTTGAACATGGATTTATCATGCTTTCATTCTTCTTGCCTTTTTAATTAGGTCTTCCATGAACATTTAGGGCCTCCTTGACATTGATGAATACCTTCCTCATCTCTTCAAAAAGCAAAGAACCCACATCTTGAATCTTTGAGATAACAAAAGTACTTCCAATAGTCATAACAAGAGAATCACAAAAATTGAGCAAAAAACACATAAAATTTTGACATTTCTCATATATTATTGTGCATAGCTTTTGGTATTAACTATGTAAGTTCAGTTCCTCAACAATTCAAATCAAACTTCATTACCCATCATCAAGACTTGAAGAGAGCACAACAAAGGGAAATAATTTGGTTATTTTTCCTTATATTCCTTTGAACCTTTCTGGTGCAAATATTAGGCAACTTGCATTATTGTTACTTTGTTTTTTGTATTATTTATTTGATTCTTCTTTTTTCACTTTTATAGTTGTACACCATGATTCTTTGATTAAAATTGTTTCTCGTCCATACCATTTGCTAATGTCCATTCTTTCATTCCATACTAATGCTTTACTTGTAGCCCTCATGTATCTCTTTGTGAGCTTATAATGTTTTATCCTTTTGTCATGGGCCCCAACCCAAATCCTTGAAAAGGATAACCTCTACAATTTCATCTTACCATAAACAAGCATACTTGAGGGAGGTTCAAAACCCTATTTCTTGTGTGCCACCCAATCACTAATTTGGACCTTACTATCTATAACTTTCTTGCATCTTTTGCTACCTTTTTCCCTTCATCTTACCATTAAGAAGCATACTTGGGGAGGTTCAAATCCCTATTTCTTGTGTCTTGTGTGCCACCCAATCTCACTAATTTGGGCCTTACTATCTATAACCATGCTCATTTGCTTGCATCTTTTGCTACCTTTTTCCCCTGCTTTCTTCTCTCTTCATATTGAATTGTATTTGTGGACCTCTAGCAAATCTTTTGTCCCTAAATATTGTGATTATGTCTTATATGTTTCTCATAGTGATTCTTGCATGCTTCCCCCTTCTATTATTTTTCCAATCTTATTTACTTGATCCATATACTCATCCATCGTAGCTATATTTGAACAAAGTTTTCCACTAGCTTGTTTATATCCTATTGCTCATTTCCTACAATCTTTTAATAATGATATTTTCAGCCATCATTTCTATCATTTTCTCTCTTGTCTGCATCCTCACCCATTTCTGCATTTGTTTGATTTTCTTGTCCAATAATCCCTTTGCTACTTTTATCCAAGCTTTAGCCTCATTGATTTGGTCTCGTAACTCTGTATTGTCTTCTATTGTTTTTAGTTGGTTTAACTTTTGTTTTACCATGTTCAACTCTTTTTACCTTAAATTGTTCTTTTGAATGGCTTATTCTCACTATTTTGTGATTTTTTTTATATTGTCTCCCATTTCCCCACTTGCTTCTAAAAGTTCGATTTCATTAAACATTAGCTCTCTTACATATAGTTCTACCAACCACAGTAGTACCGTTGACATGGGGCTATATATCAATCATCGTTTTCCTGACCGTCCTCCACCCTTTTCTACTTTGTTTGCTAGGTATGCTTTGACCTCCTTTTTCTTTGCCTCTATTTTGTTTTGATCAACACGTTTACAATTTCTTATTTCTTTATTTTGTTCTTGAATCACTTGCCCTCCTTGTGTTTGTTGCATTTTAGCACTGATTGTTGAACTGTTAGATGTTTTTGGCAAAATAACTGCGAATTTTTTTTGCTTTGATCATTTCAATTTGCAAGTCACCTCCACCTGAAAATCCCTTTAACATTATTTCACTCTTATATACCAATCTTTCGACTATTTCTAAAAGATTTGTGTATCGACTATTTCTAAAAGATTTGTGCATCGTGGTTCATATGGCCTCAACTGGTCAAATTATTGACTTGGGATAACCAAAGAATTTGGAGAATGCATAGGCGTCGGGAGCAGAGCAAAGTGATTATCAAACCCCACTGAAATATCAATCTCATCCCCGTGTTTGTTTCCCCACAATCACTATTTTGTTGCCAACGTATGCTTCGGAAGCTACCATTTAGAACTGCTCATTAGTATTTGAAGTTTCATTTGCTGCAACTCAAATATCACCCAGGTCTGCTAGAATATATTTTTGTCCTATTATAGGCTCAGGTTTTGACTTAACGTGTTCTGATTTAATTTTGAATGAATTGCATATATTTTAATGAGCTTGAGATAAAATTGGTACCACAAACTATTTTTGCCCATCTGTACCTATGTTTGCTCTAGGAACCCATGTGCCTGCTGTGGAGACCAGTCTCCACAAATTCCACTCCCATCCTCGCCAAACAGATGTGCCCCACTAAACCCTTTAACTGCATACCACTGAGGCAAACTGCAGACCAACTGTAACTCAGAGAAAATCCAGCATAAAACACAACAGACTTGAGTTTTTTGGGCATTGAGATGGGCTATAAAAAAATAAAATAGATCAAAGAGAGATTTATTAATCAAACCACAGCACACAAAAAACAATATCATCACAAAACTAGGCTCATCTAAATTAAGATAAGGTTATGGTGACTGATATCTACAATAGGATATCCATTTGCTTGAGAGACTAGATGGTAAAGCTCTTAGGTAAAAGATCTCAGTTGTGCCTGTTATTATTTTGGCATGTGCGTGAACACTCGAGGGTTTCTGTGTGCACAATGTCTCCACCGGATACTAAAGCTTTGCTCTAGACCAACAGAAGATCTGTATGATCATCCTTAAATTCAAAAGCTCAGATCCCTTCAGACAGTAGAAAAGGGAAAAAAAAAACTATTACTTTCATCATTTCAAGTCCGACTGATGTCCCTCCCAAATACTTTCATTATCAAGACAAGCATTCACATTCCAACCATAGTAACAGCAAAACTTAAGCATTTTTAACTTGAGAAATTTGCAGCTTCCAGTAAACTGTAAGTTTTAAAATAAAGAACAGCCACCCAATCTAGAATGTTTGCTCCAACCAAGGGCTGCCAGGTAATAAATTCAAGAAATTTATGTTCTAATACTCTTAAGGGCTACAAAAACAAGTCTTAAATTTTAATGCATATGCTAAATGACATTTGATGTAAGAGACAAAGCCCCCATCTCACTTTTAGCTAAAAACTGCTTTTAAGTAAGAGAGTGGTAACAAGAACGTGGGTATATCTTTCATTTGAGATCTTGTGTTGTTTTGATAAAATTTGAAACATCAAGTTGACACACCTCATGTAATTTCTATTTACACCAATTACGATCAAAAGCATGAAGTTAAACACTAAAACTTGAGTTGAACTATATAAGATGAAAAGTTTCTTTATGATAACAAGATTGTCAGTTCTTGACTCTTGATAGAACAAAAAAATGAAGAACCCAGTTTAATTGAATGATGAAGAATTATGAAAAATGACCATGGTCTATTGTTTTTAATAGTCTTTCCTAAAAAAGGCAACTTAAGTGACAGGCGCTGAGATTTCTGTTAATTTTTAAAAGTCCAAAATATGAAAAACAATAAATGGAATAGTGCAACAAACTGGATAAGTGATAAATTAATAAAAGACTCCAAAATACGAAAAACAATAAATGGAATAGTGCAACAAACTGGATAAAGTGATAAGATAATAAAAGACCGCATGCATTTTCTGCTAAAGCAGAAGATAAAAGCCAAAAAGCTTAGAAGGGGCCAAAACTAAATTCATCAGAAAATTAAAATAAACTTCAAAATCTGAACTTTGTATTTGCTCAAAGTTCTACAGAAACTGCCACCATAAACAGGGAAATAAATTAACTAACTTTATCAAAAAGATATATGAAGTAGCTGTCTTGGAAGTATTGCATGTAATGTAAAATTAAACATGTACACTCTACAACAACAACATTACAAAGTTCTTTGAAAAAGGACATGACATCAATCATTAAAGCAATTGTGCATCAAAAATAGAATCTCCCTCAGTTACAACATAAATAAGAGCCTGCCTATTGGTCAACATATGCCTCTGAAAAATGTTATATTCAAATCAAATGCAATTTTGCATTATAGAATAAATTGTCTAAACACCCTACCCTATACCAACAAAACAAAACATATTCCATCAATGTTCATTGTGCAAAAGCTGACTAAACTGTTCATTTAGAATACCCGAGACGGCTTTCCCATGGTGCTCTTCAGATAGAGACAACGTACCTGCATCATTACATTTGCATTATAAAGCTATTTAGTGTCAGATTCTGTAGAAATAATACAATATAAATGGTGTAATCCTTGAACTACATCCAACGTATATAATCAGGGAAATCAACCAAAAGAATAGCATAGTAGCCAACTTACATTTTGCCAGTTTTTCTTGAGCAAGGACACCAGAAAGTTAACACTCAACTGAACATTCTGGAATATTTGCTTTTCGTCCATGCCACAGTTACCCACAGCAACACCCATACACAGAACTTTCTTCAATTGGAACTTGATAGTGGCTTTTGTTTCATTTACTTTTCCCTCCAATGACTCTTGATGTGACACCAAAGTGGGAAACTTACCAGCCTTGTTTAGACCAGGTCCAAGAAGTCTAGGAATCTGCTTGATAATTGCTTCTGATGCAAGAAAAGCATGATATTTCTTGGCAAGCTTCTTAACCAATTTCTTGTTTTTGTTCATTTTCTTTAATCCTTCGACATCCATGTAGTCCAATCCTATTTTCTCGGCCTGCAATTTTGCTCAAGGTCACAAATCATATTGCAATAAAAGATATTTTGGACATACTGGTGATTATCCTTTTCAATAATATTGCACTCTATGAGTTCTACACAGTTAAAAATTGAAATACCAACAATTAGCAATAAAACCGTACATTTACATGAATCTTTAGAAAAAGACCAATGAAATGATCAGCTTGGGTTCAGGTTCAGAAGTTCACAGATATTTTTTCCCAGATCCAGTATGCCCAAAATGTACAACAAAATTAAATACAAACATATCTGACAATTATTCAAGTCAGTTATCAAACATTAAAGATAAGTCAAAATGATTTTAAACTTCATATTGATACATTTGCACATAGAAATGGATAGAAATCATTATGTTGCTTCTCAAGGAGAGACTGCATGATCAGTTGGGGTTCAGGTTCTGAAGTTCACAGATTTTTTTCCCCAGGTTCAGTATGCCCAAAATGTACAAAATTAAATACAAACATATCTGATATGGATACAGATGCCATCTTTTAAGACCCCCAATATGGATACAACTGGATAAAACATTCATAAAAAAACACATACACATATTTAACACAATTTTCTAAGTTATTAGAGGAGATTTTTCATTATTTCAAAAGCAATATAGACACATAATTGCTACAGAAATAATTATAAGTTGATTTAAAAATTTACAATATGCAAAAATAGTAGAGTTGCATTGGAAGATAACCAAAAAAAAGGGTTGCTGAAATAGAAAAACATTTCATGTCTTTCTCATTTGTCGTAGGTTTAGTTTATACCAAATTTTTTTTTAAATTGCATAAATGAAGCTTATTTAAATTAAATTTAAGAAGATTTATGTCAAATTTGAAAAAATCAAATAACATAGTATTTGGCTCAGTTGGAAATCAAGGATTTTTGGGCATGCGTGGATACAGCATCTGACGTGTATCCAGGCTGTCTCGGATACGAATATGGGGATACGCACGCCCAGGGAGGGACACAGAAGTTTCCGGCTACTCTAAGTCAAAATGACTTAAACTTCATATCGTGCATCAACACATGGAAATCAATAGAAATCATTGTGTTGCTTCTCAAGGAGAGTATCAATATCATCAGCTGACACATTGGATGGACAAGCAGCACCAGAGCCACTTCAGTTAGCTGCATCAAGCAAATGATACTGTAGTAGTCCTGTGTCACACATCCTCAATCAAGACTAAGGAAAGCTGTTAGTTATTGTTTTTCATTTTTTCTTTATTCATTAATAAATATGGTACAAAGCTTTGACCAGGGTTCTGTCCCTGGCTGAATCCTGAGGCCTAGAGCAGGAACCTGGTTGGACCTGAAGCATTATCAGAACCCAGTCCATATAACCCGGGAAGACATGTACACCTAAATCCACGAGCAAACTTTCACTTGAAATTACTTATTGTTTGATTATAATTCTAGAAAAGATGCCCGGCCTGAATTTTACACATTAAAGCCTAAAAGCCTACAGGCAGGATCAACATATGTTGAAAGACTTATATTGATAGCTAGACCAAACATGGCAATTAACAACCTACCATCAACAAAGCTGGCAAGGGGAGAATAAGGGTCCCAGCACGTTAGAAATCCAGCTTAAACACATCCAGAATGTAAGGTGAAGCCATGTGAATCCCCACTGATTTTCAAAAGAGAGATTAGGTTTGGTGACTACTTGTAAACTATCTTAAACAAATGAAGAATGCAAGGTAGATGCCAGATGAAAGATTGGAAATTCCAACAGTTAATGTAAACTAGCTTAAACAAATTAAAAAGTGCAGTGGAAGCCAGATGAAGATTGGAAATTACAACAGTTACTTCAATAAAACTTGACAGTAAAGGCACTGGACTGATCTTCAAATGGGGTGTCTTCTATTAAATTCAAGATAACTTCACAATACAGTCACCAAACTGGTATTCTACAGAATGATTATGTCTTGTGCAGATGAATAATTGTAAATTTTAATAGGTGCTAGCGATTCTAGATAACTTCACAGTACAAATAACACTTGACTTCAAATGACAGATGGGATTCTAGGATGTCATATGTCTATTAGAAAAACTGGCACTAAGAAATTCAAACTTTTAGAAAGAACCGAGCTGGATAATTAAAATTTGTAGAAGCTGCTAACAAATTCTACACAACTTGATGCTAGTATTTAAAAGAGAGACTATTTACTCAACATAAAGAAAAGGAGATTGGATCTCCTGGAAAGTTAGTTGAAAATTCTAAAAGCTAGTCACAATCCTATAAAACTTTAAAATATAAATACCACACCGATCTTGTAAAAAGGGACCTCGTATCGACTGGTGAATTTGATATATTTACTAAAAATTGAACATAGTAAATCAGAAGAAACCATCAATGCAGGGCAGGCATTCCAACTGTACAGAAAACGCAATAAAACATGATGAAAAGGAAACCAATACAAGCACGACATACAAGTTTAAAAACTCAAAGAAATGTTTCCTTAGCGGTCTGAGAAAGGCCACCAATATCTTGCTAAAAACCCTTATCAAGGGCAAAAATCTAAAAGATGAAAGAGGCATATTACAAGCTCTGATTTCATAAAAATGTTTTTTTTAATAGTCTTGTAAGTGTAGAGAGAAAATAAAAGGGCATTTGAGCTATGCTATGAGCAGATATTTATACATAATGAAAAGAGAAGCGATGTGAAAACCTCTTCAACATGTTGGGCATCACCGAGCATACAGAGCTTCATCTTGGGACGAGGGATGTGGGGGAGTTTGACTGAGCCGCTGAAACGCTTATCCTTCTGAGGATCATAATTCTTCAGCCCAATTTGCAATTCAATCGTCTCCACAAATTTTCTATTCTTCTCTTTGCTCTCTCCCACCAAACCTGTTATGGCCTCCCTCAACACATCGCTCTGAAGCTTACTGCACAAGTATCATACACACACATCACATTGCATTCAGCAAGCCCTCAGGCCAAAACACTTTAGATTAGATCATATCAGATCTCTGCGCAAACATACCTCATGGCTGATACAACGCCGTCCTTCTGCTCTCCTCTTCTCGGTTCTCCTGCTTCTACTTTCCCTAAGAACAAGTAGGGCTGATAACGATTAAAGAAAAAAACCCAAAGCTAGGGTTTTGCTAAACTCTCTTCATTCCCCACAACCGCGAATGTGTTCACACCAAGACCATTAGTTGTTAGGGTTTCCTAACAAATTATTTGCACACTCATTTCGAGATTGTGGGTTATTTCTCTACACCATTAGTGCCTAGGTAAGCATGGTCTCAATGTGATTAGAATTTGTATTCTTTGTTTTGTTTGTTTAAGGTTTATCTACCGAATTAAGATAATGTAAATCTAATTAACTAAATGTACATAAAGGTATGAAATTAGTATATATTTAAATAAAAGTTAAGAAATGATAATTAAAGTCGTTTACGAAATAATGTGATAGCTAAATCATGGTACTGTTGTTGTAGATATTAAGGTTCAAATATTTATTGGGTCATTATGATTGGGAGCATGCTACCCTCACTAATCTATTGTACTCAAGAGTTTGAACCTTTGTATTGATGTTGTTGGTGTCTATGTCAAGTGATTTATCACTTCAAATCCTCATTGGGTTGGTGTGATTCTGAGCTTTGTGCTTCTATTGGGCAATTGTGCTCACAAATTTTAAATATTCGTGTTAATGATGTGCATTAATGTTGGAGATGAGGCCCCTCAATTGTGTCCTTACTTAGCTCAACACAACCTAAAAATTCTCGTGTTACCAATAAAAAAATGATAATTGAAAGTATTTCTTCAAAGATTAAAAGGTAATAATATATCAAGAGATTTAGGGAATATCTCAAGGTTAAAGTAAATTAGGAATATAATTATGAAAGAGAAAAGCAATATAGTTGGGTGACTTCCTTCTAGGAGTTATATCAAGTTGAGTTTTGATGGAGTTTCTTGTATAATCTTAGATTGAGATGATGGAAATCTACTTCAAGGTGGTTTCCTATTTTTAAGGCGTAATATGAACAATGAAGTAGAGTGGGAGGGACTTGTTGTAGGTTTGAAGCTAGCCTCAACTAGTGGAAAGTAAATTCTAATAGTGGAAGGTGATTCTCAAGTTGTAATTGATGCACTTACAAAGGAAGTTATCCTAATTAGAAGCTTGGAAGATTATCAAAGTATGCATATATGATAAGTGCAAAACTCAAGCATATCTATTTATGTTCTTGCTATCATAAGGTTGATTTGGTGCCACATTATTTAGCTAGTTTTAGTGTTGATCAAGATCCTCTTGTAAACTTATATAATTAGCATCCCTCTTCTTGGGGTGAGTTGGAGATGTAGATAATAAAATATAAAATGAAAATCAAGATTAAAACCCCCACTTCACATCTACCTACACCTCATCTAAAGCAAAGGAAATTTTGAAAATATGGACAAAAGAAACTCCTACCCACACAAGATTCTTAATACACCAATAGTAGTTGTGCTCAATAATTTGCCATTAATGAAGGATAGAATGTGATTTCTCATAATGACAGCATGGCATTGTATTTCAGACTAAGGATCCCTCCAAGTGGCTTAAGGAGTGGTAGATTTATAAGTTTTTGATTGAGTCGATCAATGGTTTAGATTGGTTGGGAGGATTAATTGGTAAGACTAAGTTGGTTATTTGGTTATGAGATGTATGGTGGAGGAAAATCTTCAATGTTCCTAAGGTGTAAAGGTGGGATTTAAATAATAAATCTTATTTAAATCATGGGAGATGGGAGAGTGGAATATTTAATAAATAAATGTGATACTCTGGGAATTTAGGAAAACTGGTAAAATAATTAATAAATTATTTTTATTTAATTAATTAATGAAAAATGAACATGTGGCAAACAATGTTGGGGTGTTGATGTTTTTTAGAATTTCTATAGGGAAATATTAAATTTTATGCTACCTTGATTACCAATGTTTTTGATTAAGTAAAAACAGGTTTTAGGGGACCCGAAACCCTATTACAATTTGAAAGATAAGCATTAAAGAGACAAAACAAAACAGCTACAAACACCAGCACAAAAACCAGCTGCAAAGAAAAAGACAGCAAGAAGCCAACAAGAAGTTGGCTCCAAACCCAGCATTACAAATTACTTGAAAACTTTAATAGATTCCTCAGCATTTTGAACCAAGAGCATCATCGCCTTGGCCCCTTCCCTCAGGTTGTTGTTTTCCTCTCATGTTAATAAGGCTAATTTATGGCCATGTACCCTAGTCATCAATGACATTTTTTAAAATTTAAATTTTCCTTCATTTATTTTGAAGTCTCTTGTATTCAATCATACATATAGAGGTGTGTGTATTATATCAAAGACTATTTGCTATTCTAAGTCAACTTTGGCAATTAGATCCACCTTTGCTAATGGTGTTTTACTACTAACTCAATTTAGTTTGGTTGAAATGAGTGTTGTAATTGTTGGAGCATGTGATGAATAATGGATTTTAATATAAATAAAAGTGTGTGTGGAAAGGGTGGTTTTTCAAGGCCTAAGGTGGTATTTTGTTGAGGTATAAATTTGCACCTAGGCATGGTGTTGCAAATGTATTTGGTTGCCTTGTATTTTGTGTTTGTAATTATGGTTCAAGAAGAATGTTGGGAAGTTGACAAACCTATAGAAAAATAAAAAGGTAAAAAATAATCATTTGAAAGTGATATGTGCACACAATAGTGTGGTGATACTTGGTTTTATTGTAAGGAATGTTAGGAGAACAACGTCTGGAATCCTTGGTTTAAACACTTATTTAGATGATTTTGTCATTAATTTGTCTATAAGGTCCATAATGTAGTTGTTAGAATGGTGTTTGTGTCTATTCCTACCATAGTAGTTTCAATACATGGATTCGGTTGATGTTTATAAGGGTGTTGTGACTCCAAATGCTAGTGGCTAGGGTTGTGGATGTTACTAGACCTTGTAATTGTGAAACATGAGCTATGTGTGCCTAGGTATTTATTTGAGGATACCAAGTAAGGTACTACAAGGATTGATGGTGATCCATAATAAGGGTCACCCAAAAGACTAGTGATTTCTAATTCCAATTTTGCATGAGACTAGAATTCATGGGGCAAGGCATTAAGTGAATTGACTTTGGTTGTTTGGCTCCCTTATTTGGATGTAGTAACACGAGATTCTCAAACTGGAGGTTGCGAGAAGTATAGTGGAATTTAGGTGGAGGATGTGATCGAGAAGGTTGGTGAAGTTACCTTAGGGATGCAATGTTGGGGTGTGGTGTGATGGAAGGTATGGTCTAGATGATTTTCTTTTATTTGGCTTTCATCTATAGATAAAGATTTCTTAGCTTATTATGCATGGCTAGTAGATCATGCAATATTTTATTACTTATTTATTTATTTTTCTTTGTAATAATAAGAATTTATTGATTTTAAATGATATTGTAGCCTGATTTAGTTATGATCACCAGTTAATACTTACCTTTGGTCATGCAAGACCAGGCCCATCAGACTTCACCCGATATCCTTACACCCCTATCTTCTTTGAACCAAAAGCAACATGCATTGACCTAGCAAAGTCTCACGTAGAACTTAGATACGATCAATTGTTGGGGATGGTAAAACATTCACCCTTGTGTGTAGCCCAAACAAGGCTAATTTTGTACAATCTCTTGTCTCCTCCTTTTGTTGGTGCACAAACACTTTGCATGTCTGACTAGTCAACTCTCCTATGAAATTCTCCCCATCCTTCCCCCTCCTCATCATTTTGAATATTATCTCACCCTTCTAGTGTCTCACAAAAATCCATCCAATCAGATACTTGATTTGCTAACTTGTTTGCCTTGGTGTTGGTTTTCCTATAAGTATGATTTGCCATAGTCATATTAAATTTATTTTTTAACGCTAATGCCACCTCTACGAGCTTTAATGGCCAACATAGAGTCTCCCTCCACCACAAAATTTTCAGTCGTCAAATCTATCTCCTTTCCCAGACCCAAAATTAGAGCCCGAAGCTCTACTTCATTATTAGTGTCATTAACTAATGACTTTGTTATTCTACGAGGGACCTTCCTTCCCCATCCCTAATGATGCACCCAGCTCCTGAAATCCCTGGATTTCCCTTATACATTCCATTAAAGTTCAATTTGCACCAACCCATTTGAGGAGACTTCTAAACTGCTTTTTTTCTTAATCTCTAAGAATCTACCCCTCCAGGACCTATTGCACGTGGAATTTTTAAGCCATGCCACTACCTTGTCATACATGTATCACATTCAATGAATTTTGCCTTGCAAGGAGGAGGTTTCTAATCATATTATTAGTCACCTCTCCTGCAGTTGCTTCGAATTTTTTAAGAAAGGTCATCAAGCCCATTTCTTTCTCTTGAAAGATCCTCTGATTTTGTTCTTTCCATATTTCCCAAATTAAGATGGAAGGAGATAGTATCCATAAACAAGAGAACAAATTTGCATTGCTTAATACTGGTCAAGGTTTAAACAAGCTAAGGATATCATTCAAGAGGGCACTTACCCACCCCAACCTTGCACACAAACATCTCAAACATTCTTGAGTGAAGGAGCATTCCAACAATAGATGATCAACTATTTCTCTAGCATTTTTATAGAGAGGGCATCGAGTAGGGCCACTAAAACCCAACTCTTCTTTAGCATTGCCCAAGTGAAAGTTCTCACTTTAGGTAAACAATGCTTATTCCAACAATACTTCACTAGTATCTATGTTTCAACAAACTACAACTCTTGTTCCAAGCATCTATAACCATCCCTTGCATTATATTGGCTTATATTGGATCCATTCCAAAGAAGGATATATTGCTCTTTTTTTGAGATACGTTGTCCTTTATTTAAGAATCCCTTGTAGTTGAAGCGCCTCTTCCCTTGGAACATCCATGTCTGCCAAGGATTTCCATTTCTAGCAACAAGTTCAATCCTTGCAGTCCTCTTGTAGTTAATGTCTCGCTCGATCCCCCCATCTAAGTTTTAGAGATTCCTTAGAGGCAAAACTAGTTGGCGATTTGTCAAGGCTCACTTGACCACCACATGAATCCTCCCATAAAAGGGCAACCTACCATTGGAAATATCCCAAGTAATGTAGTCTCGGATCAATGATTTGCATGTTGTCATAGAATTCCAAACTCTTGATCCTTTAGGAATGTTTGTAGTGGCCAAAATGTTAGATTCCTCTGCAACATCTAAATACTTGTTTTGCAATATCTTGGCCCACTTGGCATTTGGTTGTTTGAACTTTTGTCACACTAGTTTTGTCCCTAAAGCTCTATTCTGTAAAATTTGCTTACAAAAACTTACACCACCAATAGTCCTTGATTAACACACCTTATCCCATGCCACTAGTGCAATCTTGTTTTTCTCGGCATTACCTTGCTAGAAGAATCTCCTCATTTGTTGATTTAATTTTTTATTTGTCTCTAATGAGAATGGGAGGCAAGACAAAAAGTAGATGGGGATGTCAAAAATAAAAACCTTCAATATTATGAATCTTCCCACCCAATACAATCACCTCCCTTTCCAAGACACCAACCTATAATCTATTCATTATGATACCTTTAGCTAAAGGCATCCCCAAAAAAGAGAAGGGTAGCTAACCTTTCTTGAATCATAACATTTTAATTATCTAATATTCTTTTCTCGCAGTAGTAAAGAAGAAGAAAACTTCATATTTCTCCTTACCCACCCGCTTGTCTTGAGGCTATTGAGTATAGGTGTAATATTCCTTTGAGATTTATCACCTCTTGTCTTTTATTTGCTCCAAAAAGCATTGTATCATAAATAAATTGCTAATGAGAAATAGGCAGGAGGGAGCTAGTAATTTACATTCCTCGAATATTGGTGTTCCCAGCTGCATTACATATTGATATTCCCAATGCTTCAACCATTATGATGAAGAGGAATGGTGATATTGGATCTCCTTGTCAGAGACCCCTAGATGCTTCAAAGAAACACTCTGAGAAGTTGTTAATAATCACCAAGAATCTTGAGTTGGAAATAAGTTGGAAAGTCTAATCAATCCACTACGAGTTAAAGCCAAAAGCCTCTAAGGCCTTTATAACCTCCAATCCACCATATCATAAGCTTTCTTTACGTCCAACTTTAGTATCATACCTAGGATTCTATATTTTTACAGCATATGTATTGTTTCTTGTGTAATAATTACCCCATCTAAGATAGATTGCCCAAGAACAAAACTAGTTTTCTCTTCCAAAATAATGTCGATAAGGATCAACTTCAATCTATTTGTAATTACCTTTGTCATAATTTTGTAGAGTGTGTTATGAAGTGAGATCGGTCTATAATCATCTAAAGAAGAGACTTGTTCTTTCTTAGGAATAAGAACTAGTAAAGTGTTACATATTTCCCTTAATACTTTTCCTTGAGCTCTAGAGTCCTTAATAGCTTCAGATATTTCATAATATGGTAACACTTTTGAAAGAATTCAATGGAGAACCCACTTTGGACTTGGAGCCTTGACTAGGTGTAATTGATCCACAACCCTCTTAATTTTAGGTTGTGAAAAAGGCTCTGTCAAAATCTTGTTCTGCTCCAAACTGAATAACCTTGGGATACATTGAAAAATTTCTCTTTGAGTCACCAAGTCTAAGCTTTCCCAATTATTTAGCAAATCCTTAAAATAGGACATGGTGAATTCACTAATTCTCTCTGGATCTTCCACTATTTTCCCAATATTCTATTTACATTTTGCTTGCATTTAACACTATTATGATGAAACTTTGTAATCTTATCACCATCTTTTATCCATAATATTTTTTCCTTTGCCAATGTGTCTTCATGATCCCCCATGTGTTGCTTTTCCTTTAAGAACATAACCTTGTCCATTCCATTAGCTAGTATTTCCTCATTTAGCACCTCTAATTTGACTTCTAGTGCTCTCAAATGATTCAAAAATATTTTTGAAGTGATCTTCGTTCCATTCTCTTAAGCATTTGTTTGATCTACTTTAATTTAACCACCACCTTGAAAATCTTAACCCTTTTTGCAATCTCTCTCCCCCACCATTTCTTTATTAAGCCAAGCATGTCTGGATGGTGAAATCACATATTTTTGAAATTAAATGGACATCTTGTTGCCCTTTTTCCTTTCATTATGCTTAGCTCAATTGGTAAATGATATGAACTAGACCATGGTCTAATACAACTTTCTAGTCCAAAGGAAAAGGTAGCCAAGTCTCCTCTCTAAAAGAATCTATCTAATTTCTTTGGTATGTTGCCGAAACCCAACCTTCTATTGGTCCATGTGAATGTTCCATTATTTATTACCATCTCCATCAACTGACATCTCTCCACCTAGTTTTCAAAATCTATTTGAGACTGAAGTCTTCTCTTCACCCCTCCCTTCTTATTGCTACTCCTCAATATGGCATTAAAGTCTCCTCGAAAAATGTAAAAATCATTAGGCCAAGCTATAAGGAAATTCTCTATTTATATCCAAGTAGTTAGCTTACTAATGCAGTCTATTGCACTACATACATTAGTAAGTAGAAAATGAAATTTGGATGTAAGGATTCTTACCTTACAAGTCAGCTAATGTTTTCCTCTAGCTACTCTTTCCACTAGTACAGTCTAAGGTCTCCAAAAAGTTGCCAAACCTCCTAAAGCTCCATTCCCTTGTACCCACTTGCCTTGCCAAAATTTGTATTTGTCTTGATTTGTTCCCCTTTTGTTAGAGACAATTTGTTTCTTGCAAAAGAAAAATGTCAACCTTTGCTAAATCTAGGTGGCTTTTGACCACCCATTGTTTGTTAGGGGCGTTCAAGCCCTTAACATTCCATAAAAGGAACTTCATTTCCCCTTGGGAAGGGTGTTTCCCTCCCCTAATCTTAGTAACCTTATTATCTTGACTTGAGCTTCTACATCTCCATCAATGCCACGTTTTTATTGATTAGTTTTCCTCCCCATATTCTTTCTTTCCCCAAAATCTGGTTCCACCTTTGTTGATTTTTTAAGAGAAATCCCTAGTTATTTGGAAGTTTATTTCGTGTTTTTTACCCCTTTCCTCTTGATCGGTGTTTGCTACCCCAACACCATCTCAACCTACCAAATCATCTTGATCCTCTTTCTTGAGAATCTCTTTTGCAACAATATACTCATCATCCTCAAAATTAGTTCTCAAAATGTCATCATGGAAGTTTGGAAAAGATCTTGAGAAATTTCAAGAGTTGCATTATTGATGTCTAAGTGACAACAATATAGCTTTGTCATCAGATTCATTAATTGTTTATCAGTGCTTTTCTCCATATTAGCTTCTTCCCTTAAGTCTTCCTCAATCCCCAATTCTCCATTTTCCCTTTTATTTGTCCTATGAGGGGAGTGGAGGCTTTATCTCGTCCTTGGTCCATTGAGTGTTTTTCTCCAACTTGGATTGCTTCATCCAAATTCATTGCTTTTGGTGTTCCATTAACCATAAAGGGGCCCATTTCGTTCTCCCAATTTTCAAGCACTCCCTTAAATAATTCATACTTATTGTAGCTAACATGTTCCCATGTTGCTCCAAGTAGATACACAGTTGAAGTCTCTCCTAGATACATTTTCCTTGTTGCAATACTCTTACCTTTGTCTTCTGATCCTATCTTTCTTTTTTGACATGAAACTTCTACATGATCTGTGAACTTAACCTCACGCTTAGAGGATTTAATCCTTAGAAACTTAATTTATACCTTTTGTTTCCACACCCCTATTTTTGTTATTATTTCTAGCTCCTCCCAATGACCACTTTCCAAATCTATCATCACACAAACCCTAGCATTGGACATCTTCGTTTCTCTATAAATTGGATGCCTTTTCTCAATCATTTTGGGAATCAACCATGCTTTGAGTATCCTTATGTTGTCTAATTTTCTATCAATTTGTCATCAACTTGCTTTCATTTTCACTTGCATTTGTAGGTGACATCCACATAATTTGAAGGAGAAAGAAGAACAATAGAGGAACAATGAAGGAGATTCCAACATTTTGGTTTGCATTTCATTTTTATAATCTTGTCTCCATGCCTTTGTTGAATGTGTTAGGAGTGTTTTCATTGCATTTTAGTCTTTATGGTTGGCTAATTTGATGCTTTGATGTTTTCCCAAATTCCTAGTTACATTTTTTGGTGAACCCGACATGAACACGTAAATATGACAATTTTGTGCATCTTTTATTTGCATGTGGGTTTTACGTGTTGATATATATTTGCATGCAGGTTTTATGTATTGATATATGTTTGCATCCAGGCTTTTGGTGTTGATATGTTCTTGCATGCAGGTTTTTTGTCCTAATATGTTGTTGCATGCAGGTTTTTTGAACTAATTTGTTGTTGCATGTAGGTTTTATGTGAGGATCTATTGTTGCATGTGGGTTTTATGGATTCTAAACAATGATTCATGCACGATTTCTTAACATGTAATGAACGATAATTTTTCACATAGCCTAATCAGGAGGTTTTAATGAACAACAATTTTTCACATAGCCTAATTAGGAAGTTTGAATGAACAACAATTTTTCACATAGCCTAATTAGGAGGTTTGAATGAACAATAATTTTTCACATAGCCTAATTAGGAGGTTTGAATGAATCCTACAATTCTCACATAGTCTTAATTAGGATTTGGATCAAAGAACAACAAATTTCACATTTCATGCATGCAAAAGGTTTAAAATGAACAACAAATTGCATTTAATCATGGCTTAAATTATTCTAATCCTTTTCAAATTAAGGTGGAATTAACCTCATCTAGTCTTAATTAGGATGCAAATGGATCAATAAACTCATTTCATTTTCTAAAGGTTAAACAATCAATGTATGTCATGTCTTCTTTCATTTTTCTTGTGTGTTTTTACACTTAGAAGTGGGTTTGCCTCCCGATTTGCCTAGCACTTCGCACAGGAATTGGTGAGAGGGAACGACCCAAAGTGGTGACGGGCTAAGGCCAAGCTCTTCCAAACCACTCTAAATAATTGTGGTTGCAATGAAAGTTGTAGACAATGGGTGCTGGAATGGCGTAGAGATGATTAGATTTGTCGGATCTACGTCCACCCGAACGAATGCCCTGACTAGAACCTTTTGTGCTTAAAGACCAAAAAAATTCTAGTCATTGGTATAAGAGGTCAAACCTCTGATACCATCTCACACTTTTACAGCTCCTAGTAGAGATACAAAGTTTGCCATGAGGAGTTTTCATGGGAACCAATGCTTGGATGCCTCAGAGAAGTGAGTGTCATGGAGGGGAGCCAGTGGGGTCAAGCATCTAAGTATCCGCTTTGAGTAGGCGTAGTTGGGACACCAAGTGAGATTCAATGACTATTGTCCTTGCTAGACGTAGGATTTGTTGTTGAAGGTGCATGATTGTCTTGGGTCAAAGTCAAACAAACATCTTGTCTTCTATGCTTGTTAAATGTTGAATTAAAAACAATTCTCACAAGTGGTCATAAACAACCTTGATTTTCAAAAGCAAACAAGTTTTTAACAAGTCCAAACAATTGTCCAAACAAGATCAAAACAAAGTCCAAACAAAGGTCCAAATTTTGTCCAAGTATTCACCCAACATTTGAACATGGCTTGTCAAAATATTGGAGATCCTTGTTTCAAAATTCATGTCACTTAGGTTAGGTTTTGCATAGTTCAAACCCTAGGTTTTAGGTCACATGGACATTACCTTTCATTTTAGTGTCCTCGTTTTGTACTTAGGTTTAAAATCATTTCCCTAAGTCTTCATTTCATTGTCATACCCAAGCTAGGTTTTCACTTAGGTGACATTTTTGCATTATCATTGTCATACTAAAATTAGGTCTTGGCCTAGGTTGCATTTTTGCATTTCCAAAGTCATTGGTCCTCACATATCCATATCACATTGGCTTTATAATTGCATAGTCCAAACCCTAGTCTTGTCTTAGCTTGATCTTGTCATATCATTTCATATCTCCAAGTCATAACACATCTTGACATCATTTTCATGTCATATTTTGGGTTCATATCCCTAGGTCATTGTCATTATCATTGATCTTTTACATAATAGTCTCAAAATTTAGTTTTACCAAACTTGAAAATTCAAAACTCTAGATTAAACCCTAAGTAATTGTTAGAGAGTCTTGACCTTGTCCAACATTTGTCCTTTTGTCATCAACCTCATTTTGTCAAACCTAGCTTAGTATCCAAGCGTATAGGTGAGACATTGTCATTTTGTCCTTTGTCTTTTTAAGGTCTTGACTTAATTTCAATTTCCCAAGGGTCACATATTTAGGGTTGCATTTTAAAGTTTGTCCAAATCTTCAAAATAACAAAAACATAGGTTGCATTTGTGCCCTAGATTTCATTATCATCTTTTAAGATTGCGCTTAGTTGCATACCATTGTCATTCCAAAAATCCAAAAAGACCAAAAACATAAGTTGCATTGTCAATCATATAGGTTGCACTTAGTTTCATTTCATTGTCATTCCAAAAATCCAAAAAGAATCCAAAAACATAAGTACTTGCATTGTTATCCTTTTAAGTTGCATTTGTCAAATCCATTAGTTGATTTGCATAGTGACATGTTTGTTGAAATGAGGTCCCAACCTTCTTATGAAGCCATGTCATCATAATTGAACAATCAATAATGTCAATCCAATTTCTACATGTCCCAAAACTTGGATCAAACTTATCATGACGATTTAAGTGTCTAAATACAAAAACTGGAGGAAAAACTAGCTCAAGAAAGAGAGATTGTAGAACAAAAAGTGAAAAATAGTTACAAGATTAGATCCTAAATGATGAAAACACTTAGAAAATTTCAAAGTTCAAATACAAACCTTGATCTAGTTGATGTGAAGGATCTCATTAAAAAATTAGACATACCTACTCTCCTCTCACAAATAGAGATGATGAAACAATTTCAAGAAAAGAGCACAAAATTTAACCATGTTCCAAATCAAGTCTCGTTTTTTTCAAGTTCTAAATCAAACTTCATTCAACCAAATCTGTCAAACCTCATTTGATCAAACTCCATTCAATCAAATTTTGAATCAACAACCAATGATCCAACAACATCCAATTATCCAACAACAACCAATGATCCAACAACA